>NC_141002.1:101091760-101691760 GCF_052327205.1 Somniosus microcephalus | reverse complement strand
TCCCTAGTTGCTCTTAAGAAGGTGGTGGTGGGCCGCCTTCTTGCATCACTCCCACAGTGCTGTTAGGTAGGGAGTTCCAGGGTTTTGATCCAGTGACAATGAAGGAACTGCAATATATATCTAAGTCGAGGTGGTGTGTGTGACTTGGAGGGGAACTTGGGAGGTGATGGTGTTCCCATGTACCTGCTGCCCTTGTCCTTGGAGGTGGTGGAGGTCACTGGTTTGGGAGGTGCTGTAGAAGTAGTCTTGGCGAGTTGCTGCAGTGCATCCTGTAGAAGGTACACGCTGCAGCCACTGTGCGCCGGCGGTGGAGGGAATGGATTTAAAGTGGTGGATGGGCTGTCGATCAAATGGACTGATTTGTCCTTGACTTGTGTCATCCTTTGAGTGTTGTTGCAGCTGTACTTGGTGGGCAAGTGGAGAGTATTCCATCACACTCCTGACTTGTGCCTTGGTGGTGGAGAGGCTGTGGGGAGCCAGGAGGTGAGCCACTCGTCGCAGAATACCCAGCCTCTGACCTGCTCCAGTCGCCATGGAGTTCACGTGGCTGGTAAAGTTGAGTTTCTGGTCAATGGCGACTGTCAGGATGTTGATGGTGGGGGAATTCAACGATTGTAATGCCATTGAATGTCAAGGGTAGGTGGTTAGACTCTCCCTTGTTGGAGATGGTCATTGCCTGGCATTTGTGTGGCGTGAATGTTAGTTGCCACTTATCAGCCCAAGCCTGAATGTTGTCCAGGTCTTGCTGCCTGAGGGCATGGGTTGCTTCATTATCTGAGGAATTGCGAATGGAGCTGATAGCCGTTTGCAATTAACGGCGAGCAACCCCACTTCTGACCTTGTGATGGAGAGAAGGTCATTAATGAAGTTGTTGGAGAGTTGGACCTAGGATGCTGAGGAACTCCTGCAGCAATGTCCTGGGGCTGAGATGATTGCCCTCCAACAACCATCTTCCGTTGTGCAAGGTCTCATTCCAGCCATTGGAGAGTTGTCCCCTGATCCCATTGACTTCAGTTTTATTTGTGCTCCTTGATGCTATACTCATAGTCGTAGATTTATACAGCACAGAAAGAGGCCCTTCGGCCCATCGTTTCCACGCCGGTTATTAAGCCCCGTCTATTCTAATCCCATTTTCCAGCACTTGGTCCGTAGCCTTGTATGCTATGGTGTTTCAAGCGCTCATCTAAATGCTTCTTGAATGTTGAGGGTTCCTGCCTCTACCACCCTTTCTGGCAGTGAGTTCCAGATTCCAACCACCCTCTGGATGAAGAAGTCTTTCCTCGAATTCCCTCTAAACCTCCTGCCCCTTACCTTGAAACTATGCCCCCTGGTTATTGACCCCTCTACTAAGGGGAAAAGTTCCTTTCTATCTACCCTATCTATGCCCCTCACAATTTTGTACATCTCAATCAGGTCCCCCCTCAGCCTTCTCTGCTCTAAGGAAAACAACCCCAGCCTGTCCAGTCTCTCTTCATAGCTGAAGCGCTCCAGCCCAGGTAACATCCTGGTGAATCTCCCCTGCACCCTCTCCAATGCAATCACATCCCTCCTATAGTGTGGCAACCAGAACTGCACACAGTATTCCAGCTGTGGCCTAACTGGTGTTTTGTACAGCTCCATCATAACCTCCCTGCTCTTATATTCTGTGCCTCGGCTGATGAAGGCAAGTATCCCATATGCCTTCTTTAACCACCTTATCTACCTGTCCTGCCTTCAGCGATCTATGTACATGCACACCAAGGCCCCTCTGATACTCTGTCCTTCCTAGGGTCCTACCATTCATTGTGTATTCCCTTGCCTCGTTAGTCCTCCCAAAATGCATCACCTCACAATTTTCAGGGTTAAATTCCATTTGCCACTGTTCTGCCCATCTGACCAACCTGTCTATATCGTCCTGTAGCCTGAGGCTTCCCTCTCGCTACAGGAAACGCTTGTTTAAATATCTGGAATTCTCTTAACTGGCAAAATTCATACTCCGAAAACAACACCTCAATAACCGGCAATGTTGCCGAGTCCGAGTCTCCCGCGGTGGCCGAGTTAGTCAGTAGGGGTAGTTCTCCAAACTGCCACTACTCGGCTTCTTGGTGCTGTCGGAAGTCATTAGTTAGTTATGGATTACCCTCAACTGGCAGTACTACACTTAATCAAGCATCTTCCACCATCCATTTAACACAACATTCTGTAGGTGAGTACCCAACTACTGTATACTGCACATTTCTTGATTTTTTTATTTTTGTTTGTTAAAAATAGCCTCAGTAGATAACCCTCTCCGTCATCCGGAATTTTTAATCAACAGGCACCATCCCGGTCCCGTCGGTGCCGGATACCAAAGAGTTTCCTGTATTTACCACTCCACCAATTTTCGTGTCATCTGCGAACTTACTGATCATACCTCCTACATTCATATCTAAATCGTTAATGTACACTACAAACAGCAAATGATCCAGCACCGATCCCTGCGGTACACCAATGGACACAGGCTTCCAGTCACAAAAACAACCTTCGACCATCACCCTCTGCCTCCTGCCACTAAGCCAATTTTGGATCCAATGTGCCAAATTGCCCTGGATCCCATGGGCTCTTACCTTCTTGACCAGTCTCCCATGCGGGACTTTGTCATAAGTCATACTGAAGTCCATGTAGACTACATCAACTGTACTACCCTCATCCACACACCTAGTCACCCCCTCTCAAAATTCAATCAAATTGGTTAGACATGATCTCCCCCTGACACAGCCATGCTGACTATCCTTGATTAATCCTTGCCTCTCCAAGTGGAGACTAATTCTGTCCCTCAATTTTTTCTAATAATTTCCCTACCACTGATGTTGGGCTCACTGGCCTGTAATTCCCTGGTTTATCCCTACTACCCTTCTTGAATAATGGTACTACGTTCGCTGTCCTCCAGTCCTCTGGCACCTCCCCTGTGGCCAGAGAGGTTCTGAAAATTTGTGTTTGAGTGGAACTCTCAACCTTTGTGCTGCTAGTCCAGTACGATAGCCACTGTGAAGTGCTGCCTTCATGTCAAGGGCAGTCACTTTTGCCTCACCTCTGGAATTCAGCTCTTTTGTCCATGTTTGGGCCAAGGCTGTAATGAGGGCTAGAGCTGAGTGGTCCTGGCGGAACGCAAGCTGAGCAGAACTCTCAACCTTTGTGCTGCTAGTCCAGTACCATAGCCACTGTGCTCCTGTAGTTCTAATTGTTGGGTTGATACCTTGCTGAAAATGCAACATTTTTTTCTCCATCTACTTTCTGTTCACTTCTAAAAGTAACTTTAGAATCAACTCTATCAAGAATTAGGATTTAACTTTATTTAGCAATCGCACACTCTAGTTCAGCGGTGTGTCTGTAGAACAATTTGATCATTAGCAAATGATTTGAGATTTATTGTTTATAGGACTGTTGCGCATTATAAAATTAAGCATTGCATTCATATTCCTTACAGATATAACTTTTTAATCGCTTTTATCACTCAATTGTGTCAAAAAGCAGTTTTCATTAGTTTTTGTATGTCTGATTGCTTTAGCTGTTGAGTACAGGCAGAAAGTTGAGAGATGGGCTATCCTTAGTTCTGCCGAACTCCAAATTTGATGTGCAGATTCTGTGCAGTGTTCTGACATTTACTGCCATATTTTGTGTTGTCCCTGTTATCGACTACAGTAATGCATGCCAAGTTTCCTCCTAAAGGCCACACATGTGAGTTTGAATAAGTCCTATAAAAATGCAGTGTAAATATGTCCTGCACTTGCACCATCTGTTAGCATTTGATGTCTAGTGTATGATTGTGAGCATGCTCGCGGTATGTGTAATACAAAAGACTTCTAAGTGAACGCTTCTTCCAGAATGAACAGTCTGGCCTTATGAGGAGCTTAAGTGATTAAATGTTAATCTTGTGCCTGGCACTGAAACTTTTAATGTAATTCAGTTTGCATGCAAAACAAGTCTGTCCATTGTCTGAACGTGTTCAAATCGATGTGAACTTAATTGTTTTGTAATTGACAGGTGAGGTGAACGCTTAAACTCACCACTTCGGAATTGGGGCATGTTGCACATTCGTCTGAATTGTGTCTGCAGCAGAGATCTGTATATGTTCTCCCGTTTTAAAAAAAAAAAAAAAGAAATTAAGTTGAAGGAAGACTGTTTCTTTTGTTATGATGCATGAATAAATACAAATGGAATGCGGGTATATTTCAACAGTCGTCATATTTAAGAAAAGACTCAGATGAGAAGCCATTTGAACTTAACAGTAAATTGTGAAGCCCTTTGTACTTTTCTTTAAACAAATACGCGTGAATTGCAAGGCACTTGTCATTTCTTGACTCCACTAACATTTAATGTTCAAGGTCGTATTTAACTCCTGTGCGAGATGAAGAATCTGAATCACAAAGAAAAGCCAGGTCGAGGCAAGCGAGGCAGTCGAGAAGGTCGACACAGGCAAGTTTTAGCCTTCCTCTACTTGGTTCAGAAACACTTCATCTATCCCCTGTTCCTTCATCCACCAATCCAATCTAATCTTGAAATTTAACCTAGTTTCCACCTCAACCACTAACCCTGCATGTGAATTCCAAAGCCCCTCAACTCTGTGTAAAACAGTTTCTCCTTCCCTCTATCCTGAACCCCCCCTCATGTAATCTTGTATCTGACCCCAACAACAACAACTTGTATTTATATAGCACCTTTAATGTCGTAAAATGCTCCAAGGTGCTTCACAGGAGTATTCTAAGACAAAAACTTGACACTGAGCCACATAAGGAGAAATTAGGATAGGTGACCAAAAGCTTGGTCAAAGAGGTAGGTTTTAAGGAATGTCTTAAAGCAGGTAGAGATGGAGAGGTTTAGGGAGGGAATTCCAGAGCTTAAGGCCGAGACAGCTGAAGGCACGGCCACCAATGGTTGAGCGATTATAATCAGGGATGCTCAAGAGGCCAGAATTAGAGGAGTGCAGATATCTCGGGGCGGGTGAGCGAGGCAGGGGCATGGTGGTGGTTGTTGTGGAGCTAGAGGAGATTACAGAGATATGGAGGGATTTGAAAACCAGGATGGGAATTTTTTAATCGAGGCATTGTTTAACTGCGCGCCAATGTAGGTCAGCGAGTACAGGGGTGATGGGTGAACGGGACTTGGTCTGAGTTTTTGATGACCTCAAGTTTACGTAGGGTAGAATGTGGGAGGCCCGCTGGAAGTGTATTTGAATAGTCAAGTCTAGAGGAAACTGCTGGAAATGGTCTGCTTCTATCTACCCTGTCCATTCCTATCATAATTTTAAACATTTCTAGAGGAAACTTTGCTATCTGGCACCGACGGGACCGAGCTGTTGCCGTCCCATCAAAACTGCTGGACAAACCAGCGCTAATGTTGAAACATACGGAGATTTTGAGCTCCGTATCTGGCAACAAACCTTGTTGCAGCTTCTAAACAGTTGGCTGTACCTTGCAAGTGTCTCTAGCTTAGCAACAGCTTCAGAGAGACCTTGCAGAGCCTGACTGGTGGAAAAAAAGCAACGAAAAGAAAAAAAACCGAACGAAACGGCTCCTGATTTTTGCCGGTAGCTCGAGCATTCCGGACAGCTAACCTCCGGATAAACCAAAGTTTCCTGTATCATATCACCCAGTAATCTGCGTTGGTCGAATGGGGGGGAATTTCTCACCTCTTTCGTATTTCCTCGTACCGGACAGCGTCCTTGTGAATCCACATTGTACCCTCTCTAAAGGCTCAATCTTTCCTATACTGTGGAGCCAACGCTGCACATAGCCCTCTCACTGCGGATTTCTTAACATTTTATTCGGCTCATCATTACATCTTGGCTCTTGTGGTAAAAACCTTAACATTTATTTACAACCTTATCAGCCTGAAGTGCTGCCTTTAATGTTGTGAACCTGTACCTCCACAACCCTCTGCTTTTTCACAGCATTGAGCCTACTTCCACTCGGTTGTCTAAGTATTGAAGCTTCAATAGTTAGAAATAAAATCATAGAAATATTCAGCACAGGAGGCGGCCATTCGGCCCATCGTGCCTGTGCCCGCTCTTTGAAAGAGCTCTCCAATTAGTCACACTCCCCTGCCCTTTCCCCATAAGCCCTGCAAATCTTTTCCCTTAAAGTATCTATCCAATTCTCCTGAATGTTACTATTGAATCGGCTTATCCTAAATCCTGTGCCCCTCAAACTGCATTATAATATTGGCAGTATTGCTGCTCATATACTGAGATGCAGAATTTTATCCAGTCCAATAAATAACTACCGTGCACTGATTAAATACTTTCCCCCCCCTCTCCTGGAGGTGAGCTTGTGCCAGGGTACGGTTCCATTGACAATTTGGAAGCAGATGAAATGGGCACAGCAGAGCATACAAAGGGACGCTGGCACAAATTGGAATTTTACAGTGAAAGAAAGGCTTGCATTTCTAGAGCGCTTTTTACAACCGCCGGACGTCCCAAAGCGCTTTACAGCCAATGAAGTACTTTTTGAAGCGCAGTCACTGTTGTAATGTCTGAAACGCAGCAGCCAATTTGCACACAGCAAGCTCCCACAAACAGCAATCCGATAATGACCAGATAATCTGTTATTGTGATGTTGATTGAGGGTTTATATTGACCAGGTCACTGGGGAGAACTCCCCTGCTCCTCTTCGAAATAGTGCCACAGGATTTTTTACGTCCACCTGAGAGGGCAGACGGGGCCTCGGTTTAACGTCTGATCCGAAAGATGGCACCTCCGACACTGCAGCGCTCCCTCAGTACTGCACGGGAGTATCAGCCTAGATTTTTTGTGCCCAAGTCTGTTGAGTGGGACTTGAACCCACAACTTCTGACTGAGGCGCGTGTGCTTCGAACTGAGCCAGAGCTGACTGTGTGTGCTCACTGTGCAGTGCCGTACAGCTTTTAAAAGTGCTGCAGTTTGGTCTGTCTCAGCCCACCTAAGAGAGAAGAAAGAAGTCGTCAGCATGCTCTCCACTTTGTTCCTTAATTCAAACTCTAACCTTAAGCGGAGCAGAAGTAAGCACACGCTGATTGTAAGACCAGCTTTTATAACAGGCCTTTGACATTTTTGAGCTGATATAGGTGCATGCCATGGAGCATCCCAGGCCGCGCACAAAGTTTAAATCCATGTTCCCATTAATTTGCGCATATCTCAAGTTGCTGATACTGGGCTTTGTGCGTTTGATTGTTGTGGTTTGTGGCCCATGCGCAACAGTTTGAATGCCCATGTTCTACAATAATATCACTTTGCTTTACGCACCTCTATTTAAAAACTTGCCTCTTTTCCTTTGCCTGTTACTTGAACAGAAGTCCCATGTTTTGGCTTCAAGTGGCTCCTTCATGATCCTTGAGGTATCTGTATTTTCCGGGGGTGTAATGGGAATCATTCCGTACAGGAGGCCGCCATTTGGCCCATTGTGCCTGTGCCAGCTCTTTGAAAGAACTATCCAATTCATACCCTGCTCTATCCCCATAGCCCTACAAATTTTTCCTTTTTAAGCAGAGATTCAGTTTACTTTTGAAAGTTACTATTGAATCTGCTCCTACCACCCTTTCATGCAGTGCATTCCAGATCATAACATGCTGCGTTTAAAAACAAATTCTCCTCCTCTCCCCGTGGCTTTATTCCCAGTTATTTTAAATCTGCCCTCTCCTCTGGTTCATAGAAACATAGAAGATAGGAGCAGGAGTAGGCCATTCGGCCCCTCGAGCCTGCTCCGCCATTCAATGAGATCATGGCTGATCATCCAAACTCAGTACCCTGTCCCTGCTTTCTCCCCATATCCCTTGATCCCCTTAGCCTCAAGAAATATATCTAACTCCTTCTTGAATATATTTAATGAATTGGCCTCAACTGCCTTGTGTGGTAGAGAATTCCACAGGTTCACCACTCTCTGGGTGAAGAAATTCCTCCTCATCTCTGTCCAAAATGGCTTACCCCTTATCCTTAGACTGTGCCCCTGGTTCTGGACTCTCCCGCCATCGGGAACATCCTTCTGCATCTAGTCTGTCTAGTCCTGTTAGAATTTTATAAGTTTGAATGAGTTCCTGACCCTCCTGCCACTGGAAACAGTTTCTCTTTATTTACTCTATCTAAATTTCTCATAATTTTGAACACCTCTGTTAAATCTCCCCTTAACCTTCTCTGCTCTAAGGAGAACAATCTCAGCTTCTCTAGTCTCTCCAGATAACTGAAGTCCCTCATCCCTGGTACCATTCCAGTAAATCTCCTCTCCGCCCTCGGCAAGGCCTTGACGTCCTTCCTAAAGCATGGTGCCCAGAATTGGACACACTACTCCAGCTGAGGCCTAACCAGTGATTTATAAAGGGAATGGACCTCCGGATTAGGCCACTGTAATGGGAACAAGGGATGCACAGTGAGCTAAGACTGAGCGTTGAACAAAACTGTCTTGCAGGGTGTAACACTAACAGACCTACAAGAAGCTGAGAAGACAATCGGGAGGAGTCGTGTGGATCGCCGAACTCGAGAACAGGAGGAGAAAGAAAAGGAAGAAAAAGAAAAGCAAGACCGGGAAAAGCAAGAGGACAAGAATCAATTGGAAACTCGAGATGACGAGAGACCGAGGTTTAGTCAAAACACTGAAGAGGTATTTGGTCTTTCTGAAAAGAAAATTACATGATTTACTCACTAAACGCAGATTATTTAGCACACAATTTTGAGAATATAGTGCTTGTTTTTCGTCTACAATTTTCATTTAAGCATGCTGAACGCACTTTCCGAGTAAAGCCTATCGACCGACTGGTTCTGGGACAGTAATATGTTTCGTAAACCCACAAATCTCATCATGCCATTGTAGATTGGTAGTGCTGTGCAGTCTCCTCCAGCCCTGTATGAAGTCATAGGGGTAGCACCATTGTGCCAATCTCTTTGTCCTAGCTGAAAAGATGGCGTTCACTGCTTCCAAGTTGGGACAAGCCTTCAATCTGCCCACAAGAGGTTAGTTAGTTCCATTCTTTTCAGCGGTGTATTCTGTTTCTTCCCATCAGTGTTTTTCTCACTTATTCAGGTTTTATCCTGGAAATCTGGGCATCAGCACTGATCAAAACTGGCCAACGGTCCTCGAGAATGAATATCAATTGATTCAACTTCTGTCCTTAAAAAGACACTCGTGTGAATATAATGAAGGAAAATAAAAGCAAATGGGCAGTGTCAACTCGTTTACAGGCTCAGCGACAAGCAGTGCTCTGTCCAGTTCTTACTGACAAACCACACTTTGTCTAGGTGGCCCTTTCAAAGAGAGCCCTGAAGCAAAGATAGCTCACTATTGAAGGGGCTGAGACACAGGATTGATATTTATACACAAGAGTGTACCCTCAGCTGGATTGTTGCCTGCTGTCTTTCGGTGCATGTGCCAGCACTGACAATGTAATGCCTGCATTGAAATCGAACTAAATGTTTCCACAGTTTGAACAGTCCGTCAGCATTAACTTCTGTCAAAGGCTTTTGAGTTGTGTTCAGCTGCCTTGCCCTGAACTGTGGCGGGGAGGCCTTGAGGATGGATTGCTCGGTGTGATTAGAAACCTCTCTGTTGGGCTAAGAGATGGTGAAAATGCTCATTGCCAAGCATGACACCATTGCCTTGGTTTCTCTAAATGCAGCCATAAAGACCGACTAAACCGTGCGTCCCATAATTTTGGAGGACAAAATAGCGAAAAATTGAAGAGATCAATGACCTCTCTGGGTGGCGCAATATCAATCTCTGTGTATCTGATCACTCCCAATGATGGCGGACTCTCCAGCTGGTCCTGAAGCGCCCCAGGCACCGCTTGTTGAAGATGTGTGGTATCTAGAATTGACAGTTACACACAATGTCCTTGGCAAAAGCAAAATACTGCGGATGCTGGAAATCTGAAATAAAAAAAGAAAATGCTGGAGACACTCAGCAGGTCAGGCAGCATCTGTAAAGAGAGAAACAGAGTTAACGTTTCAGGTCGATGACCCTTCGTCAGAACTGGAAAAAGTTGGAGATGGAACAGGTTTTTAAGCAAGTGCAGGGGCTGGGAAAGCGGGGAGGGGAGGAAAGAACTAAAGGGAAGGTCTGTGATAGGATGGAAGGCAGGAGAGAGTGAGAGACATTAAGAGATGGTGCAAGGCAAAAGGAGACGGCAATGGGTTTTTTTAAGCAAGTGCAGGGAAAGGTGGGGGTGGTGGGGGGGCAACTGTCTTTGGCAGCTGTGCTGAAGTTTTTGCAGGGCTATCCTTTTCTTCATGCGCCTTGCCCACGGCGATGAAGGATGCTAAATGAAAGAGAGATTGCTTACCTATCCTGTCGGGCGGTTTTCATTCTTGAAATGTTGATCATTCTCTACACGCCACAATCCCATTAATCTTCAGGCACTGTCAGGGTGCAGGGAATGCCTAGTTAACTTCAATTCAAAATGATGTGGTGCAACAGTTTCTGGGTCTTTATTAGCTGTAGGATTAGGAGACCACGTGCAGCCTACTTACAGTTATCACCTACAACTAATATTTTTCGGTGTGTGCTAAGCATATTGTTTCCCTGGAAACGATCAAGCTTAGGTCGTCGCCGTGTCTGGAAGCAACAGATAATTTGACAAATGAAAATGACCCAACCAGGTGGATAATTCATCAGGAGTATCCAGAAAAGAAATAATGTTTTAAAACTGCTTTTAAAATGGATGACATTGATACTGTCACTGTAAACATTGTAAATGTTTTTGCTGCAAGTTTTAAAGATCTCGGCCTTGATGTAAAATTTCCCAATTTTTGTTCTGAAGCCTTATCAACGCATCAGGCCAACTGGCACGACGTCTTCAACTGCTGCAGTCTCTGCCCTCAATAGCTCATACGTTGCGTCCCAACTAAATCGACCCAACAGCCTTGTCGGCATTACGTCCGCTTATTCTGCATACTCCCGAAGCTCTGGGGAAACAGATAAAGGTAACGTTGCGATTCTTTGTGCATAGTCTGTTGGCAAGAACTAAGCATGAATCTGTGACTGTGTACTTGGCATGCTCCATTTAAGTGTGCATTAAAATCAAATGCCCGAATTTTGTCCATTTTTATTTTACATGTATATGCGCATGCACACACACGAGCCCTGTATGGTAACAAAATACTGCGGATGCTGGAAATCCTATATGCATGAGTCCTGTATGTTTGGGCAAAAAAAAATCCATTGTAAACAAAGTGTTCATCTTTGCAAACTTTTCCTCTTCTCAGCCTGATCACATCCTCAATGTCCTAAAGCACTTTGCAACCAATACATACATTCTTTTAAAAATGCAGCCAGTCTTATGTTGGCAACCTGGCAACCAAGATGCGTACGGCAAATTTTAGGTGGTGTTGGTTGAGGGTGGACAATTGACCAGTACAGCGGATGAACTCCCTACACCTCAGCAGGTAGTTTTAATGTCTCATCCCAAAGGCAACACTTCTGGCAACACTGCACTCCCTCAGTCCTGCACCGAAGTATCAGCTGAAATTATCTGCTTAAATCCTGGAGTGGGACTTGAGCTTCTGACGGAGGTGAGCTGAACTACCAACTGAGCCAAGCTGACACTCGAGTGTTACAAGTGCTGATTTGTTTATTATGAATCTGTTCCCTACATTACATCAGTGACTGCACTTCAAATGAACTTCATTGGCTGTATAACGCTTTGAGACGTCCTGAGGTCATGAAAGGCACGACATAAATGCAAGTCTTTTTTACGTACCAGGTCGAGCCCATTCCTTCAGTCATGATGCATTTTGATGAATAGCTGTCATGAGCCCATTCGAAGAAATGTTTAATAAAAATAGTGTTGGCCAACCGAATGACCAATTTATGTTCGGCTGGATAACTTGTAAGTGACTGGATTTCGATTCATTTAATCCAGTTCTCTATTATTAATTTGAATCACCGTGTTATGAGAGTGCAGAGTCCTGTGGTTAATTAGAGGATATTTGTATCTCTGTACTCTGTGGACATTATACAGCTGACCACTTTCCAGAGAGTGAGATGAATGAAGGGGAGCAGAGCTCTGCAGTACATCTATAACATGTAATTATCCTGTGGCAATGCTCACGTCAAGGACGCTCGGTTTTATAAGGATAGGAACATTAGCAGAATATAGTGTGAATTACATGGTCTAAAGTTATGTGGCATAGGGAGTGAGCCATTCAGCCCCTCGAGACTGTTTCAATCAGATCATGGCTGATCTGCACCTCCACTCTAATTGCTCCATTTCCATTGACACCCTTACCGAACACGCACAATCTGTCGATCTCAATCTTGAAAATTGCAATTGTCCCCCCGGCATCCACAGCCTTTTGTGGGAGTGTTTCAGATTTCCACTACGCTTTGTGTGGAACAAGTGCTTCCTGATTTCTCCCCTGGATGGCCTCGCTCTAATTTTAAGATTAAGCCCCCTTGTTCTGGACTCCACCCCGCCCCCATCAGAGGAAATAATTTCTCTCTCTACATTATCTAATTCATGTATAGTTTTAAAAACCTCGTTTAGATCACCACTCGACCTTCTCACTCGAGGGGATACAAACCAACTTTATGCAACCTGTCCTCATTTAACCCTTTTAATCCCCGGTTTCACTCTGGTGAATCTATGCTGTATCCTCTCCGAGACCAGTATATCCTTCCTGAGCTTCATGCACAAAATTGAATGGAGTACTGCAAAGTGGCTCTGACGAAGGCTCTGTGCAACGGAAGCATCACTTCCTCACTTTTGTATTCTAAGCCTCGAGATAAAGGCCAGCATTCCATTAACGTTTTTGTATGTGCGCACTAGATTTAGTGAGCTGTCCACATGGACACCCAAATCCTTTTGCTCCTCCAAAGCTCCTAGTCTGTGCCTGTGTCTCTCTCCCCTCCCTCCTCACCACTCACTCCTCCCCCTCCCCCGCTCTGCCCCCCTTCACACCCCCCCCCCGCTCGCTCTCCCCCTTCCCCTCTTCTGAAAATATTCCCATTTGCCTTTCTCAGATTCCAAGTGAATCACCTCACACTTGCCCACATTGAACTTGCATCTGCTAGTTTTGCCCACTCACTTAATCTGTAACTTCCTGCTCCCATTGTGCCATCTGCAAACTTGGAAAGACCACTCTCGATTCCTGCCCCCTTTAAAGCAACAAGGTCCTGTTGCTGTTGATAGCCACATTCTGAGGTAAATTGGAGGGTAACTGTTTCTATGTCAGTTGGTTACAATGACCAGGCAGCTCTCCAAAACCAGCAGGAAATGACTGGGCTTGTATCTCTCGTACTCTAAGCATACATATCTGCATAATATGTGATGAACTGTGACAGACCCATCTGAAAACTTGCATGTATCGAGAGAGGTAGAATTTTATGTCCGAGTGTGTCACTAAGTGTTTTTTGTTTTCTGACTGCTTGTCTTCTGCTTTGTAATTGGTTGCCTCATCAATGAAGCACAAAAGCAGACAGCCGTTTCCTTGCAAAAATAAAGAACCTTGAATTCTGCCCCCCCCCCCCCCCCGAAATGTTTTTGCCTCACCTTAACCTGCTGAATCGCGCTGGGGTGCTCCTAAACCTTGATCAAGTGATCATTGTTCATTTCTAAGTCTGGGCAATGAGTGATGCCAAGTTACTCCACTGTGGAGATGTATTTGTCAAGTCCGGTCACTTGACACCCCCTCATACGCTCACATGCTTTTTCCTAATAGGGCTCACTAATTGCTCCACTACTTGCTCAGCTAACTCCGCATGGACCAGAAACTAAACCTGGGCCCTTCCCCGTCAGCCTGATTCACATCAGGAGGCTATTGGCAGCATTGGTACACTTAAATATTCCAATCGGCATCGAAATGAATTTGCAAAAATAAACAGCTTCTTGCAGTCTTGTTCTATAGAGACCAGAAATAAAGTATGGCCATAATGTAAATTTTCTATGAATAGCGAAGTAGATTGGATGCGCATCCGCCCTTTTATAAAGCTTGACATCGTACTTGGCTTTTCTGTTTAATTCACAAACTAAAAGCTGTAGAAGGTGAACTTGTGCAGTGATTATGTTGCAGGTGGTGCAAAGCTGGTGACTACTTCCGGTTTCCTTGTTCGTCAGAGGGTGAAAAATGTTCTTTTCTCTAATTTGACTAGAAATGGACAAAAGGGAAGATGAGCGAGATGGAGAAGAGAAATTGGACGACAAGTCGCAGAACAAACCATCAGTAAGAGATCGACGGCGGCCTAGGGAAAAACGGAGATCTACAGGTGTTTCTTACTGGACGCAGGATGTAAGTATGATACCTTAACCAGATTGTTAAAGTGCACGTTTTATTCTGTTGAGATATTGGCCCAGAAATTCGGGTCGGAGGCTTCCCGCGGGTGCAAGCCCCCGACCTGCACTTAGCTTGCACGCCGGCCGTTGTGCTGTGGGCCCGCGTGGGATTCCGATCCAGGGCCTGGTCCAACTGCCGGCGCGCAGTGCTTGCATATCCCAGGGGCGCAGTTAGTTCGATGCGTCCCCTGGGATCACGTGGGCCATGGAGAGCCAATGGTAGCAGGAAATGCTTCATTCATAAGTTAGACAGGAAGAGCTGTCAAACCTATAAATATTATAAGCCCCAAAACATCACTAAAACGTCAAATAAATTTTAAAAAACATCACATTTTTAAAATAACTAAATTACATGAAATAACTATTTTAAACAATTTAAATTTTTGAAAAAATTAATTACATTTTCTAACGGGGCTAAAAATAAACTTACCTATTTAAAAATAATAAACCTGTGGGAAAAAATGTTTTAATTTTAATTAATTCACCACTTACCTTGTTAAAAGCAGGCCTTGCGTCTGCTTTTTAAAAGTGTAACTGCTGGAGACTTACCCTCCTGGAGAAACCTGCAAAAAAAAACGTAAGTTCGATGCGCACGTGCTGCCTTGCCGGCGCACGCGTTCCACCTCTCAACCCCTTCTTTCAGGAGAACGGAAGTGCCGGTTTCCCGCGCATGCACGAAACCGGCATTTTCGTTGGGCCTATGTGTGAGTACCCAGCGTGTACTCGCGCGTTGGGACCCGAATTTCTGGGCCGTTACCTGTTCTGTCAGAACTTGTACATTGATCCCTTTGTTAGTAAGAGCAGGAAACTCTTCTTTCCAATTCCTCCCATCTCCACAAACAGAGAATATACATCAAGAGCCAATTGGATCTGAAGTTTCTCCAAGGGCTGAGTTACACCAAATAAGCCACGAAGTATATCGTTATGTGGGGTCCATTTGTTGGATAACTGTTGTGCCCAGTGGGTACTCGGCATGTTTTTGTTTGCTTTATACCATGGATATAAGCAGAAACAAAAAACAATTTCAACTCGAAGCTTGGTTTCTGATTGACTTAAGTTCTTCAATGGCTCATGGAGCTGAGAAGAGGCTGGGGTCTTTTGAAAGTCTATAGAACCTCTTCCCGATCCAACAGTAAGAAGATACATTTCTGTAACAATTCGTGCACAGAGAGAGATGTCTCGGGAGTGCTCTACAAGGCAGTAGATGCAAGTACAGGAAACTTTTTTTATCCGGCATGGACGGGACCGACGTGGTGCCGGTTCATCAAAAATTCCTGATAACCGAACGCTATAGTAAAAGATACGGAGCTGAGAGCTCCGTATAAAGCAACAAACCTTAGCAACAGCTTCAGAACAATGGGCACAAGTTGCAAGCATCTCTGTAGCTTAGCAACAGCTGCAGCCACACCCTTGCACAGCAACAGATCGAGGAAGGCAAGTAATAAAACTTACCTGAACCTACTCCTGAATTTTGCCAGTTAACCGAGATTTCCGGTTATTTAGGTGCCGGTAAATCGAAAGTTTCCTGTAGATACTGAACAGGAAGGAGAAAGGGAAGATTGTTCCTGCACCAAATCCTGCTTGCCCATGATCCCAGACCTCTCCGACCTGCAGTAACTCCTGATCTTTCAACTCCACAAATCTAAAGTTTTTGTCTGTCTTCAAATCTCTTGCCCCTCCCTATGTGCTGCACCTTCCCCACAAAACTCAGTTTTTCTGATTATGGTCTTTTGTATGTTACTTAACTGCACCATTTCTGGTTATGGTCTTTTGTATGTTACTTCACCCCACAATTTGCGGTTGTGCTTGATGTTGTCCAGGCCCCACTCTCTGGAATTCCCTCCCCATATCCCCCTGTCTCTCGGCCTCCTTCTGCTCCTTTTAAGACCCTCGTTAAAACTTACTTCTCTGCCTGAGCCTTTGGCCTCACCGGGTGATCGCTCTTTGGCTCCATATCTGTTTTCCCCATGCCCCTGTGAAGCGCCCTGGGATATTTTTCTTAGGAACATAGAAACTGGAGCAGGCCATTCAGCCCCTCGAGCCTGCTCCACCATTCAATGAGTTCATGGCTGATCTGCGACCTAACTCCGTATACCCGCCTTTGGCCCATATCCCGTAAAATCTTTTGGTTAACAGAAAGCTATCAATCTCAGATTTAAAAGTAACAATTGATCTACTGTAGCATCAATTGCCGTTTGCAGAAGAGAGTTCCAAACTTCTACCACCCTTTGTGTGTAGAAGTGTTTCCAAATTTCACTCCTGAAAGGTCTGGCTCTAACTTTTAGACTGCCCCCTCGTCCTCGACACACCAACCAGCGGAAATAGTTTCTCTCTCTCTACCCTATCTGTTCCCCTTAATATCTTGAAAACTTGGATCAGACCACCCCTTACCTTTCTAAATGCCAGGGAATACAACCCTAATTTGTGTAAAATCTCCTCGTAACTTAACCCTTGAAGTCTGGGTATCATTCTGGTAAATCTACGCTGCACTCCCTCCAAGACCAGTGTATCCTTCCTAAGGTGTGATGCCCAGAACTGCTCACAGTGCTCCAGGTGTGGTCGAACCAGGGCTTTGGACAGCTGCAGCATAACTTCGACCCCCTTGTGTTCTAGTCCTCGATATAAAGGGCAGCAGCCCATTAACCTTTTTGATTATTTTCTGTACCTGTTCATGACATTTTAATCTGTGTACCTGGACCCCCACGTCTCTTTGGACCTCCACAGTTTGGAACCTTTCACCATTAATGGCGCTATATAAATGCACGTTGTTGGTAGATGATGCCTTCCTGAAATATGAATCATTTTTTATTAGAAACTTTTTCTCGTGACCTTGCATTTATCTGCTGAGGGGCCGTTCCATTTTTCCCTGAAATTTTATTCAATTGAAGTACTAATTAAAAATTCTGAGCAGGCAATGTTCAGATAAGGGATTTTTTATTGCTTAGTGGCCAGAAGGGAATGGTTAATAGGACTGTGCTGAACATTGTGACTAGAGTTAATCAGGCCAGGCAAACGCAAATGAACACCTCTCCCTGGTGCTGGACTTGACTGGAGGAAAACCCCTCCCTGCTGTAACTGCTTCAGTGACTCCTTCAGCAAGAGCCACAGGTCCATAGTGGGAAGTTAGGGAGAGGAAAAAAACTTTTCATAATCATATAAATAACTGAGGGGAAAAAGTAGTAAGGTTTTGGGGAGGGAAAAATAAATAACACATTGAATCTGAAACAAATTGTACAAGTCCACTGTCGGAGGTAGATTTTTGGGGAGAATACAACAGGCAGGTCGTTGCATCTTGAGCACATTTTAATTGATAGGTATTGCAGATATACCCGTGGAGCCCTGTATCTTTCAGCATCAATGCGGTGTGCTATATTTTAAGCTTGTATCCGTCATGTGATAAAGTTCTGCAAATTAACTGTGTTGCTGCAATGGGATGGAACTGCACCAGCGTTTTGGCAGCTTGTCTGATAGCTGTCACCAATAACACTCCAGGTCTTCCACTACACGTGACCAAATGCCACAGGGTACCTGCCAGCAAGTGCCTAAGTATCTTGAGTTTTCATACCTTTTTATCCTAATGTTTTAATCGTTTGTTTTTAGAGCGATGAGAATGACCAAGAACAGCAGTCCGACGCAGAAGATGCAACGAACAATAAGTGTCAGGTAACGTTCTTTCTCCAACCAGTAGACCTTGAAATGTTTCTCTTGGAACGGTGACAGAAATTTGCACTCAAGCTCTAAGCTAGTACATTCCTGTGAGTTCGCTTGTGTGTGTTTTTTTTTAATATTGGAGTGGGCTGTGTGAGAGCCAGAATTGGTTGGAATCCTTCAAGACTAATTACATTTTCTTTCAAATGAAGGGAATTGTTTCTGTCTTAATATTTGTGACGTACACTGTGTTCTCTGTTTGTGGGAACGTTGATTTGCCAAATCATGCTCATAAGCAGATTTTCTCCAGTAGCTCCTGCACTAAAAAGGGACATATTTGGACAGTGTTTGGTGCCAGTTGATAAAACCACTTGCTGCTGAGAAATTCTTGGAATCAAATTTTAATACATTTAGGAAGAATTTTGGTTGTTTTTATGAACATCAGCGTGATGAAGTGCAAGACTCTGGATTTTTATTGTCAGATCCAGTGTTTTAATTGTATCGCAACAAATCTTAAATCAAACTGGAGGGCACCATTACAAGAAGAAAAACAGTTTGCTTATTAAAAAGAAACTTTTCTTGCTGAAACTGAATAGCAGAGTGACTCCAGACTACTCCTGAAGTATAAATGGTTATTGGGCAATCACCCATGAAGTTGCACATGAGTTGTTTCGACCAAGTGCAGTTTTCAGTTGAAGTGGGGCTAGAGAGCAAAGATCAATTGGACCAGATCTCTCAGACGCCGTTCAGTCCCCATTTTAAAGTCATGGATTCAATCCTTATCTTTTGTTTAGTGTTTGATTTTATAGAACCATCAAATCTTAAAGGTACATAAGGAGCCCATCACGCCAGCGCAGCCTTCCAGAAAGAGTTATCCATTTAGATCCATTTCCAAGCCCTTTTCCCCATATTTTTTTTTAATTCTTCAATTATTAATCCACTTCCCTGATTCCATAACTGTTTCTGGTGGGGCATTCTATATCCGAACAGCCCTCGGCATGAAATAAGTTCTCCCTACCTCTGTTCTTTTGCTGATAATTTATGGCCTGTCATTGCCAACTCGCTGACCAGTGAAATAGTTTTTCTTAGGTTTTGATGAGGTTAAAAAAAAGTCATAATTTTGAATACTTGTACCGAATCTCCACTTAACATTTGCCCTAATGAAAAGAGCCTCGTGCCCCTGATGTCTAATCAATCTCTTCAATACTCTCTTCATGCCCTTGACATTGTTGCTAAAGTAAAGTGCCCAAAAACTCGACACCATGTTCTAACTGAATACGATAGCAAAATACTGCGGATGCTGGAAATCCGAAATAACAACAGAAAACGCTGGAAACACTCAGCAGGCCAGGGCAGCATCTGTGGAGAGAGAAACAGTCAACGTTTCAGGTCGATGACCCTTCGTCAGAACTGGGGAAAAAAGTTCTGATGAAGGGTCTTCGACCTGAAACGTTAACTCCGTTTCTCTCTCCATGGATGCTGCCCTGACCTGCTGAGTTCTGCCAACGTTTTCTCATGTTCTAACTAAAGTCTGCCTGATACTATTGCATAGGTTCATTGTCGTCTCCTTGTTTTTAACTCTATGCCTCTAAAACCTAAGATCCCATATGGTTTTCTTTTTATATAGCTTTATCAAATTGTTCTCTTTTTCGAAGATTTATGTATCTGAGCCCCTAAGTCTTTCTGCTACACTACTTTTAAAGGTTTGCCATTCTGTGTATATTCTCTCATTCTTCTTAATGTATGACCTCACATTCTCGGCATTATTTGTTTGTCCTGCTGAAATCTTTATAGTTAATCAGGCTCACTATTTTTGTGGTATTTGCAAGGCAACATGTTTGTTAGTGTAGTGGTTATGTTCCTGGGCTGATAATCCAGAGAATGTGATTTTTAAATCCCATGATGTCTGTTCAAGAATTTGAATTTAGTTTATAAAAAAAAAAAAATGAAATACATAAAAGCTGATAACAATTCAAAAGTTTCATGGTCACTTTTACTGATATGAAAACCCAGCTGGTCCATTCATGTCCTCCAGGGAAGGAAACCTGCTGCATTAATGTGGTTGACTGAAGTGTCCCAGCAGGCTTGTTCAGTTGTATCAAACCGCTGCAAAGAATAACAGCGGCCTGGATTTTGCGGTGGGTAATGACGGCGAAACTGTCAGCGTTCGCCGTCATTACACCTCTGCAACTGACCGCAACTTCAGGATTTAGCGCATGCGCGTCTAAACGCGGAAATCCTGAAGTTGTGGTCAGTCATTCATTGCCCCGATAGAGGCTGTGCTGTGAACCCCCCCCACCTCCCATTGCCGGCAGTATGTGAAATCAGTGGGACTGACGAACACTTCAGCTTTTTCGGTAATATTGCTGTTAAATACTCCATTAAATGTTAAGCCTTGTTGGAATAGGTGTGACTGGGTTTTAACAGCGCATTGACTGCTAAACAACTGTTCAGGCCCTGAAAAACTAATTTTTATATTTGTGGGGTGTCAAATTTCTGCATTATGATAAATACCATGTTAATGGCCCAGAAATTCGGGTCGGGGGCTTCCCGCGGGTGCAAGCCCCCAACCTGCACTTAACTTGCACGCCGGCCGTTGAGCTGTGGGCCCCCGTGGAATTCCGATCCGGGGCCTGCTCTAACTGCCAGCGCGCAGTGCTTGCGTATCCCAGAGGCGCAGTTAGTTCGATGCGGCCCCTGGGATCATGTTGGCCATGGGGAGCCAATCGGAGCAGGGAATGCTCCATTCATAAGATTGACAGGAAGAACTGTCAAAACTTATAAATACTACGGCCCCAAAACATCACAATCTTCAAATAATTTTTTTTTTAAATCACATTTTTTAAATAAACTATAAATTACATGAAATAACTATTTTAAACAATAATTTAAATTGTTGAAAAAAGTATTTTTATTTTCTAACGGGGCTAAAAATAAACTTACCTTGCTTTAAAGTTTTTAAAAATAATAAACCTGCGGAAAAAATGTTTTAATTTTAATTAATTCACCACTTACCTTGTAAAAAGCAGGCCTTACGCCTGCTTTTTAAATGTGTAACTTCTGCAGACTTACCCTCCCGGGAAAACCTGTTTTAAAAAAAAAAAACCTAAGTTCGATGCGCACGCGCAGCCTCTCCCGCGCACGCGTTCGACCTCTGAACCCCTTCGTTCAGGGGAATGGAAGTGCCGGTTTCCCGCGCATGCGCAGTGCATGCAGGAAACCGGCACTCCCATTGGGCCTACGGGTGAGTACCCCGTGCGCACTCACCTGTGGAGACCCGAATTTCTGGGCCAACACCATGTGCCTTTTTTTTAAATATTTTTTTTTAATGTTAACGTTTATTCATGATATTTCAGCTTCTACCTTAACCCCAGTGTATGTCCCAATCTTTATTTCGATCTCGGTAACATTTTTAAAAAGTGCAGATAATTCAGTGCTTTTCATTTCCTAGTTTGCTGTCTGAGAGAATTCTTCAATGTGATTGGCTGCTTAGACAGCTTGTTGACGTCACTGCAGCTATTCCCATTACGCAGCGCTGCAATCAATTGCACGTCGAGAAAGGTTAACTTGTCACCACAGAGATTGAGAGATCTCTGGGCAGCTTTCTTTGAGGTCAGCGGCGAGCGCCTTAGCTTTGCCGCTGACAGCAAATTACAGGCCATAGTCACTGGGCCAAAATTGTGAACTCTTTCACCAGACGGACTGTAGTGGTTCAAAAAAACACCCACCACCATCTTCTCAGGACAATTGGGACCAGGTAATAAATGCTGGCCTTGCCAGCACTGTCTTCATTCTGAAAATATATATATTTTTTTTTAAACACTTACCCATTGGGGGACACCAATGTTTACACCTCTCCTGTCTGCAAAACATTAATCACTACTCTCTCCTGTTCTTGAACCAACTTCCTCTCTGTGCTTCCATAGTCCCATGCTGTTAATACCACATGCATTAAGTGTTGTCTTATGAAGAAAGGTTGAGCAGGTTGGGCCTGTACTCATTGGAGTTTAGAAGAATGAGAGGTGATCTTATTGAAACATATAAGATTCTGAGGGGGCTTGACAGGGTAGATGTTTCCCCTCGTGGGGAATCTAGAACTGGGGGGCATAGTTTCAGAATAAGGGGTCACCCATTTAAAACGGAGATGAGGAGGAATTTCTTCACTCAGATGGTGGTGAATCTTTGGAATTCTCTTCCCCAGAGAGCTGTGGAGGAGGAGTCATTGAATATATTCAAGGCGGAGATGGACAGATATTTGAGCTACAGGGGAGTCAAGGGTTATGGGGAGCGGGCAGGAAAGTGGAGTTGAGACCAAGATCAGATCAGCCATGATCTTATTGAATGGCGGACCAGGCTCGAGGGGCCAAATAGCTCTGCTCCTATTTCTTATGTTCTCAGCAACTAGCCTGCTATTCAGCCTCTCGTCAAACTTCTTTTGAGATTCCACATACACAACATCCGCAGCATTTTCTCTTACCAATACACCCGTTATTTCCTGAAAGCACTCTAAATAATTTTTTCTGATGCACGTTGCCTTTTACAAATCCATATTAGCTATCCTTAATGAACCCGTGTTTTCAGTCCATAATTAACGCACATCTTGGGTGAGTACTAATTTTATCATATTAGGGCCTTCAGAAGCTTACCCACTACCAATGTTAGGTTGACAGGTCTGTAGTTACCCAGGTCATTGTTTTCTCATGGAATCCTCGAAATTTATGGCAAAGGAGGAGGCCATTCGGCCCATCGTGTCTGTGCCGGCCAAAAAAGAGCTATCCACCCTCATCCCACTTTCCAGCTCTTGGTCTGTACCCCTGTAGGTTACGGCACTTCAAGTGCATATCCAAGTACTTTTTAAATGTGGTGAGGGTCTCTACCTCTCCCACCCTTTCAGGCAGTGAGTTCCAGACCCCCACCGCCCTCTGGATGAAAAAAGGTCTCCTCAACTCCCCTCTAATCCTTCTACCAATTACTTTCCATCTATGCCCTCTGGTTATTGTCCTCTCTGCTAAGGGAAATAGGTCCTTCTGATCCACTCTGTCTCGGCCCCTCAATTTTCTACACCTCAATTAAGTCTCCCCTCAGCCTCCTCTGTTCCAAAGATGATAACCCCAGCCTATCCAATCTTTCCTCATAGCTAAAATTCTCCAGTCCTGGCAACATCCTTATGTATCACCTCTGCAACCTCTCTACTGCAATCACATCTTTCCTGTAATGTGGTGACCAGAACTGCACGCAGTACTCTAGCTGTGGTTTAACTTGTGTTTTGTACAGTTCTAGCATAACCTCCCTGCTCTTACTTTCCTTTATTAGCCGAGGCATAGAATTTATCCCGTCTGCTTTCTTAACCACTTTGCCTACCTGTCCTACCTTCAGGGATCTGTGGACATGCATGAACAGAAGCATGACATTTATGACAACCTTCCAGTCCTTTGGCGCAACTCCTTTTATAAGGCATGTCTGAAAGCCTCAAAATTAAAATTAATATGTAAGCATTTTGTTATTTCTAATTCGGAAATCTGTGGCAATTTAAGAAGCAGGGTAGTGGAGCTGATTGTAGCATATGAGGTTCCCTGCAACACAAGCTGAGGAGCTGGGAGAAACAAAAGTGTAGTGCTAGTGCCACCACTGACAGGCTGTTGTAATTACAGTGTGACAATTTTACATAGCCATTTTCCATTATAAATGTGGACGTAGGATTTATAATGAAAACATTTTGATGTGCATAAGATTTTTTTTTAATTTTTTTTTTATGTACACTGTAGATAGATGGTGGGATTTTTAACCCACCATAGCACCTCCCCCTCTGCTTTTGAGAAGATGTTTTTTCATATTTTGTTGTGTACTGTAAATAGTTAAGCAGAGAAAAGGTAATGGGCCTGTTCAAGCTACTTGTGGCTGCACTTCAAAGTAATTCATTGTGTAAGATGGTGGGAGATGATGAGCTGCAATATAAATGGACTTCTTTTTCCAAAGCTCCCATGAGCTTGGTATAACACATCTCTCTATTGAAGTCATTGTGTTGGGATCAGAACTGCCCAACATTTCACATGTAACCAGGATTACTTCAAACTTGGTTGCTGGCAATGTAATTATTTATGCTTCCTATAGAAATGTTTTTAATTGATGGATAATCCGCTGTTTGGAGAAAAAAAAATCATTAAAGAAAAAACCAGTCCGCGTTTACTTGGTTGCCGCAGATCAAGTCAAATTAGTTCTGATTGGTCTTTAACAGAACAAGTTAAGAACCATTGTATTAGAAATTTTCTACTGGAATTGTAATTGAAGAATCTGGCCTTATCTATCTTTAATTTAAAACCTGCTTACTTTAAAATGACAGAGTAAAACTCAAACTCACATTTGTGGTTACATATGGCATGTTTTATAATCCGTTTTCTCTAAGCAACCTTATAGAAAAGAAGTATCTGGGGCTGCACTTTATGAATTGCTGATCTCTGCAAAGCTCCTTAGCAAAGTTGAAGCACTTTGCTGGGGTGGAGGAGGGCGGGTTAAGGGAATGGGAGAACAGACTAGGTCGCTTCGGAGCACCTTCAGCAAGTGGCAGATCAGTATTAAGCAAGGTCTTGAGAGTAAATCACCTGAGCACTCCTTCCCAGCAGAGGAAATATCCCATCTGATGCATGCTAAATTATTGCAAATTTCTTTGTCTACCTTTGGCTTGTTTTATGTTCGTAGCATCAGCTTACAGGAATGAAGGAAAGCTCTAAACACAATGTTTAGTGTTCTGTGTAAAGCATCTGGTAGTGTCGAGAGTTTCACAGTCCACTTTTTTTTTTAAGAATATTATTTGCGAGAAAGTAGCTTGATAGTTTTCAGGGATTGCTGCAAGTATTGGGATAGCTGGACTTCCAGCTGATGACTAAGATTTGAATTTCTATAGCGCCTTTCACAGCCTCAGGATGTCCCAAAGCGCTTTACAGCCAATCAAGCACTTTTGAAGCATAGTCTCTGTTATGTTTTACTCTATAATCATTTGGAATAAATATTCTGTTTGATTCTTTGTAGATTTTCTGTTGGATTTAAATTTCCAAATTATAGATTAATTTTGCTAATTTAATAGATTACAAAACTTAATTTACAAAACCACAAGACGGAAGGGGGAAGCTGGAGAAGTTGTTTGCACACTGCGGGTTATTGGAACATGGAATGCCTTGTCACTGGTGACTGTTGAGGCAGTGACTATAACATCATTTAAATGGGAATTGGAATAATTATTTGAAAAGGAACAATATATATAAGAAACTTATGACACAGAAGGAGGCCATTCGGCCCATCATGTCTGTGCCGGCTGAAAAAGAGCTATCCCGCCCCATCGCACTTTCCAGCTCACAGCACTTCAAGTGCACAGCCAAGTACTTTTTAAATGCGATGAGGGTATATATAAAGGGCAGAGAGATGGGATTGGAGTAGATACTTCCGGTTAAAGACCTGGCACAGACTGGATAGGCTGAACGGCCTCTTCCTGTGCTGTGATTTCTATGATGTGTTCCTTGGGCAGTCCAGAAAGGTTAATTTTAGTTTGATCTGTTGGGACAGCAACTGAGAATTAGTCACTGCTGTTCCTGGCAGATGCTCAAGAATCTGACTTCTAAATCTAAGGGAAGGGACATGGGGTTTAAATAATGAGATTGGAAACAAACTCGAGGCCTATGACACAATGGAAAGAATCCAGTCCTAATCCCTTCCAGCCATAGAATGAATCTCGCAGTAAGTCCAAACTTGACATTTGCAGCATATATGGGCTCAGAGTACCTCACTGACCATGAAGGTAGATGAGCCTGACTGGAATGTGGGTCACTACTGGAGCGTGTAAAGCTTTGCAATCTCAAGTTTGATTGAAAAGTAACTCTGTTACCAGCAAGCTTGTTCTGGAATAATTGCTGCCAGGAGTTACATCATAAAAACAGCAGCTTGTGCTATTTTGTGACTGTTTTAACGAGTATTTTGATAGAGAATTGCTTGTACATAACATTTGGCCTTTGCCTGTCAGATTTGTAGTCAGTAATTTTATTAGATGTGTAAATTAATCATCCAAGTATTGTGATGAAATGTCACATTGTAACGGCATAATTCTCAATGCAAACGCCATTCTAGTGTTCTACTCCTAAAATGGTAATAACAAAATGGAACTCTTGTTTTTAATTAAAATATTGATTGCTACATGAAAATACTTGTTAAAATTTGTGCTCAATAGATCGTGAATAACTTGAATTAGCCTCAGGACAAGGAAGTACTTATGGTTATAACTATCTTTTTGTGTGACTGCTTTGGCCAACATGCAAGCCTTTACAACTTGGCATGTGCATAAAGTAATCATTGTAAAATCTGAACTTTGTTAATGTTCAGAGCTTCGCTGTTAATTCTTACTCTATTTTCATATCTTTGAATGATTTTATGATAATTGCTCGTTACTCCATAATTACAGAGACATCTGCAGTGATTTTAAACAAGTCACGAGGATTAATACCCTGACACAGGAATACTCGTCAAGGGCATCAAATTGATGCTTAGCTCTCCACACGAGCTCCACAGGTCTGGGGCCGACTACCCAGTTCATGCCTGGGAGTTAATGATGCCTGCATTTGGGTCTGCCTTCCTTCTGTCTTTCATCAATCAGTTTAGATTATATTAGCATTTACACAACTAACCTCCCATCACGATCCACACACGTTACTGAGTGGATTAACCATTTCTTGCCACTTATGAAACAAATTGGGCAATAAAGTCATGAACTAACAATTGCATACAGGTAGACTACCTTTTATCCGAACTTCCGAAAACCGAAACCCTCTAAAAACCGAAGGTTTTTTCGTTCAGCGTAAGTCGTGCGCACGACATGACCAGAGTGGCGCATGACTTAGGCTGAGCAGAGGGTCAGCGTAAGTCGTGCGCACGACCCCGACCCCCGCCGACGACCCCCCGCCGACCCCGACTCCCGCGGACCCCCCCGCCGACCCGGACCCCCCCGCTGACGCCAACCCACCCCCGACAAATTTCCCAGTCTTATAAAATACCTTCTGAAATCCAAAATTTTCCAAAAACCGAAACACGGCTGGTCCCGAGGTTTTCGGACAAAGGATAGTCTACCTGTGTTAACCACCACCACCTTTTGTATGGCAGTCGCAAAGCAAATCAAATGTCAGTATCGAAGTCAGATATCCAGGCCTCAGTTTCCGGTGTAACAGCCTTGATATCTTGTTGGCTGCCTGTGAATTTCCTTTGAGGGCAGTGCTCAATGATGTCCTCCAGGGTCTGATTAGGTGCTCCACAGTCGCATGATGGGGATGCTTTAATCTTCCATCTATGGAGAAGGTGGCAGCATCGACCATGACCGGTTCTCATACCATTGAATCTTGCCCACTGATTGCGAGGAATGTTTGATCCTTCAGTTGTACTGTGGGGTCCTCTATAAGGAATCCATTCGGTATGTCTCCGTTCTTCCAAGCATTGCGCCATCGGTCATCAAGGCCGAGGGGAGATCGCTGAAGGGCTTACCTTAGAAGCATAGTTAGCACTTGAACATAAACCTCGAGTATGCAAGTAATTATTAGGATTAATTGACAAAATATGAGGTTACAGAGGCAGGCAAAGGTTACAGTTATGTCACTAGTTCAGCGTTGACTGCTAATTATACATTTGCAATTGAGATCACTGTCTGAGATAAACATAGACATAGAAGATAGGAGCAGGAGTAGGCCATTCGGCCCCTCGAGCCTGCTCCGCCATTCAATGCGATCATGGCTGATCATCCAAATTCAGTACCTGGTCCCTGCTTTCTCCCCATACCCCTTGATCCCTTTAGCCTTAAGAAATATATCCAACTCCTTCTTGAATATATTTAATGTATTGGCCTCTACTGCCTTCTGTCGTAGAGAATTCCACAGGTTCACCACTCTCTGGGTGAAGAAATTCCTCCTCATTTCTGTCCTAAATGGCCCACCCCTTATCCTTAAACTGTGACCCCTGGTTCTGGACTCCCCGACCATCGGGAACATCCTTCCTGCATCTAGTCTGTCCAGTCCTGTCAGAATTTTATAAGTTTCAATGAGATCCCCTCTCATTCTTCTAAACTCCAGCGAGTACAAGCCCAATCGACCCAATCTCTCCTCATACGTCATTCCTGCCATCCCAGGTATCAGCCTGGTGAATCTTCGCTGAACCCCTTCCATGGCAAGAACATCCTTCCTCAGATAAGGCGACCAAAACTGCACACAATACTCAAGATTTGGTCTCACCAAGGCCGTGTACAACTGCAGCAAGACATCCTTGTTCCTGTACTCGAACCCTCTCGCTACGAAGGCCAATATACCATTTGCCGCCTTAACCGCCTGCTGCACCTGCATGCTTACCTTCAGCGACTGGTGCACAAGGACACCCAGGTCTCGTTGCACTTCCCCTTCTCCCAATCTATTGCCATTCAGATAATCTGCCTTCCTGTTTCTGCCACCAAAGTGGATAACCTCACATTTATCCACGTTATATTGCATCTGCCATACTTCTGCCCAATCGCCCAACCTGTCCAAATCGTCCTGTAGTTTCTCGGCATCCTCCTCACAGCACACAGCCACCCAGCTTTGTGTCGTCTGCAAATTTGGAGATATGACATCTAGTTCCCTTGTCTAGATCATTAATATATATTGTGAATAGCTGGGGTCCAAGGACCAATCCCTGCGGTACCCCACTAGTCACTGCATGCCACTCGGAAAAAGACCCGTTTATTCCAACTCTTTGCTTTCTATCTGCCAACCAGTTCTCTATCCAAGTCAATACCTTGCCCCCAATCCCATGTGCCTTAACTTTACACGCTAATCGCTAATGTGGGACCTTATCGAAAGCCTTCTGAAAGTCCAAATACACCACATCCACTGGTTCTCCCTTATCTATTTTACTAGTTACATCCTCAAAAAATTCCAGTAGATTAGTCAAGCACGATTTACCTTTTGTAAATCCATGTTGACTTTGTCCGATCCTATCACTGTTTTCCAAGTGCTCTGCTATTACATCTTTTATAATGGACTCTAGCATTTTCCCCACGACCGATGTCAGGCTTGCCGGTCTGTAATTCCCCGTTTTCTCTCTACCACCTTTTTTGAATCGTGGGGCAACATTAGCTACCCTCCAATCCATGGGTACTGTTCCAGATTCCATCGAATGTTGGAAGATGATCAGCAATGCATCTGCTATTTCTAGGGCCACTTCCGTACCCGAGGATGTAGATTATCAGGCCCTGGGGATTTATCGGCCTTCAATCCCGTCAATTTCCCTAACACCATTTCCCTACAAATACTGATTTCTTTCAGTTCCTCCCTTTCATCAGACCCTATGTTCCCTGACATCTCTGGGCGGTTATTTGTGTCCTCCTTTGTGAAGACAGAACCAAAATATGTATTTAATTGGTCTGCCATTTCTTTGTTCCCCATTATAAATTCCCCTGATTCTGACTGCAAGGGACCTACGCTTGACTTGATTGATGTAAATTGTTGCTATTAATTTAGGATTCGACTCCTTAGCTGAGAAGTTAACAGGATTAGATAGCCAGTCTATTGAATAGATTGAAGTTTATAGGCTTGTAGTTGGCAATGTTTTCAAAACTTGTGCGGCCAAGTCCTTATGAGCTGACGTAGAATAACTGGCTGCCTCGCCTTCCTCCGGAGGTTCGTATTGGTACACTGTTAAGTCGAAGTGGTGAACCTGTGTCTGTAGAGGTGCTGTCCATTCCTCCTGGGTAAATTCATCTTGTGTCTGACTGAGCTGCCTTAAATCACAACAACAACCACTTGCATTTATACAGCGTCTTTAACATCGTAAAATGTCCCCAAGGTGCATCACGAGCGACTATCAGACAAAATTTGACACCGAGCCACTTATTAGGGCAGATGACCCAAAGTTTGCTCAAAGAGGGAGGTTTTAAGAAGCGTCTTAAAGGAGGATAGAGAGGCGGAGAGGTTTAGGGAGGGAATTCCAGAACTTGGGGCCTGAGCAGCTGAAGGTACGACCACCAGTGGTGAGCGATTAAAATTGAGGATACTCGAGAGCAAAGTTAGAGGAGCGCAGATATCTGAGGGTTGGGTTGTGGGGGTGGAGGAGGTTACAGAGATGGAGAGGGGCAAGGCCATGGAGGAATTTGAAAACAAGGATGAGAATCTTAAAATCGAGTTGTTGCTTAACCATATTTGATCTTGGTGGGGAAACCTGTACATCTAAGTGACACACTTGTATCTGCCTGGTATAGCTCGACATTCTTAATTCCTTAATCTTCCTCCCTGCAGGAGATGCACTTCCTGATTTTACAGAACACCCTCCGACATAAACTAGACATAGAACCCCTACACATTTTACTGCAAAATCTATTAAAAACTAGAACTAAATTCAGAACTGAAGACTGAACTTTAGTGTCAAAAACACTTTTTTTCTTAATTTCCAAAGAAGCTTCCTCAATTCCAGTGACTAGTCCTTTTTTTTTATTCGTTCTGGGATGGGAGTGTCGCTGGCAAGGCCAGTAATTATTGCCCTCGAGAAGGGGGGTGATGTGCCACCTTCTTGAACCGCTGAAGTCCTTGTGGTGAAGGTGCTCCCACAGTGCTGTTAGGGACGGTGTTCCAGGATTTTGACTCCATGACAATGAAGGGACGGCAATATGTTTCCAAGTTAGGATGGTGTGTAACTTGGAGGTGGTGGTGTTCCCATGTGCCTGCTGCCCATGTCCTTCTAGGTGGAAGAGGTCGCGGGTTTGGGAGGTGCTGTCAAAGAAGCCTTGGCGAGTTGCTGCAGTGCATCTTGTAGATGGTACACACTGCAGCCACGGTGTGCCGGTGGTGGAGGGAGTGAATGTTTCAGGTGGTGGATGGGGTGCCAATCAAGTGGGCTGCTTTGTCCTGGATGGTGTTGAGCTTCTTGAGTGTTGTTGGAGCTGCACTCCTCCAGGCAAGTGAAGAATATTCCATCACACAATCTTTGTCCCTTTAATGAGCTCTCTGTGCGGCCGAGCAAGATGAGGGGAGCGCCAGCCAGTGTTGGTGTTTGGAGGTTTAAATTTTTATATTGCTATTTACAGTATGAAAAAAAACCAACTTGCATTTCTATGGTGCCTTTGACGACCACCTGACATCCCAAAGCGCTTTGCAGTCAATGAAGTACTTTTGAAGTATAGACACTGTTCTGTTGTGTGTATTAATGGTTTGGTTGCTGATGGAAAAAGAAAGCTCTCTGTTTGTAGATACAGAGGGATCTGGGTAGGTTGGAATGGTGAGCTTGAGTGACAAAATGGCATTTTATATGGATAAATGCTTGGAAATGAGACTAGGAAAGGGAAATAAACTGAGAAAATAATGTAAACAGTTCTGTGCTACAGGGCACAAATCAGGAGAGGAATTTTGGGGTATTGACAGATAGCTTGTCGAAAGCATTAGCCCAGTGTGCAGCAGCAGTAAGGAAAGCTAACTGGATGTTGGGATGGATAGTCGAGGTGCTGATGACTCTTGAGGCACAGGCGCAGCCACGCCCTGAGTGCTGTATACAATTCTAGCCACTGTACCACAGCAAAGGATATTGGAGGCAGTGCAGAAAAGGGTAACCAAACTGATGCCCATCTTGAGACATCTGTGCAAGGAGACTTGGGGATTGTTTAACTTAAGAGCAAGGTTGGGGAAATATTGAAGTACTCAATTTTTAAGGGAATAGATGAATCGAACTTTGCTAAGTGTCTAAAATTGCCACAAACACTTGAACCAGGGACATGGGCTCCAGTGTAGAAGAGCTTGACAGCTTAGGTCAAATGACTTTACACGGGTGGCGAATGTGTGGAATAGATTGCGGAGGGAGGCAGATAGTGTGGGAAAATTTGAAGGAGAACGAGATGGATATTTGATCTCGTGGTCGTGTGGTAATGGACAGTGGTTTTTTTTTCCTCTCCCACACTTTCCTATGTTTCTAATCCATTGGGGTTTGAATTGTTGTGCACAGGATTTTATTTTTACCATGTATGGCCATTCTGGGAGTGGGGTAGGGGGTGTTAAGTGTCAGTCGGGATCTGTGCAGATGCTGGAATGATGCACCTCCAATGAATGTGGGAATGTTTAAATGAAAAGAGTGCATGATTTTGAACATGGCCCTTAGTTATGATTCTGCTTGAATAAAAAGCTGTTTAATCTTGGTTTGTGGCACGTGGCTGCAATTCCTGCTGCAAAGGGCCAGACACCGCTGGACTTCAGATTGAGGTTCTGCAGAGTGAATGAGCAGCAAAGAGATTTTTTTAAGGTGTTAATCAATGGTTAACGGCTTCCACTGTGAGACTATTTGCACATCCCTAACTTAGCGGAGCTGTTTTTAAATTTTAAAGTCTTTTGTTCGCCACTCTTATTTTCATTCTGAAATTCTGTGTTAAATGTGGGATCTCATTGAATTCGGATGAACTGTTAACTCTTTGTCTTTACATTTTTCGGACAAAAATATATCAGTTACTCAATTTTATGTTTCATAGTTGAATAGATTTTTATCATGAAAGATTAAAATGTTTTAGCAAACTTATTAAAATGTAATCTTCTTTCTTTTCCAGAATGACAGACTTTCAAGGTATGATTTTGTTCATTTTTACTGCATTTATTCTATTCCTAGATAATGTACCTGCTACACAGTCGAAGCTACAAACTCTACAGGATTTTTTTTTTTAAATTATCACGCAGACTTTGTGTTAACAAAGGATGTCTGATTTACATTGTGGGTGGCAATAGGAGGAGGAAGAATAAGAGGATGTCATTAAGGCTCTGAGCATAATTGTAGAAGTCAAATTAGAGAGATTTATCGCTTGGTGTGAGCGATGAGCTTATTTGTGTGTTACAAGTGTTTTAATGGGAACATGACCAAAGCTCGTAGGAAACCACAATGTTTTGGAGATATTGCATTAGGATTTATTTGATTGCAACAAACTTGTGCTCAGCATTATGTGATCATGACACCATTTATAAAAAAAAAAAGTAATTATGTCTACTTGTTTTACAGGTTTGACACGGGACTTTCTAGTACTGCACACAATGAGGGTCCTGAACAGTCGGCAAGTCGAACTGCTTTATATCCTTACAGAGAAAGCAGGCTTGCACCTCTCAGTAGGGCAGAAAAGGAAGACACGTTGGATTATAAAAAGGTGACCATTGGAGTGGTGTCTTCTGTACATTTGTGCTTGGTTGTAAAACACACCTCTGTCCCTGACTGCCTTGAATAAAGGTGCAAAGCAGCCCCTGAGTCTAAGGCCACAGGTTAACGCCCTACTCTAAGACGTGAGGACATAACCCAGACTGATCATTCAGTGCTGTGATACTGAGGGAGTGCTGTGTTGTCTGAGGTGCTGTTTTTCAGGTGAGACGTTAAACCAAGGGTCCCGTCTGCCTGCTCGTGCTGCCTGCTCGTGTGGATGTAAAAGATCCCATGACATAATTCACAGATGTATAGGGCATTCTCATGGTGTCCTGAGGGCAATATTATCCCTCAACCAACACCACCAAAACAAATGATCTGGTCACTTAATTCGTTGCTATTTGTGGGACCTGGCTGGGTGCAAAATGGCTGCTGTGTTTCTCTACATAACAGTGACGACATTTCAAAAAATAATTAATTGGCTTGAAGCACTTTGGGTCGTCCTGGGGTTGTGTGAAGTGCTCTATAAATGCAAGTTCATTCTTCCTCGGTAGTGATTAAAGGTTTTGTCAAGAGCGGTGATTTATTGGAGGGGACAATGCGGTCAATGCTGTTATTGATGAACAGAGGTACAGGAAACTTTTTTTTATCCGGGACCGGCGTGATGCCGGTTGATCAGAAAGTCCGGATTACAGAGAGGTGTACTTAGCAAGGTACGAGAACGCCGCACACGAACATTGGTGCAGGAGCCCCGGTTACACGGCACTTGTGCTGGAGTCCCGGTTACACAACCACAGATGCAGGAGTCCCTGTTGCACGGCCGCAGGTGCAGGTACCCTGGTTACACGGCCACTAATATATAGTAAAACGTACCTGAACCTACTCCTGAATTTTGCTGGTTAAGAGGTTTCCGGATATTTAGGTGCCGGTTAAAAGAGAGTTTCCTGTATTTAATTTGTAGCATTTATATGTGGAACTCCAGATATTGCAGTGGCTGATATTTGTGGTATTTTCACAGCTTTACGAGCAGTTTCTAGCTGAAAATGAGAAGCTTAAGGCGAATCTACGTGACACAAACCTGGAGCTGACGGAGTTGAAAGTGCAGTTAGAGAAAACCACACAGGTATGTGCAACGGTTAACTCTTCGGTGGGAAAGGTCAAGGCACATGATGCCGCACTGTTTGGAAAAAATAATCTCTTGTGTCCTTACTGAAGTGTGCGCTGTTGAACATTAGTGCATCCCAAAAAAGGTTTTTTAAAAAGGCAAGTTTTGTGACGTTTAATCTAAACTTTGATTAATTAGCTCTGTGCAAGGACTGCAGTCCCAATTTCCGGTACATTTTGAAATTGAAAATATCTAGCAGTCTGAAGAGCAAATGTTGTTAAGTTTCTTTTGCATCCATAGATTCAATCGGTCTTAGTCCTCTAGTCATTGGTTAGCTTTTGTCTTGGAGAAACTTGTACTCTCAATGGGCCATTTTTTGTACAAAACACTCTAGTTACACAGCAGATGATACTGAGCAGTAGAATTTATCAAGTCTTCGTAGTCACCAATGGTGAGTCTTGGTTTGAATGGTTGCCAACATGGAACATCTTCAGCTGTAGGAATTGACAAAAGGGGCATACAAGGAAGACCCTTAATCACTGGCAGCAAATCTAAGCTTAACTTAATCATCATAATCAACTTTATTGTCATTGTTAGTGCACAAGTGCAGTACAACGAAATGTAGGCTTGCGGCTCCCGAGAGTGTACATTTAGATAAAGACATTTAAACATTCAACATTCATTTGGCTTGTAATACATTAACATAAACATAACCATAATAAAGTGCATTGGCAGATGTGCAGGCTTTAGAGTTTATTTGTGGAGTTCAGTAGGATGACAGCCCTGGGAAAGAAGCTGTTCCTAAATCTGGTCGTACGGGTGCGAATGCATCTGTAGCGTCTCCCAGATGGCAGGAGGGCGAACAGACTGTGGCTGGGGTGGGTAGGGTCTTTGATGATGGTCCGTGACCTCCGTAAACAGCGTTTCTGGTAGATGTGCTCTATGGTCGGTAGCCGGGTGCAGGTAATGCGTTGGGCAGTTTTGACTACCCGCTGCAGGGCTTTCCGGTCATAGTAGCTACAGCTGCCATACCATACTGTGATACAGTTCGTCAGGATGCTCTCTATTGTGCAGCGGTATAAGTTAGAGAGGATCAGGGGTGACTGAGTTCATGTGACTGAGCTGAGTCCATGGCAGATGCTGTAAGGAATAAGGGGCTCCCTGTGCGATAAGCTAACTTCGTGGAATCCTTCTGCTTGCTACCAAAAATGAAACCAATATCGGTCATCCCTTTGGCCAGACAAGTAAAGGACACTGTTGGTGGTCTTTTGAAGTTACCACTGCCCCATCTGCATTCAAACAGCTTCGTCCTGCACGTGTGGTTGTGGTGATTGCCTCATGATTATTAGAGTTATATATGTAGACGCAGGGCACTAGCCTGTGACTCACATTATTTCTGTATTGATTCGTCTGCTAACAACTGCACGGCATTCTTCCTTCTCTGCTGAACATGCTCTTGGTGAGGACGCAGGCAGGTGACCAGCTCCTCGGCCATTGTCTTGCTCCATTGCTTGTAATGACAGTCGTCTGTGGTAAGCCCCTGCCAAAAGTTAATGTGTTCTTCATTGCCAAAAATGAAACCAATATCTGTCATCCCGTAGGCCAGACAAGTAAAGGACACTGGAAGTGGTTAATGATGCAATTCTGGGGAACATGATCAAAAGATGTTCTTGAGAGAAAGGAACCTTTATCCCATCTTCCCAGAATACCCGGTTATCTTTCCAGCATCCCGTCCCAACTATTGATCACCCTCTACGTAGAGAAGTATTCTTGGCATTTGTTCTGGACAGCCCTGAACCTGTGCTCCCATCTCGTGGTACCTTGGCAGATCTGAAAGTATTGTTCTGGGTTCACTTTCTCTATCTCAGCTATATTTCATACCTCTGTAACAGAACCTGTTTTGAGGCTGAAGAATATGAGCATATTGAAGTCCTTCATAATTCATCCATACAACACCAAGAACTGGGTGGCTCCCTAAACAGAACCATAGTCATGTCTAGAGCATTGAACACCTTCAGCATTTTTGAACTCAACTGATGTACCAGTATATACGTAAACTGGTTCTTGGGTTCTAGATTGGATCCTTATTCTGGTGTTCCTTAACTCGTAGTACATAATATAACATCAAATTTACAGCACAGACGCAGGCCATTGGCCCAACAGGTCTATGCTGGTGTTTATGCTCCACACGAGCCTCCTCCCACCCTTCTTCATCTCGCCCCATCACCATATCCTTCTATTCCTTTCTCCCTCGTGTTTATCTAGCTTCCCCTTAAATGCACCTATGCTGTTCACCTCAACTGCTCCCTGTGGTAGTGAGTTCCACATTCCAACCACACTCTGGGTAAAGAGGTTTCTCCTGAGTTCCTTACTGGATTTATTAGTGACTTTCTTTTATTGATGGCCCCTAGTTCTGGCCTCGCCTGCAAGTGGAAGCAACTTTGTGTCTGCACTATCAAACCCCTTCGTAATCTTAAACTTCTATCTGGTACCTTCACTTTTAAACCCATGCTCTCGATGTGAACTTTGAGCCTGCAATACAGCCACATTAATGTTGCTGATGTTGGCCTGGAGAGTTAATAACTTGCAGTCACTGGTTGATAACTGAAATCTACAGCAGTCACCCAAAGTGGTTTCAAATTACATTTATCTCGAGATATCATTCTGGTTCCTTCCTAAATCATGTGCTTCTAAAGTGCAACTTTAGTCTCGCCGTATGGTTGTTACTAGAGGCTTTGTTGCTGTCTAACCAGAAGGGAGTCATTTTATCTTCCATATCAATCCAGCCTTCAGGTAACCCAATACTAAACTGAGGGCATTTAGATGGTTTCTGGAATATATTCAACATGATTCCTATCTAGTAGGGAGCTAACTACCAGGTTAAGCTAAGGAGCATTCAATCCAAGTTATGGTTACTACCTTCGCCAAGTTCAGGAAAGTTCTGATGAAGGGTGCCAGACCTGAAACGTTAACTCTGTTTCTCTTTCCACGGATGCTGCCTGGCCTGCTGAGTGTTACCAGCATTTTCTGTTGTTATTTCAAGAAAGTGACTGTCTGCTCAATAGAGGAATTGTACCCTTCCCACGCTTAAAATCAAGGTCTTCGGATTCACCAGGGCGCTCTGACTCTTGACGGGATGCTACGGTAACTAATGGAAATGAGTGAAAATCATTAGTTGATTGCCTTCCTTTGGTGGATCTTCCTATGTTGTTAAATGAACTTGTTGTCCATACACCATTTGCCTTCCCATCTCCTGTGATTTAGTGATATGGAGTCTGTTGGTTTTAATTTTGAAGCTCCATGTTGTGCTTCAAGAATAGCCAAGATGTTTTGATCTGTTTGGAAGGGGTAATGTAAAAGATTTTTCTGAAGAAGCACTGTGGGAAGGGGAAGATTGCGACTGATAACAAAATTCTTCAAAGGTCAATGATCACGGTGACGTTTATATAAAAAAAAAAAAAAAATTTTTTTTTAAATGCACCATTTGATAAACCACACTGAATCTGTGGTATGCCGAATGTAACCTGACCTGAAGAATGAGGGAGATGCTGCTGAACACACACTACCTGACGTTGTTTTTCAGAGGCAAGAGAGGATAGCTGATCGGTCGCTGCTAGAGATGGAGAAAAGGGTAAGCTTCAACTGACAATGCTCTTTTTCGTGTAATCCAGTTTTGCAATGCAGTCCTTGGAGTAGCACTGCTAATAAAACACTTACTGAAAATGTTGAAAAAGTTTAGTCATTAAGATATTTTGATCAATTTGGGGGAATTACTGTATTGGTTACAGTGCCTAGATGAGAGTTCCTGGATTTATATCCCATGTGGAAAATGAGCTGTTGTCAAAATGAGATACTTCATCTGAAATAGTCCTTTTTTTTGTGCCTTGGAGAGAAGTTAAGCAATTGATCCTATATTGGACTGCAATGTTGCAGTAATTGTATCAGCATTGCAACCTTTAATAAAACCGCAAAAGCCACTGTTGAAAGTTGGAAAGTAATGCCCCAAGAAAGGCAAGAGGTATTCAATGGGTCGCTGTTTGCTACAGAACGTGTTCCATGTTTTACAATAAGCACTGCAGGCCGCTGAAGTTCTGTTGCTCACAGATGTCGTGTTCTCATTATAGTTGACCGCGTGCATTCTCGAGTGCGCCCTCCCAGGGTCGGGCAGCTCCAGATCAGCGGTCAGACTGGTTAAAAGCCATGGCACTTGGTGCGAATTGGTTCAGCAAATCCGGAACACACAGGGTGTCTTCCCATCACAGTCACCCGAGCAGTGCGCAAGCCTCCATTGAAATCAAAAAATGGTTGCTTTAATAAGGGGGTGGGGAGGAATTATTTTTCTAACTTAGTAGGTGAAGACTTGGAACAGAAAGTGATCTGCCTAGGCTTGGCTTCCCCTTTTCGATGCAGGTAGTGTGACAATTTACCATTATTTGACAGGAAAGAAGAGCTTTGGAGAGGAAGATAGCCGAGATGGAAGAGGAGCTCAAGGTAAGTTATTGTCCCTCCCATTGATCTTTTTAGGAGACTGGCATTTTGTATTAACAAGCTAATATGAACTTGTAAAAATCCACTTGGGCAAAAGGGTATCTTTAAAATGACACCAAATGTTTTCAGTTGTGAACAAAGTAAGTAAAATGAGATTTGTATGTTCACTTCTGATGATGCCTAACAGTGTAATTAACAGAAAAAAGTTTAAATCTGCAGACCAAGTAATATTGATGGATATATTGAGATGAGTGAACTTTTTTTTGGAGTGATTCATAAACAGCGGCGTAACTCTGGGAAACACTGTGTAAATGAGCTTGGAACTGTTTACCAGAATGTAATATAAATTTATGTAGAACGCCTCTGAAGAATTTTAATAGCCGTATCTAGATAATTAGATTATTTAAAAAAATAATTTATAATTTCCTGTCTTGAAGCTGGCAACCATCTGCTCCCAAGGGTTTTTTTTGATGTGCGTGATATATAAAGAGGGCTGTATCATAATGCATTTGACAAAACCTAAAGGCCCTGATTTTCCTCTTGGTTCAGTTGCATGTTTGGCACAATCGTTTCCATGCAATCAAATGAACACATTTGTGTGTTTGAGTTTAAGGTTTCTCTTCTAATGGCTAAATTGGAAAAGGGATTCCTCTGTGCAGCAAGACAGTAAACCGATGTACAAAAGAGGGTTTACGATTTTGTTACACATGGTGCACAGAAGGACTCAACCCTAGCACGTTGACTGTGCAACGTTTGTGGGCAACAGTGCTTAGACAAGTGACCCGATTTGATTTTGAACATCTGCCTTGACCAGGACAGGAGTCCATTTAAAGTAATTGTCTTCATGCTCAGATGATGTCTGTTTGGATTGGACTTTATCACCCCTCATCCTCACTATCCTGCAAAACCATGGTGCTTTTTATTTAAACTCTTCGCCTTGATTTCAGAACTACCACCCTACATTAGGTGAGGGAGTGATTTATACTCGCATTCCTAATTAAAAGTACTTCTCGCCTTGTCATCCAATGTGAGGCTCTAGCTTCATCGAGCTGGAGAGAAGATGAGTGCTGACTTTTGCAGACCCTGGTCTCTCCTCCCTCTTCTCCTTCTCCTCCCCCTCCCTCCCTCCCCCCCTCTAACCCCCCTCTCTTCCCTCCCTCTCTCGCCCTCTCTTCCCTCCCTCTCTCGCTCTCTCTTCCCTCCCTCCCTCTCTCTCTAGCCCTCTCTCTCTATGGCTCTCTATCTCTATAGCTCTCTCTCTTTTATCTATATATGATATGAGTTTGTGATTTTTGGTTTTAATCAGCATGCATCTAGAAGTTCCCTTTATTGACTTGCAGGAGCCTCATTGAGCAAACATAATTTTCGTTACTGTGTTAAGTGTATGTCATTTTGGATGCTTAAGCAATTGTTTCTAGTTTTTAAGAGGAGGGACAGCAATTGCTTGCGTGCAAATATCTCCAACGAGCTTCACTGGTCCGAGTCTCCTCTAAATCTTTTCTGGTTAGAGGCCAAGTTTGGAGACATCAGAAAGTTTTCCTCGGACTACTCTTAAATCTGGATTAGATGTTTTCTGTTTCGAGGGCTCCTTGCCTTAACCGAAGATGAGAATTACAACTGTCTACATCCAAATTCAAAGCCATTTTCGGTCTTTAATTAGACGCAATGAGCTACACTAGGTTTTCCATGGTTTTTACTTGGGGACCCATGAGGGAATGGGATGATGCGCTTGAGATCAGCTACAGCTCCATTTAATGGTTTTCAGATAAAAGCAAAAGATTGCTCTTTTCCCTACTTCCCCGTGACAAAAAGGAACCAGGAGTCCACTTTTACTCTTCCTTCTAATAGAACCTGTCTCGTCAGACTGCTGAGTTCTTATTGGTGTCCGTATGCACAGGGTTTGCTGTTGAGGTTCCTTAATACAACAATAACTTGTATTTATATAGCACCTTTAACTTGGTAAAACGTCCCGAGGTGCTTCACAGGAGAGTTATAAGACAAGAATTTGACACCGAGCCGCATAAGAAATTAGGGCAGGTGACCAAAAAGCTTGGTCGAAGAGGTAGGTTTTAAGGAGCGTCTTAAAGGAGGTCGAGAGGCGGAGAGGTTTAGGGAGAGAATTCAAGAGCTTAGGGACCAGGCAGCTGAAGGCACGGCCACCGATGGTTGAGCGATTATAATCAGGGATGCTGAGGAGGACAGATATCTTGGGGGTGGGGGGACTATGCGGCTGAAGGAGATTAGAGATAAGGAGGGGCGAGGCCATGGAGGGATTTGAAAACTAGGATGAGAAGCAGAAGTCGGTTGTTCATCCTGTAGAGCTAGCTCTGTTACTTTGTTCATGGCAGCTTTTTCAGTTCCAATACCGTGCTTTTTTACTGCAGCCCTTAATACCCTTCCCAGGTCCGTGTCTTTCTCTTTCATAAACACCAAGGTTGCCTTCTGGAGCACATGTCCAACATTCTTCAAACTCTTCCTTGAAGTTTTTCTTCAATTTGCTGTTGCCTTGCCTAGCTAACATTCTGAGATTGTCTGCTGTTTTCTTCCGACTCGAGGGAAGAGTAGTTGAAACATGTTTAAAAAGTTCCCACCTATAGCATTTTGCTAAAGGCGACCCCTTACTCGTTGCCGTACCGTCCCTAGTTCTTCACATTTACTCATGTTACATGGAGACTTTCAGTTGCTCTGTCCAGGTGGAGGAACCTGCTTCTTGTTTCAGGAGCTCATTCATCACTCGAGCCCATCAATTTCACCTGGTGGTTTGGCTATTGAGAGGATCTCGTTATCTTCATCATGGTCATGGATGTTTCAATGGAATTGAAGATGCTGTCCACAGATTATTTGGTTTACTTTTTTGCTATGTCAGAAATGCATTTAAATCAGTTCAATACCAGTGAGCCAGTGGTTCAGTGTGTATCGAGCATTTCAGGAGCTTCAAATAGTCTCTGGTTGTTACATCAACAGCATTCTTAATTTCCCCCCCCCCCCCCCCAATTAAAGTGCATGACTGGATGATGAGAGTTGCCCATATAATAATCTTCCACACCGAAGGAGGACTTGGCTTCACATTATCTCCAAGAAATAATCCAACCTGTCAGAAAGCCCATCCATCTCCTCCTGACCTTCAACAGCATCACATTTGCAGAGTCACTCACTATCAATATCTCGGGTGGGGTTGAGGGGAGGGTGCGGCGGCAGGGAAGAGCACCATTAACCAGAAACTTAACTGGACCAGCCATATAAATACTGTGGTTACAGGAACAGGGCAGAGGCTGAGTACTCTAATGAGTGGATCATCTTCTGACCCCTCAAAGCTTCTCCACCATTTAGAACACCTGAGTCTGGAGTGTGATTGAATACCAAACAGCTGCCTGGATGGGTATAGCCGCAGCAACACTCAGGAACTCAACACCATTCAGGACAGTCATTTTCTTGATTGATTGCTCTTGCTGCTAAACTCAGTATCCATCCCATCCATTACCAATGCACTGTTGCAGTAACCCAGCAAGGCAACTTCAACACCCGCCTCTCTTTCCAACCCCACCCCCAGCCCCGGTGCCAGCAGCCACAAGAGAGACAAGAGCAGCATTGTTGTGGGAACAGCATCATCCAGTTTCTCCCCAAGCCATCCTAATTTGGATATATATTTTGTTCCTCCTCCATTGCTATGTCAATATCCTGTAATTCCCTACCTAGCACCATCATGGGAGCACTATCGCCACAAGGACAGCAGCAGTTCAAGGAGAAGGTCCACAATTATCAGATGTTAACACATGGCCCATAAAACCATTGGTTCATCTTATAATACAAAGTATGGTTCCTGGAAGCCTGGCCCATGATGGTCGTAAACAACCATTATCAGCGTCACACTCTGATGTTTGACCTCTGCTTATGCAATGTTTTTGTTGAACAGTGGCAGTCTTAATCTGTGTGCGTATCTTGCCCTGAGACTACAGATCATTTCACTTGTTTTTTGGGAATCATTTTTGACATTTGTCTGGCTTCACTGTCCCGACTGAAAATACCGTGGATCTGGACAGAAGTGTTGGGGTGTGCACTAACATCTCGCTTTGTTTCCGGGCTGTTGAGTAACAAAACTCATTTCCAGTTGCCATCAGATGTGCGCCACTCAGCTATACACTAGCAACAACTACTTGCAACAATACAGCGCCTTTAACATAGTAAAACGTCCCACGGCACTTGACAGGAATGTTATCAAACAAAATTTGACATGAGATAATGGGACAGGTGACCAAAAACTTGGTTGAAGAGCTAGGTTTTAAGGAGCGTCTTAAAGGAGGAGAGAGAGGTGGAGAGGTTTAGGGAGGGAACTCCAGAGCTTAGGGCCCAGGCAGCTGAAGGCACGGCCGCCAATGGTGGAGTGATGAAAATTGGGGATGTGCAAGAGGCCAAAATTGGAGGAGCGCAGAGATCAAAACATAGAATGGTTACAGCACAGAAGAAGGCCATTCGGCCCGTCGAGCCCGTGCTGACTCTCAGCTGGTCCCACTCTCCTGCCCTTTCCTGCACATTTTTTCCCTTCAGATACTATCCAACTCCCGTTTGAAAGATAAGATTGAGTCTGCCTCCACTCCCCTCAGGCAGTGCATTCCAGATCTTAACCACTTGCTACGTAAAAAAGTGTTTGGAGGTTTGTAGGGCTGGAAGAGTTAGAGATAAGGAGGGGCGAGGCATTTGAAAACCAGGATGAGAATTTTAAAGCCAAGACGAACTGATGGATTTTACTCCTGTATGGCGGTGTATAAGCTGTTGTGGAGATATGCAGCTGCTGTGTATATATTTATATATAGTGGCTATTTCTAAGTTGCCTGTTTCTGGCCTTTTGCCCCTCTTTCTCTCATATATTCTCAACCCCCCCAACTGCTGGCAGTAACCCCTTCCTTTGCATATGGAGTTCGATTCCTTCTCATAATTGCATCCCTAAAAATTGGTAGAATGCACACACACAGTTTAATTTGACTTGACAAGCAGACATCATATTGTCATGTGGCATTATGGAAATCTAAAACTTGGGTCCTCCATTGGCTCGGATGAAATCTCCAAATCCAGATGTGCATGGAGACCTTGCACCGAGATACAATCTGTGTTCCAATTAAAATTGGTAATGGCTATTTAAAAATCAGGCGTCTTAATTGCACAAATTTGAGTTGCCTTGTCAACATGCTGCCAAACTCCTTGTCGGGTGAACTCCCAAGGTCTGTGTCATTGTGCCAAGTGGAAAATAGGGTGCTGACTATCATTTTATTCTTAACTTTTTTTTTTCTTATGCCTGCTTTTCATTCTGCTTTCCAATTCTGTTTCTTCTCCTTGTGTTTTGATCCCTGCAGAACCTGCATCCTGTAAAACAGATTCAGACTCTGCGGCAGTTAAATGAGCGGCTGCTGGCTGAGAATAGGGCTCTGACCAGAGTGGTTACCAAGCTTTCTGAGTCCTGTAGGCAGCTCCAGGCTGTGGACTTGTAGCTCCTTTCCTTTTCTTCATTACTACTTCCCTTCACAGCCAGGCAGGTGTTAAACTTCGGTTAGCTTTCTAGTCCCACTTTTGCTCTCTTTTTGGGTGAGGACTGCTTCTGTTATCTTTGTTACAGTGCTTCATCTAAAATTGTGGAACGCAAATGTCTTGCTGCTTTTGAGAGTTGGGCAGTCCTACGTGACTTGTATATATTTGTGCTGCTGCTAATGTGCTTTCTCCCAGTGTTTTGTGGTGAGCAAATTCTCAAAAGCTACAGTATTTGAGTAGCTGTGTGGTGAAGCAGAACCTACGAGCTCACCAACAACCTTGCAGTTTTGTTGCATTGACCAGCTATGGGCAACACAAATTGCATGGCTTTTGACTACACTGGGAATTGGTGTGAACACTGGAACTAAATTGCTGCTTGGCTTTCTGTGACTGTTCCTCATGGTTAACATGAAAGTAGTACTAGTCTGTCGGTGCTCGTTTCTCCGGTGCAATTCAAGTTGCGCAGGGATCTCCAAGGCTTGGAATAAAATGGTTTAAGCCAAGAGATTTTGTGTACCATGAAACATCTCTGCAAGATGAGGTGCAAGTAAGAAATAAACGACCATTTTTTAGTGCCTTTCACAAACTCGGGGCGTCCAAAAGCGCTTCACAGTCAATGAAGTACTTTTGAAGTGTAGTCCCTGTTGTAATGTAGGAAATGTAGCCGTCAATTTGCACACAGCAAGCTCCCACAAACAGCACTGTGGTAATGACCAAATAATAGGATTTTTGGGGGGATGTTGGTTGAGTGATAAATATTGGCCCAGGACACCTGGGGAGAATTCCCTTGCTCTTTTTTGAAATAGTGCCATGGGATCTTTTGCATTCACCTGAGAGAACAGATGGGGCCTTGGTTTAATGTCTCATCTGAAAGACGGCACCTCAGACAGTGCCGCACTCCCTCGGTATTGCATTGGAGTGTCGGCTGAGATTATGGGCTCATGTCTCCGGAGTGGGACTTGAACCCACGGCTTTTTGACTCGGACGAGATTGCTACCGACTGAGCTGCGGCTGACATGAAGAAAGGTCCAAGGTACTATGGACCATTTTATCAGTAAAACAGCAATTGCAGGAATAGCTGAAGAAGTGACATTTGGGCTATGTTTGTACCAGAACAGTCTGGCGTTGGATCGGGTCCGGGCTCCATGATTACACTAGGACTCAACATTTGTGTGAGGTGAATCCATTGCAGTTGTGTCAATGCAGCATTGCCTGGTGAAATAGTAAATCCTGAGAGGTATGGGTTTTGTTTGGGTGGGTTTGGGAGAAGAGAATGAGGGAGTAATTCATGGTGCAGTGAGGAACATTATTGTGGAGGGAAAATCACTGAGGTTATCTGCATATATGAACAGATTGAACATTTCTGTGTCTGATGGATGGAGGGTTGTGACATCAACTCCATCTTTACAGCAAATGCAATTTGTGCAAGTGAGAAACGATTTTTGATCTGCGCACCTTTACATGTAGTTAACCATAAAAATTACTACATTGAAACAGGCAGTGCGGCTCAACCAGTCTGTTGGTTTTTTCCTCCACACAGGCAGTAGTGCAAATCCCATTTGACATGTGGGTCTCTGCTCCGATCGCTAACTCTGCATCCCACAGCCTCGAGTGCTCAATCCCTCTGGTGCTGCCAACGCAGCAATAGTGAGCCCCAATCTCCTCGCCGCTAAACTCCGCACACGCTCGTTTCTGCAGTATCCCCCTTGCTATCGATGAAACGTGCGGACAGTCAGCGGTCACTTCTTGCCAACCCCACAGCATCCCAGTGTCCGGTTGGAAAATGGGAGTATTTTGTTTCTTGATCTGTTCCTGAAGTAATCGCAGGCCATGGTCATCAGTGTCGTTTCACAAAATAACTTTTGCTGAGAAATTTGCAGTAAATGCTGTGAATTTAAAGTTGATAAAACTGGAAAAATTGCAGTAAATTTAAACGTACAAATATAGCAATTTAGCTCACCATGAAAATTTCCTGTTTTACCCCGCTGAGTGTGCAATGGATTATTCTAAATGGAGGAAAGAGGAACTCTTAATAATTGGTATAATGTGATGTTAACATGTAACTCCCCAACTGCCTAAATAATGATCGAATCATATCCATAGCCTAGTTTAGGATGGTGCAATTTGGTGATCACATTTGTGAGAATAGGTACTTAAAAAAGCAAATGCCTCCAGCCTATATATTTTGGGTACATTCACATTAATAGTTTAAATTTGTTAAAAACAGTTAACATTATTGTATTAAACAGGATCCTTTATTTTCCCCTCATTATTGAGCTGTTTCTTTAGCAATATTTTCACTTTACTTGTGAGCAGTGGCTGTAGACCACATCTCAAAAGGTGTAGGACATAAGCTGGCACCGGAAGAGTCCCAAGCCAGGACTATGACCGTTGGTGGGATACAGCTTCATCTCATCATTGGATATGTGTTACAAAAAAATGAATCATTGGCCCAGAAATTGTGGTCGGCGTAGTAGTTATGGGGTACGCCACCGACCTGTGAAAAGAACCTGAACTTAGCTGACGGGGACCCTCCTTCGTGAACCTGCTCTCTGACGCTGCGTACTGGAGGGCAGCGTAATGGCCTACAAATCCCAGGGGCACAGCGTGTGCGGAAGCGTACCTGGGATCCCGTGGGCCTGGTGCTCCAATCGGTACACTGAAGGGCAAGTGTCTATCTCTAATACCGGTAACTTTCTTTATATTGCATTTCACCCAATATATTTTCAGAATAATTATAAGGACTAGAAGAATAAATCGTTCCAAAATGACTCTTGTGTGCTCTCCCTCGTGCACATACACAATTTGGGAATTAATTCTTTAAATCTAATTTAGGAATTAGAGCTCTGATAGATCGTTGAAGCTCTGTGAAATTTCATATCAAATAACATGGACAGATGATACAAACATAAATACAACAAAGCCCAAAGATCTGAAAAATGTGCACATTAATCATTGAGGGGTTTCAGGCAATATTACAATTCATTCTGGAGCTAATGGAATGAGTAACTGTCTCTGTCTAATCCCTTTACGCTGATGCAAACGGGCCCTGCGCCTGTTCGCATCAACTGTAACATTTTCAGATGTAATTGCTGGGCAGTCGGTGGGAAATTAGCCGAACTCTGCGCTAGCAGTTGGGATTTTCAAGGCAGTGCGGATCATCTGTCAAGGCGTATCTTGACAGATTGAAAGTGCGGGATTTAGCGCAAACACATGCGGCAATCCCGGACTTGCGGTCAATATCAAAGGTGGCATGGCGGCGTACTCTGAGCACACCGTCATACCCACTGCAAAATCTGCCCCAATATACTTAAGATTGGCTGCAACCCACTGGCTGTTGAAGAAAATTGCGACTGTATCCTAAAATTAACTAGTTCCCACAAGGGAAAATTCCACTTTGAGGTCTTAAAAAGAAAAAGAAACGGCTTGAATTTATACAGAGCATTTCATGACCTCCGAACATCCTAAACTGCTTTACGGCCAGTCAAGTACTTTTGAAGTGTAGTTATTGTTTTAATGTAGGAAACTCTCAGCCAATTTGCGCACAGCAAGGTCCCACAAACAGCAATGTGATAATGCTCAGAGAATTTTTTTTTTTAGTAATGTTGGTTGAGGAACAGTGCCATGGAATCTTTTATACCCACCTGAAAGGGCAGACTTCCTGATTATACTTCACTCCCTGATGTATTTTAAAACACTGCGTGTGCATTTGAGAAGCATTTTACTGAAAGCCCCAAGACTGCAGTCATCCTTGGCAAGCACTGATACGAAGTCGTAATGCTCCACTCTCAAAATCTGTACATGTTCCCATAGTTCACTTTCTCTGTTTCAGACAGTTTCGTTTACAATTTTTGCTGACACATTGTGTGCAGGCTGAAGGTTGGTTTTAATGGTGCCTTAACGTATTCTTTGTTTCCGCTACAGATGTTACCAGACTTGAAAGCAGACAACCAGAGGCTGAAAGATGAAAATGGGGCTTTGATCAGAGTCATCAGCAAACTTTCCAAGTAAACAGGATTCTGACTGCTGTTGATGCCATTGCATGATAACCGATCAACTCTGAACTCGTAGCGCAGTTATTCAGCACAGTGAGTCATGAGACGATAGGAGTGATCGACAAGGCTCCCACTTTAAGAGAATCCTCTTATGAACCTGTTCAATGTCTTTATATATGGATATCTAAATATATATATATGGCCATTTTAACAGAAACTAAAAACTGCTGAAGAAATGGAATGACTGAAAATCTTGTTTACAGTAATATGAGGAAAGTGTTTAAGGGCAGAAGCGCCTCAGATATTAAACCAATAAGCCTTACTTGTACATAAAACACTTGCATCAACAAACTGCTTTCATTGTCACAGCAAAGACAGTTAAGAATACAACACAATTTTACTGTGCCACAGAATTGTTGTTTTCCTCCTTCACATGCTTTAAAAGTGTTTAATATGTGCTTAACCACCCATGTGCCAGTTCAAGTTGGGACAGTATTCACAGAACTATCCCGTTTTGGAAATGATGCATCCAAGCCCGATAGAGGAGGTAGCTGCAAACCGTGATTTGTCCCTCCGTATTGATCAGCTAGACTTGGTGAAACATTTGCTTTCACTGTTTGTGCAATATGCATTTCTTTATAAGATGCTTTAACAAGTCAGTTGAAGTAGATTTCTTTTACAAAAAACGTTTTCTTGGCCTTCATCTGTCACAATTTTTAAGTCTGTAGCGTAAGTTCTTGGGTAATCTGTAACCTTCACTTTCATTTTAGCAGGTACTGAGTGTGCGTGTATGTATATTTTATATATATACTGTTTTAAGTTTCAGTGCACCATGTATGCGTAATGGTTACACAAAACGGATTACTCAAAGATGTGTCTTTTTAATGAAAATGAGGTTTTATGGCTTAAAAAGTGCATATACATGAAATGATTTCATGGAAAAAGCGTGGTGTCTTGAATGGTAAGAGGTACTTTTGATTTGGGATTTCAAAATTCACAGATGCAGAAATGTGCATCAAAGATTAACGAGAGGTTTCTCACTCTGTTTTGCATACTGAGAGTCACATCCAGGCCATTTAAGTCCTTGCCAAAGTAATCTCACTAAAACGAGCATTTGTTTGGGAAACCTGAACTGGTCCTCACGTACCTTTTTTTAAGTTTTGTATCCATGGTGGTGGGGCTGATGGGAAGAGTCGCTGAAAGTTGGGAAACCATCATCCTGTCAGAAGTCCAGGAATCAAAATGCACTTCCTATATTTTGGTGGCCTTTTTTAAAAAATGATTTCAGTGAACACTCTTACCGTTAGACCGATATTGTGCATCACCCCTAGTTTATTTTGAATATATATATTTAAACGTCAGTACGACTTCATACGGCACATACTATATGTCAAATAAAAACCACTGAAAGAGTTCAAACATGCAGAGTCATTGTACATTGTAAAGCTTGCAGTAGCCATTGTATTATCATTAAATATATTGTATTAAATGTGAATTTATACCCCTTCATAAAAAAAACCCACACGGTTCTTGTGTTACATCGCTTATCGTAGTCTTCTGGTAAACGGGGCGCAATGCCCCTGCGTCATTGGGACGTGATGTTTTCTGTTAATTGGTTTTATGCAGGTGTGGGTTCGTACTCTTACTACCAATCTCAGGAGTTTGATTTTACAAAGGTACCAAGAAAACTAGGTTTTCGCGTTCAGTTGGTATTTGGACTAAGTGATTGTTGGGTTGAGTTTACCAGTGGTGTGTGACATCTTACTGTGGTTTGACATATATGCAGAAATAGCGACGGCAGAGGGTTTGAATGCTAGTTTGCCACAGTGCTCTGAGTGTGTGACTGACTGATGGTCAGCAGATTGCGGAATGTGTTGGGTGCATGTGCAGAATTACCGTAGATGTTTCTAATATTTTAGTGTTTTATATTTAGGCTATTTATTCTTTATATCGGAATCCATGATGTGGCCGGCGTGCTGTGTCAGTTTTATTGGTAGTATTGAGCTGACGGTGCATCTGCATGAAGCTGATTGCAAAAACGTCCAACTATTTTCTGAAAATTGTATTTTGACATATACAAATAAAAATTAAAATGTTGACTTAGTGCCATATTTATTTGACCTCGAGCTGAATAATAAAATGCACAGGTATAACCTTGGCTTTCAAATCATTGCAACAGCCCTGAGTGTTCATGAGTGCTTCTTTGCTAAGAGGAAGGAGCGTGACCGGTTTCGATTGTAGCCTGCAGAGCAAGAGGTGTAAGGTAAGATGTGTAAGTAAGAAAATCACGTGAAGGCATTTGTAGAAGGCTTCAATTCTGGAATCTGCGTGGTCTCTTGTGTCCTATATCAGGGGTGTCCAAACTGCAAACCTTGGTTCTCATGACCCCCAGAGCAAATCAGTTCCATTTACCCATCTGTTTCTTATTCTTTGGTTTGTCTCTGCTTTCAAAATTCTCATCCTTTTTTTCAAATCCCTCCATGGCCTTGCCCCTTCCTATCTCTCTAATCTTCTTCAGCCCCACAACCCCCCACCACCCCCGAGATATCTGTGCTCCTCTAATTCTGTCCTCTTGAACATCCCTGATGAAAATCACTCAACCTTTGGTGGCCGTGCCTTCTGTTGCCTGGGCCCTAAGCTCTGGAACTCCCCGCCGAAACCGTTCCGCCTCGCTAACTCTCCTCCTTTAAGACGCTCATTAAAACCTACCTCTTTGACCAAGCTTTTGGTCACCTGCCCTAATTTATCCTTATGTGGATCGGTGTCAAATTTTTTTTTGTCTTAAAATGCTCCTGTGCAGCGCCTTGGGATGTTGTACTACGTTAAAGGTGTTATATAAATACAAGTTGTTGTTGTTTGAATCTTGTGGAGCCTGGAAATTTGGAAACGGCTGTTCTTAGCGCTGTTGCCTCATTGGTGGATAAACATTCCTAAATTACAACAGTGACTACACTTCAGTGGGACTTCATTGGCTGTAAAGAGCCTGGGGATGTCCTGAGGTTGTGGAAGGTGCTATATAAATACAAGTCCTTTTTCTCACTTCCTTTCTTCTCGCGCTCTCCTAGCTGTTTCCATCGATAGCTGACTCTAAACCTCAGTGTGGCGGAACTTCTTGATGCTTTCAGTCTTGTCCCTCCTAAAGGGAGTTTGGATCAGGGTGGGTGTCTTCACCCTACTCCAAAGACGAGTGAGTTTTGACCCATGGCATGTCAGTGTAGCTGGCTCCTGAGCAGATTGAGCAGGACTGCGAGGTGGCTGGGAAGTCTCAAATCTACATCTTGAGTGGTTCCAATTCACCCTGCAAAAAGCAGCTGAAGGTTTTCAGTCCTTGCAAAAAAAAAAAAAAAAAGTACTTACGGTCTTTACGGATCATTCTAATTCCCCTCATTTCCAACCCATGCAATTTGGCACCGATTTGAAATTGCACTCCAGTGGAGCAGATGGTGAAGGGCAATTTGTTGTTAAAATTTTCAGAAAGGAAAAACAATTGGAATCTGAGCACATGGAGCGTGGGTCAAGGAGGCTGTCCGAGAAGATTGTGTCAGGAGTCATCTTGTGTGATGTCTTCAGCACTTAATAAAACTTGCTGCCACTTATACCCAGCTTCATGGGGGGTGGGCGGGGGGTGGTGGTGAGCCACCATTCCTGCTGCTGGCAAAAGCAAGGTCATTCCATAAGTGTTATGAAAAGGGAGTCTTTTTTAAAAATCACTATACATTTTATTGTTGAAGTCCAGGACAAGGGGAACATTTCTTCTTAGGCGGAACCGAGGATGACTTGCTTCCACATTAAAAATGAGTTCTCAGGTGACTGATGAGTCCAATGCGGGACCTACAGTCTCTGTCACAGGTGGGGCAGACGGTGGTTGAAGGGGCGGGTGGGTGGGGTGCTTGGGTTGACGTGCGCTGCCTGCGCTTGGCTTCCGCTTGCTCCCGGCGAAGAGACTCGTGGTGTTCGATGCCTTCCCGGATGCTTCTCCTCCACTTTGTGCGGTCTTGGGCCACGGATTCCCACACACCCTCAAAGCCTCCTTGAAAGGGGAACATAGACTTAAAATCAGAGCCAGGCCATTCGGGGGAGAAGTTAGGAAACACTTTTTCATGCAAGTTGTGGCACACTCCCACAAAAAAGCAGTAATGTTAGCTCAATTAATAATTTTAAATGTGAGGGCGATAGATTTTTAATTAGCCAATAGGATATGGAGCCAAGGCAGGTGAATGGAGTTGAGATACAGATCAGTCATGATCTCATTGAATGGCAGAACAGGCTCGAGGGGCTCACTGACCTCCTCCTGTTCCGGTGAAGTGACCGAATACGGGACTTGACTTTCCATCATCCCCAGACTCTAAATAGACACTGGCAGATCTCTCCAGGCATTGCTCATGGTGAGCCTGTGGGCTGGAGCACTATTGTGATGTTTGACCTCTAACCTGGACTGTCCCTCTCTGGCAACTGCTCAGTTATTCCCTGTGCGAAAACAGGGAATTATAGCAGCTTGTAAATTGTACCCGAGGTCAGTAAATTGTTTGTAAATTTTAAGCTCCAGGTCGGTAACGGGCTTTTTTATTTTTTTAAAAAGATGATTGTTACTGCGTTGCGATATGTGTAATGTCTTGTGATGTAATTTTCTTTAAAGATACTAGTGGATTTTCCATGGTGTTGGGGGAAGCCTTTTATAGCTTCTGATATCTCTGCTTGTCTCTGTGTCTCCTCTTCTGTTTGTGTCTCTCTTCTGCTGCTCCCTACCTGACTCTTTGCTTCTCTCTCCTTTTTCTTTTGTTCCCGAGGTGGAGCGGCGGGCCATGGTTTGGAGGAGAAAGAAACCACAGAGGGCTGCGGATTGCATTTTGCAGTGGACGTGGTGGGGAAGATGTGACCCTCGGTGGCTGCCTTCCATCCTCTCCTCTTCTCCCCCCCCGCACCCCCCGCCCAAATCATTTCTGCTTCACCCACCACTTTATCCATCATATCTGCCTTTTTGCCTTCCCTCATGCCCATCGCTACGCCACCTTTTCTCCTTTGAACTACCCACTCAACCCCTGGAATCTCTTCACCCTTGCGCTGCTGTTCCTCTCCTCACTCTTAACCTACAGTCCATTCCTACTTGCTCCCAATAGCAGATGGTGCAAGGCCAGAAGCTCCCTCGCCTTGCTTATTACCCACCTGCCCTTTTATTTGTTTCTCAAAATTCAATTTTTCTGTTTTGTTTATGGGATGTGGGCGTCGCTGGCACGGTCAGCATTTATTGCCCATCCCTAACTGCCCTTGAGAAGGTGGTGGTGAGCCGCCGCCTTGAACCGCTGCAGTCCGTGTGGTGAAGGTGCTCCCACAGTGCTATTAGGGAGGGAGTTCCAGGATTTTGACCCCGTGACGATGAAGAAACGGCCGATATACTTCTAAGTCAGGGTGGTGTGTGACTTGGAGGGGAACTTGGGGGTGGTGGTGTTCCCATGCGCCTGCTGCCCTTGTCCTTCTAAGTGGAAGAGGTCGCGGGTTTGGGAGTTGCTGCAGTGCATCTTGCAGATGGTACACACTGCAGCCACGGTTCGCCGGTGCTGGAGGGAGTGAATGTTTAAGGTGGTAGATGGACTGCCAATCAAATGGACTGCTTTGTTCTGGATAGTGTCGAGCTCCTTGAGTGTTGTTGGAGCTGCACTCATCCAGGCAAGTGGAGAGTATTCCATCACACTCCTTACTTGTGCCTTGTAGATGGTAGAAAGGCTTTGGGGAGTCAGGAGGTGAGACACTCTTTGCAGAATACCTGGCCTCTGACCTGCTCTTGTTGCCACAGTATTTATGTGGCTGGTCCAGATAAGTTTCTGGTCAATGGTGACCCCCCAGGATGTTGATGGTGGGGGATTCGGCGATGGTAATGCCATTGAATGTCAAGGGGCGATGGTTAGACTCTTGCTTGTTGGAAATAGTCAAAAACAAATCAAATTAAGATGTGGAAAGACCCTTTGTCTCGCTATCTCTCGGGTGTTAGTAATTGGAATGTTTACATTTTCTAACCAACTAAAAACGGTTGCAAAATTCAACTTGTCTTTTTTTCCCAAAATAAATTAAAATTACAACGAGGAGAATCTCTCACACTGCAGTTTATACAACAGAAAAATAAGAGCTACAACAGGTGAGTAATTGGTACACTTCTCTCTCACATATGAGTGCGTACACCCATGTAACTACCTGAATAAAGCTTTCAATTCATCCTTCAGCTTTTCTTAAAATAAATGACGGCCTTAGAAGAAACAAAATATAAATGTATTGTTATGTTATTGTGCAATATGTAACCTGTTGATTTTTAAAATTTTGTTTAAACCCTGATTTTTGGAGATGAAAATTTTCAGTTACTGAGGGGAAAATGGCAGATTAAATTTTTTTTTTGGAAGTATTTTGTGTGATTTGTAGAGGTTAGACAATCCACCATGTGGTGGTGTGACCACTGTGGCAGGCCACTATTTAAATGAACATTGAAAATCCTATTAAAGCAATGGTGTCACAGGGAAGGGGACCAGGTAAGTGTATGCAATTTTGCATTGTAATTCACAAGTATTTGCATAAGTTTTTAATTGAGCGTGTGACCCATAAGGATTTTAATGTTACAGATTTATGTAGATCTCCCACATTATTGCTTGCAACAAGTCGAATGATGTGCTGTTTCCTAAGGCTAGACATGTTGTACCATGTAACACAATGGCATTCTGTTTAAGTGTCGGTGTCCCAGAAACTTGAATTAAGTAAATACAGCTTCAGGGCAACAGCATTTAATTGCTTGTTGGAACTGTGCAGCTGTGGAAAGTGTTTCTAAGTTTCAGGTTCCAAGTCGGAAGTGCCTTACATTATGTGACTGGCTTCCCATGTAGGCCAGAGGAGATTACAGAGATAGGAAGCGGTGAGGCCATGTAGGGATTTGAAAACGAGGATGAGAATTTTTAAATTGAGGCGTTGCTTAACTGGGAGCCAAGATAGATCAGTGAGCACAGGGGAGATGGGTGAACGCGACTTCGTGCGAGTTAGGATACGGGTGGTAGAGTTTTGGATGACAAGTTTATGGAGAACTAGGGAGGCCGGCCAGGAGTGCGTTGGAATAATCAAGTCTAGAGGTAACAAAGGCACGACAATCCCTCGAGACCTCTGCGCTCTGCAAATTCTGTCCTCTTGAGTATCCCCGATTTTAATTGCTCCACCACTGGCGGCTGTGCCTTGAGCTGCCTGGGCCCTAAGCTCTGGAATTCCCTCCCTAAATCTCTCCTCCTCTACCTCTCTTTCCTCCTTTAAGTCGCTCCTTAAAACATACGTCTTTCCTGCCCTAACATCTCCTAATATGGCTTGGTGTCAAATTGTTTTCGATGACACTCCTGTGAAGTGGCTTGGGGCGTTTTACTGCATTAAAGGCACTGTATAAATATAAGTTGTGTGTGAAGGACAACATCCTTAAACTGTCCTCCCCGTTACCGTCTATGCTAGTGTTTAATTCTTTGTTAAGCCTAATTCTGAATTGGATATTAGTCTGAATTTACTGTATGTCCAATATATTTTTGTTGAGCAGTGTCTCTCGATAATTCCATCTTTACCAAAGTGAAAGGAATTGTACTGGTGAATGGGTGTTTGAATTTACCTTGATGTTTGTGTTAGGTTGCATAGTGTAAATGTGGCCGTATGTAACTCCGGGTTGGAAGTACACTGTACTACCATGGCGTCTGTAAAATCTGATGACATCAAAAGGCTTCAAACTGGTTTCGAAACCAAGAACTGATCGCAGGTTTGGTCGAACCTGCCCCAGTGGAACCTTCAAACTGACTTGCTTTTAGTTCTCTTCGGAAAGTGTAAATGCACCTTTAAAGTTTCACTTGTCATATGGAAGTGCAGCAAGCATCGATCTGCTTTGCTTTGGGTCGAGAGTGGTGGTGTGAATAGAGAGTGCCAGCTCCTGCTTCACAGGAAAGCAGCTGTCAATTTACATAAGAATTTAAGAAATAGGAGCAGGAGTCGGCCATACGGCCCCTCGAGCCTGCTCCGCCACACGGCCCCTCGAGCCTGCTCCGCCACACGGCCCCTCGAGCCTGCTCCGCCACACGGCCCCTCGAGCCTGCTCCGCCACACGGCCCCTCGAGCCTGCTCCGCCACACGGCCCCTCGAGCCTGCTCCGCCACACGGCCCCTCGAGCCTGCTCCGCCATACATAAAGATCATGGCTGATCTTTGCCCTCAATTCCACTTATTCGCCCGATCCCTGTATCCCTTGATTCCCCTGGAGTCCAAAAATCTATCGATCTCAGTCTTGAATATACTGAACAATTCAGCATCCACAGCCCTTTGAGATAGGGAATTCCTAAGATTCACAATCCTCAGTGAAGAAATTCCTCCTAATCTCAGTCTTAAATAGCTGACCCCTTATCCTGAGACTGTGCCCGAAGCCTTGAGATTATCGCTTTCCTCGCCCATTAATTTTTGCAGGAAGTTAAGGAACAGTTTTAGGCTGCAATTCATTTCTGGTGTAAGAACTGAAATCTAATAGAAAAGTTATTTTATACTTTTGTTTCAAAACCAGCAGATGGTGCTGGCTACTGCCAGCTTTACTGCACTCCAGCTACCTTTGTACTATGTACATGCCGTTCTCTCAACTGAGTGCACTTTCTGTTGGGTAATTTGAGAAACTAATCATCTGACTGGTGCATTTAGCATTTTGTACAGATGGTTCTTATTCTGTTTCTATCTCATGCCATTTCTACTTTTAAGGGAAAAACTCTTGTGATCCAAGTTTTTAAAAAAACACACAAGACCCGTGTGTGCAGGATGTGGTGCACTGAGGAAAAACCGAACTCTAATTAGCACTTGATTTACCACTGCCAATTTCCAATAAGCTACAAAAATTAAACCTTTAAAAAAAATCCTCTGCACTGGCTTATGTAACAGCGTGTGTGTGTGTGTTAGCTTTGGCTCAGTTAGTAGCACCCTGGCCTGAGTCACAAGGTTGTGGCTTCAAGCCCCCACTCCATGAGACTTGAGCTCAAAAATTAAGGCTGACACTCCAGTGCAGTACTGAGGGAGCGCTGCACTGTTGGAGGTGCCGTCTTTCGGATCACACGTTAAATCGATCTCGGGTGGACGTAAAAGATCCCATGGCACTATTTTGAGAAAGCAGGGGAATTCTCCCTGGTGTCCTGGGGCCAATATCCCTTCATCAACATCACCAAAACAGACCATCTGGTCATTATCACATTGCTGTTTGTGGGAGCTTGCTGTGTGCAAATTGGCTGCCGTGTTTCCTACATTACAACAGTGACTACACTTCGAAAGTACTTCATTGGCTGTATAGTGCTTTGGGACGTCCGGTGGTCGTGGAAGGCGCTGTGCAAATGCAAGTCTACTTTTTATGTATAAAAATATAATAGTTCTCAAATAAGGGTAGGCTATACTGAAGGGACTGCTCTTGACCGGACCCAGAACGGCGCCAATGTCCTTGCAGGCAGGGCAGTGATTAGTATTTAAACTAATGGGGGAGGTTTGAGACTGGAGAAGGTAAGCAAGTTTAATAAAACTGTTGGGAATAGAAGCAGAAATCTAAAGAGAAATTTGGAGTGACCAAGATAACACCTTTGATCTGAGAAGCTGTTTAAATGTCTGCCCCCCCCCCCCCCCCCCACAATTGCGGTTCATACAGTTTATTTAAAATGCTTAAAGGTGAGTGATGATGGTGCGTGTCTGAAGTGGAACACTTTCCATCTCGGGCATCCCTGTCTCTGTCCAACACTCCCAGCTCAAGTCACTGCACAGCTCCCTCCACTCTGCCTCACCAATGTGCTTCACCCCAATCTCAAGGGCACCCCCTATTTCGCTGGTACGGCACTCTTTTCCGCCATTTTCCCCACCAATTATACTCTGACCGTTCTTGAGTGTCAGTGCAGTTACAACTGAATGAGAGGCAGTTTCCTGCTGTGGGCCCCCTGTTCACTAAAACTGAATTGAGGCTGGCCAGCCTCATTCCATACAGGGTGCCGACAGCCAGCAGATGAAAGAGACTTCCAGTGCCGTCGGTCTGGGCTGGATTTGAACTTGGGCCCTCCGGTGAAAAAGCTGGTGCCTGATGCACATGGAAACCCAGCATCATCTTCGAGAGTCTCTAAACCACTGTGGAGTTGCTATTTAGCTGCAGCCCAGCCCAAAGAGAGAGAGAATCATAGAGTGATGCAGCACAGAAGGAGGCCATTTGGCCCATCGTGCCTGTGCTGGTTGTTCGGTAGAGCTCTCCAATTAATCCCACTCCCTTGCTCCTTCCACATAGCCTTGTAAATGTTTTCCCTTCAAGTATTTATCCAGTTGTCTTCTGAATGTTACTATTGAATCTGCTTCCACTACCCTTTCAGGCAGCGCGTTCCAGATCATCATAACTTGTGTAAAAAAAATTCCTCATGTTGCCTCTGGTTCTTTTGCCAATCACCTTAAATCTGTGTCCTCTGGTTATCGACCCTCCTGTCATTGGAAACAGTTTCTCCTTATTTACCCTATCAAAACCCTTCATGATTTTAAACACCTTTTATCAAAACTTTTAACCTTCTCTGCTCTAAGGAGAACAACCCCAGCTCCTCCACTCTCTCCACATAACTGAAGTCCCCCATCCCTGCAGCCATTCTAATAAATCTCCCCTGCACCCTCCAAGTCCTTGACAACCTTCCTAAAGTGCGGTGCCCAAAATTGGCCACATTCTCCAGCTGAGGCCTAACCAGTTATTTATAAAGGTTTAGCATAACTTCCTTGCTTTTGGACTCTCTTCTTGTCATAAAGCCAAGGATCCCATATGCTTTTTAAACAGCCTTCTCAACTTGTCCTGCCACCTACAAAGATTTGTGTACATACACCTCCAGGTGTCTCTGTTCCTGCACTTGGTTTTAAAATGAGTTATATTTTAATATAACACGCTATTATCCAAGTCCAGAGAGCTTGGGTGCAGGTTGGCAAAAACCAAGGTTTAGTGCATACAGGGGTACTGCTGGAATGTAACCAGCTGACAACCACGTAGCTTACCCGCACAAGTGCATTAGTGAGCCTCCCGCTGTTGGTTCAAGCCAAGACCATCTTACCCACTGAGGCATTGGCATATCTGCAGCCTATTCAGAAGAACCCTGGTCCCCAGTACCAGACCTGCCCCTCCATGTTCCATTGATGAGCCAGGCTGGCTGGTGAGTCAATAGTATCTTGGGAGGAGCGCCGGCCCGCTTGGCTCTGCCACAGAAAGCTAACTTGTTCTGGGCGTATCTCCTTGGAGCTGCTTTGACCCTGAGGTACTGGAATGCTGCCAACGCAGTGGAACCATACCCAGAATAGACCAGTTGGGCCGAAGGCCTGTTTCTGTGCTGTAAATTCTATGTAAGAAGTCACCACCATCAGAAGAGGGGGAGGGATGACGGAGGACAAAACTTGAGTGTTATGTTAAGATATAACTAAGTTTAAAGCTAAGTTAACACAAGTGATTTCGCCGACTTCAAATATGGTTTGTGTGTTTCTGTTCTAATATGTAGTTGCTGTGAGTCATCACTGTAGTATTCCCAAGTTAAAGTTTGAAGTTGCTTAGACAAACCTTTCTTGGATCTGTGTTGCAGCATGCCTTATTCGCCTGGTCCGAGAGCCCAATTGGGTAATTGTATCATTCCATTTCAAATTGCGCACTGAATTTTCTTGTGCTATTGTTTTTGGGCTGTTGGCTTTAAGGTCCCACATCTTTACTGAGAAGGATAATTCAATTGCAGTGTCATTTTTAATGCACTTGTATTTTTATTTGATTCATTCACTGGATGTGGGCGTCGCTGGCAAGACTGGCATTTATTGTCAAACCCTAATTGCCCTTGATAAAGTGGTGGTGAGCCGCCGCTGCAGTCCGTGTGGTGAAGGTACGCCCACAGCGCTGTTGGGGAGGGAGTTCCAGGATTTTAACCCAGTGACGATGAAGGATGGTGTGTGACTTGGAGGGGAACTTGGAGGTGGTGGTGTTCCCATGTGCCTGCTGCCCTTGTCCTTCTAGGTGGTAGAGGTCACGGGTTTGGGAGGTGCTGCCGGAGAAGTCTTGGCGAGTTGCTGCAGTGCATCTTGTAGATGGTCCACACACTGCAGCCACGGTGCGCCGGTGGTGGAGGGAGTGAATGTTTAAGGTGGTGGATGGGGTGCCGAACAAGCGGACTACTTTGTCCTGGATGGTGCTGAGCTTCTTGAGTGTTGTTGGAGCTGCACTCATCTGGGCAAGTGGAGAGTATTCCATCACACTCCTGACTTGTGCCTTGTAGATGGTGGGAAGGCTTTGGGGATTCAGGAGGTGAGTCGCTCGCCGCAGGATACCCAGCCTCTGACCTGCTTTTGTAGCCACAGTATTTATGTGGCTGGCCAGGTTGATTTCTGGTTGATGGCGAGGGATTTGATGATGGTAATGCCATTGAAAGTCATGGGGAGGTGTTTAGATTCTCTTGTTGGAGATGTTTATTGCCTGGCACATGTGTGGCGTGAAAGTTACTTGCCACTTATCAGCCTAAGCCTGGATCTTGTCCAGGTCTTGCTGCATGTGAGCATGGACTGCTTCATTATCTGAGGAATTGCGAGTGGACTGAACACTGTGCAATCATCAGCGAACATCCTCACTTCTGACCCTATGATGGAATGAAGGTCATTGAAGCAGCTGAAGTTGGACACTGCCCTGAGGAACTCCTGCAGCGATGTCCTGGGGCTGTGATGATTGGCCTCCAACAACCACAGCCATCTTCCTTTGTGCTAGGTATGACTCCAGCAAGTGGAGAGATTTCCCCTGGATTCCCATTGACTTCAGTTTTACTAGGGCCTCTTTGGTATCACACTCGGTCAAATGCTGCCTTGATGTCAAGGGCAGTTACTCTTGCCTCACCTCTGGAATTCCATTCTTCTGTCCATGTTTGGACCAAGGCTGTGATGAGGTCTGGAGCCGAGTGGTCCTGACTGAACCCATTCTGAACTTGATATACTTGATGGCATGTAATTTGACTCTGAATTTTTGTGCTTCTAATCTTGGGATTGCTCCATGAGACCCTAAATTATAGCACCTAAAATATTCATCAAGAATGGTCCCTCATGCTAAGCCTGCCATTTGAAGAATCCGCTTCAATGTATTTTTTATTGTTTTAACAAATAAAACCTTTAACTGTAGTCTTGTAGTTTTCTGAGCAAAGTTCTTGTATCTCGGTTGTTAAATATCTTGTGCAGAGTACGGAGTTCTTGTCCACAAAGCTCACTTCCTGTTGTCATGTTGGTAGCACACTTGCCTCTGAGTCAGAAGGTTGAGGGTTTAAGTTCCACTCCAGGGACTTGAGCACAAAAAGCTAGGCTGACACTCCAGTGCAGTGCTGAGGGAGTGCTGCACTGTCGGAGGTGCCATCTTTCAGATGAGATATTAAACGGAGGCCCCGTCTGCCCTCTCAGGTGGACGTAAAAGATCCCCTGGCCACTATTTTGAAGAAGAGCAGGGGTCCAGAAGACCTGGTGTCCTGGGCCAATATTTATCCCTCAACCAACATCACTAAAGCAGATGTTCTGGTCATTATCACATTGCTGTTTGTGGAAACTTGCTGTGTGCAAATTGACTTCCGCGTTTCCTACATTACAACATGACTCCACTTCAAAATGTACTTCATTGTTTGTGAAGCGCTTTGGGACGTTCGGTGGTCGTGAAAAGCGCCATCGAAATGTCTCCAAGTTTTGTGTAAAAGAAAAAAGATAATTATGCTTTTTAACCTGGGTTTTCAACACTATTCTCAACCACTGGTAGTCCTCCCGTTTGATTGCCTAGGATAACACTTGCACAGCTTTGATTTTCAACACTCCACCGCTGGTGGCCGTGCCTTCAGCTGCCGAGGCCCAAAGCTCTGGAAATCCCTCCCTAACCCCCTCTGCCGCTCTCTCTAAACACTCTTTAAAACCCACCTCTTTGACCAAGCTTCCTGTCTTAATAGCGCCTTATGTGGCTCAGTGTTAATTTTTGTCTGATTTACGCTCCTGTGAAGCGCCTTGGGATGTTTTACTAAGTTAAAGGCGCTGTATAAATGCAAGTTGTTGATTAAACCATAGAAATATTCATCATGCAAGAAGCAACCTTGCTCTCTACTCCTCTAAGACGCTGCCTAAAACCGACCTCTTTGACCAAGCTTTTGGTCACCTGTCCTAATATTTCCTTATGTGGCTCGGTCTCCAATATTTTGATGATCGCTCCGGTGACGTGCCTTGGGACGTTTTACTGTACTAAAGGCGGAGTATAAAAGCAAGTTGTTTAAAATTTGTGAAATCTAATCATTGAAGTAGCAGCTATGAGACTTTCACTCTGAACTGCTCCGTTTAGTTTCTGCAATCTGATTTTGGTTACAGCCCGACAAGATTTCAGCCACTTGCCAGAACGCTGCAGGTTTTGGGGCCCCACGGCGCGGCCTGTTCCTTCAGTTTGCTTCCCTCTTTTCAGCGAGTGTTGTTCATTCTTCACTGGGACACAGTTTGGCACCCCAGCTGAGAGCAGCTATTCCTGGGCACAGAGCACTTCGGCTGGGCTGTTGCACTGGCGATGGAGAGTGCATTTGCAGTCCGAACGTGAAAAGAAAAACAAGTAAATAAAACTGAGACATGCCGAAGTTGGGATTAGTTGTATTCCCGATGTAGATATGTGCCGCCATATGAAAAAAGATGAATTCAATCAACGACTCCATCTTGCAGTTATGCAGCATCTTTATTGTAGCATAGAAACATAGAAGATAAGAGCAGGAGTAGGCCATTCGGCCCCTTGAGCCTGCTCCGCCATTCAATGCGATCATAGCAATTCAGTACCCGGTCCCTGCTTTCTCCCCATACCCCTTGATCCCTTTAGCCTTGAGAAATATATCCAACTCCTTGAATATATTCATGTATTGGCCTCGACTGCTTTCTGTGGTAGAGAATTCCACAGGCTCACCACTCTCTGGGTGAAGAAATTCCTCCTCATTTCTGTCCTAAATGGCCTACCCCTTATCCTTAGACTGTGACCCCTGGTTCTGGACTCCCCGACCATCGGAAACATCCTTCCTGCATCTAGTTTGTCCAGTCCTGTCAGAATTTTATAAATTTCAATGAGATCCCCTCTCATTCTTCTAAACTCCAGCGAGTACAAGCCCAATCGACCCAATCTCTCCTCATACGTCATTCCTGCCATCCCAGGTATCAGCCTGGTGAATCTTCGCTGAACTCCTTCTATGGCCAGAAAATCCTTCCTTCGATAAGGCGACCAAAACTGCACACAATACTCAAGATGTGGTCTCACCAAGGCCCTGTACAACTGCAGCAAGACATCCTTGTTCCTCTCGCTACGAAGGCCAACATACCATTTGCCTTCTTAACCGCCTGCTGCACCTGCATGCTCACCTTCAGCGACTGGTGCACAAGGACACCCAGGTCTCGTTGCACTTCCCCTTCTCCCAATCTATTGCCATTCAGATAATCTGCCTTCCTGTTTCTGCCACCAAAGTGGATAACCTCACATTTATCCACATTATAGTGCATCTGCCATGCTTTTGCCCAATCACCCAACCTGTCCAAATCGTACTGGAGTTTCTCAGAATCCTCCTCACAGCACACATGCCCACCCAGCTTTGTGTCATCTGCAGATTTGGAGATATTACATCTAGTTCCCTTGTCTAGATCATTAATATATATTGTGAATAGCTGGGGTCCAAGGACCGATCCCTGCGGTACCCCACCAGTCACTGCCTGCCACTCGGAAAACGACCCGTTTATTCCAACTCTTTGCTTTCTGTCCGCCAACCAGTTCTCTATCCAAGTCAATACCTTGCCCCCAATCCCATGTGCTTTAACTTTGCACGCTAATCTCTTATGCGGGACGTTATCAAAAGCCTTCTGAAAGTCTAAATACACCACATCCACTGGTTCTCCCTTATCTATTTTACCAGTTACATCCTCAAAAAATTCCAGTAGATTAGTCCAGCACGATTTACCTTTTGTAAATCCATGTTGACTTTGTCTGATCCTGTCACTGTTTTCCAAGTGCTCTGCTATTACATCTTTTGTAATGGACTCTAGCATTTTCCCCACTACCGATGTCAGGCTTACCGATGTCAGGCTGTAATTCCCCGCTTTCTCTCTACCATCTTTTTTGAATAGTGGGGTAACATTAGCTACCCTCCAATCCATGGGTACTGTTCCAGATTCCAGCAAAATATCGCAAGGCGCTTCAGCGAAGAGTTATCGAACAAAATTTGATGCTGAGCCACTGAAGCAGATATTCGGACATGAGGTAGGTTTTAAGGAGTGCCTTCAAGGAGGAGAGGTGTTCAGGGAAGGAATTCCAGAGCTCGGCCAACAATGGTGGAGCAATGAAAATTGGGGATACGCAAGAGACCAGAATTGGTGGAGAGCAGAGATCTTCAACGGCTGCAAATGATTACAGAGATAGGGAGGAGCGAGGCCATGGAGGGATTTGCAAACCAGGATACCCTTTTTTTTTTTTAAATAAAAAAATAAAAAAAATGATTTAAAATATTAAGCGATTCAGCACATTTATTTTAAGCGCGTTAGATATCACCAGGATGGCAGTAATTCAGGAAGAAGGCCCATCATTATCATTTTATGGATAGAGATTAAATGTGGCCTTGCCAGTGTCACCCACATCCCAAGAACAGATTTGAAATGTTGTGATTAGGTTCGTGCCTGCAGACATTAAATTTTAAATCATCAGGTATTTTGCCACAGAAGATGGGGGAGCCAAAGTTTGAGACATGCTCTTGTTTCCCCATAGCTAGTGAGAGCCAAGATTCCCTGTCTGCCACCTCAACTGAAGGTGGTTAGAGACAGACAGGAGACGAAGGGAAAGGGAGAAAATTCCTTAATTATTTTATGTAAAATTTTGTGTAAAACATCCTTTGCAAGATTATCTTTTTTTCTGTGTCTCGAATGGACATGTGCTGAATTCAAAAATTCTTAACTGATTCAATCGAAATTCAAGCCAAATTACCACCTCCACCGAGAAGGACGAGGGCAGCAGGCGCATGGGAACACCACCACCTCCTCGTTCCCCTACAAGTCGCACACCATCCTGACTTTGACATATATCACTGTTCCTTTGTCGTCGCCGGGTCAAAATCCTGGAACTCACTACCTAACGACACTGGGAGCACGTTCACCACGTGGGCTGCAGCGGTTCAAGAAGATGGTCCACCACCACCACCACCTCGAGGGCAATTGGGGACGGGCAATAAATGCTGGCTTTGCCAGCGACGCCCACGTCCTGTGAATGAATAATAAAAAATAGAAAAGCAGCCAAACCCGTGATGCGAGCTGCTGATAAATACTTAATGGGAGTAGGAACAGGCACATTGAATGCTGTCTGCTCCTTAGTAATTCATGCGATCACTTGGAGCATCTGTGCCTGAACATTGGTGCCCATATCAAGTCGAAACCAAAAATGCTGGAAAGCTATGCTTTCTACACTATATATTTGCTGTGCGTTTATACATACCAGTGTCTTAAGTTGCTTATATTTCTGGTAGAACTCCACTTGAGATGAAAAAGCAAAATAACCAGACGTTGGAGATACACAGCAGGTCTGTTGGCGTCTGAAAGAAAAGGCAGGTTAGTGCTGTGTATTCTTGGCACTTTCTGGTTTGAGAATAGAAACCCATTCACTGTGTGCACATTTCTCTCTTTTTTGTTGTTTGTTGCAATATGAATATCTTGCATTTATCCAATTTAACCCTGCAGGGACACTCGAGACGATTAGTTTTCTTTGAAGAAAGACAGAAATATTTGCATTTATATAGTGCGTTTCATCATCTTGGGACATCCCAACACGCTTTACAACCAATGAATTGCTTTGGAAGTACAGTCACTGTTGTAATGTGGGAAAGGCGGCAGCCAATTTGCACACAACACGGTCCCACAAACAGCAATGTGGTAGTGACCAGATAATCTGTTTGTAACAACAGAAAACGCTGGAAAATCTCAGCAGGCCAGGGCAGCATCCGTGGAGAGAGAAACGGAGTTAACGTTTCAGGTTGAGAACCTTTCGTCAGAACTCTGAAACGCTGACTCTGTTTCTCTCTCCACGGATGCTGCCCTGGCCTGCTGAGTTTTTCCAGCGTTTTCTGTTGTTTCGGATTTCCAGCATCCGCAGTATTTTGCGATCGTAATCTGGTTGTGCTGTTGGTTGATCAATAACCATCGGCCGGGACACCGGGAAGAATCATAGACTGATGCAGCTCAGAAGGAGGCCATTCGACCCATCGTGCCAGTGCCGGCTCTTTGAAAGAGCTCTCCAATTAGTCCCACTCCTCCCCCGCTCTTTTCCCCATAGCCAGCAGAACTATCTAATCCCTTCTGAAAGTTATTATTGAATCTGCAGTCCCCATGAGCATATCCTGTGTGGAAGCATGTAGCTGAAAGGGACACACACCCTAGCTGTGATAGTAACCAGAGCCAGGAATTGATGTTGGGACACTGGCAGGTTGCCTTTTCTCCTTTATTATGTTCATTTTCAGTCACCTATCACCCAAGGCAAGCAGTTGAAAGGCCAGGTAAGGATTTCTTTGGTAGCTGTTCCCTGTTTCAATCTTTGGGTGACTGGGTAACCTTGGTGCACAGCTGTGCAGAATTTATAGGTTCACTGGGAGCCAGTACTTGCAGTATGTCATTGAGTGTGATGTTTCCCCAGATTTAATTGTGTTTCATGTTACTTTGTGAATATTTGTGTTACATCGAGTCCACAACACACAAACAGGCCATTCGACCCAGCTGATTGATGCTGGCATTTATGCTCGACATGAGCCTTCGCCAACCCTTCTTCATCTCACCCTATTGCCATATCCTTCTATTCCTTTCTCCCTCACATGCTTATCTTGCTTCCCCTTAAATGCATCGATATTATTCATCTCAACCACTCTCTGTGGTAGCGAGTTCCACATTCTCACCACTCTCTGGGTAAAGAAGTTTCTTCTGAATTCCCTATTGGATTTATTAGCGACTCCTGCATTTATGACCAAGTTTTGGACTTCCTTCCCCCCACCCCACCCCAACAAGTGGAAACGTTTACCTTTTATTAAAAAAAAAAAAAAAAAAGAAATATCTACTTGTATCCTGAACTGCTAGTGGTACCACCTCCCTATGAGATGGTCTCAGTGGAGTTGGCATTCAATCGCACAAATGATCAAACTAACCAAAATTAGTACACTCATCTACACTAACCCTGCAAAGGTGTGTTCAGAGACACTTTGGGAATGGCGCACATTGGTGGCAACCACATGACCTGAGCTGTGACGAGCAGCTCTATTAATCTGAAATATTTTGCTGGCCCAAACTGCTTGCCTTTTATCAGATGACGTTTAAACTAAGGCCCTTGCTGCCTGTTCAGGTGGCTGTTAAAGATCCCATGGTGCGATTTGCAAAAGAACAGAGGGTTCTTCCTGCATTCTGGCCAACATTCCCATCTCAAACACTGTCACCAGGCAACACGTTAACTGGTGATTTATCACATGCCATTTGTGGTTCCTTGCCCGGTGCGTGCTTATATAATAGTGACTGCAGTTTAAAGTATTGCATTGATTCTGAAGTTTTTTGGGACATTTGCTGAAAGATAGATCTTGCATTTTTATGGTGCCTTTCACGACCTCAAGGTCCCACAAACAGCAGTGTGATAACAACCAGATAATCTGCTTTTAGTGATACTATAGCAAAATACTGCGGATGCTGGAAATCTGAAATAACAACAGAAAATGCTGGAAATACTCAGCAGGCCAGGCAGCATCCGTGGAGAGAGAAACAGAGTTAAGGAATTGAAAAAACATATTGCAGCCTGCCTCTTGCATAAGCACAGTACTGGAAACTTTTTTTTATCCGTCACCAACGGGACTGGCGTGGTACCGGTTTATCAAAAAGTCCAGATTACAGAGAGGTATAGTAAAAGGTACGAGAGCCCCGTACACAGCAACATATCCAGGCTTCCCTGTTGCTTAGCAACAGGTGCAGGAACCCTGGCCACAAGATCCAGGTGTCCCTGTTGCTTAGCAACAGGTGCAGGAACCCCGGATCCAGGAACGGCCACTAATATGAAGTAAAACTTAGCTGAACCTACTCCTGAATTTTGCTGGTTAACAGATTGCCAGTTATTTAGGTGCCGGAAAATTGAGTTTCCTGTATGTTCTTTCAATTCCTTCCTCCCCTCCTAAACCCCCCCCCCCCCCCCCCCCCCCTGTCTCTGCACCTGCTTAATATCTGTTGCATCTCCAGCTTTTTCCAGTTCTGATGAAGGGTCCCAGACCTGAAACGTTAACTCTGTTTCTCTCTCCGCGGATGCTGCCCGGCCTGCTGAGTATTTCCAGCATTTTCTGTTGCTTTTAGTGATGTTGGTTGAGGGAATAAATATTGCCATCAACACTGGGGAGAACTCCCCTGCTCCTCTAAGAAGTCGTGGCCGTGGGTTCTTTTACGCCCACCCAAGAGGGTAGACGGGGCTTCGGTTTAACGTCTCATCTGAACGACGGCACCTCTGATAGTGCAGCACTCCCTCAGTTCTTGCAGGTGAGTGGGGCTCGAACCACGAGCTGCTGAATCATGTGAGAGTGCTACCCACTGAGCCTCGGCTGACACTCTGTGAAAAGGTGTTTTATATAAATGCAAGTCTTTTCTTTCATGGAGTCTTCCAATGATGTAGAGTGTGAGCATCCTTCTGACAGACGGCGTAGTACTCCTCCCTCTTAGACCCTGTCTACGTGTTTGATCACATGACCAAGACAGAAGTGGAGCCCGCGATCCAGGGATCACTAGAGTTGAGTTGGATCTCGCTGGAGGCACTAGCCCCTTGTGGTTTGTGTGGTAAACCACTGTTTGTATTCCACTGTGTACATGTCTGTACATGCCTCGGCTGACCCCTCCCACGAGTCCAGGTATAAAGGTGACTGCTCCACAGTCCCTCTGTATTCTGGACTGGTCGACCACTTGAGGCACACCTTCATTCTCTTGTTAATAAAAGCCTGTTAGTTACTCGCTTAACCTCAGTCTTTTGAGTGATTGATAGCGCATCAATTTGCAAGCTGAATCACTGCTGCACTCCATTATAAAATAGCTTCTGAAAGTCCCTCTGCGTTATATTCACTGAATACACCACACGTCGTTTCCCTATAGAAGAATCCCAGTTATTAGTGAAGCACGACAGATTGCTTCTAAATCCACACTGACTACTCCTTCTGGCAGCTAAGTACTTTCTCCAGAGGAGCGTGTATCTATGGCTGTCCAACAAACCTGTGAGGACATCCTTGGGGGCTGCAGAGATGGTTCCACTGAGTGGCTACCTTGACCCAACAGTCCCAGTAAGGATCCATTTGCATGTAGGCTGGAAAAGCTGGTAGTGTTGTTGCACAGATGGATAGCATTAATGAACGCGCTCCCTGGGAGTGCATGGCTAAATGTAGGTTGAAGCTACGTCCACTATTCATGCCAAATTCCTAAAAGCTGCTCTAGGTGAGGGAGGGGAACAGCAGTAATCTTGGGGAGCCAGTGCTGGAAGCTGCCCAGTCACTTCACGGCTGCCCTCCTCTGAGGCTGGTGGATAAGATTCCTTTTGAGGCACAGATATCTTCGGTGATCCTGAGCAAGATGATCCCAGTGAGACGGAAAGCTATTGAGGAACCTTTGAGGACAACAATGGTTCTTTGGGTTGTTGTCACACACGCACACACCTGATACTTCTGAGGCCCACAGAATCATTGAAAAGGCTAGATTTTGTTCCTTTGCATAATGTATAAGGCAGGTTTTGGCTTTCTGTAAGATCATGTAGCATTGTAAGGCTTGAGGGAAACCACTTAAATTGTCTTTGTTGATTTTTGTAAGGTTTTCTACCTCGTGCTTTGTGACCCTCATGAAGAACATACAAAAATGACGGATGGGAAAAGACCCACTGGTCCATCCAGCCTGTCTCATACAGTTGTGATGCCCCATGTGTCACGATACAGACACTTCCTACACACCCTGGGCCATGGAATCTCCTGGGAGAGGTTAAAAACCCAGACCAATAAAGGAAAGAAATCTGGAAAATGTCTTCGCAACCCCCTTTAGGCAATCAAAACTAGTCCAAGAGATCACATTGACGCTGGTTTATATTACAGGAGACCTACCCCTTGTACGAGGTGATCTCCGCCCCAGCTTTCTTGAAGGAATACAAGGAATTGCCATTCACCATACTAGCCGGCAGCTTGTTCCATGAGTCCACTGTTCTCTGGGAAGTTAAGAACCACCTACCATTCAACCTAGTTCTGCCCTTACACAACTTGTAAGCGTGACTAAGCTGGATGCTGTGGCAGTACACGGCCAATTTTTTTTGTCTGTGATGTGTCCTCAAGTTTGAAGATGCATCTAAGAGCAGATGGGAGTCATTCAATTAATTTCTCTCCAAAGATTAAGAACATAAGAATTAGGAGCAGGAGTAGGCCATATGGCCCCTTGAGCCTGCTCCGCCATTCAATAAGATTATGACTGATCTTTCACCTCAACTCCACTTTCCTGCCCGATCTCCATATCCCTTGATTCCCCGAGAGTCTCAAAATCTATCCATTTCAGCCTTGAATATACTCAAAGGCTCAACATTCGCAGCCCTCTGGGGCAGAGAATTCCAAAGATTCACAACCCTCTGAGTGAAGAAATTCCTCCTCATCTCGGTCTTAAATGACCTACCCCTTATCCTGAGACTATGCCCCCTAGTTCTAGACTCTCCAGCCAGGGGAAACAGCCTCTCAGCATCTACCCTGTCAATCCCCTTCAGAATCTTATATGTTTCAATGAGATCACCTCTCATTCTTCGAAACTCCAGAGAGTATAGGCCCAATCTACTCAATCCTCATAGGACAACCCTCTCATCCCAGGGATCAATCTAGTGAACCTTTGTTGCACCGCCTCCAAGGCAAGTATATCCTTCCTTAGATAAGGAGACCAAAACTGCACAGTGCTCCAGGTGTAGTTAATGAGGCAAGGTTGTCTGCTCTCTCCCATTCTGTTTGATAGCTTCATCAATTATATATGAGACGGAATATTAAGGGATGGTCTTTTCTGAGCATTTCTGAAAGAATTGCAGCAAGATGACCGTGTTGGTCGACTTGCCAGAGATCCTGAGGGTATTGTTGGAAAATAGTGTCTGCCCAAATTGTCAATTCGTGTCGGTAGCTGGTGGATGTCGACTTCATTTTTGATATAGTTCTTCGGGGGGGGCCATGCTGAGAAGGGGTGAAGGACGTTTTGCCACGATTGAAGAAAGACGAGACACCTCAAAGTCCCAATACTGGTCTACAAGATGTGTCCAAACAGTTCATCACGGTTCAGGATTCCTGGGCATTTGACAAAAACGCTTTCTCTGGCCCTCGTGCAAAGTCCAGGAGCAAGCCGTGAGATGGACTTGTGGCAAAAGGACTGGGTGGGATCGTTCTGATCTAAAACACCCTACCTCTGAGTAAAAGGATGTATACTGCATATTGCGCAAACAAAAATTCTTATTTGTCTGGATTTCTCGGTTTGGAGACCTTTATGCATCATTATAGGTGTCAGACACCTGGATGACCAAAATAAAAAGTTTGTGTTTCTTTTCATAGAATAGTACAGCACAGGAGGAGGCCATTCAGCCCATTGAGTCTGTACTGGCTCTTTCGAAGAGTCATCCAGTCAGTCCCACTCCCCCGCTCTTTCCCCATATCCCTGCAATTTTTTCTCCTCCAAGTATTTATCCAATTCCCTTTTGAAGGCTACCATTGAATCTGTGTCCTCCGCCCTATCAGGCAGCGCATTCCAGATCCTAACCACTACTCGGACATAAGTATAAGATGGTCACCAATAAAAAATTCAGGAGAATCTTCTTTACTCAGAGAGTGGTTAGAATGTGGGACTCACTACCACAAGGAGCAGTTGTGGAGAATAGCACAGATGCATTTAAGGGGAAGCTAGATAAACACGAGAGAGAGAAAGGAATAGAGGGATTTGTTGATGGGGTGAGAGGAGGCTCGTGTGGAGCATAATCACCGGCATGGGCCGAAAGGCCTGTTTCTGTGCTGTAAATTCTATGTAATTCATTGTGTAAAAAAGTTTTTCCTCATGTCGCCTCTGGTTCTTTTGCCAATCACCTTAAATCTGTGCCTTCTGGTTATCGACCTTTCAGTCAATGGAAACAGTTTCTCTTTATTTACTCTATCTAAACATTTCATGATTTTGAACACCTCTATCAAATCTCCTCATAGCCTTCTCTCTAAAGAGAACAACCTTTATCTGTGTTGGAATACCAGCAGCTAATACCCACCATTGTCCTTGGCCTGCAGAGTGAATGGACTTCAAATAGCTGGTCTTTTTTTTCCTTCCATGCTAGATGTTCCCAACATTTTAAGACGTGAGAAGGCAGCTTTGATGGCATGTTATGTTGGCATGTTAATGTGCAGTACACAGACTGGTAGGTGCAGGTTAGTCAACTGCCATTTCCCCCATGTGTGACTTCCTACTGGGCAGTGAGGGGAGACATCAGGGAACATGTTTGCCATGGCTGATCTCTCATTACTCTCGTCGGTTAGTTGCAGAAAAGCTCCGGCTAAGTGCCAACACTCTTGGCTGTAGCCTCGCGCATGTTGGAGCAAGAAATTGAAGAGAAGGGAGATGCTTTGTTTTAAACTTGGAGAAATAAAAATATACAGGTCACGACAATAATGGATCACGTGCAGAAAAGGTTCTGCAGAGCACATATGTTCCAGTTACTAACAAAATGTGGGTCCTATACTCTACTAGAAATCTGCATAATTTTGGCATTGCACTGATGCCAAGGAAAGCTCCTGGCCCTTTGAGACTGAACTGTGCTGCAGTTTTTGGCTCCACGCTATAGAAAGAATGTTGAGGCAATAGAGAGGGTACAGTGCAGATTTACTGGGATGCAAAATCCAAGGAGTACTGGGACGAGGCTTGTATTTCCTTGAGTATAGACGATTAAGGGATGATTTAATTGAGGTGTTTAAGATGATTAAAGGAGTTGATCGGGTCGATAGAGAGAAACGATTTCCTCTGGTGGGGGAAGTCCAGAACAAGGAGGACATAACCTTAAAATTAGAGCCAGGCTGTTCAGGGGTGATGTCAGGAAGCACTTCTTCATACAAAGGGGAGTGGAAATCTGGAAGTGTGTCCCCCAAAAAGCTGTTGAGGCTGGGGGTCAATTGAAAATGTCAAAACTGCGATTGATAGACTTTTGTTAGGTTAACGGTATTAAGGGATATGGAACCAAGGCGGGTAACTGGAGTTAGGATATAGATCAGCCATAATCTAACTGAATGGCGGAACAGGCTCGAGGGGCTGAATGGCCTCCTGTTCCTCTGCTGTCTGGTTTGAGGAAATACAAATACAAGGATAGACGTGCGATATTGGGACTGTTTTCATCAGAACTGAGGAGATTAAGAGGTGATTTAATGGGGATGTTTAAAGTTGAGGGGATGGCACAGCGTAGATAGAAACAGACTGTTTCCAGCGATTGAGGGTTACAGAATGCAAGTGATAGATATATAAGATTAAATTTAAGAGATTCGGACAGAGCTGGAGAAACTTTTTTACACACATAGTTGTGAGGCTGTGGAATGCACCACCGGGGTTAGTGATTAAAGCATTCGCTGTGTCAATAAGACTAGTTTAGATGGGTTGTTGCAGGAAAGGGGAATAACAGGATACGGGAAAAGGGCAGGAACGTGAGATTAGGATACTGCTTGTGTGGAGGATAAACACCAACACGGACTGGTTGGACCGCACGGTCTGTTTCCATTCTGTGTACTGAATTTAGATTCAATTGGCTTGATCTTCTGATTGGTCGCATCTACTTTACTAGTGAAAACTGGGCACAACCAATCTGCAACGGTGAACATAGGAAGAGGAGGAGGCCATTCAGCCCTTCGAACCTGTTCCACCGTTCAGTGAGACCATGATTGATCTGTTTTTATTCGTTTATGGGATCAGGGCATCGCTGCAGTGCCAGCATTTATTGCCCATCCCTAGTTGCCCTTGAGAAGGTGGTGGTGAGCCATCTTCTTGAACCGCTGCAGTCCGTGTGGTGAAGGTGCTCCCACAGTGCTGTTAGGTAGGGAGTTCCAGGATTTTGACCCAGCAACGATGAAGGATCAGCGATATACTTCTAAGTCAGGATGGTGTGTGACTTGGAGGGGAACTTGGAGGTGGTGGCGTTCCCATGCGCCTGCTGCCCTTGTCCTTCTAGGTGGAAGAGGTCGTGGGTTTAGGAGGTGCTGCCGAAGAAGTCTTGGCGAGTTGCTGCAGTGCATCTTGTAGATGGTACACACTGCAGCCATGGTATGCCAGTGGTGGAGGGAGTGAATGTTTGAGGTGGTGGATGGGGTGCCAATCCAGCAGGCTGCTTTGTCCTGTATGGTGTTGAGCTTCTTGAGTGTTGTTGGAGCTGCACTCATCCAGGCAAGTGGAGAGTATTCCATCACACTCCTTGCTTGTGCCTTGTAGATGGTGGAAAGGCTTTGGGGAGTCAGGAGGTGAGACACTCGCCGCAGTATTCCTAGCCTCTGACCTGCTCTTGTTGCCACAGTATTTGTGGCTGGTCCAGTTAAGTTTCTGGTTAATGGTGACCCCCCCCCCCCAGGTTGTTGATAGTGGGGGGATTTGGCGATGGTAATGCCATTGATGTGGTTAGACTCTCGCTTTTTGGAGATAGTCATTGCCTGGCACTTCTGTGGCGTGAATGTTACCTGCCATTTATCAGCCCAAGCCTGAACGTCGTCCAGGTCTTGTTGCATGCGGGCATGGACTGCTTAATTATCTGTGGAGTTGCGAATGGCGCTGAACACTGTACAGTCATCAGCGAACATCCACCTTTCTGACCTTATGTTGGAGGGAAGGTCATTGATGAAGCAGCTGAAGATGGTTGGGCCTCAGACACTGCCCTGAGGAACTCCTGCAGCGATGTCGTGGGGCTGTGATGATTGACATTCAACCACCACAGCCATTTTCCTGTGTGCTATGTATGACTCCAGCCAGTGGAGCGTTTTCCCCCTGATTCCCATTGACTTCAGTTTTACTAGGGCTCCTTGATGCTCCTAACTCCATCCACCTGCCTTGACTCCATATCCCTGAATACCCTTGTCTAGCAAAAATCTATCGATCTCTGATTTAAAATTAATAATTGAGCTAGCATCTACTGCTTTTTGTGGGAGAGAGTTCCACACTTCTACTATCCTTTGCGTGATGAAGTGTTTCCTAACTTCTCTCCTGAATGGCCTGGCTCTGATTTTAAGGTTCAAGTCTACCCCACCCGCGGGATAAGTTCCTCTCTTTCTACTCTATCAATTCCTTACAAAATCCTAAAAACCTCAATCAAATCAGCCCTTGACCTTCTATATTCCAGGAATACAAGCCTAGTTTATGTAACCTCTCCTCACAATCTAACCCTTGGAGCCCTGGTAAGATTCTGGTGAATCTGCACTGCACTCCTTCCAAGGCCAATATATCCTTCCGAAGGTGCGGTGGCCAGAACCATACACAGTACTCCTGATGTGTTCTAACCAGGGCTTTTGTATAGCTGTTGCAAAACTTCCTCCCCTTTACATTCTAGCCCCCTCGTTGTAAAGGCTGACATCCCATTAGCCTCTCTGCCCGTTCAGCACATAGCCCACACTTCCAGTTCCGATACTGACGCCCACAAGAGCCCCCACCTGAAGCGGGCAACATCTTAATTCGGATATGTTGACATCCCAGCTGTGCCATTTCCCTGCCCATGTCGCACTGATTCATGCATTGGAAGTGGGTGTCCAGTGGGCACAGAGCTTATTTGGCAACAGATTCGAAGAACCCTGCCAGATGGTTGCTGGGAACACGTTGAGGCTATTGATTTTGTGGCACAGTCACTTTCTTTTCTTGCCGGTGATGTAAATCATGGTGGAAGAGGTTTGCCCATGGGAATCCTCCTGTACTTGGGGAGTGGGGGGGTGTTTTGAGAATGAAGAGGATCAATGCAGGTATGCCAGGCAGGTAAGGTTGCAAAGGGGCACTTGGACCTCACCTGGTACCCTCAAGCATATATCTACAGGAAAAGTCACTCACAGCTTGCTTTGTCAGAGGATTTGTGCACGTGTTATGGTGATTCCTGAGATGAGAGGATTGTCCTGAGAGGAGAGATTGTGTAGAATGGGCCTACACTCTCTGAAGTTTAGAAGAATGAGAGGTGATCTCATTGAAACATAATTTTCTGAGGGGGATTGACAGGGAAGATGCTGAGAGGTTGTTTCCCCTGGCTGGAGTGTCCAGAACTAGGGGGCATAGTCTCAGGATAAGGGGTCGGCCATTTAAGACCGAGATGAGGAATTTCTTCACTCAGAGGGTGGTGAGTCTTTGGAATTCTCTGCCCCAGAGGGCTGTGGATGCTGAGTCTTTGAGTATATTCAAGGCTGAGATAGATAATTTTTGTACTCTAGGGGAATCAAGGGATATGGGGATCGGGCGGGAAAGTGGAGTTGAGGTCGAAGATCAGCCATGATCTTATTGAATGGCGGAGCAGGCTCGAGGGGCCGAATGGCCGACACCTCCTAATTCTTATGTTCTTATGATCTGGAATGTGCTACCTGAAAGGGCGGTGGAAGCAGATTCAGCAGTAACTTTCAAAAGGAAATTGGATAAATACTTGAAAAGAAATCCTTTTCAGGTATATATTGTTAGGTCGGTACCTTTCTACCTAGACACAATTTAGGACTCAGAACTCAGAGATTCAAACATGAAGTGCTTTATTGGAAGGAAAGGAAGTTCTGGAAAGTTCCGAACAAAGAGAGCTAAACTTAACAGAGAACACCCAACCATTTATCTCCTGTGACAGCGCCACCACAGGTGGGAGGAGAACACACAATAGAACACACAATACATAACATATATCAAAGGTGCAAACAAGGAGGCGGGTGGTGCACGGCTCTGCAGACTGTTGCATGCCTCCATATTAGGTTTCCTTTCACTTGAGTATTGACTGCCACTTCTTTCCCTCTCTCCAACAGCCTTGATGAAATCTGCCGACATATTGAAATGCCTTCAGAACCTTTCCAAAAGCGTGGAAGAATTTCTGCCACTTTATGTGGCCACCTGCCTTTAATTGTCTGCACCCCTTTAAGCTTTAAACTAAGGTGCAGCTTTCCTGTGCCTTGCCCACCCAAAAAAAACAGGCTTGCCTCCCTGAACATGAAGATATGAACAACACGGTTAATCAGTTAAATGTGGAAAATTGTCACATTAGGCCGGCTTGACGCTCATTCCTGGCAATTCTAGACTGAGCTTGGGCAGGATGGGAAAATCCATGCGATGCGGATCCAAATTCACCTGTCCAATAATACTACGTGACAGCTGCTGTATTTATTGCATTCATTCTCAGGATGTGGGCATCACTGGCATTTATTCTCCACCCCTTGCCCCGCAAAGGTGGCGAGACAACGGAGTGGCTTGTTCAGAGGGGCGGTTCAGAGTCAACCAGGTTGGTGTGGGACTGGAGTCACCCTTGGGCCCAGACCGGGTAAGGATGGCAAGTTTCCTTCCCTGAAGGACATCAGTGAACCAGTTGGGTTTTTACGACAATCCGACAGCTTCATGGTCACTTTTACTGAGGCCAGCTTTTTATTTCCAGATTTATTTAAAACAAGAGTTCAGATTCTCAAATTACCTCGGCGCGACGTGCCCTTGAGGCTTCTGGATTACCAGTCCAGGAACATAACCACTCGGCTGCCGTACCCTCCTCTACCCTTTTTTTGTTCCAGTTGGCTTGTGATTTCTGTTGTAACAGTGTCCCTTGCGAGAACAAAAAGCAGATTCGCTTTCCTCGAGGGATCGGGAAGCTCCTGGCTCCATCCCGTTGGCACTGAATATGACCTGAATGGTTTGGAAGATCGCAACATTAAAATGACACAAGTGAGCAGTTTTGTAAATATTTTGTGTGTTCCTGCGAGTTTCTGTAACATGAGTCACTTGGTTAGAAGCCACAGGTTTTAGCAGCACCATCTCCATTTTAGTTCTGTTACTGTTCTTCACCAAATATGTCGCTTAAATGGCACAAGATCTGAATTGCCTGTTCCAAATTGCATCATGGGCAGGATGTTCAAAGTAACCTGGCTGTATTTCATGTTTTAGCGTCGAAGATTGTCTTGTTCAGATCCACACAGGAGGTTGCTCTGGTTTTCTGAATCCCACCAATTAGCAGCAGGTGTGGCTCAACTTCGAGAAAGGAATTTGGGTTCAATCCTCGTCTAATCCCTTCATTTCAAATGCTTGCACTGAGCGAACTATTCTCTCTTCTGCTGCTCTGTTGGAAAGTAAGAATTATCGTTGCTATACCTGAGAAAACTTGATGAAATATGTATGGTTGAGGTCAGTGTTCTGGAAAACCAGTGCAGGCGGTATTACTTTCAAACTACATCTATTTTTGAGGGTTGGAGTAGTAAACTAATAAAAGATGCAACTTACGTATTTTGGAAAACTCAATTTCAAAAGTCTGAGTTGCAATTTATGTCGATGGAAGGGAAACCGTGTTCAGTGAGATGGGAGGACTGTAATGAATGAAGAAAGACTTGAGCCTTTCACGACCTCTGGACATTTCAAAGCGCATTACAGCCAATGAAGTACTTTTTGAAGTGTAGTCACTTGTAATGTAGGAAATGTGGCAGCCAATTTGCGCACAGCAAGACCCCACAAACAGCAATGTGATCAGGTGTTGGTTGAGGGGTAAACTCCCCATCTCCTCTTAGAAATACGGCCATGGGATCTTTAACGTCCACCCGAGAGGGCAGACTGGGCCTCAGTTTAACATCTCATCCTAAAGACGGCACCTCCGACAGTGCGGCACTCCCTCAACCGGCACTGGGCGTGTCGGCCTAGATTTTTGTGCTCAAGTGTCTGGAGTGAGACTTGAACCCACAACCTTCTGACACCGAGGCGAGAGTGCTACCCACTGAGCCATGGCTGAAACTATGTGCAAAATGTCTGCTACGGAAGTGCTTCCACTTTACAATTAGCTCATTATATGTGAAGCCCTGTGGGATGTGACCATATAAAATGCAACTTTCTGGGACAGGCGAGATTGTCGACGGGTAGACAGCAGGGTGCCTTCGAACCTGCCGAGTCCCAATCTCATCAGTGTCTTCATGGGCAGTTGGGCTGAGGTGCTTCCTTATGGGGGCGAGGAGAGGAAATTTGGGATGTTGTGCGCAATTCTCGGCACCTTACTTTAAAGCCAAAACACTGCAGGTGGACAGCGAAGGGTAACCAGAATGACTGTGGGATTTAGAGGTTGAAGTGAGGAGTAACTTGTGGAGCCGAGCTTGTTTTAATGGAGAACGGACAACTGTGAGGGTTTGATCCAAGTGTTTAAAAAATAAAATAAAAAATTGCTGAGGCGTCAAAGATGTGAATGTTTGTGGTGAGCTCTCGAACAGCACCGAGCCAGAGGACCGAGGTGTTGAACAAAATGGTTTTTGAGTCCTAAGGGGAATTGAACTGTCCGTTTTCTTCGGCCGGGATCTTGCTTTGTTGAAGCTGTTTACCTCTCTGGGTTCCTTTCGTCTCTGGGTGGGTCACTGCAGGAAGTGATTCGCGGTGGGGCAGTTTTGATTAATTATGAAGATTACTTTCTTAATGTTCCATTGCACCAACTTGTTCATCATAATTTTTTTTTAAAGGTAGCCTAAAAACCTGTCTGGTGCCCAAACCATTGGACGATGCTGCCACTCCACGCCTGAAGAACCATCTCGCCCTGATGATGCTTTTCGCCATAGACTTTGTGTTCAAAAGTTATTAAACAACAACTTGTATTTATATAGCGCCTTTAACGTAGTAAAACGCCCCAAGGAGTGTTATGAAACAAAATTTGACACCGAGCCCCCCACACATCAGGACAGATGCTTGGCCAAAGAGGTGGGTTTTATGGACTGTATTAAAGGAGGAGAGAGGGGTAGAGAGGTTGAGGGAGGGAGTTCCAGAGCTTAGGGCCGAGGCAACTGAAGGCATGGCCACCAATGGTGGAGCGATTAAAATAGGGATGCTCAAGAGGCCAGAATTGGAGGAGCGCAGAGATCTGAGGGTTGTAGGGCTGGAGGAGATTGGAGAGATGGAGGGGCAAGGCCAGAAAGAGAGGAATGAACTCCTGCCCTCCACCCTATCACAGACCGTCCCTTTTGTTCTTCACCCCACCCCCCTTTCCCTGCTTAAAATCTGTTACAGCTCTAACTTTTTCCAGTTCTGACGAAAGGCCATCGACCCGAAACGTTAACTCTGTTTCCCTCTCCACAGATGCTGACCGACCTGCTGAGTGTTTCCAGCATTTTCTGTAGTTATGTGAGAGGAAAGAATCTATTTTTGGAACAGATGGTGTAAAGATTGCTGCTTTTTTCTATTGATTCTTTCTTGAAATGGGCAGCATGGTGGCTTCCTTGACCCTTGAAGAGATTGGGAGTAAATAACCAGCTATCCTGTATTATTTCCAGTATAAACCCAAGTTAGGGAGTTGAGGGTTAGCTCTGAGGTACGCTACATCCCATTCACTGCATGCAGTAGGTTAAGTTCTTGGTTCTTCAGAGGCGCGCACCTGCTAAAGGAAGCTGCCTTTTGTGGTGATCATGAGGAAGGGGTGTTGGGCGACGGACCAAATTGTAGCAAACTATCCCTAAGTTCAACGAGAGATAACAAAAATGATTCCCACAGAGCAAAAAGAAAGGACTTGCATTTATATAGTGCCTTTCACAACCTCGGCACGTCCCAAAGTGCTTTACAGCCAATTAAGTACTTTTTGAAGTGTGGTCACTGTTGTAATGGAGGAAACGCGGCAGCCAATTTGTGCACAGCAAGCTCCCGCAAACAGCAATGTGATAACCAGATAATCTGTTTTAGTGCTGTTGATTGATGGATAAATATTGGCCAGGGCAACAGTGTCATGGGATCTTTTATATCCACCATGGAAAGCAGACGGCACCTCTGACAGTGCAGCATTCCCTCAGCACCGCACTGGAGTGTCAGCCTGGATTTTTGTGCTTGAGTCTCTGGAGTGGGATATGGGGAACAGACTCTCAGTAAAAGTCTTTGATCCTGTGTTGGCTCAATTCCTTCAATATGAAGCTGGGTCAATATTTGGTTGGGAACCGATTGAAGGTTAGAGAGATAGACACAGAATGAGATGAACAAATATTCTGCAGATGGCCAGCATTGTACCCAATGAGTATGGAGGGATGTGAGAGGAGGAGGACAGGAGGCCAGGGTTGAATAGTGGGTTATGTAGAGAAGGATGCTGGCGGCTTGTTTGATTACATTTGAGGGGGTCACGATTGTTTGATTTATGTTGAACTTTCAGGAGATTAAATGGGTGGAATTGCATCTATGGATCTGGTAGGTTGTCGGTGTAGCCCTCGGGCGGGAGTGAGCTTGATAGGTGCATGTTGTGTTTCTTCCATGTTCTGCGCTCTTTATCTTGGTCAGAGCATGTTGATAAGTGCGGGGGAAGAAAATACAATATAACTTGTATATAAAAAGAATTAAACAATTAAGTTATCACAAGTTTTGTTGTACAGGTTGAACATCCAAAATCCGGACTCTGGGACGATTGGTGGCAGGGTCGTCCGGAATCCATAAAATGTTGTGGAATCCAGAACTCCGGATTGTGGACTGTTGCTCCGATTTCGTTAGATGTTCAAAAGATCGAACAAATAGGTTCGCAATTTTCCTTTTTAGGGTTCAAATGTAAGTTTGGTCTGAACAAACACAGGCAACAGATTTCACGTACAAAGATTTATCTTTAAATGCTTAACAAACACCGTTAGCAGTTTAAACTACAATTCCAAAATATAAGACTCACAACTTATATAGATATTACCCTGATTTGGTCCAAGGTGATCAATCTCTGCCCAACCCTCTCCGTAGGGTTTCTGTCCCCAGGTCCCTGCTGTCGAGTGTTGCTCCCAGGTCCTCGCTCCCTATCTGGGGTTTTTCCTCCTGGTTTATACTATCCTATAATCTGTCCCATCGCTTTGGTTACACATTTGTTACTGCCCCTGCATCCTGATGATTAGTTTACCCTATTCCACATCCTGTCTCATCTCCTTGATTAGTTTACGTCTTACGTCATCCATTTTCTCGAATTGACCCATTGTTTGCTAACTGGCGTCTGTAGTGACCTCACTCGTGTCTGACGAGGTTACCTATGAGCCCTCTGTTTAGAACATTCCTGAACCTCTGCATTATTTATCCATTATCCCTTACACATGGTGACTCCTCCATTTTATTTCAGTTTTCTTACATAGCTTGCATTGCCACATGGACGCTCAACCTGTACTTCAAAAAGCCATTAACTTTTTTTTGTGAAAAATCCTATGAAAAATGCGAGTGATGCAATAAAACTTGTGTGTTGTGTTTTACCCTCCTTAATCTGCACAACTCCACTAAGTGTTTCCACCAGGCTGCGGCCACGGCACCACGCCGCCCTGGTGGGGGCAGAGTAACGCACCAGCGCTACGCGGCGTGGCCCAGGCATTTCCGGACTCGAACGTGTTTCTGATGTCCGGAAACGCCCGAGCCCAGGTTACGATATTTCCGCACTTCAGACATCAGAAACACGTTCCGAAGTCCGGAAAAATCGGCTCGGCCTTGGTCCCGAGGTTGCCGGATTTTGGACGCTCAACCTGCATAGTATCTTGGTGCTAATTAATTAAATCCAATAAAAATCTAAACCACAGATTAAAGGTAAGGTGTCAGCCGTGGCTCAGTGGTAGCACGCTGCACTCTTCGTCAGAAGGTTGTGGGCTCAAGCCTCACTGCAGAGACTTGAGCGCAAAGTCAAGGCTGACTCTCCCAGTGCAGTACTGAAGGAGTGCTGCACTGTCAGAATTGACGTTAAACTGAGGCCCCCTCTGCCCTCAGGTGGATGTAAAAGATCTCATGGCACTGTTCAAAGAAGAGCAGGGAAGTTCTCCCTGTTGCCCTGGCCAATATTTATTCCTCAACCAACATCACTTTATAATTTTAAAAAATTATCTGATCATTAGCTCATTGTTTGTGGGAGCTTGCTGTGTGCAAATTGGCTGCTGTGTTTCCTACATTACAACCATGACTACGCTGAATTGCCTGTAAAGTGCTTTGGGACATCCTGAGGTCATTGAAAGGCACTATAGAAATGCAAGTTCGTTCGTTCTTATTTAAGGCTTGAATCTGGTGCCTTCTGAGTCGACAATGCTTAGGTCCACCCAAGCAATTAATTTACAGGCAGATTTTTTAATCCATAGTTTGAAGGTGTGACTTGTTGCTTTGTGGAGTGAACTCCTCTACAAATTAGATTTAAAATACAGAACTTTAGATTAAAACATGCACCGTTACTTGCGTGCAACTTCGAGCTGTGGGTAAAAGTGACCCTGAAGTTGTCGGATTGTCGATTTAAAAAAAAAACCCAACTGGTCCTTTACCTGTTGGCCGATATGTAACTCCAGTCCCACGCTAACGTGGTTGAGTGGCCTAGTAAACCTTCAGAGGTCACTTAGTGCTGGCTCAATATTGCACTCGGTTATAACCGTGTTGGCGGTCAGAGAGAGGGAATGGGAGTGGGAGTTGAGGTCACGGGGAGGCCAAGATCGCACTTTGCACATTTGGTAAAGTGAGCACTTGGTTTGCATTTGCCCAGTGTCGAGGAGATCATCTTTGCAAACCCACAGACCACAAAAATCACACTCCTGATTTAAAATATGGTAAATATTCTCAAGTTTTTAATCTTCAATCTTATTGAGCTGTCACTCGCATCACGAGTGAAGAAACCATAACTGTGCAACCAATATACTTCTGGTGAACAAAAGAAAGGACTACTTCAGGAGAAGGGTCTTGACCCGAAACGTTGATTCTGTTTCTCTCTCCACCGATGTTGCCTGGCCTGCTGAGTTTTTCCAGCGTTTTCTGTTGTTATTTCGGATTTCCAGCATCCGCAGTATTTTGCTAAAGGAAAGGACTATATGTAGTCCGCTCTTTTGTCATCACTGCTGTAGGAAATCCAACAACAATAAATGGGGAGCAAAGGCCGTACTATTTTCCTCCTCGTGTTGAAGGGGGCGGTGGGATGGGCTCAGTTCCCAGGACCGAGTGGAGCGAAGTACTCGCAACTGCGGAGAAACGGTCGTCTGTTTTCCCTCTCTCCCGTTGCATACTCTTTCCCAAAACATTAGCGGAATTAACTTCCATGTCGTGTTCTACTTTTATGGCACGAAAGGAACGCGATTTGGCGCAATAATGTGGCCTGAATGGAGGATACATCACAAAAGATCCGTAAGAAACCTATCTTCAGCTCGCAGATCTGACAACCACGTTGAGAGTTGATTTATGATCGTGCTACTGTCTAAACTTGAGGGAATACAAACCAAGTTTATACAACCTGTCCCTTCAATTTAACCCTCTGAGCCCCGGTATCATTCTGGTGAATCTGAACTGTACTCCTTCCAAGGACAATATGTCATTTCTGAGGTGCAGTGTTCCAATCGGGGTCTGACCAACTCTCTGTACAACTGAAGCATCACTTCCTCATTTTCTAATTCCAACCCCCTGAGCTAAAGGCCAACATTCCATAGCCATTTAAATTGCATTCTGTACCAGTGCTCTAGCTTTTGGTGATTTGTGTACGTGGACACCCAAATCCCTTTCCTCCTCCACAGTTCCTAATCTCTCGCCATTAAGAAAATATTCCAATTTGTCTGTCTTGGATCCAAAGTGGATGACCTCATACTGGCCAATATTTATCCCTCAAACCAACATCACTAAAGGAAATAAACAGATTACCAGGTAATTTATCTCATTGCTGTTTGTGGGAGCTTGCTGTGCACCGATTGTCTGCCGTGTTTCCTTCATTACAACAGTGACTCCACTTCAAAAGTACTTAATTGGCTGTGAAGTGCTTTGGGATGTCCTGAGGTCGTGAAAGGCGCTATAGAAATACAAGTCTGTCTTTTCTTTCTTTCACATTGAACTTCATTTGCCATAGTTTTGCCCCCTCACTGAACCTGTTTATGTCCCTTTGTAATTTCATGCTCCTATCTACACAATTTACTGTGCCTCCGAATTTGGTGTCATATGCAAACTTGGATATATAATGCTATTATAAAGAACAGAAAATGCTGGAAACACTCAGCAGGTCAGGCTGCATCTGTGGAGAGAGAAACAGAGTTAACGTTCGTCAGAACAAATTCTATTCTTTGATTCAAGTCATTGATATGTATGGTGAAAAGCCGAGGCCCCAGCACAGATCCCTGGGGAATACCACTTGTTCCATCAAATCTGAGAACGTTCCTTTTATCCCTACTCTGTCTCCTGTCTCCCAACCAATTTCCAACCCATGTCACAATGTTGCCTCCAATTCTGTGCTCTTTCGTTTTCGCTAATAGCCTCTGGTGTGGAACCTTATCAACTGCCTTCTGGAAGTCCACATAAAGGAATGTATGACATCACGGTTCTCCTTTGGGGAAATGTAACAACAACTTGTATTTATACAGCGCCTTTAACGTAGTAAAACGTCCCAAGGCGCTGCACTGTATTTTAAGACAAAAAATTTGACACCGAGCCATATAAGGAGAAATTAGGGCAGGTGACCAAAAGCTTGGTCAAAGAGGTGGGTATTGAGGAGCATCTTAAAGGAGGAAAGAGAGGTAGCGAGGCGGGGAGGTTTAGGCAGGGAATTCCAGAGCTTAGGGCCCAGGCAACAGAAGGCACGGCCACCAATGGTGGAGCGATTTATAATCGGGGATGCTCAAGAGGGCAGAATTAGAGGAGCGCAGATATCTCGGGGGTGTGGGGGGGAACTACCTGCAGATTAACCCAAGAACAGACGTGCAGTGTAATCCTGCCCCACTAATTTAAGATGATCTCATCACCTTGTATTTATATAGTCCCTTCAATGTAGAAACACATTCTGAAGCGATTCATAGAGGTGAAAAGGAGTGAGGGGGGGTGGGACGTGCCGAGCCAATGCTTAGGGGTTAGAAGTGACCAAAAGCTTGGTTAAGCGCTGTGCTTGGAGAAGGATTTCAAAGTTGGAGGGGTGTGGGGAGAGAGATTTGAAGAGTAGGGTTGAGTGGTTGAGGACTCTAATGCTAAAACAGGACTGTATCCATTTCATTAATACCTTTACATTGAATTAAATTTATTATGGTTGGGTAAATGCGGAAAAGAACTTTAACTTTATGAATATGATTTATGTTTTTACTCTGCAAATGGTTTCATGCCCATTCTTTTCATATTCTGTTCTTACAGTAGGAGAATGAAAAGTTTTTAAGATAACAGGATAATATGATCTGGAATGCACTGCCTGAAAGGGCGGTGGAAGCAGAATCAATAGTAATTTTCAAAAGGGAATTGGATATATATCCTTGTAAAGGAAAATAATTGCAGAACTATGGGGAAAGATTAGGGGAGTGGGACTAATTGGAGAGCTCTTTCAAAGAGCCGGCACAGGCACGCTGGGCTGAATGGCCTCCTGTGCTGTGTGAATCTATGAAAATGCCTAACCACATTTGTTGTGATAATATGAGGTCAATTATTCATGTCCATTCTACCACCAATCACATCTTGCATGCAATTTAAAATTCTTTAGCTCCTAGAATGTTCAATACAAGATCTGGTTAGATGTAAATACCTCTGGATGGACAAGGGTGGAATAATGGGAACAACCATTGTGAATTTTCCGATTTTAAAAGTGGAAAGTGGAGGCGAATTGAATTTGGTAAAACAGTGATGACCATGTGAAGTGGACAACAGTGAGGGGGCTGGAACAAGAAACTAATGTTGGGATCAAAACGGGATGATTTCCTGGCGGCAAATAGGATTTAGGGATATTTGATTTAGAAGATGAGGGGGTTGACTTATGAGGAAAGGTTGAGCAGGTTGGGCCTATACTCATTGGAATTTAGAAGAATGAGAGGTGATCTTATTGAAACACAAGATACTGAGGGGGCTCGACAAGGTAGATGCAGAGAGGATGTTCCCCCTCGTGGGGAAATCTAGAACTCGGGGCATAGTTTCAGAATAAAGGGTCGCCCTTTTAGAACTGATGAGGAGGAATTTCTTCTCTGAGGGTCATATATCTGTGGAATTCTCTGCCCCAGAGAGCCGTGGAGGCTGGGTCATTAAATACATTTAATCACAGAAACCCCACAGTGCAGATAGAGGCCATTTCGGCCCATCGAGCCTGCACCGACACATATCCCACCCTATCCCCGTAACCCCACGTATTTAATCCCCCTAACACTAAGGGTCAATTTATCATAGCCAATCAACCTAACCCGCACATCTTTGGACTGGAGATGGACAGATTTTTGCAAGATAAGGGCGTGAAGGGTTATGGGGAGCGGGCAGGGAAGTGGCTTTGAGCCCAAGATCAGCCATGATCCGATTGAATGGCGGAGCAGGCTCGAGGGGCCAAGTGGCCTATTCCTGCTCCTATTTCTTATGTTCTTCAGTGATCAAGGGAATCGATGGATGGTCAGGTGACTCTAAACCATTATAATTTGGTAGCAATTTCCTTTCCGGTCAAAAATCGAACATAATTATGAAAGTTTCCCAGAGGTGGGGTTGGAGCTAATTACAATTAGTATTTTGTGTGTGATTATAACTTGGACAGATGTTGAGGGAGGGGGTTGAGGGGTTGGGGTGATAGAAAAGCAAAGCAACATATTTTGTGAAAGTCACCATTTTGATATTTATTTGAGTTCATGAAGTAGTTGTTCTTGCCACTTCCTGCTTTCCAAAAGTGGTAACTTTTTTTACCTGTGATACTGAAATTAAACGAGAGATTTCTGTTGTTCAAGTGTAACTTTCGTCTTGCGGATGAGATGCTGTTTGCTTGCTCAGGTTGACACATGAAAATCTTGTGCCCCTTTTGGGTAACATTCATCCCTCAACCACAGCTACCCCCACATAGTGAGGGTAATTGGACAGCTGTACCAAAGAACCAGCGCAGGCACGATGGGCCGAATGGCCTCATTGTGAGCTGTATCATTCTGAGATTCTATATTAACTGAAAAGAAAGACTACGCGCCCTTCATGACCGTAGGACGTCCCAGTGTGCTTTTTGGAGCGTAGTCACTGTTGGAATGTAGGAAATGTGGTAGCCAATTTGTGCACAGCAAGATCCCACAAACAGCAATGTGATACTGACTGCATAATTTTTTTTTTTTAGTGAACTTGGTTGAGGGATAAATATTGTCCGGGACACTGGGGAGAACTTTGAAATAGCGCTATGGGATCTTTTATGTGCACCTGAGAGCGCAGAAGGTGCCTCGGTTCATTGTCTCATCCGAAAGACGGCACCTCCGACAGTGCAGCACTCCCTCAGTACTGCCCCTCCGACAGTGCAGCACTCCCTCAGTACTGCCTCTCCAATAGTGCTGAGCTCCCTCAGTACTGCCTCTGACAGTGCAGCACTCCCTCAGTACTGCCTCTCCAATAGTGCTGAGCTCCCTCAGTACCGACCCTCTGACAGTGCGACGCTCCCTCAGTACCGACCCTCGGGCAGTGCGACGCTCCCTCAGTACCGACCCTCGGGCAGTGCGACGCTCCCTCAGTACCGACCCTCGGGCAGTGCGACGCTCCCTCAGTACCGACCCTCGGGCAGTGCGACGCTCCCTCAGTACCGACCCTCGGGCAGTGCGACGCTCCCTCAGTACCGACCCTCGGGCAGTGCGACGCTCCCTCAGTACCGACCCTCGGGCAGTGCGACGCTCCCTCAGTACCGACCCTCGGGCAGTGCGACGCTCCCTCAGTACCGACCCTCGGGCAGTGCGACGCTCCCTCAGTACCGACCCTCGGGCAGTGCGACGCTCCCTCAGTACCGACCCTCGGGCAGTGCGACGCTCCCTCAGTACCGACCCTCGGGCAGTGCGACGCTCCCTCAGTACCGACCCTCGGGCAGTGCGACGCTCCCTCAGTACCGACCCTCGGGCAGTGCGACGCTCCCTCAGTACCGACCCTCGGGCAGTGCGACGCTCCCTCAGTACCGACCCTCGGGCAGTGCGACGCTCCCTCAGTACCGACCCTCTGGCAGTGCGACGCTCCCTCAGTACCGACCCTCGGGCAGTGCGACGCTCCCTCAGTACCGACCCTCGGGCAGTGCGACGCTCCCTCAGTACCGACCCTCGGGCAGTGCGACGCTCCCTCAGTACCGACCCTCGGGCAGTGCGACGCTCCCTCAGTACCGACCCTCGGGCAGTGCGACGCTCCCTCAGTACCGACCCTCGGGCAGTGCGACGCTCCCTCAGTACCGACCCTCGGGCAGTGCGACGCTCCCTCAGTACCGACCCTCGGGCAGTGCGACGCTCCCTCAGTACCGACCCTCGGGCAGTGCGACGCTCCCTCAGTACCGACCCTCGGGCAGTGCGACGCTCCCTCAGTACCGACCCTCGGGCAGTGCGACGCTCCCTCAGTACCGACCCTCGGGCAGTGCGACGCTCCCTCAGTACCGACCCTCCGGCAGTGCGACGCTCCCTCAGTACTGACCCTCTGGCAGTGCGACGCTCCCTCAGTACTGACCCTCGGGCAGTGCGACGCTCCCTCAGTACCGACCCTCGGGCAGTGCGACGCTCCCTCAGTACTGACCCTCGGGCAGTGCGACGCTCCCTCAGTACTGACCCTCCGGCAGTGCGGCGCTCCCTCAGTCGTCATAGAGTTATACAGTACAGAAAGAGGCCCTTCGGCCCATCGCATCCGCGCCGGCCATCAAGCCCTGTCTAATCTAATCCCATTTTCCAGCATTTGGTCCGTAGCCTTGTATGCTATGGCATTTCAAGTGCTCATCCAAATGCTTCTTGAATGTTGTGAGGGTTCCTGCCTCTACCACCCTTTCAGGCAGTGAGTTCCAGATTCCAACCATCCTCTGGGTGAAAAAGTTTTTCCTCAAATCCCCTCTAAACCTCCTGCCCCTTACCTTGAATCTATGCCCCCTTGTTATTGACCCCTCTACTAAGGGGAAAAGTTCCTTTCTATCTACCCTATCTATGCCCCTCATAATTTTGTACACCTCAATCAGGTCACCCCTCAGCCTTCTCTGCTCCAAGGAAAACAACCCCAGCCTGTCCAGTCTTTCTTCATAGCTGAAGCGCTCCAGCCCAGGTAACATCCTGGTAAATCTCCTCTGCACCCTCTCCAAAGCAATCACATCCTTCCTATAGTGTGGCGACCAGAACTGCACACAGTACTCCAGCTGTGGCCTTACCAGCATTTTGTACAGCTCCATCATAACCCCCCTGCTCTTATATTCTGTGCCTCGGCTAATGAAGGCAAGTATCCCATATGTCTTTTTAACCACCTTATCCACCTGTTCTGCTGCCTTCAGGGATCTATGTACATGCACACCAAGGTCCCTCTGATCCTCTGTCTTTCCTAGGGTCTTACCATTCATTGTGTATTCCCTTGCCTTGTTAGTCCATCCAAAATGCATCACCTCACACTTTTCAGGATTAAATTCCATTTGCCACTTTTCCGCCCATCTGACCAACCCATCTATATCGTCCTGTAGCCTGAGGCTTCCCTCCTCGCTATTTACCACCCCACCAATTTTCGTGTCATCTGCGAACTTACTGATCATACCTTTTACATTCACATCCAAATCATTAATGTAGACCACAAACAGCAAGGGACCCAGCACCGATACCTGTGGTACCCCACTGGACACAGGCTTCCAGTTACAAAAACAACCTTCCACCATCACTCTCTGCCTTTTGCCACTAAGCCAGTTTTGGATTCAATGTGCCAAGGCACCCTGGATCCCATGGGCTCTTACCTTCCTGACCAGTCTCCTATGCGGGACTTTATGAAAAGCCTTACTGAAATCCATGTAAACCACATCCACTGCACTACCCTTATCCACACACCTAGTCACCCCCTTGCAAAATTCAATCAATTGATCAGACATGATCTTCCCTTGATAAAGCCATGCTGGCTATCCCTAATTAATCCTTGCCTCTCCAAGTGGAGACTAATTCTGCCCCTCAGAATTTTTTCCAATAATTTCCCTACCACTGATGTTCGGCTCACTGGCCTGTAATTCCCTGGTTTATCCCTACTACCCTTCTTGAATAATGGTACGACGTTAGCTGTTCTCCAGTCCTCTGGCACATCCCCTGTGGCCAGAGAGGTTCTGAAAATTTGTGTCAGAGCCCCTGCAATCTCCTTCTTTGCCTCACATAGTAGCCTGGGATACATCTCGTCTGGGCCTGGGGATTTATCCACTTTTAAGCCTGCTAAAACCGCTAGTATCTCCTCTTGCTGCTAATATGTTCAAGTATATCACAGTCCCCCTGTCTGATTTCTATGTCCACATCGTTCTTCTCCATAGTGAACACAGATGCAAAAATTTCATTTAAAACCCCACCTACATCTACACACAGATTGCCACTTTGGTCCCCAATGGGCCCTACTCTTTCCCTAGTTATCCTCTTGCCGTTAATATACTTATAAAACACCTTAGGATTTTCCTTTATTTTGCTCGCCAGTGTTATTTCATGCCCCGCCTCGCTCTCCTAATTTCTTTTTTAAGTATCCCCCTGCACTTTTTATACTCCTCTAGGGCTTCCTCTGTCTTTAGTCCTTTGTATCTGCCAAAGCCCCCCTTTTTGTCCTAATCCATTCTCGTATATCCCTTGACATCCAAGGTTCCCTGGGCTTGTTGGTCCCACCCTTGACCTTTCCGGGAACATGTTTCCATTGTATTCTCTCAATTTCCTTTCTGAAAGACTCCCATTGCTCCTATGTGGATTTTCCTTCAAGTAGCTGATCCTCGTCCACTTTGGCCAGATCCTGCCTTATCATGTTAAAATCGGCCTTCCCCCAATTTAGAACCTTTATTTCCGGTCCATCCTTGTCCTTTTCCATGACTACCTTAAATCTCACCGAATTATGGTCACTGTCACCAAAGTGCTCACCTACTGACACTTCTACCACTTGCCCAGCCACATTCCCTAGAATTAGGTCCAGTACCACCCACCCCCCCCCCTCTCTCTTGTCGGACTTTCTACATGCTGGCTCAAAAAGCTCTCCTGGATGCACTTTAAGAATTCTGCACCCTTTAAGCCTTTCAGACTCTGACTATCCCAGTTAATATTGGGGAAGTTGAAATCCCCCACTATTCTTACCCTATTATTTGCACACTTCTCTGAGATTTGCCTACATATCTGTTCCTCTATCTCCCCCTGACTGTTTGGGGGCCAAGAGTACACTCCCAGCAAAGTGCTTGCCCCCTTTTCGTTTTTAAGTTCAACCCATATGGCCTCATTAGAGGAACCTGTTAATGTATCTTGACTCCTTAATTAACATTGCGACACCCCCTCCTCTTTTTACCCCTACCCCCCCCCCCCCCCGGCACTGCACTGGAGTGTCAGCCTAGCTTTATGTGCTCAAGTCTCTGGGACTTTCTGATTCGGGAGGCGAGAGTGCGAGCCATGGCTGACGCTTTGCTTAGGGACCTTGCTGCTTTGCAGATTGACTGCTGCCATTTGCCCCTGCAACAGTCAGTGTATCACAGAATCACAGAAACCCCACAGTGCAGATAGAGGCCATTTCGGCCCATCGAGCCTGCACCGACACATATCCCACCCGATCCCTGTAACCCCTACACCGACACATATCCCACCCTATCCCTGTAACCCCATGTATTTAATCCCCTAACACTGATGGTCAATTTATCACAGCCAATCAACCTAACCCGCACATCTTTGGACTGTGGGAGGAAACCGGAGCACCCGGAGGAAACCCACACAAACACGGGGAGAATGTGCAAACTCCACACAGACAGTCACCCGAGGCCAGATTTGAACCCGGGTCCCTGGCGCTGTGAGGCAACAGTGCTAACCACTATGCCACCGTCAAAGATAATTTAGTGGTTGTGGCATACATCGGGACATCTCGAGGGTGTGAAAGGATTTATGTAAGTTAACTAGTTCCAAACCCAGTATTAAAATTTTTCTTTTGTTTTATACAAGAAAAAAATCCCTATATATATACTCTAAATATTTACTTTGAGGTCATATAAAAGGTAATAAACTTAAAAATGATGTTGAACAAATTTTCTATGTTTTGTATACTTTATTGAGTTGGTAACCTTAATAATTTCCCCCTCTTTTGGCTGTGTTCCTGATTCACACTCTGGACTCTAACGGTGGCTGGGGTTAGTGGGAGGGAGGTCTCACTGTTCAGGGCTTTAATGGCCCCAAGTTAACTTTCGAAGGGACAGTGCTTGAAATGTCTTTTGTCAACCGGTGGCGCGTTGGATAAATGCAGCTGAGAGTGTGGATGTGAGTTGCTTACTAAGCAGGAGTGAAGGACGAGCGCGGTGCGTGTTGTCTCTCTCTCTCTCTCCATCCCCTGGAGTCAGAGGGAGGAGGGACATTGTTGGGAGCTTGGCGCTGACACCGGGGAGGTGCGGCTGCGCTGTGGGATTTGGTACCGCTCGGATCCAGCTCTTCCGGTCTGTGTTTGGGAGCCGGGGGAGAGAGGGAGAGCGGCTGAGACCCGGGGAGAGAGCGAGAGACCCGGGGACAGGGGCCACCGACAGAGCCAAGGGCTCCGAGAGTGAGAGAGCGCCGCGGAGAGACCGAGACTGTGCCCCGGAGCGCAGCCACCTGCCGGGGCGGGAGGAAGGCACCAGGTAAGCGGCGAGCACAGGTAGGGGCTGCCTCTGTCCGGGGGGGTGGGGGGGGGGGGAAGGCACCAGGAAGGCGGCGAGCCCAGGTAGGGACTGCCGGTGTCCCGGGGGGGTAAAGCAAACCAGCTTCAGAAACTCGGGGCAAAGTTAATTTCAAGCGCGCTGTTGGTGGGGAAAGAGTCAGTTTCAGTAAAGTTTCGGTGAAGTTTGTGGATGAATTATTTCCCTCTTTGTGTAGTTTTAATTAATTTTTTTTTTGGTGTGTTTTCCAGTCCGCCTCGCTTCGCTCCCAACACCCGAGGAATGTTTGTGGTTTTAAAGAAGTGACAAAAAAACAGAAACTTAAAAAAAAAACTTTTTGAACAACTTTTAAAAACTTTTTAAATAAAAGTTATGGCGAGCGGCGGTTACCGGCCTCCCGGCAACACCACCGACTTTCTGGAGGAATGGAAAGCCAAGCGGGAGAAGATGCGAGCTCGCTTCGCTGCAGCCACCGCCGCCAACAGCAGTGCCGGCGCGAATAACGCCAACGCCGGCGGCGCTCACAACGCCGAGCCCGGACCAAGCCGCAACGGCGCCGGCGCCAGCGAGCTCAACAATAACGGCGGGGGCAGCGAGCGGGCGGCAGCTCCGCCGGTAACGTCAGGCGGCGGTGGCAGGTCGGTAGCTCCTGCTCCCAAGCGGGTGGACGAGGACGGGAGCGGCACAGGCGTTGGTACCGCCGCCGTAGCCAAAGGCAGCGAATGCGCTGCCAAGAATTCGCCGGCGGATAGCTGCGATCCCAACGCTCACATTCCCGAGGCGGAGACACCGCCCGGCGCTGTTGCCGCCGCCGCCTCTTCCTCACCACCTCCCTGCAGCAAGAACAAGGAGAAGGTCAAGAGCGCGGGTCCCAGCGCCCGGAAGGGCAAAGGGCAGATCGAGAAGCGGAAACTGAGAGAGAAGAGGAGGTCCACAGGAGTGGTCAACATCCCATCCACCGAGGTAAGGGAGGTCTTTCAAATCTCACTCCTGGTCCAGCCACACCCGCCGTGCCCTCTTACACGCTCGGGGCTGAGTTGTGAGCACTCGTCACTTCTTACCGAACAAAAAAGAAAGACTTGCATTTCTACAGTGCGTTTCACAACCACCGGGCGTCCCGAAGCGCTTTACAGCTAATGAAGTACTTTTTGAAGTGTAGTCACTGTTGTAATGTCGGAAAGGTGGCAGACAATTTGCGCACAGCAAGCTCCCACAAACAGCAATGTGATAATGACCGGATAATCTGTTTTAGTGATGTTGATTGAGGGATAAATATTGGTCAGGACACAGGGGAGAACACGCCTGCTCTTCTTCAAAATAGTGGCTGTGGGACCTTTTACTTCCACCTGAGAGAGCAGACGGGGCCTCGGTTTAACGTCTTATCCGAAAGACGGCACCTCCGACAATGCAGCAGTCCCTCAGCACTGCACTGGACTGTCAGCCTAGCTTTTTGTGCTCAAGTCCCTGGAGTGGGACTTGAACCCACAACCTTCAGAGTTGAGAGTGCTGCCCACTGAACCACGGCTGGTTATGGTGTTCCCACCCTGTTCATTATCACTGGCCTGTCATCAGAACAGAGCGTGTGTCATCAACTTCTTATCATAGACTCAGACAGCACAGAAGGAGGCCATTCGGCCCAGCATGCCTGTGCCAGCTCTTTGAAAGAGCTATCCAACTAGTCCCGCTCCCCCCTGCTCTTTCCCCGTAGCCCTGCAAATCTTTGCTTTTCAATTTATATCCAATTCCCTTTTGAAAGTTGCTGTTAGATTCTTATAGATATATGCATAGGATTCTATAATTTTTTAATAATTGGAATATAAAATTAAGGGCAGAATGTATGATAATTCAAATATGGACTGAATTCCATTTGCATGCCCTTATATAATTGACCCCCACTTCACTTGAATACCCGAATCCTGAGTCCCCATGTCCCATGCCACAGGGGTTTGACGAACATATTTAAAGCAGATTACCTGGCCATTATCACATTGCTGTTTGTGGGATCTTGCTGTGAGCAAATTGGCTGCCACGTTTCCTATATTGCAACAGTGACTACACTTCATAAGTACTTCATTGGCTATGAAATGCTTTGGGACGTCCTGAGGCCGTGGTATCAATGCAAGTTCTTTCTTGATATTTTCAGTATAATTTATGTGTTTATATTACAATATTTCAAGCAAAGTTGCCATTTCATCTGCTGCTGAAACCCTCATCCATGCCTTTGTTACCTCTAGACTTGACTATTCCAAAGCACTCCTGGCCGGCCTCCCACATTCTACCCGAGGTAAACTTGAGGTCATCCAAAACTCGGCTGCCCATGTCCTAACTTGCACAAAGTCCCGTTCACTCATCACACCCCCTGTGCTCGCTGACCTCCACTGGCTTCCGAAAGTCCAGCAGCGCCTTGATTTTAAAATTCTCATCCTTGCGTTCAATTCCCTCCATGGCCTCGCCCCTCCCTATCTCTGTCATCTCCTTCAGCTCCACAAACCCCGTGCAGAGCCCCCACCCAGAGATCTCTGCACTCCTCCAATTCTGGCCTCCTTGAGCATCCCCAATTTTAATTGCTTCACCATTGGCGGCCGTGCCTTCAGCTGCCAGGCAATGTTTCCTTTAAGCTGTGTGGCAGTGCGGTGCTCCGGGAGGCCCGCGCAGCGCTCCGGGTGGCCTGTGCAGCCGGCTCACCGGCTTTTAATTGCAATAACCGCACGTGCGTGGAGTTCTGAGTGGGCTGCGCGGCCAGTTGAAGGGGCAGCGCGGTGCAAAACAATTACAGGGAACATTGCTGCCAGGGCTCTTAGCTCTGGAATTCCCTCCCGAAACCTCGCCGACACTCTACCTTTCGTTCCTCCTTGTAAGACGCTCCTTAAAACCTAACTATTTGACCAAGCTTTTGGTCATTTGCCCTAAATACCATCTTACGTGGCTCGGTGTCAAATTTTGTTTGATAACGCTCCTGTGAAGCGCTACACTAAAAGGCGCTATATAAATGCAGGTTGTTAAACTTTCGGTGTGATTTTTCGAAAGGGGGCTCCGTGTGTTTTGCGAGCCCATCTAAGACTGGGTAACAAAGCCATCAAAGTGGAGACTGAAGATTAGTGACCTGCTAATTGCAGCTACTCTTGATGTTGAAGCAAATACCTTTCACCTCCCCTCCGCTTGCTACAATTATCTTGAGCTTTGTTTTCTGCCTACACACCCTGCTTTTAGTTGGGGGTGGTGGGGGCGGGGGGAGGTGGGGATTATCCGAGTCTTCAAAATGTTTGAATTTCTGTCCATACAGGAGAGTGCTGTAAGAGCAAGATAATCCCAATCAGGTTTATCTCCAGCCTCCTGGAAGTCATTTACTCTTATCAATCCTGCCACGTAAACCCAGGCAGTTTAAAATATATCAGCAACGGGGAAAAAAAATCAGCTTTACAAACTTTTTTTTATTTAGAAAGGAGTGTTTCCAACTAATTGATGAACCGCTGAGTTAGCATTTGGCATGAAAACTTTGTTTTTGATGTGCAAAATTAATCTTTCTTTGCCCCGTGGTGCCTGTTAACTGGGGGGGGGGGGGGGGGGGGGGGAGGCAGTGAGTATTATTTAACATTGTAGTGTATAATTTCAGTCCAGAGGGGGGGGTGTGTACATATAAATAAAAAAGGATCAATCGAAGTGCATATTATTAGAGTTGTCACTGAGCCAGCTATGTTGAGCAAGGTGCAATGCTACACAAAACCCAGTCTTGTTTGTTTTTTCATATCTTGCTGTGCAGAGCAGCAATGACGCACTAACGGAGCCAGTGCGAGATCACCACCTGTGCGGCCAATGCAGTTGTTGCTGAAGATGTTGCTCATTCAACATGTCGGCATATAGTCTAATCCTCTTCGTGCAAAGTTGCTTCATTGCAATAGAAAGAGAAAATAAATTAAATCATTTCTACAGCGCCTTTCACAACCTCAGGACGTCCCAAAGTGCTTTACGGCCAATGAAGTACTTTTTGAAGTGTAGTCACTGTCGTAATGGAGGAAACGCGGCAGCCAATTTGCGCACAGCAAGCTCCCACAAACAGATAATGACCAGATAATGGTCAAGTTGATTGAGGGATAAATATTGGCCCGGGACACCAGGGATAACTTCCCCCTGCTCCTCTTCGAAATAGTGGGCGTGGGATCTTTTACATCCACCCGAGAGGGCAGACGGGATCTCGGTTTAACGTTTCACTTCAACCCGCGACCTTTTGACTTCGAGGCGTGAGTCAACAACTCTACTGTCGTCGTATCATGTGACGACCAGGATGGCAGAAGCCGATTAGATGAACCGTGATCTGTTTTTCCCTGTGTTCCTAATCACCTTTGTTGGCGTACGATATGTACACACACACCTCACACACCTCACTCACACTCACCCTTCACACACACACTCACCCCTCACACACACACTCACCCCTCACACACACACTCACCCCTCACGCACACACTCACCCCCCTCGCGCGCGCGCGCGGTCGCCCCCCCCCGCACGCCCATGCCCCTCGCGCGCGCGTGCCCTCACCCCTCGCGCGCACACACTCACCCCTCGCACTCGCACCCCTCGCACACTCTCACTCACTCCTCTCACCCCTCACCACTCACTCACTCACTCTCTCACTCACACACACACACACACACACACACACACACACACACACACACACACACACACACACACACACACACCCCTCACTTACATACACACCACTCACACTCTCACACACTCTCTCTCTCACACACACACACACACACACACACACACACACACACACACACACACACACTCTCACACTCTTGAAGTGCATTTTATGCCCTCCCCCATGTAATATATACCCAGCGAGCCGGGGCTGCACATCTGCGAGTTAAAGTAGGATTTACAGAGGCCTTGAGAAATAGGATGCCTGTCTGCCCTTGGGCTGGGGTGAGGCAAGTGAGCACAATCAAGTGCAAGGTAGTCGCACCTTGTCTGACATAATTACACATTGTTATGTTGAACTTTGAGGCCCAATAGCATGGGCTCCAAGGCTTTATGCAACGTGTGATGCCTGCTGTGTAAGTTGACAGTGAAAAGCTCTCATTGACGTTGTAAAGTGCTTTTCATGTTATTAACCATAAAGGGAAAGAAAATGTGTATAGTGACCGTTTTTTGGTGGTGCAGCTTTAAAGAAAACCTAAAAATCTATTCTTTGTGTTGGAAAAATAATCATTTTCACCTCATTCCGACCCCCCCAGCAGTGGTTCGCGGGTTTTATGTTTAATTTTCACATACCACTTTGTAACCACTTTCCATAATTTACAAAGGTTTCAGAACAGCAGCTTATCAATCTGTTGTCAAGGGGAACGAGAAGGGGTAAGGCAGTGGGACTAATTGGTGCGGTGCGATGGGCTGAATGGCCCTCCTTCAGTATTGTAGAATTCTTTGGATGCTGGACTTCAATTTAAAATAATCAAATTTTGGCAGAAGTGTTTTTAAAAAAAAAAAAAAAAAAAAAAAATTGCAGGATTTAAAAATTGAATTTTGTGAAGATTTTAAAATGACCTATTGGCCTGGATTTTGCAGTAAAAATAATGGTGAGGCTATTTGCGCTCGCTGTTATCAAAGTGTAAATCAGACAGCAACTTCCAGCGACCACACATGCGCAGTTAAATGCGGAAATCTGTAAGTCACTGTCCGAGTTGTCCTGCTCCTCCAGAAGCTGCGCTAGAATAGTATCTCGCCGAGAGACTCAGCATTGAAACACACGGAACGGCATGAAGTTGGGGTACTTACGTGATAGACACCCACTAAACAGGCCAGAAAAAGTTAGGGCTTGTCCATTCCAGTGTAAGTGAATTTTTCGCGCTGTGATAAGTCCTAATTACTGTCAAAGAACTTCTCTGGCACTGCAAATTCAATTTTACAAGCGTGGAGTCTCATTCCTTCAGATTTTCATTACTGTTGGAGATTTTTAAAAATTTAAATATTTATTTTTACTTTTTCTTTCTGTCTCATTTATCTCTCAATCCAGTCTTTCTTTCCCTCTCTTTATTTTGCTTTCTGTACCTGATTTGACATTGAACTCACTGTTCTGACACTTGCTGGTTCACAGTCTGCGCTGCTCATTAACGATTCTTCAATCTGATTGGTTAGGGGGGGAGACACAGTTGCTTGCCCTGTTCACACAGTAGAGGGCGCTGCACCGAAATGGCTCTCTAAGCGCAGCAAAATCCCAGAGAGAGTCTGTGGGCGTGTACGTGTATCGAATGGCTGGCACCGTTGGCTCACCGCTGACTGTAAAATCCGGGCCATCAAGTTCGCTCTTGACCTGTGCAATACTTTCAGTAAAACAGTGCTGACATTGAGGGAACAAGCTGTTTGAATCTGGCAACTGACCTTTTCCTATTTCCAGTTTATATTTCACCCCATTCCCTCGTCTCATGAGATTTATTATCCGTCCTCATTTCTCTACCTACTTTCATTTTTGACTCTTTTCCATAAAATCTCTTCAGTTATCACAACTCATTCTGCCTATCTATGGAATGTTGGCCTTTATCTCAAGGGACTGGAATACAAAGGAGATGAACCCAAGAACATATGAGTTCGGAGCAGGAGTCAGCCATTCGGCCCATCGAGCCTGCTCCGTCATTCAGTAAGATCATGGCTGATCTTCGACCTCAACTCCACTTTCCGGCCCGATCCCCATATCCCTTGATTCCCCGAGAATCGAAAGAGGAAGTGCTGCTTAAGTTATACAGAGCCCTGGTCAGACCCCATTTAAAGGACTGTGTTCAGTTCCGGGCCCCGCACCTCTGGAAGGATATCTTGGTCTCGGAGGGGAGCAGCGCAGATTCACCAGAATGATACCGGGGCTAAAAGGGTTAGATTATGAGGACAGGTTGCACAGACTGGGCTTGTAGTCCCTCGAGTTTAGAAGATTGAGGGGTGATGGGATTGAGGTGTTTAAAATGTTAAAAGGATTGGATCTGGTATCAAGGACGAGGGGACTATTTTCAAATTAGAGCCCGGTCGTTCAGGAGTGAAATCAAGAAGCATTTTTTCACACAAAGGATAGTGGAAATCTGGAACACTTTTACCCCCAAAAGGCTGTGGGTGCTGGGGGTCAGTTGGAACTTTCAAGTCTGAGATCAATAGATTTTTGTTGGGAAAGGGTATCAGGGGACATGGAGCAAAGGCGGGTAAATTTCGGTTGAGGTGGAGCTCGGTCACGATCTAATTGAATGGCGGAGCAGGCTCGAGAGGCTGAATGGCCGACTCCCGTTCCAGGTACTAATCTCAAAGGTGCAGCAACAACAAGCCGGGCCTGTGTTGTAATCCAGTATTTGGCAACTACTGATGTATCTCATACTCTCAGTGTGGGGCTCTTTTTTTTAAACAAAAGAAAAACAGGATTCTGTTGGACTTGCTACAGACTCCATTACCGTGTCTCCCTTCCAAATGGGCTAGTCTCCAAGTTCATTGAGTTGAATTTGTCCCCAATGGATTATTAGATTCTACAGGGCCAGAAAAAACTCTGCTATCATCTGCTGGTCCGAAAAATGAATACCCCTCAATTGCCCATATCGGTCCAATTCTCTCTCAAAAAATTCCCATGCTATTTGCCTGCCTCAGTTTATCTGGTCCACAGTTTCGCCAGCTTAGTTTGAGCATGGTCACAGCTTTCGGATATCAAGGAAGTCTAGATGGCCTCACTGCAAAGCAGCAGTGTCAGCTGTGGCTCAGTGGGTAATACTTTTGTCTCTGAGTCAGATGGTCTTGGGTTCAAGCCCCACTCCAGAGACGCGAGCACATAATCCAAGCTGACACTTCCAGTGCAGTGCTGAGGGAGTGCTGCGCTGCTTGAGGTGCCGTCTTTCAAAGAGATGTTAAACTGAGGCCCGCCTGCTCGCTCAGGTGGACGTACAAGATCCCATGGCACTATTTCAAAAAATAGCACAGGAGTTCTTCCTGGTGTCCTGGCCAATATTTGTCCCTCAACCAACATCACTAACAACGCATTATCTGGTCATTATCACATTGCTGTTTGTGGAAGCTTGCTGTGTGCAAATTGGCTGCCGTGTTTTCTACATTACAACAGTGACTACACTTCAAAAAGTACTTCATTGGATGTCCTGAGGCCGTGAAAGGTGCTATATAAATGCAAGTTCTTCGTCTACGATTGTGTGGTTATGGGACTGGACTGGCAACCAGTCATGAGTTCTTGCCACTGTGGCAAGTTGTGAAATTAAATTCAGTGACTCTGCTAGTTTGTGGGCTGGCACCAGAGAAAAATGAGAATGAAAGCAGATTGTCATAAAAACCCAACTGGTTCACTAATGTCCTTCAGAGAAGGGAACCTGTCGTCCCCCCTGCCTCCCCACCACTGACCCAGTCTGTCCTACCGAAGACTCCAGACCCATGGTCGAGACTCGGACGTATCACCGTGAGCTGCCCAGTTGCAAAAACAATGGCGAGTGGAAGGAGCACCTTCTCAGGAATACTCGGGATGCTTAAGAAATTCTGCCTTGCAAACGTTGCTCGCATCCTGAGAATAAAGAAACAAAAACATTATTCTCACCAGTTGGATCAAAATTCGGACACTAGGACGCTTTTCATAGAATCATACAGCACAGAAGGAGGCCATTCGGCCCATCATGCCTGTGTCGGCTCTCTGAAAGAGCTCTCCAATTAGCCTCACTCCCCCCTGCTCTTTCCCCATAGCCCTGTAAGTCTTTCCTTTTCAAGTATATAGCCAATTCCCTTTTCAAGGTGTCTGTTTGAAATTTTCTGCTGTTGAAGATCCCAGGATTTGGTTGAAAATATGAAGAATCCAAGCATTCGCAGTGTTGAAACTGGACAGGGCTTGTCCGATGGTGGTGAAAGTGTGCGTACCTTGTGTCGAGAACAACTTCCTTATCCGGCCAGCATATTATAAAGGGTGAACCATTTCAAAAAGTGACAAATGAAGTTGTATTGTGTCGAGTGGGGCTAAAAATCTTGTGAAGAAGTGTAATTTTGAGTTTTATCTCTTGCTTAGCCGAAGAGAACGTTCAATAACTGTGACGAGTGTCTAAGAGGGAAATGAAAAAAGGGGCCAAAAAAAATCCATGTTTGCGTTGAAGACTTTCTGTTTTTACAAGCTGGACTTGTCACCGAAGGGTGATTTCTTTCAGTGTGAATGGAGAGGGTGAAACGGATTGAAAGCTGAACTTTCTCCTGTTGAATGCTTTCTGTTTTTGTGTTCTCCTCAGTATTCAACATGCAGCGTTGCGGGGCTTTTCTATCTTGGGTGTGTACTGATTCATTATCTGTGAGGAATGCGGAAATGAGGTCTGTCCTTTACTGCGTCTGTGTCCTTTCCACGTTACTGGAACTCGGATGGTTTTATTCTGCTACATCTTTCGTACAGCTCCTGTGTTCCACCGCAAAAAACTGCCGAGCTTCAATCATTAAATTCTGTTCGTCTGTTTAAAGCTCCGATTGAAGAGTCACATTGCAGGGATTCAAACTCCCATACTTGGACAAAAGCGTGAAAAATAAAGTACATATTTTGGGTGGGGGAGGAGAAAATTGGGAGTGTGCAAATTTGAGTAGATTATGCCTCTCCTCTCTGGAGTTTAGAAGAATGAGAGGTGATCTCATTAAAACGTTTGAGATTCTGAGAGGGCTTGACAGGGTCGATGCTGAGAGGCTGTTTCCCCCCTGGCTGGAGAGTTTAGAACCAGGGGTCACAGTCTCAAGATAAGGGGTCGGCCATTTAAGACTGAGATGAGGAGGAATTTCTTCACTCAGAGGGTGGTGAATCTTTGGAATTCTCTGCCCCAGAGGCCTGTGGATGCTCAGTCGTTGAGTATATTCAAGGCTGAGATCGGTAGATTTTTGGACTCTAGGGGAATCGAGGGATATGGAGATTGAGGGTCCGTATGGCGTACTCCTGCTCCTAATTCTTATGGTTCTATCTAAGTTCAGATGATTCTAGTCTTTGCGGGTTCATGTGTCTCCCGAGTCGTCAGCCTTGGCTCAGTGGGTAGCACTCTTACCTCTGACTCAAGGTCCCATTCCAGATACTTGGAGAATTTTAAGTTGAATTTTGACGCCTAACTGACGGAGGAGTCGGTGAGCTGAGGCTGGGCAGGTCCCCGAGACGGGCGGAGTTGCAGGGCGATCGCTCTTGCCTGTTGTCGTGTGTTTCCAAGTACGCTGTTGAGAGCTGCATCAACTGAGGTCTGGGAGCTCCAAATGAGGCTCCTGTGTGGAGAACAAAACTGGGAGCTATGGAGGAACAGCAAGCAATAACATAGAAACATAGAAGGTAGGAGCAGGAGTAGGCCATTCGGCCCCTCGAGCCTGTTCCGCCATTTAATGAGATCATGGCTGATCATCCAAACTCAGTACCCTGTCCCTGCCTTCTCTCCATATCTCTTGATCCCTTTAGCCTTGAGAAATATATCCAACTCCTTCTTGAATATATTTAATGAATTGGCCTTAACTGCCTTCTGTGGTAGAGAATTCCACAGGTTCACCACTCTCTGGGTGAAGAAATTCCTCCTCATCTCAGTCCTAAATGACTTACCCCTTATCCTTAGACTGTGACCTCTGGTTCTGGACTCCCCCGCCATCAGGAACATCCTTCCTGCATCTAGTCTGTCTAGTCCTGTTACAATTTTATAAGTTTCAATGAGATCCCCCCTCATTCTTCTAAACTCCAGCGAGTATAAGCCTAATCGACCCAATCTCTCTTCATACGTCATTCATGCCATCCCAGGTATCAGCCTGGTGAATCTTCGCTGCACTCCCTTCATGGCAAGAACATCCTTCCTCAGATAAGGTGACCAAAACTGCACACAATACTCAAGGTGGGTCTCACCAAGGCCCTGTACAACTGCAGCAAGACATGCTTGCTCCTGTATTCGAATCCTCTCTCTATGAAGGCCAACATACCATTTACCTTCTTAACCGCCTGCTGCACCTGCATGCTTACCCCATAAGGAAGGCAAATGGCATGTTGGCCTTTATTGCAAGGGGGCTGGAGTATAAAAGTAAGGAAGTCTTGCTACAATTGTACAGGACCTTGGTGAGACCACACCTGGAGCACTGTGCATAGTTCTGGTCTCCTTATCTAAGGAAGGATATACTTGCCTTGGAGGCGGTGCAACAAAGGTTCACTAGATTGATTCCTAGGATGAGAGGGTTGTCCTATGAGGAGAGATTGAGTAGATTGGGCCGATACTCTCTGGAGTTTAGAAGAATGAGAGGTATTCTCATTGAAACATACAAGATTCTGAAGGGGATTGACAGGGTAGATGCTGAGCGATTGTTTCCCCTGGCTGGGGTGTCTAGAACCAGGGGTCACAGTCTCAGGATAAGGGGTCGGCCATTTAGGACTGAGATGAGGAATTTCTTCACTCAGAGGGTGGTGAATCTTTGGAATTCTCTGCCCCAGAGGGCTGTAGATGCTCAGTCGTTGAGTATATTCAAGGCTGAGTTCGGTAGATTTTTGAACTCTAGGAGAATCGAGGGATATGGAGATCGGGCAGGAAAGTGGAGTTGAGGTCGATGATCAGTCGTGATCTTATTGAATGGCGGAGCAGGCTCGAGGGGCCGAATGGCCGACTCCTCTTATGTTCTTATGGAACTCGGTGATTCTAGATACCTGTTTGGTCAACTCTGAGGAAGAGCAGTGATTCCTTGCCTTCCCTTTCTCTCACTCCTCTTTCCCCCACCTTCTCCCGACGACCAATAGTCCCACCTCACCAACCCCTACCAGGCCAATCTGGTTGACTGGCTGAAAATATGAATATAGGAACAGGAGGAGACCATTCAGCCCCTCGAGCCAAGGATACAGGAGGAGGCCATTCAGCCCCTCGAGCCAAGGATACAGGAGGAGACCATTCAGCCCCCGAGCCAAGGATACAGGAGGAGGCCATTCAGCCTCTCGAGCCAAGGATACAGGAGGAGGCCATTCAGCCCCTCGAGCCAAGGATACAGGAGGAGGCCATTCAGCCCCTTGTTCCAAGGATACAGGAGGAGGCCATTCAGCCCCTCGAGCCAAGGATACAGGAGGAGGCCATTAAGCCCCTTGTTCTAAGGATACAGGAGGAGGCCATTCAGCCCCTTGTTCCAAGGATACAGGAGGAGGTCATTCAGCCCCTTGTTCGAAGGATACAGGAGGAGGCCATTCAGCCTCTTGTTCCAAGGATACAGGAGGAGGCCATTCAGCCCCTTGTTCCAAGGATACAGGAGGAGGCCATTCAGCCCCTCGAGCCAAGGATACAGGAGGAGGCCATTCAGCCCCTTGCTCCAAGGATACAGGAGGAGGCCATTCAGCCCCTCGAGCCAAGGATACAGGAGGAGGCCATTCAGCCCCTCGAGTCTGTTCCGCCATTCAGTTGGATCATGGCTGGTCTGTATCTTAACTCCATCCCACCCGCTTTGGTTCCGTAAACCTCAATGCCATTACCTAACAAAAATCTGTTGATCTCACTTTTGAAATTTTAATTTGACCCCCCCGGCCTTTGGTTTTTGCAGCTTTTTGGTCCCAAAATACATTGGCGGCTGAAGGATCTGACAAGGCAACTTGCATTTAGACTTTAATGTGGAAAAAATTCCAAGGCAACGAGCCAAGAGGGGAGGGAGGGTTTGGGAGGGGAGGGATTGGGAGGGGTGATCACAAGCTGGAGGAAGATTTCCATTCTGCAAAGCAGCACTTTTCCAGTTGGTCCTGCTCTTGAGGTGTTTTTATTGTCCTTTTGTTTAAATCCTTCCAAGATGGCGGAGAGGGGTGAGGACCTCAGTGGAGGAGGAGGGGGGAAAGAGGAGAGGCAGAGGGAAGCCCAGAGAATGGGAGCAACGTGGCTGGCACTGGTGGGATGAAGGAAGGGGGAGGGGAATCGTGTGGCGCCTGAACGCTGGCAAAAGCCAGTTGGACCGAATGACCTGTTTCTGTGCTGTTAATTCTATTTAACAATGCACAAGACATAAAGAAAATGTTTCCAGTTGTGGGGAGTCCAGAACTGGAGGTCATAGGAAATCTAATCATCATAATCAACTTTATTGTCATTGTTAGTGCACAAGTGCAGTACAACGAAATGTAGGCTTGCGGCTCCCGAGAGTGTACATTTAGATTAAGACATTTAAACATTCAACATTCATTTGGCTTGTAATACATTAACATAAACACAAACATAATAAAGTGCATTGGCAGATGTGCAGGCTTTAGAGTTTATTTGTGGAGTTCAGTAGGATGACAGCCCTGGGAAAGAAGCCGTTCCAAATCTGGTCGTTCGGGTGCGAATGCATCTGTAGCGTCTCCCAGATGGCAGGAGGGCGAACAGACTGTGGCTGGGGTGGGTAGGGTCTTTGATGATGGTCCGTGACCTCCGTAAACAGCTACCACAGGGAGTGGTTGCGGCGAATAGCAGCAATGGATTTAAGGGGAAGCTGGATAAACACATGCGGGAGAAAGGAATAGAAGGATATGGTGATGGGGTGAGATGAAGAGGTGGTGGGAGGAGGCTCGTGTGGAGCATAAACACCGGCACGGACCAGTTGGGCCGAATGGCCTGTTTCTGTGATGTAAATACTGTGTAGCCGCGCAAGAAATTGGTATCTGAAGAATGGAGAGTTGTGGGAGGTTTGGGGGACTGGAGGGGGTTATAGGGATGAATGAGACCAGGTCATGGAGGTATTTAAAGATACAACAACAATAATAACTTGCATTTATATAGCACCTTTAATTGTAAAATGCCCCAAGGTGCTACATAGGAGTGTAATCAGACCAAATTTGACACCGAGCCACATTAGGAGCTATTAGGACTGATGACCAAAAGCTTGGTCAAAGAGGTTAGGGTTTCAGGAGCATCTTAAAGGAGGAGAAATAGGTTGATAGGCGGAGAGGTCTCGGGAGGGGATTCCAGAGCTTAGGGCCGAGGCAGCTGAAGACACAGCCACCAATGGTGGAGCGATGAAAATGGGGCATGTGCAAAAGTCCAGGATTGGAGGAGCGCGAGATCTCAGAGTTGTCGGCATAAAGGGGCCGTGCATGCAAAAAAAACTGAACGGGAACATTAGTTGTAGGGCTGGGGGAGGTTTGTTGCCATTGCCAAGAACAGGTTCTAGTGCATACAGCAAGATCCCACAAACAGCAATGTGATAATGACCAGATAATCTGGTTTCAATGATGTTGGTTGAGGGATAAATATTGGCCAGGAGATGGCTTAACTCCCTGCTCCTCTTCAAAATCATGCCGAGAGATCTTTTACATCCACCTGAGAGAGCAGACGGGGCTTCGGTTTAAAGACGGCACCTCCGACAGTGCAGCACTCCCTCAGCATTGCACTGGAGTGTCAGACGAGATTTTGTGCTCAAGTCTCTGGAGTGGGACTTGAACCCACAACCTGCTGGCTCAGAGGCGAGAATGCTACCCACTGAGCCACGTCTGACATTAGACGGCAGTGAGGATAGATTGGGGAACTGTGAATGTTGGGCAATGTGACAAAATGCACTCCCATCCCAGTGAAAATTTCGTCTTTTATGGTAATTTACACGGGATGACTGATCTATCTGTGGAATTTACCGAATCAACTAATCGGCAGTGTCTGCCGTGCCTTGGAAACTGCCAAGGTGGCTCCAGACATTTTCTGTGAATGTCTGCCAGGTTCCTTCAAAAGAATCTTGGAACGTTCACCTGCCCATTTTGTTACCGTGCGCGCACAGGGCGAGTGACTGAAGGAAGGAGTGAAAGAAAGGAGGGTAAAAAAAAAAACCCAAACGAGAAAGCACAGAAAATAAAAATGGGGAGGGGGGGAAAGCTGCAGAAACATCCAAGTGGCCTGGTTAGGAAAAAGTGCTGTGTGCAACTGAGCAATCACGCAAAAGGACGGAGAGGGCTTTAATGCTTATTTCAGCTAAAGTTCCATGTGTGAGGGAGCACGGGGCAGGTTGGGGGTTGATGAATATATTTGATCCGCAGGAATAGTCTAACCAGGATCTCAGCGTGGTGGCAACTGGGGAGCTTCATGTGACTGAGCAAGAATTGTTAAAGGTCGGGGCTCAGTGGGTGGGTCGCGCTCTCTCTCTCGCCTCTGAGTCAGAAGGCCATGGGTTCAAATCCCACTCCGGAGACTTGAGTACAAAATCCAGGCTGACACTCCAGTGCAGTGCTGAGGGAGTGCTGCACTGTCGAAGGTGCCGTCTTTTGGATGAGACGTTAAACTGAGGCCCCTCGGGTGGCTGCGAAAGATCTCACGGCCAGTATTTCGAAGAGGAGCAGTGAGGAGTTATCCCCGGTGTCCTGGGGCCAATATTTATCCCTCAATCAACATCACTAAAACCGATGATCTGGTCATTATCACATTGCTGTTTGCGGGATCTTGCTGTGTGCAAACTTGTCTGCCGCGTTTCCTACCTTACAACTGGGACTGCACTTCAAGAAAAGTAATTAATTGGCTGTAAAGTACTTTGGGATGTCCTGAGGTTGTGAAATGCGCAATAAAAATGCAAGTCTTCTATCATCCGATTTATTCTTGCTCCCTGTTCCGTTGGGCAGACTGAGTCTGTAGAGATCAGGTGAAATGGAGCCAATGAAACCTTATTTGAAACTGAAGCTTTTGCTCAAAATTCTTGCCACGTCTTTGCAAAGTCATAGTACAAAAGAGTTAATGAATACATATTTCTGTATGCAACCCAGAAAGGAATGGTTATCCTCTCTGACTCATGATTGATTGCATTGGCCGCAGTACCTCTCCCAAGGGGCCATTTTTCTTGTGTGAAAGGTAGATGTAGACTATTCAACCACTGAAGCTTCACATCGGAGCCCAGACCTGCGGAATAGTCTCCTTGAGCAGCTGCCAAGTCAATTCATGAATCAGAATGGCATTTTAATGCAGGAAGGATGGAATACCTCATGCCTTCCTGATGTTTCTTTGGATCAAGCTGTTGCATGGTCCAGCAAGAATATCTTTGCTGGCATCCTTTGCCATAAATTGCCAACCTTTCTGAAGTTGTGACATGCAGTGAAGGAAGTTGTTTAAATTCATTCTATACTTCAGCTGCCTGGGCCCTAAGCTCTGGAATTCCCTCCCTAAACCTCTCCGCCTCGTCTTTACTCCTTAAAGACGCTCCTTAAAACCTACCTCTTCAACCAAGCTTTTGGTCACCTGCCCTATTGTCTCCTTATGTGGCTCGGTGTCCGACTATGTCTGATTAACGCTCCTGTGAAGCGCCGTGGGACATTTCACTACGCTAAAGGCACTGTATAAATACAAATTGTTGTTGTTATGCATGGAATGTTCTGGCTGGAGTTTACCCGAGTGATCTTTCACCATTTCTCAAAGCGCAGTAATGTGTCTTGAAAATAACAGCAACAGCGGCGTGTATTTATATAGCGCCTTTAACGTAGTGAAACGTCCCAAGGTGCTGCACAGGAGTATTTTAATACAAAAAACTTGACACCGATCACGTAAGGATAAATTAGGGCAGGTGACCAAAAGCTTGGTCAAAGAGGTAGGTTTTAAGGAGCGTCTTAAAGGAGGAGAGAGAGGCGGAGAGGTTTAGGGAGGGAATTCCAGAGCTTCGGGCCCAGGCAACAGAAGGCACGGCCACCAATGGTGGAGCGATTGTAATCAGGGATCCTCAAGAGGGCAGGGCGGGGGGGGTGGGGGGAGGAGATTACAGACTTGGCTTACCGTCCGCTACATTACAATCGAGGTCTGTCGGACCAGTCTCCTGACCAGTGCTTAGTGGGATCGCACAAAGTAAGAACATAAGAAATAGGAGCAGGAGTGGGCCACACGACCCCTCGAGCCTGCTCCACCATTCAAATAAGATCATGGCTGATCTACCTCAACTCCACTTTCCTGTCCTATCCCCATATCCCTTGATTCCCTTAGCGCCCAAGAATCTAGCAATCTCTGTCTTGAATATACTCAACGACTGAGCCTCCACAGCCCTCTGGGGTAGAGAATTCCAAAGATTCACCACACTCCGAGTGAATACATTCCTCCTCATCTCAGTCCTAAATGGCCGACCCCTTATCCTGAGACTGTGACCCCTGGTTCTAGATACTCCAGCCAGGGGAAACATCCTCCCTGCATCTACCCTGTCAAGACCTCTCTGAATCTTATGTTTCAATGAGATCACCTCTCATTCCTCTATGCTCCAGAGAGTATAGAAACGTGATTTTATTTCATTTTTATTTTACTGATATCTTTGAGACTGGTTGGCGTACAGGGGCGACTCAGGAAATGGCAGTAACGCGGCGCGTGATTGCTCTTTTTTGAACTGCTGTTCGATTGATTCCAGCGGCTCCATTACCGCTCCCAAGGGGCCATTTTTTCATGTGCGCAAGTTGAGGGTAAATCTAGACTATTCAACCACAGAGGCACCACATTAGATGTACACCAAAAATAACACTTTCTTAAATTGGGTGGGGGGGGGCAAACAATCACGACCATGGTTGAGGCGCGTCGCCTTCCCTTTGAGGGGAAGCTCGATAAGTACATGAGGGAGAAAGGAATAGAAGGATATGCTGATGGGGTGAGATGAAGAGGGGTGGGAGGAGGCTTGAGTGGAGCAGAAACACAGCACAGCCAATGAAGTAATTTTGCAGTGCAGTCACTGTTGTAATGTAAGAAACGTGGCAATTAGCAGTGGCCAGTGAGCCCAACGCCTGTTTCAGGCCATTCGCCAATATGGCGTGACGAGCATTCCCAACGTGGAATGAGCGCGCGCACTCTGCATGCCACGTCGGAACCGTCAGCGCCTACAAAATGGCACAGACCCGTTGGGCCGGATGGCCTGTTTCTATGCTGTAAAGGTTCATGTAATTCTTTTTTATTCGTTCATGGGAGGTGGCCGGCATTTATTGCCCATCCCTAGTTGCCCTCGAGAAGGTGGTGGTGAGCCGCCGCCTTGAACCGCTGCAGTCCGTGTGGTGAAGGTACTCCCACAGTGCTGTTAGGGAGGGAGTTCCAGGATTTCGACTCTGCAATAGGAAGCTTGCCAGAGCGTTCTGCTGGTGGGCTATTTGCTTTCAGTTGATTAAACTTCAGCAGCGACCCTGTCGACACTTGGGGATGGGTGGGGCGTGGAGGATGTTGGGGGGAGGTGGGTGTGAGGCCGTGGGCTGTGACCCAGCTTGACAGGACTACAGCGCCAGCTGTCCTTGTCCAGTTCAGCCGATGTTCATCCAGCACCTGGCGGGAGGGGGGAGGCCCTGTCTGTTACCTCCCCTGCTCCTGAATGAAGCCATTCCACCATATTGTCTGTATGTATACTGGAACATCCAAACCAGACCTCTCGTCTCAAGCTGCTATGTAATGCAGTGTGTCTGGATCTACTCCGCATTCTCAGACGCAGGGGGTGTTGTGTGGATTTAATGCCCGGTGAGCTGAATTTACCTGGTGGTGTCACCATTATATGAGTTGGTCTGAAATGTCTCGGCTCGCAAACCCCAAACTGTGATGCCACTTGATAATTGCAAGCCGCAGTGCCTGCTCTCCCTCTCCTCCTCCTTTGCCCTCTTCTCCCTTCCCTGTTCTTCATCTTCGCCCCCCTCCTCCTACACCCCTTTCTCCCTCCTTCCCCCTCCTCCTTCCCTCCTCCTCCCCCTCTCCCCCCTCCTCCTCCCCTCTCCCCCCTCCTCGTCCTCCCCTCCTTCCCCCCTCCTCCTTCCCCATCTCCTTCCTCCTCCCCTCCTTCCCTCCTCCACCTCCTCCCCTCCCCCTCCTCCTCCCCTCCCCATCCTCCCCTTCCCTCCTCCTCCCCCCTCCTCCTCCTCCCCTCTTTCCGCCCTCCTCGCCCTCGCCTGTTCCTCCCCCTCTCCCCCACCTCCCGCTCCCCCGATGTGATTACAGTGTGACTGGTTTACAAAGGCAGTGACCGTTACGAATGCTCGGGGTTTAGAATGAAGATGCACTCTGACCATTGTAGTGTAAACTCAATGGAAGTGCTTTTCCTCTTTTAGTGCACCCGGATTAAGTCTCGGGCGCCTGACGACTGCAGTGTAATCACCAGATACAGAACCGGTACAAGCGGTCTCCTCTCCTGGAGGTGCTGGAGTTTCCAGCCACCACCCTTCAGGTATTTGCAGAGTCACCGCCCTCAGGAACAATAGGTTACCCGAGAACTGAAATGACATCAGCACATTGGCTGCTCTGTTGTGTTGTGCACTTGATAGGCCGACCGTGTCTGGCCTGAACTCTCTGCTGCTATGCAAACGTTGCGGAGCTTGGCACGGATACAGATCAAGTAATGTCATGTTATTTACTCAAAGCCATCGCTCCTGGGATGACGTGATTAATCAGTTAAACCAAAATCTGCCTTCTTAGCGATTCTCTGAAGCAAGGCAATGGATTTTACCTAAGGCTTACTATTGAGGGAATTTTTAGCAAAAGCCTTTTTTAATCCTTTGGCTCAGGAATAAAGGATCTAACTAACTGAAGGGGGAATATAGTTTAGCGTATACTCAAGTTGCAATAAGTGAAGATATTTAGTTAGTCTGCACTGGGACATGTTTATGGACCGTGTATATAGACTAACAAATGAGCGGGCAAGTGTTCCAAGGCATTTCTCACTTGCATGCTCCCCCATCCATTTAAAATCCTATTCAGTTTTCCTTTAGTGCACAAGGGGCTCGATTTTGACTGGATTGTGTACAAGGGGCGATAGCGAATTGGCAGCCCCCGCTTTACACCTCTTCTTTCCCCCCCCCCCCCCCCCCCCCCCCCGATTGACTTCAGTGGCAATAACAAGAGATGTAAAACGGGCTGCCGACTCGCTGTAACCCACTTTACACGATCGCACCAAGTCAGGGTTTACCCCGGGGAGTCAAGGCCATGTGTAGTGTTCAGTAGGGTTACATAAGTATTAGGAGCAGGAACTGGCCATTCGGCCCCTCGAGCCTGCTCCATCATTCAATAAGATCATGGCTGATCTTTGACCTCAACACTTTCCCGCCCGATCTCCATATCCCTCGATTCCCCTAGAGTCCAAAAATCTATCGATCTCGGCCTTGAATATACTCAACGATTCACCATCCACAGCCCTTTGGGGCAGAGAATTCCAAAGATTCACCACCCTCTGAGTGAAGAAATTCCTCCTTATCTCAGGCTAAGGGACAACAGACCAGGGCATGCAGACATCATCAGTCCCCATTTTTAAGTCACATTACATTCTCATTTTTAGATTCGTATTCTAAATTCCTATGACTAAGTTTAATAATGCTGCTGACAGAAACTTATCACGCGATAACAGCATTTTCCCATCAATGGTGACGCTACATACCTCTGCTGGTGGTGGGAGAGGGTATAATTATAGTGCGAGAAGTTTACATCGGGTTTCCCCATTATAATTGTGGTCACAGGAATTTAGAATGGAAAAAGTTGATAGGAAGTTTACGTACTGAAATCTTGGTAGGTGGCAGCACAAGTTGTTGAAGCTGTTAAAAGCACATCGGATCCTTGGCTTTATCAATATACAAGCAGGGGGGGTTATGCTGAACCTTTATAAAACTGGTTAGGCCTCAGCTGGAATATTGGCCCAGAAATTCGGGTCGGGGGCTTCCCGCGGGTGCAAGCCTCCGACCTGCACTTACCTAGCGCGCCGGCCGTTGAGCTGTGGGCCCGCGTGGGATTCCGATCCTGGGCCTCCTCCAACTGCCGGCACGCAGTGCTCGCGTATCCCAGGGGCGCAGTTAGTTCGAAGCGTCCCCTGGGATCACGTGGGCCATGGAGAGCCAATCGTAGCAGGGAATCTCTATTCATAGATTTGACAGGAAGAGCTGTCAAAACAATAAATACTATAAGCCTCAAAAATCACAAACTTCAAATAATTTTTTTTTTTAAATCACATTTTTAAAATAACTATAAATTACATAAAATAACTATTTTAAACAATAATTTAAATTTTTGAAAAAATTAATTACATTTTCTAACGTGGCTAAAAATAAACTTACCTTCCTTTAAAGTATTTAAAAATAATAAACCTGTGGAAAACATGTTTTATTTTGAATTAATTCACCACTTACCTTGTTAAAAGCAGGCCTTGCGCCTGCTTTTTACATGTGTAACACCTGGAGACTTACCCTCCTGGAGAAACCTGTTTTTAAAAAAAAAAAAAAGTAAGTTCCAGGCGTGCGCGCTGCCTCTCCGGCGTACGTGTTCGACCTCTGAACCCTTTCCTTTAAGGGAACAGAAGTTCCGGTTTCCCGCGCATGCACAAAACCGGCACTTCCATTGGGCCTACGCGTACTCACCCGTGGAGACCTGAATTTCTGGGCCATTGTCTCCAATTCTGGGCACCACGCTTTACGAAGGATGTCAAGATCTCGGAGAGGGTGCAGGGGAGATTTTCCGGAATGGTACCAGGGATGAGTTATGTGGAGAGACTCTCAAAGCTGGGATTGTTCTCCTCGGTGCAGAGAAGGTTAAGGGGAGATTTAGTAGAGGTGTTCAAAATCATAAAGGGGTTTTGATTGAGTAAATAAGGAGAAACTGTTTCCACTGGCAGGTGGGTCGGTAACCGGTGGAAACAGATTGAAGGTAACTGTCGAAAGAGCCAACAGACTAACAAATGAGCTGGCAAGTGTTACAAAGCAGTGAAGTCATTTTTCACTTGCACGTTCCCCAGTCTTTTTAAAATTCTATTCAGAGGAGAATTTTTTTTACTCGGTGAGTTGTTGTGATCTGGAATGCGCTGCCTGAAAGGGCGGTGGAAGCAGATTCAATAGCAACTTTCAAAAGGGAATTGGATATGGGGAAAGAGCAGTGGGGGAGGAGCAGGACTAATTGGAGAGCTCTTTCAAAGAGCCGGAACAGGCACGATGGGCTGAATGGCCTCGTGTTGTTGGATCCTATAATTCGATAGGTGTAGATATAAGACTTTTACTTCTAATTGATAGCTTATAATGCATGTTTTGGGCAAAAGTGTCTCAATTGTGACCCAGCAACCTGGCCACAAGGCCGGTCGCCTGAGGAAGAGAGTGTTTGAAGACCAGGACCTCAAACCCGGCACTAAGCTCATGGTCTACAGAGCAGCAGTGATACCTGCCCTGCTGTATGCCTCAGAGACACGGACCATGTACAGCAGGCACCTCAAAGCACTGGAGAGGTACCACTAACGCTGCCTCTGCAACATCCTGCAAATCCATTGGCAGGATAGACACACCAACGTCAGTGTTCTTGCTCAGGCCAACATCCCCAGCATCGAAGCTTTGACCACGCTCGATCAGCTCCAATGGATGGGTCACATTGTCCGCATGCCCGATACAAGACTCCCAAAACAAGCGCTCTACTCGGAGTTCCGGCACGGCGAGAGAGCCCCAGGTGGGCAGAGGAAACGCTTCAAGGACACCCTCAAAGCCTCCTTGAAAAAGTGTAACATCCCCACCGACACCTGGGAATCCCTGGCCCAAGACCACACAAAGTGGAGGAGAAGCATCCGGGAAGGCGCCGAATACCTCAAGTCTCTTCGCCGGGAGCAAGCGGAAGCCAAGCGCAGGCAGCGCAAGGAGTGCACGTCAACCCAAGCACCCCACCCACCCGCCCCTTCAACCACCGTCTGCCCCACCTGTGACAGAGTCTGTTGGTCCCGCATTGGACTCATCAGTCACCTGAGAACTCATTTTTAATGTGGAAGCAAGTCATCCTCGGTTCCGAGGGACTGCCTAAGAAGACGGCGACGACTCTGTTCTATTGGTGCTTATATTTCTTACTCTCTGTTTTATCCTGTTTGTGTTTTTTGAGTCTGGAGGTTTGGAAAGGCTTTTTTTTATAGTCCTGTTAATGCATTGGTGAATAAAAACTCCAAAATCATTCAGCATCTGCTGCTTGAGATATCTGCAGATTAGTGGGAATGTTGATTTAACCCTTAGCCCTGGCCCATGAGGCTTTGTGCCGGGTCCGTGTGTGGCTGATGAAGATGGAAAGCTTGGGCTACGGAAAGTAGCTTGTCCATAATGCCAGGCCACTTCCAGTTGGATTTCGGCCTTGTTTTCCAATGCTGAAATGGTATGTGGTCTCCTCCAGCCCGACAACCCTTTGAGAACCCTGCATTCCTCCAGTTCTGGCCTCTTGTGTAACCCTGACTTCCTTTGCTGCACCATTGGTGGCCGTGCCTTTTGTTGCCTCTGGCCTAACCTCTGGAATTCCCTCCCTAAACCTCTCCGCGCCTCTACCTCTCCTCCTTTAAGTCCCTCCTTAAAACCCATCCCTTTAACCGAGCTTTTGGCCACCTGTCCGAATACCTCCTCAGGTGACTCGCAGTCAATGTTTTTGACTGATAACACGCCTGTGAAGCGCCTTGGGACATTTCACTGCATTAACGGGGTGATATAAATGCAAGTTGTTGTGGTATAAGCGAAGCTCATCAAGTCAGGAAGCACTTTTTCGCACAAAGGGTTGTGGAAATCTGGAACTCTTTCCTCCCCCCCCCCCCCCCCCTCCCACCCAAACCAGCCCCAGAAAGCTACTGAGGCTGGGAGTCAATTGAAAATTTCAAAACTGAGATTTGTAGATTTTTGTTGGCCAAGGGGTATTGAGGGTTACGGAACCAAGGCGGGTAGATGGAGTTAAGATACAGATCAGCCGTGATCTGATTCAGTGGCGCAACAGACTCGAGGGGCTGAATGGCCTCCTCCTGTTCCTGTGTTCTCAAACCTTTTGCTTAATGGGGTTCTGGGGAAATGGAGCGTCAGTGCAGACTGACGTGATCCGCCGACACCGTTTCCCAAACGTAAATTGTGTATTTTAAGCATCAGCGGAACCCATCGGTTATGGTACTGCGCCAAGTTGCTACGATGATATTTTCTACGTGTGACGTGTTTTTTTTTGCTGTTTTGGAACACATTCAAGCCTGCTCTTTTACCTCCTAGACAATAACCGGTGAAGTTCAGGGAGTGGTTTAATTGAGTGTTTTTGGCCAGGTGTGTGTGTGGGTGGTCCTTTCGCTGCCAAGGGCCTTGGATTGATTTGCGTCTCGCAAGCCAGTGTGGCTGGCTGCACCTTGTGGTTTGAACTGCAGCAGAGATTTGTCTTGATTTCGATGCCTGCTTCCAGGACCCAGCATTTTCCCCGTGTATATTAACCAGTGAAGCCCTATTGCATGTGAGACGACACATCCTAAAGGTTGCTGCTACTGCTGCTGCGTGCTTTGGTTACAAGGCCGGTGTGAGAAGCCTGGCCCCATGCCAAGATCCTGAGGCAGCTGAAGACAGTTATTGTGTTTTTTATGTTCTCACTAACTACTTTATCCTCCGAAGGCTGCATGGCTGTTTGGTCACTTGGTGCACAATGTGCATTGCATGGTGCTTCAAGATATCCAGCTGTTTCTAGGATAAAATAAGCATAAAGACAGACTTGCATTTCTGTCGCGCCTTTCATGGCCACAGGACGCCCCAAAGCGCTTTACAGCCAATGAAGTACTTTTTGAAGTGTAGTCACTGTTGTAAACATGGCAGCCAATTTGCGCACAGCAAGTTCCCACAAACAGCAATGTGATAATGACCAGAGAATCTGTTTTAGTGATGTTGATTGAGGGATAAATATTGGCCCCAGGACACCGGGGAGAACTCCCCTGCTCCTCTTCGAAACAGTGCCATGGGATCTTTTACGTTCACCTGAGAGAGCAGACGGGGCCTCGGTTTAACATCTCATCTGCAAGAAGGCACCTCCGACAGTGCAGCACTCCCTCAGCACTGCCCTGGAGTATCAGCCTGGATTTTGTGCTCAAGTCTCTGAAGTGGGACTTGAACCCACAACCTCCTGACTCAGAGGCGGGGGTGCTGCCCACTGAGCCACAGCTGGCACTTTAATTATATGGTGCAGTGGCAAACCCAACTGGTTCACTGATGCCCTCCAGGGCCGGGAACCTGCTGCCCCTACCTGGTCCGGCCTACATGTGACTCCAGACCCACACTGAGTGATTGAATTTTAATGCCCTCAGGAAATGCTAGAAATGGGCAATAAATGCTGGCTTGCCGACATCCCGAAAACAAATCATGTCCTAGAAACAGATCTTAATTTGGATAATCTGATAATCCCAGTTGGCTCCTGTTAAGGGTTCTTCTGTACTAATACCAGGCAAAGGACAGAAAGAAACACTTTGCATTTATACAGCGCCTTCCACGACCACTGCATGTCTCAAAGTGCTTTACAGCCAATGAAATACTTTTTGAAGTGTAGTAATGTGGGGAAACGTGGCAGCCAATTTACGCACAGCAAGCTCCCACAAACAGCCACGTGATAATGGCCAGCTCCTCTGTTTTACTGAAATAACAACAGAAAATTCTGGAAAAACTCAGCAGGCCAGGCAACAACGAAGAGTTTCGACCTGAAACGGTGACTGTTTCTCTCTCCACCGATATTGCCTGGCCTGCTGAGTTTTTCCAGCATTTTCTGTTGTTATTTCGGATTTCCAGCATCCACAGTATTTTGCTATCGTATTACTGTTTCACTGATGTTGGTTGAGGGACAACTATTAGCCAGGATACTGGGGAGAACTCCCCTGATCTTCTTTAAGAAGTGCCATTTGATCTTTTATGTCCACCTGAGAGCAGATTTATGTGCTCCAGTCCCTGGAGTGGGACTTGAACCCACAACCTTCTGACTCAGCGGTGAGAGTGCTGCCCACTGAGCCACAGCTGACCGCTAAAAAGGAAAATTTGGGGGCAATTTAAATTTGCTTTGGTCAGATCAAGTTATTTTAATTGCTCCTGATTGTGCATGCACAGGAATTCATTCAAATTAGTGAGTGGCATTAAATGAATGTTACTTTAAAATCTCTCTCTCAATTTTTGTTGCGTTATTCTTTTTTAATGTATTCTGTGGTGATCTGGAACGCGCTGCCTGAAAGGGCGGTGGAAGCAGATTCAATAGTAACTTTCAATTGGATAAATACTTGAAAAGGAAAAATTTGCAGGGCTCTGGGGAAAGAACAGGGGGGAGTGGGACTAATTGGAGAGCTCTTTCAAAGAGCCGGCACAGGCACGATGGGCCGAATGGCCTCCTCCTGGTGCTGCAAGATTCAAGATATGGATAGAGAAAAAAAGAACATGCATTTATATAACATGTTATCAAGTCCCAAAACACTTCACAACCAGTGAATTAATTTATTCTTTCTCGAGTGAAATCACTATTGTTTTATCAGTAGGCATGACAGCTGGCTCGAGCACAGCAAGCTCCCACAAAGCTGCATTATATGAATGACCAGTTAATATATTCTTTGTCGGGTTGGTTGAGCGAGGTATGTTGACCCAGGACACCGGGGAGAACCCAAATGTTCTTCCAATAGTGGCCATGGGATCTTCCACCTCCACCTGAGAGGGGAGCCGGAGCCTCGGTTTTACCGTCTCATCCGAAAGACGACACAACCGCCACAATCTTCCCCCCCTTCATTTATTTTGGGTGCGCGGCCCAGTCAAAATTTCACGCATGCGCAAAATGTCCCATTGAAAAGCCGGTGATCGGACTTCACGGCACCTCCAGACAGGAATATTGCTGCCAACAGTGTGGTGCTCCTTCAGTACTGCCCCTCCGGCAGTGCGGCGCTCCCTCAGTATTGCCCCTCCGGCAGTGCGGCGCTCCCTCAGTACTGCCCCTCCGGCAGTGCGGCGCTCCCTCAGTACTGCCCCTCCGGCAGTGCGGCGCTCCCTCAGTACTGCCCCTCCGGCAGTGCGGCGCTCCCTCAGTACTGCCCCTCCGGCAGTGCGGCGCTCCCTCAGTACTGCCCCTCCGGCAGTGCGGCGCTCCCTCAGTACTGCCCCTCCGGCAGTGCGGCGCTCCCTCAGTACTGCCCCTCCGGCAGTGCGGCGCTCCCTCAGTACTGCCCCTCCGGCAGTGCGGCGCTCCCTCAGTACTGCCCCTCCGACAGTGCGGCGCTCCCTCAGTACTGCCCCACCGACAGTGCGGCGCTCCCTCAGACAGTGCGGCGCTCCCTCAGTACTGCCCCTCCGACAGTGCGGCGCTCCCTCAGTACGGCCCCTCCGACAGTGCGGCGCTCCCTCAGTACGGCCCCTCCGACAGTGCGGCGCTCCCTCAGTACGGCCCCTCCGACAGTGCGGCGCTCCCTCAGTACGGCCCCTCCGACAGTGCGGCGCTCCCTCAGTACGGCCCCTCCGACAGTGCGGCGCTCCCTCAGTACGGCCCCTCCGACAGTGCGGCGCTCCCTCAGTACGGCCCCTCCGACAGTGCGGCGCTCCCTCAGCACTGCACTGGGAGTGTCGACCTGGATTTTGTGGTCAGGAGTTGGGACTGTGAACCCACAACGTTCTGACTCGGAGGCGAGGGAGCTGCCCACTGAGCCACGACTGACAACATACATTCTCATGTTTGATTTTCCATATTGCAAATCTCTGGTGTGCAGTCTGTGTTCCGTGACCTTTGTTGAAAAGAGATTGGGCAAGATAATAAGTTCTCTGATGATTTAATGAAAAGTGTGGGTTTGGCAAGATTGGGCAGAGTATCTGTAGATCTAATCCTGTCTGATAATGTTTATGAAGTCCAAGAGTTGTAAATCTACCTGGTGCAGTTTGGGCCATGTAAATATTTAAAAATTATGAGATTCTATTAATTCTTACAGTATTTGAGCTTCTGTGACCACAGAGTTCTGGGAAATTCAGAATTAGCTGGGAATGACTTATTACTGACATTAAACCCTGGACGGAAATATTTTGTTGAATATATTTAAAAAAAATTATTTCTATGGATGTAGACACCGCTGGCAAGGCCCAGCATTTATTGCCCATCCCTAGTTGCCCTTGAGAAGGTGGTGGTGAGCCGCCACCTTGAACCGCTGCAGTCCATGTGGTGAAGTTACTCCCACAGTGCTGTTAGGGAGGGAGTTTCAGGGTTTTGACCCAGCGACAATAAACTTCCAAGTCAGGATGGTGTGTGATTTGGAGGGGAACTTGGAGGTGATGGTGTTTCCCATGCGCCTGCTGCCCTTTGTCCTTCTAGGTGGAAGAGGTCGCGGGTTTGGTAAAGGGTACACACTGCAGCCACGGTGTGCCGGTGGTGGAGGGATATTGAAATATTAATTATAAACTGTTTTGGGTGTTGATTTTAACCGGTTTGCTTCTCAAAGACACTTGTTCGAAGAAAAGCAGAGAGTTCTCCCAGCGTCCTGGCCAACATTTCTCCCTGAACCAACACCAAACCGATTAGCTGGTTATTTAACTCATTTTCTGTTTGTGTGAGACCCTCTGTCAGCGAGGGGTAGAGGCAGAGTTCAACCCACCTCAATCCCCACTCCCACAAAGAGAATTTTCAAGGCCAAAGCGCTCTCAACTGCCCCCCCACCCTCCACCTTACTGATGGGATTTCCTGGGCCGGTCAAGGTTCAGCAACCCCTAAATCTCCCCCTCCCCCGATGCGGAAATGAAAACGTGAACCATCCTCCCCGACTGAGAGAACTTCTCGGCCTAAGTTTCCCTTCTTTCGCTACGCCCTTTGCCCCCCCCACCCCCTTTTCTCTCTCTCCCTCCCCATCTCTGTTCCCTCATCTCTCTCCTCTGCCCCCCTCGCCTCCCTTCTCCCCTCCCCAATCCACTCCAGTGCTCCCTGTTCAATTCCACTCCTTGTACCCCACTGAGCGATCGGCCATCAGTGACTGGCTGACTTGCCCTTCCCCACCTTTGTAACCTCCTCCAGCCCGACAACCCTCCGAGATCTGGGATGGCAGGAATGACGTATGAGGAGAGATTGAGTCGATTGGGCTTATACTCGCTAGAGTTTAGAAGAATGAGAGGGGATCTCATTGAAACTTATAAAATTCTAACAGGACTAGATGCAGGAAGGATGTTCCTGATGGCGGGGGAGTCCAGAACCAGGGGTCACAGTCTAAGGATAATGGGTAAGCCATTTAGGACAGAGATGAGGAGGAATTTCTTCACCCAGAGAGTGGTGAACCTGTGGAATTCTCCGCCACAGAAGGCAGTTGAGGCCAATTCATTAAATATATTCAAGAAGGAGTTCGATATATTTCTTAAGGCTAAAGGGATCAAGGGATATGGGGAGAAGGCAGGGACAGGGTACTGAATTTGGATGATCAGCCATGATCTCATTGAATGGCGGAGCAGGCTCGAGGGGCCGAATGACCTACTCCTGCTCCTATCTTCTATGTTTCTATGATCTCCACGCTCCTCCAATTCTGGCCGCTTGCGTATCCCCAGTTTTAATCGTTCCACCATTGGCAGCCATACCTCAGCTGCCTTGGCCCCTGAACCCTTGCTAAACCTCTCCGCCTCTCTGCCTCTCCTCCTTTAAGACGCTCCTTAACACCTACCTCTGTGACCAAGCCTTTGGTCACTGCCCTAATTCCTTCTGTGGCTCGGGGGTGAAATGTTGTTTGGTGAAGCTCCTGTGAAGCACCTTGGGATGTTTTACTACGTTTAAGGTGCTATATAAATGCAAGCTGTTTTGTTGATCACATGCATGAGATTTCTGAACCTGTTGAATGGCCACTAGAAAATGACCAGCCCATTGGACATTGGAGTTGGTGCAAGTTGTGAGTGTTTGAACAGCTGGTTGCAAATGGTTTATGTGATCAGGCTCCTTTTGAGTATCCATTGCAATTGTCAAATCTGTTTAGAAAAAAGTTTTCTTGAACGTAAAATAGGATTTTTTTGCATCGAAGCAAAAAAAGTAATCTTCTAGACTTCTTCCAGCATTGATGTCTTGAATCTATCATTTCTGGGAAGGGTAATTAGGTATGTACAGAATGTGCATGTGGTTTAAAGATGGCAAAGAACATCCAGTATTAAAATGGTTAAATAGCATAGACCATGGACTTATTACCTTATTTGGACTCTTGTCTTTCTTGGCAAGTTCTTATGAACCATGCCAAACCCATTGATAGGAAGTTGGAATTATTTCGCATTATTTAGGTATGTGTAACTTATGTTTTTAGCGCACTGTTCTACCAGAGATTTCAACTTCTGCTGTTCAAAAAACCAACCTATTCCTCCTTGACTGCATGAGATTGTTTTCAACAAACAGAAAGTAATTTGGGTCCCAAGTATTGGGCTTACAGGAAAAGTGGCCTTTATCAGAGCCCCTGGAGCCCTCTTCTTTTCTTCCTCTACTGATTGAGACAGTGTTGGCTGGTGCTCGTCTCCGTCTGATCTTATTCTCTCTTGGTCTCCAGGAATACATCTTTCTGCGAACCTACCCTCTTCACCCCTGTGTCAAGGATAAAGAAAGAAAGACTTGCATTTCTATAGCGCCTTTCATGACCTCAGGACGCCCAAAGCGCTTTACAGTCAATCAAGTACTTTTTGAAGTGTCGTCACTGTTGTAATGTAGGAAACGCGGCAGCCAATTTGCGCACAGCAAGCTCCCACAAACAGCAGTGTGATAACGAGCAGATTAGTGATGTTTGGTTAAGGGTTAAATATTGGCACTGGGGAAATTTCTGCTCATGTACTTTTTTCATGTCCCTGAGTGGACTGCGTGGACAGCAGCATCTTGACTCAATCTCTACTGGTGGTTGAATCCTGTCCATTTGAACATCATCTGCCAGGAGTCTGACAAAGTTCAAAGGGATAGTTTGGAGCGAGCGAGCCAACCAGCCAGTAGTGTCTTAGTCAAGATTCAGTCGAAGGGAAGAACATAATCTTAGAGTCAAAAAATCTTTTTCAAAAATCCATTCAGAAGAGCATTTTGAATTGAAATCGACGTCGTAATGAAAAACTCAAAATACTTCACAGATGAAAAGTCCAGCATTCAGACAGCCACGTTCACAGAATCGTACAGCACCGGAGGAGGCCATTTGGCCCATCGTGCCTGTGCCGGCTCTTTGAAAGAGCTGTCCAATTAGTCCCACTCCCCCGTACTCTTTCACCATGGCCCTGCAAATTTTTCTTTGTTTTGTTCATTTGCTTTTCCTAATCACTATGAGCTGTTCTACTCTAGTCAGATAACAGGAATCCGGCCATTGAATGCAAATAGTTACGTATGGGGCCCACTCGAACCTGTTCAATTCTGACCTGTGACCTGAGTAACTTTGACCTCACCACTTCTCATCAGAGATTCGTTTGGACATAAATGTCCATCATTCACTAAGGTTTATTTCTAGAGGGATAGAATTGAAAAGTAGGGAAGTTATGCTAAACCTGTATCGAACCTTAGTTAGACCACACTTGGAGTACTGCGTGCAGTTCTGGTCGCCGTATTATAAAAAGGATATAGCGGCACTGGAGAGGGTGCAGAGAAGATTTACAAGGATGATACCAGAAATGCGAGGGTATACAGATCAGGAAACGATGAACAGGCTGGGTCTCTTTTCTCTTGAAAAAAGAAGGCTGAGGGGTGACCTAATAGTAAAGGTCTTTAAAATTATGAAAGGTTTTGATAGAGTGGATACAGAGAGAATGTTTCCACTTGTGGGGAAGAACATAACTAGAGGCCATCAATATAAGATAGTCACCAAGAAATCCAATAGGGAATTCAGAAGAAACTTCTTTACCCAGAGAGTGGTGAGAATGTGGAACCACACGGAGTGGTTGAGGCAAAAAGTATGGATGCATTTAAGGGGAGGCTAGACAAGCATGTGAGGGAGAAGGGAATAGAGGGTTATGCTGATCGAGTGAGATGAGGAAAGACGGGAGGAGGCTCGAGTGGAACATAAACGCCGGCATGGACTGGTTGGGCCGAATGGCCTGTTTCTGTGCCGTATATCCACGTAATTCCTTCGGTGTGACACATGCAAAATTCTGATTTGCACTTCAGAAAAAATATAATATAAGAATATTGGTCTTGCCTCTATTGGACACTCCCTATCTCTGTAACCTTATACAACCCTCCGAGATCTCTGCGCTCCTCCAATTCTGGCATCTTGCACATCACCGATTCTAATCGCTCCCACCATTGGCGGCCGTGCCTTCAGCTGCCTGGGCCCTGAGCTCTGGAATTCCCTCCCTAAACCTCTCCACCTCGCTCCTCCTTTAAGACGCTCCTTAAAACCTCCCTCTTTGACCAAGCTTTTGGTCACCTGTTTGAATATCTTCTGATGTGGCTCGTTGTCAAATTGTGTTTGATAATTGCTCCCGTGAAGCGCTTTGGGACATTTTACTATGTTGAAGGTGCTACATAAATGCAAGTTGTTGTTGAGCAAGGCACAGAAAATAACTTTAATGGACCCCAGGAGTTGCAACTTTGGGGAATAACGGGGAGGGGGGGGGGGGCGGCGGGGGGAAGAGATGAATGAATTGTCGATTAATTATTGATAAACCAAGTCTGACCTCTAATAAACCTGAAGCTACCTAGCAGCTTCATAAATGTTTTTGCTGAGATATCTTTGGCCTTCCATCAATGTTCCCATTCAGCCGTGTAGCTGTGTGGAGCTCCCGTGCTGGCCGCTTGCCGGATTCTCGATGGGAAAACTGCGCCTGCGCGTGAATTTGAAGGGGCCGTGCAACCCCATAAAGTGGGGGGTGGGGGTCGCACACCCAACAAAAATTTAGATGAAACTTTGCCTTCCGTATCTTTCAAAAGCAGCAGAAAGAAGTACAATCCTTCTGTTGAGAAGGTGCAAAAAAGATTTACAAGGATGATACCAGGACTGCGAGGTTACAACTATCAGGAAAGATTGAACAGGTTTGGGTCTCTCTTATTTTTCTGGAGAAGAGAAGGCTGACGGGCGACCTGGGAGCAGCGGTCCTAAGACCGACCCCTGGGGAACACCACTGCACACTTCCCTCCAGTCTGAAGAACAATTGTTCGCCACTCCTCCCTGCTTTCTGTCCTTTAGCCAGTTTTGTATCCGTGCTGCCACGGTCCCTTTAGTCCCATGGGCTTTCATTTTGCTACCAAGTCTATTATGTAGTACGTTGTTAAACGCCTTTGGAAAGTCCATATACACAGCATCAACCACACTACCCTCATCAACCCTCTCCGTTACTTCAAAGGGGACTAAAAACGTTTTTTATTAATAAGTGTTCGACTTGCAAGTCGAATAATAAAAGAAACAGCAGAGGCAATATCCGGGAGGATGGGATAAGTTTTTTTTGGGTTGCAGGCTCTTGTCAAAACTGGATCCACCAGGAACAAAAATAAGCAGAATCTTCGCTCCTGGTGGCTACACAGCGACTCTTTGGAAAGTGCATTCCTGATATTCAGCCCCGTCTTTCGGATGAGACGTTAAACCTCTCGGGTGAAAGTGAAAGATCCCATGGCATTTTTTTCGAAGAAGAGCTAAGTGGCGTACTCGCCTGCGCCCTGGTCAGCATTTACCCCCTCAATCCACATTGCTGTAAACAGATTATCTGGTCATTATCGCATTGCTGTGTATGGGAGCTTGCTGTGCGTAAATTGGCTGCCGTGTTTCCTTACATTACAACAGTGACCACGCCTCAAAAGTGCTTCCGTGGTTGTCGAGCGCTTTGGCATGTCCTGAGGTCGTGCAAGGTGCTGGAAAAATGCAAGTTCTTTTTTATTTTACAGCTGTACCTTCAGCTGCCCGTGCCCTAAGCTCGGAAATTCCCTCCCTAAACCCCTCTGCCTCCCTACACCTCTCTCCTCCTTAAAACCTACCTCTCTGACCAAGCTTTTGGTCACCTGCCCTAATATCTCCTTATGTGGCTCGATTGTCAAATTTTGTTTGATAATTGCTCCTGTGAAGCGCCTTGGGACCAATGTTTCCTCTAAGCTGCGTGCATGCGCGGCTGGGCAATAATCGGCAAGGTTCGGCGCAGGCTGCATGCGAGCTTTTCCATTTTGAAAGACCGCACGCGTGCACAGAAAAGGCTGCGCGCAACAAAGGCAATTTAGAGGCAACATTTCTTGGGACATTTTTGCTACTTTGAAGACGCTATATAAATGCAGTTGTTGTTGTTGCGCAGTGCTTCCCCACGAGTTATCGCATGTGCTGTGTGGGCCTCACACCTCCAGGGTGGCTGTACGGCAGCTGCAGAACAGCACTGACCGAGCAGAGTGGTCAGCAGAGGTGGGACGGGCAGGAAATTGGGGGTTAAAATAATTTTTTCTGCCAGCAAAGGAATTTCGAACAAACTTGAGCCAGTTTTTGCTTGCTGTGTGCGGAAGAACAGTAAAGTGGTCCTAATTTGCCCATCGTGTGGAAGGCCAGAAATGGGGGTGATGTAACCCGCTGTTGTAACGGTCTTGCAATTAACTAAAATTGCGATGCGTGTTATTCTAGGTGCAAGACATTATTGGAAGTATTTATAGAATCAGATGGTAGTTAGCACATTGCTCCAGAGCTGGTTTACACCCAACAATCCTCCTCGTGTCTGGCACCTTGTAAAATGATGCAAGGTGCTCATCTGAATCCATCCGTCGCAGCTGTACACGGCTCAAAACACAATTACCCCAAAATGTTTTCTATTTAAATCCTAAAGGTGGATTTATATTCCTCTTCATATTCAGCATTGCTCTTACATGGTGTAATACCCAGTGTTATTCCAAACATGTTTTAGATTCCTTTGGCATTCCTGTGCCAAAATCTCAAGCTTCACCAGGACTCTTTAACTGGTTAAGTACTGAGGAAGCCTTCATCTATAAACAAGCCTATAGCAACCCCCTCCAAAACTTGTGAACCTCAACGAAAGACTTGCATTTCTACAGCGCCTTTCATGACCGCGGGACGTCCCAAAGCGCTTCACAGCCAATGAAGTACTTTTATAAAAAAAAAAAAAGTGTAGTCACTGTTGTAATGTAGGAAACACGGCAGCTAATTTGTGCACAGCAAGCTCCCACAAACAGCAGTGTGATAATGACCAGATCATCTGTTCATTTAGTGACGTTGGTTGAGGGATAAATATTGACCAGTACACCCCTTCTTAGAAATAGCGGCCGTGGGATCTTTCAGAGCCCGGTACCGGAGAGAGCAGACGGTGGCCTCGGTTTAACGTCTCGGCAGAAAGCCGGCGAAGATCATCAGGAAGAACAATGGATTTATCCTGCCAAAGCGTTGCTAAATGTATTTTAAATCTGAAACTAGTTGTACTTGGCCATATTCTGAAGTGTAGATTAAGTTGTTCTCCTCTATGGAGGAGTATCAGACGACCGGATGCATATTTTTAATGGCCAATTGTCTGGAGGGAGTGGAGCATAATATGCTGCAGGATTTTGCCGTGTGTCAGTTGTATTATTGAATTGTAGCAAGCAAGACAAGACAAGACTTGTTACCTCATTTTTTAAAGTTTGTACTCATATTGAGCTTACAATAGGATAAATTTATAGGCGGTCAAATGAAGGTCGATGCTCTCATTAGAATTCTAGAATGATACAGCAAACAAGGAGGCCATTCGGCCCATCGTGCCTGTGCCGGCTCTTTGAAAGAGCTGTCCAATTAGCCCCACTCCCCCTCGCTCTTTCCCCAGAGCCCTGCAAGTTCTTTCCCTTCAAGTATTTATCCAATTCCCTTTTTGAAAGTTACTATTGAATCTGCTTCCACCGCCCTTTCAGGCAGCGCGTTCCAGATCACAACAACTCGCTGCGTGATAACAAAAAAGGTGAGGGAGTCGAGGTTTATGGGGAGCGGGCAGGGAAGTGGAGTTGAGGCCAAGATCAGATCAGCCATGATCTTATTGAATGGCGGAGCAGGCTCGAGGGGCCGAATGGCCGACTCCTATTTCTTATGTTCTTATGTAGCAGGCTTGAGGGGCCAAATGACCTACTCCTCCTACGTCTTATGTTCCTCATCTCCTCTCTTTTACTTGACTCTTTTGATTCATAGTCTCCTTCTCCCTGAAGCCAAGTCCCTTCCTTGATGCCACTGCCCAGTTTGTGAAGTTGCCAAGTTGGGGAGTTATGCCGGGTCGCGTTACTAGTTCTGTCGCCTGGCCCAGCCTGCCTCATTGCTGGATTTTTTAAAATTCAGATCCCTCCATGGCCTCACCCCTCTCTACCTCTGTAACCTCCTCCAGACCTGCAACCAATGTTCCCCGTAATTTTTTTTTGGCTGCGCGGCCTATTCACAGTTTCACGCATGCCCGAAATGTAACATTGGAAAAAGTTGGCCCTGGGCTGTGTGGGACTGGCAGAGAGGGAACGTTGCATACAACCCTCCGAGATCTCGGCGCTCCTCCAATTCTGGCCTCTTGCGCATCCCCGATTTCCATCGCTCCACCATTGGCGGCCGTGCCTTCAGCCGCCTGGGCCTCGAGCTCTGGATTTCCCTCCCTAAACCTCTCCGCCTCTCTCCTCCTTTAAGATGCTCCTTAAAACCTGCCTCTTTGACCAAGCTGTCCTAATATCTCCTTATGTGGCTCGGTGTCGACTTTTGTTCGATAATCGTTCCTGTGAAGCGCCGTGGGACGTTTTACAATGTTAAAGGTGCTGTATAAATACAAGTTGTTGTATTCCACGTTTTAATTCAACATTTTACTTTTCCCATATTTCCAGAGATGAATAGACTTGCGTCTACCGACGTTACAAAGAAGGGAGGGAAAGCAGTGAGTGAAGAGGACATAAAAAACCTGCAAAAGGACATAGACAGGCTAAGTGAATGGGCAGAAATTTGGCAGATGGAATATAATGTTGGAAAGTGTGAGGTTATGCACTTTGGCAGAAAAAATCAAAGAGCAAGTTATTATCTAAATGGAGAGAAACTGCAAAGTGCTACAGTACAAAGGGATCTGGGGGTCCTGGTGCATGAAACACAGAAGGTTAGTATGCAGGTACAGCAGGTGATCAGGAAGGCCAATGGAATCTTGGCTTTTATTGCAAGGGGGATGGAGTATAAAAGCAGGGAAGTCTTGCTGCAGTTATACAGGGTACTGGTGAGGCCACACCTGGAATACTGCGTACAGTTTTGGTTTCCATATTTAAGAAAAGATATACTTGCTCTCGAGACAGTTCAGAGAAGGTTCACTCGGTTGATTCCGGAGATGAGGGGATTGATTTATGAGGAAAGGTTGAGTAGGTTGGGCCTCTACTCATTAGAATTCAGAAGAATGAGAGGCGATCTTATCGAAACATATAAGATTGTGAGGGGGCTTGATCGGGTGGATGCGGGGAGGATGTTTCCACTGATGGGTGAGACTAGAACTAGGGGGCATAATCTTAGAATAAGGGGCTGCCCTTTCAAAACTGAGATGAGGAGAAACTTCTTCACTCAGAGGGTAGTAAATCTATGGAATTTGCTACCTCAGAGAGCTGTGGAAGCTGCGACATTAAATAAATTTGAAACGGAGATGGACAGTTTCCTAGCTGATAAGGGAATTAGGGGTTACGGGGAGCGGGCAGGGAAGTGGACGTGAATCTAGGTTCGGATCAGCCATGATCGTATTGAATGGCGGAGCAGGCCCGAGGGGCCGTATGGCCTACTCGTGCTCCTACTTATGTTCTTATGTCTGTCTTGCCCTCTGTTCATGAATTACTTTTATAGAAAAACTTCGAGGTTTTATCGAAAATTCACTGAGTGTTTCCTCTCAAAACTGGTTTACAAGGCTGGATTCTCCCGCCCCCCCCCCCCCCCCCCCCCCCGGTGTCTAATCAGATAAATGCACTTGGCCAGCCTCGAAATACAGCGGCCCCGCCATTAAATATCCTCACAATGCAAACCTTTAATTGCTGGTTTGGTAGTGCGGTGAAAATCTTTTTCCACATAAACCTGGAAGTATTGGTGTGTGGTCAGTGGTACGTCTGCTCTTCAGCCGTAGTCAGCAAGTTACCATCACTGCAATGTAAATGCAGCACACTCTGTGACGTAAGAAAACTACTAGGCACTTGGTCTAAGCGTTAAACAAAGCTTTAATCAACTGTTTTACAACATGGAGGTCTAGTTGTGTCCTTCACTAGTTCCTGTTAAGAATGTTCTGCGCAAGCTGGGCCCGTGCCCGAGTATTTATACTCTCCCTGGACAGCGCCACCCGTAGGCCGCTCAGTATGATTTCATAAGTCTTTCTTTCATGAATGATTGATTGATGTCACTCTGCTTTTCCATAACTCTTTAATATGCTTGTTGGGGACGACCAGCAAGAGTCCATGTGTAGAACGCTTTAATTGAAAAATTACTATACTTTAAGAAACTCTGCTTATTAGCAGTAAAAGCGGCCTTCTAAACTGCAGTCTTATAACCCAGGAAAATCGCTATTTGAAGCATTTATAGAGGGGCCAAAGAACACCCCCCAAATTTCTCCCCTGCCATTTCAATCCCATGATTCTGTGCCGCCAACTCTTTCCCCCACCCCGCCATTGTAATTGCAATAACCCGATGTTCTGATTCCAAATGTTGTCTTCTAATCTCCAGCTAGTTGGATAATCCCCATACACCTCACACCTTGCACACGTACCCTGCTAAACTGGGAGCAGAGGTTCCAGGGAGCTAATTAATGAGGTCACATAACAAACTGCAAATCAGTGGGGATCTGAAGGCTGGTGTCAGTTGACGCCAGCTAATCCAGCACTCGGGTTTATTTCGAGAGGGATAGAATTGAAAAGTGGAGAAGTTACGCTCAACTTGTACAGAACCTTGGTTAGACCGCACTTGGAGTACTGTGAACAGTTCTCGTCGCCATATTATAAAAAGGATTTAGAGGCACTGGAGAGGGTGCAAAGAAAGATGTAGAAGGTTGATGCCAGAAATGCGAGGGGAAACATATCGGGAAAGGATGAACAGGCTGGGGTTCTTTTCTCAGAGAAGGCTGAGGGGTGACCTCATAGAGGTCTATAAAATTATGAAAGATTTTGATAGAGTGGATTCAGAGACAATGTTTCCACTTGTGGGGAAGAGCAAAACTAGAGGCCATCAATATAAGATAGTCACCAAGAAATCCAATAGGGAATTCAGAAGAAACTTCTTTACCCAGAGAGTGGTGAGAATGTGGAACTCGCTGCCACAGGGAGTGGTTAAGGCGAATAGTATCGATACATTTAAGGGGAGGCTGGATAACCATATGAGGGAGAAGGGAATAGAGGGTTACTCTGATAGATTTAGATGAGGAAAGACGGGAGGAGGCTCGAGCGGAGCATAAACGCCGGCACGGACTGGTTGGGCCGAATGGCCTGTTTCTGTGCCGTATATCCTATGTAATCCTATGCAATTGCTTTTAGGTGAAGGAAACCTGCTGTCCTTACCCGGCCTGGCCGATATGTGACTCCAGTCCAAAGTTCCCTCTAAGCTGTGCGGCCGCGCAGTAATGGGAACGGTCTTACGCAGGCGGCCCACCGGCTTCTCCATTGTAAATAGTGTATCTGTGGAAATTTAAAGGGACCGCGCATTAAAAGAAACAGGACAATGCGCAGCTTACAGTGAACATTGCTCCAGCCCCACACCAACTCTTAACTGCCCTCTGAAGTGGCTTCTCGAGCACATCAGTTGTATCCAGGCAACTAGGGATGGGCAATAAATGCGGCCCTTGCCGGTGATGTCCACACCCCAAGATTGAAACTATATACAGGCTGAGCGTCCCAAATCCGGAGTTCCAGAATCCGGACTCCGGGACGATTGGTGGCAGGGGTCTGGAATCCGGACATCCTGAGGGAGGTTTACCAAAAGCGCAACCTGGGCCCAGGCATTTCCAGACTCGGCACGTGTGTTTCTGATGTCCGAAGTCCGGAAATATCGCAACCTGGGCTCGGGCGTTTCCGGACTTCGGACATCAGGAACACGTTCCGAAGTCCAGAAAAACCCGAAAACCGGCTGGGCCTCGGTCCCGAGGTTGCCGGATTCGGGACGTTCTACCTCTATATGACCCCATTCCACCTCAGTGTGCCAGGTATGAAGTACATCAAGTATTTTTTTAACTTGTTCTCAGGAAGTGGCCAAGCCGACTAGTAGACTGGTCACCACATTACCGGAAAGATGTGATTGCACCAGAGAGGGTGCAGAGGAGATTTACCAGGATGTTGCCAGGACTGGAGAATTAGCGATGAGGAAAGATTGGAGAGGCTGGGGTTGTTTTCTTTGGAACAGAGGAGGCTGAGGGGTGACTTAATTGAGGTGTATAAAATGATGAGGGGCCTAGATAGAGTGGATAGGAAGGACCTATTTCCTTAGCAGAAGGGTCAATAACCAGGGCCATAGATTTAAAATAATTGGTGGAAGGATTAGAGGGTGGTGGGGGTCTGGAACTCACTGCCTGAAAGGGTGGTAGAGGCAGAAACCCTCATCACATTTAAAAAGTACTTGAATAGGAACAAGGATGTCTTGCTGCAGTTGTACAGGGCCTTGGTGAGACCACACCTTGAGTATTGTGTGCAGTTTTGGTCACCTTATCTGAGGAAGGATGTTCTTGCCATGGAGGGAGTGCAGCGAAGATTCACCAGACTGATACCTGGGATGGCAGGAATGACGTATGAGGAGAGATTGGGTCGATTGGGCTTATACTCGCTGGAGTTTAGAAGAATGAGAGGGGACCTCATTGAAACTTATAAAATTCTGACAGGATTAGACAGACTAGATACAGGAAGGATGTTCCCGATGGCGGGGGAGTCCAGAACTAGGGGTCACAGTCTAAGGATAAGGGGTAGGCCATTTAGGACAGAGATGAGGAGGAATTTCTTCACCCAGAGAGTGGTGAACCTGTGGAATTCTCTACCACAGAAGACAGTTGAGGCCAATTCATTAAATATATTCAAGAAGGAGTTGGATATATTTCTTAAGGCTAAAGGGATCAAGGGGTATGGGGAGAAAGCAGGGATAGGGTACTGAATTTGGATGATCAGCCATGATCTCATTGAATGGCAGAGCAGGCTCGAGGGGCCGAATGGCCTACTCCTGCTCCTATCTTCTATGTTTTCTATGTCTATGAAGTGCCTTAACCTACAGGGCTACGGACCAAGAGCTGGAAAGTGGTGGGCTGCCTTAAATAGTTATTGGTTTGATAACTATGTGGCTTGCTGGGCCACTTTCTGTAGTGTATGTGCTTTAAGTCAGAACTACTTTTTACAGCTCCTGTATACTGTAGTACCGGCAGTAACCACACCGGTATATAAGCTGTGCGCATGCCTCTGTACCCCAGTCTAGAGATGACCCTCCTCCAGTAAAGACCTGTTATTTGTTTATGTACAGCATCCGTGTAATTATTTATTCACTGAACCACGGATCTAACAGTGGCGACGAGTGTTGATGCGAATCTACCTGCAACATAAAAAAAAAAAAAATAGTCGAGTCCAGGAACACGGGCGTCAACCGCCCAGCAGTCAGGCAGAGATCCAACTTCGCTGGGGAGGCTGTGGAGAGCCAGGCTTGGTTCCCCAGCCACAACGAGCAGTAAGAGACCGACGACAGGTCCAGAGCAGACCCTTCCCGAGCAGCGGCGGCTGGAGCCGACCGACGGCAGAGAGAGAGAGCCGGGCAGCGTCGACGGGGTAAGAAAGAGGGTGAAGAGAGCAGGGCGCAGCCGGGGGTTGATCACCGAGCGGCGTCGAGGAAAAATACTGCAAACCGGAGAGAGAGAGGGTAAGAAACAGCTGGGTTCTAGAATGAGCGGCGTCGACAAATATCAAGAGAAGAATGCGCAGAGCACAGCCAGGGATCACGGGCTGATCAGGGTCCGCGGGGCGAAGCAAGGGGAGACGCCATTGAGCCGCGGAGAAGCAGGGAGAGCGCTGGAGGCGCCATTGAGCCGTGGAGAAGAAGGAAGAGCACGGGAGATGCCATTTTGCGAAGCCGCAGCGGAGAAGACGGGCGAGCGCGGGAAGGAAGGAAAGCGCGGGAGATGCCATTTTGTGCCAGCGGAGAAGAAGGGGCAGCGCGGGAGACGCCATTGGGGATAGTTAATGCACAACCAAGGATGCCGAAGAGTGGCAGTATCTCTACGTTCGACAATGAAGTCGAAGATTGGGCGACATGTGGAACTTATTGAGGTGTACTGCAGGGCGAATGAAGTGCCAGATGCTAATAAAGCACTGGTTCTGTTAAATTCCATGGGTGTAAAAACTTATTGGTTACTGCGAAATCTAATAACCCCAGAGAAGCCGGTAAACAAGAATTTTGAAAGCATAGTAGAAATCCTACAGGACCACTTAAACCCCACACCGCTGCTGATAGCAGAACGATTTAAGTTCCATAAAAAAACCAACACAAAGACGAAAGCAATGCTGAGTGCCTAACGGAACTGCGCAAGCTACCGAAATACTGCCAGTTTGGAGCGGGACTAGCAGACGCGTTAAGGGACAAGTTTGTGTGTGGGCTACAAAGTGAAGGAACCCAGAAACGGCTTCTATCAGAAAAGGACCTTACGCTGGACAAAGCTTTCAATATGGCAGTATCACACGAAGCAGCCGCAAGGGGCGCTGCAGAGATACAACGGAGACCGCAAGAATACGGCACCAACGAAATGACCTATGGAACAGGGAAGTGCTATCGCTGCGGCAGAACAACACATGACCAGAAAGATTGTTGGTTCAAGGACCAAGTGTGCAGACAGTGTGGGAAAGCAGGACACACAGCAAGAGTCTGCAGGTCTGGGAAGAAAACCAGCAGTAAGAAATCTCCACAGGAGAAGTCCAAAAAGGTACACCAGGTGATGGACAGTGGTTCAGACGAACAGAAAAGTGACACAGACTCCGGAAGCAAGGAGCTAAGTTGTCTGAAACTACATAATGTAACCGAAATGGAGGATCACCAGACTATCTGGGTTACACTCAAGATAGACGGAGTCCAAGTGGAAATGGAATTGGACACAGGGTCAGCTCTAACAGTCATAAATCAAAGAGACTACAAGCGGCTATTTTCACACATACCCTTGAAAGCTACAGAGATTGTCTTGAAGACGTATACGGGGCAAAAAGTCTACCCCAAAGGAAAAATAAGGGTGAAAGTGATATATAAAGGCCAGGAAATACCTAAAATGGACATATATGTATTGCCAAATGGAGGACCACCACTGCTAGGACGTGAATGGATCCAGAAGATACATTTAGATTGGCATTCCATACAGGCACTGAAGGTGGAGGCCAAAAAGGATGACGACGTCATACCTGGACGACTGTCAAAAATGCTAACTGACGCAAAAGAAGTGTTCCAGAAGGGACTAGGAACACTAAAAGGAATAACAGCAACAATTAAAATAGAGGATAATGCAAGCCCAAAGTTTCTGAAGGCCAGACCAGTGCCTTACGAGATCAGACCAGCGGTTGAAGCAGAGCTGGAAGGGTTGGAACGTTCAGGAGTACTGTCCAAAGTGGACTGGAGCGAGTGGGTTACACTCATCGTTCCTGTAATGAAGAGGTCGTTGAGTAATATGCCTGGGGAACCAAAGAAGGTCCGCATCTGTGGGGATTTTAAGGTGACAGTGAACCCAGTCCTTCACACGGTACAATATCTGCTTCCACGAATTGAGGATATTTTCGCCTCGCTATCTGGTGGTAAACGCTTAACCAAAATTGATCTAGCCCAGGCGTACTTGCAAATGGAGGTAGAAGAAGCTTCGAAACATTACCTTACGATCAACACCCATAAAGGTCTCTATCAATACAACCGGCTGGTGTTTGGAGTAGCCTCGGCTCCGGCTATCTGGCAAAGGGCGATGGATCAGGTCCTGCAAGGGATTCCAGGGACCCAGTGTTATTTGGACGACATCTTGGTCACGGGCAAAAATGACGGTGATCACCTCGCTAACTTGGAGAAGGTGCTCGCCAGATTAAAGGAATATGGGCTACGAGCTAATCGCCACAAGTGCGAGTTTTTCCAGAAACAGATCTCGTATTGCGGTCACGTCATCGATGAAGAGGGATTACATAAGTCCCCTGACAAGATTGAGGCAGTAGTCAAGGCTCCAGCACCGGAAAATGTGTCACAACTGAGGTCGTTCCTCGGGCTGGTAAACTATTACCACAAGTTCTTACCAAATTTGTCTACGGTATTACACCCGCTGAACACCCTACTGCAAACAGGGGTACCATGGAAGTGGGATAACGAACGTAGACGAGCTTTCCAGAAGTGTAAAGAATTGATCATCTCAAAAGAGGTGTTGGCCCATTTCAACCCAGCACTACCAATTCGTTTGGCATGTGATGCATCACCCTACGGCATTGGAGCGGTGCCGTCGCACAAATTCCCAGACGGGTTGGAGAGGCCAGTAGCCTTTGCGTCTCGGTCACTAACCTCAGCCGAGCGCAACTACGCCCAGATTGACAGGGAGGCCCTCGGCCTAGCATGGGGAGTAAAAAAATTCAACCATTATCTGCATAAGCAGAAGTTCACCTTGCTGACTGACCACCAACCACTTGTCTCCATCTTTAATCCTAAGAAGGGCGTTCCAGTGATGACTGCACAACGGTTACAAAGATGGTCCCTGTTTCCAGGGGCGAATCAATATGAAATAGAATATAAAGGCATGAAATAGAATATAAAGGCACGAAACAGCATAGAAACGCTGATGGGCTATCGCGCCTGCCACTGCCTACTGTGGAGGAAGCACCAGCAGTGGACCCTATCGAGATATTTTATTCGTTCAATAATTGAACGATTGCCAGTAACAAACGCGGATATAGAGAAGGAGACCTGCAATGATCCGACGCTGTCACGGGTATATGAATTGACGGTGAGGGGATGGCCAACACATGGCGACTCACTGTTGCCAGCATTCTCATCCAGAAGAGAACAGCTGTCAGTATGCCAGGGGACAGTGATGTGTGGATCCAGAGTGCTGATTCCACCCAAGTTAAGGGAGAGAGTGCTAAAGGAGCTACATGAAGGTCATCTGGGGGGAGTGAAAATGAAAAGCCTTGCTAGGGCTTGTGTGGTGGCCGGGAATCGATCAACAAATCGAAGACCTAACTAAGAGCTGCTTAGGATGCCAGAAGGTCCAAAATGCACCACCACATGCCCCTCTACACCCATGGGAGTGGCCCTCCTCTCCATGGCAACGGGTGCACATTGATTTCGTTGGTCCATTCATGGACTCAATGTTCTTAATAGCAGTGGATGCTCATTCAAAGTGGCCTGAGGTGATAAAGATGTCTTCAACCACTACAGAGAAAACGATTGCAGTCCTACGGACCATATTTGCCAGAAACGGTTTGCCAGAGCAGATCTGCTCTGATAATGGACTACAGTTTGTGTCTGACGAGTTCCAAAAATTCATGAAAAGGAATGGGGTAAGGCATTACACATCCGCCCCGTATCATCCAGCCACCAATGGATTGGCTGAGAGGTTCGTACAAACCTTTAAGAAGGCGATAAAGGCCATGTGCGACGAGGATATTCCACTACAGCATAAGATGGACAATTTCTTATTAGCCTACCGAAACGCGACACATGCAGTTACCAACCAGACCCCGGCCATGATGTTCTTTAACCGAAGGTTGAGATCTCGTCTGGACTTGCTCAGACCAAATGTGCGAAGAAATGTTGAGGACAAACAATTCCAGCACATCAACGAGAAGCCGACAAGGAGCTTCAATGTAGGGCAACCAGTCTTGGCCCGTGACTATCGAACAGAGAAGTGGCAACCCGGAACGATATGTACAAGGCAGGGGCCATTAATGTACACAGTGGATGTCGGGGAGAACATTGTGAGACGCCACGTCGATCAGATCTTAGCGTCACAGGAATGCGTCAACCCCATGTCTCGAGTACCTGGGGATGAACCCAACATACCGGTAGCATCTACCTCAGACCCAGTAGCAGTGGAACCCGATGAACTACCTGATGAAAAGGGGTCAGAATCGCCTCTGCACCAAGAACAAGAACCTCTGGAAAGGCGCTATCCCAAAAGGGTCAGGAAGCCGCCCCAAAGACTGAATGTATAAATGGACTTTTGTTATTGAATGTACATGTAAAAATGTAATTGTTATTTGAATATTAAGGGGGTATTAATCTAAAAAGGGAGGAATTGTAGTGTATCTGCTTTAAGTCAGAACTACTTTTTACAGCTCCTGTATACTGTAGTACCGGCAGTGACCACACCGGTATATAAGCTGTGCGCATGCCTCTGTACCCCAGTCTAGAGATGACCCTCCTCCAGTAAAGACCTGTTATTTGTTTATGTACAGCATCCGTGTAATTATTTATTCACTGAACCACGGATCTAACACTTTCGAGACCAGCGAGAGTCAACCGCTGAGTAATGTGGACTGGAGTCACATGTAGGCCTGACTGAGTCGGGGTGGCAGATTTGACATGGTGTGATTTGAGCTCGTGATCTTTGGCTTGTTAGTTCAGTACCAGTGCAATACCGCTGACGCCAAGCGTTAACCGTGGCTCAGTGGGCAGCACTCTCTCTCGCCTCTGGGTCAGACGGTTGTGGGTTCAAGTCCCACTCCAGAGACTTGAGCACAAAAATCCAGGCTGACGCTCCCAGTGCTGCACTGAGGGAGGGCCGCTCTGTCGGAGGTGCCGTCTTTCGGATGAGACGTTAAACCGAGGCTCCGTCTGCCCCCTCAAGTGGGTGTAAAAGATCCCACGGCCACTATTTCGAAGAAGAGCAGGGGAGTTTTCCCCGGTTTCCAATATGGGGCCAATATTTGTCACTCAACCAGCATCACAAAAAGAGATTATCTGGTCATTTATTTCATTGTGGGACCTTGCTGTGCGCAAGTTGGCTGCTGCATTTCATCGCTGCATGTTGTCCTTGATCAGGCTCTCTCTTGTGAGGTGCCAGACTGATTTTTTTCCCCCTCCATAGCAAGACGTTTGCAGTGGCATTGTCACAATTCAGTCATGGCGTGAGTAATGTGTGTTGAAATTGGCTGTCTAATGATGCCAGCAGAACTGCTGTGGTGGAATGCACGCCTACCTGTAGCTTGCATTCGGCTGAAGGACAATGGCTGAGCTTAAATACAGGGGGTCTGATTGCAGCTAATTGCCACAAGCTACCTTCCAGCCCGTTCCCCGCATGCTTGCACACTTTGTTCTGCAATGGCCAAGCCTGTCGTGATTCAACCATGAAAATTTGATGCAATTGTTTTAACTCTCGCAAATGATTGGCTAAAAAAAAAAAGCTGGAATAGCAACAGAAAGTGCTGGAAACACTCGGCAGATCAGGCAGCATCGAGGAGAGAGAGAAACAGAGTCAATGTTTTGGGTCGGGGACCCTTCGTCAGAACTGGAAAAGGTTCGGGAGGAGAGATTTTTAAGCAGAGGAGGGGAGGAAAGAACAAAGGGGAAGGTCTGTGATGGGATGGAAGGCAGGAGAGATTGACTGATAAAAGGGATGATGGTGCGAGGTAAAAGGAGAGGTAATGGGACAAGTTAAGAAACAAAAGATGGCTCTAGATGAGGTGTGAATGATGATGGCAGAATCATCCACAGCTACCATGTGAGGAAACAAGAGGAAAAAATATAAAGAAATACAGGGGTTGTGGTCTGAAATTGTTGAACTCGATGTGGAGTCCGGAAGACTGTGAAGTGCCGAACCGAAAGATGAGGTGCTGTTCCTCAAAAAAAGCTGTTGCCAGCATTGAAATATTTCTGAACATTGCAAAATCATTGACTTAGCCGAATCCGGCTACTCTTTTGTTTCTGAATTTCTGATTGGTAGAGTGAATTTCTGACACTTGGGCATTAATCCACGGCAGAAAATCATTTTAAGATGTTGATGGCGTGTGTCTGTGCAATCCTTTGCAATATAAATGGAATGTAAGTTGCCACATCTCTCAGTATGGCATTGAAATGTATTCAAGATATGATGCAAGCAGTGTTTTGCACAGGATCATACAGCACAGGAGGAGGCCATTCGGCCCATCATGCCTGTGCCGGCTCTTTGAAAGAGCGATCCAGTTAATCCCACTCCCCTCCCCCCCGCTCTTTCCCCATAGCCCTGCAAATTTCTCCTTTTCAAGTATTTATTCAATTCCCCTTTTGAAAGTTACTATTGAATCTGTTTCCACCGCCCTTTCAGGCAGCGCATTCCAGATCACAACAACTCGCTGCATAAAAACAATTCTCCTCATCTCCCCCTCTGGTTCTTTTGCCAAGGTTTCTGCCTCTCCTGCCAGTGGAAACAGCTTTCCCTTATTTACACACTCAAAATCTTTCATAATTTTGAACGACCTTCTCTGCTCTACAGAGAACAGTTCCAGCCTCTCTCGTCTCTTCCCTTCTTATAACAGGGATACAAAAGCTGCAGATTTGAAGTTCTGTTGTGGTCACTGAGCTCTTTATGTCCCCGCACGCGGGTGACATTTTATGATGAAGTTCTTTATGCAGAAAACTTGGGGTTCTGAGCGTTCGGGCTTTATCTCTCCCCTTTGGAAGCAATGTTTTGACTGCAGAGAGCAGTGTTTGGTGGCACAGTTGAAGGAACGGTCTCTGCTGTGGCTCATTGGGTCACGCACTCGCCTCCGAGTCAGAAGGTTGCAGGTTCAAAGTCCCACTCCAGGGAGTTGAACGCAAAAATCTCAGCTGACACTCCCAGTGTAGTACTGAGGGAGTGCTGCACTGTCGGAGGTGCCGTCTTTCGGATGAGACGTTAAACCGAGGCCCCGGCTGCTCTCTCAGGTGGACGTAAAAGATCTCAAGGCGCTATTTTGAAGAAGAGCAGGGGAGTTCTCCCCGGTGTCCTGGGGCCAATATTTATCCCTCAATCAACATCACTAAAACAGATCATCGGGTCATTATCAAAATGCTGTTCGTGGGAGCTACACTTCTAAAAAGTACTTCATTGGCTATAAAACACTTTGGAACATCCTGAGGTGGTGAAAGGTGCTATATAAATGCAGTTCTTTCTTAGTGACACCAGATGGGATACTTCATGTGAGTGTGCCAGACTCTGTTGGAGGAGACTATATCAGTATGAGATTAGAAGTGTCTTGCAAGCGCACACATGTATGGCAATATATCTAACGATATATGCCATGAACTATGTGCGCAATATTCGTCTGCTTCTGCCTGTGTTGTGTGTTGATTCCCCCGCAGCATTGCACGTGGAGGCGAGCCCACATGTCGGCTCAGTGGGAAGCACTCTCTCTCCCTCTCGCCTCTGAGTCAGAAGGTTGTGGGTTCAAGTCCCACCCCAGAGACCTGGTTGTAGGCGAGAGGTTGTGTGATAAAACCGGCAGGATCCGTCCAACCAGTGTTGCCATTGGCAACCCTACCGCGTGGCAAACCGCAGCCCGGGGGACCTTGCTAACGGATCCTCCAGTCTGCTGGTCATAGCGAGTCCCAGCTGTCTTGTCTTCTGGTTGTAGCTCGTGGGAAGGGGACCCGTGCGTGGGGAACCAGCGGCACTGGCATTGGCCTCGCGCTGTGTAAAAGCCGTTTCACCCTGGCAGCCAACACGGTGAGCCTTAGATGGTGAAAGTTGTAACATCTGAAAAACATCCCACCATAGTTAGAAAATCCCTTTGACATCATTAACGGGGCAAGATTAGCAGCGAAATGTGCTGCACTATTGGCTTGAGCACAAAATCCAGGCTGACACACCCTTCCCTTCTTAGGCAGTCCCTCGGAACCGAGGATGACTTGCTTCCACACTAAAAATGAGTTCTCAGGTGACTGATGAGTCCAGTGCGGGACCTAGAGTCTCTGTCACAGGTGGGGCAGACGGTGGTTGAAGGGGCGGGTGGGTGGGGTGCTTGGGTTGACGGGCGCTCCTTGCGCTTGGCTTCCCCTTGCTCCCGACGAAGAGACTCGAGGTGTTCGGCGCCTTCCCGGATGCTTCTCCTCCACTTTGTGCGGTCTTGGGCCAAGGATTCCCAGGTGTCGGTGGGAGATGTTGCACTTTTTCAAGGAGGCGGCGGCGCCGTCTTTCGGATGAGACATTAAACCGAGGCCCCCCGTCTGCTCTCGCAGGTGGACGTAAAAGATCCCAGGGCAGGGGGGAGTTCTCCCCGGTATCCTGGGGCCAATATTTATCCCTCAACCAACATCACTAAAAAAAAAACAACCGATTTACTGATCATTTATCTCTCTTCACAAGCTTGCATCTGGCACATGACTAGACGAGTACAGTTTTGAGGATACAGTGGAAAGCGCTGAGACTCTGAAGTGTCTGAATGTGATGGGTGACTGCTTTTGCGAAGAGCCACTAATGCAGGGTTTGCTGCCCTGCAAATGAATTGAAATCCCCTCTGGAATGTGTCTGTGGAATGCTCCTCGCTGCCAAATTGTTATCACATGCTGATTGATGGAAGTATTTACTGGCAGATGTCGGCTATTTATTTTCAGCCACAGGTCAGCTTGTGAGACGGAATTTTTTTTTGTGGGGGGAGTTGTATAAAGTAAAACTGGAGCAGTTTGGAGAATTTTACACAATCCGCAACTCTTTCTGTACATGGGGATCAGGGTCAGGGGTCGGGTGCGGGGGGGAGGGGAGATGTGTTGACCTGATTGTCAACATGCTGTGTGACTTGGTTCTAGGTGATGGCTGGGGGTAATCGGATTATTCTTACCCCTGTGTTTCCGAAGAGAAAGGGACCTTTGGGATTTATCCCCATTTGTTGCTCTGTGTCCGCTGTATGGGCTAAGATTATACTTCTGAAAAGAAAAAAGACTTGCATTTCTATAGCGCCTTTCATGACCACCGGACGTCCCAAAGTGCTTTACAACCAATGAGGTAGAAATGTAGAAACATAGAAGTTAGGAGCAGGAGTAGGCCATTCGGCCCCTCGAGCCTGTTCCGCCATTTAATGAGGTCATAGCTGATCATCCAAACTCAGTACCCTGTCCCTGCTTTCTCCCCATATCCCTTGATCCCTTTAGCCTCAAGAAATATATCTAACTCCTTCTTGAATATATTTAATGAATTGGCCTCAACTGCCTTCTGTGGTAGAGAATTCCACAGGTTCACCACTCTCTGGGTGAAGAAATTCCTCCTCATCTCAGTCCTAAATGGCTTACCCCTTCTCCTTAGACTGTGACCCCTGGTTCTGGACTCCCCGACCATCGGGAACATCCTTCCTGCATCTAGACTAGTCCTGTTAGAATTTTATAATTTTCAATGAGATCCCCTCTCATTTTTCTAAACTCTAGCGAATATACTTTCTGAAGCGTAGTCACTGTTGTAATGTGGGAAACGCGGCAGTCAACGTGTGCACAGCAAGCTCCCACAAACAGCAATGTGATAATGACCAGATCATCTGTTTTTAATTATGATGATTGAGGGATAAATATTGGCCCCAGGACACCGGGGAGAACTCCCCTGCTCTTCTTTGAAATAGTGCCTTGGGGTCTCATTCATCCAGCTGAGAGAGCAGACGGGGCCTCGGTTTAACGTCTCATCCGAAAGACGGCACCTCCGACAGTGCGGCACTCCCTCAGCACTGCACTGGGAGTGGCAGCCTAGATTTTTGTGCTCAAGTCTTGAACCCACAACCTCCTGACTCAGACGAGTGCTGCCCACTGAGCCACGGCTGACACAGCACCTAATAATTTTATATTGGCTTTGCTCAAATAAGCTTTCAAAGCTTAACTGGTTTCAGTGTCCACCACGTTCCGTACATTTTGTACTGTGTTGGAATTCCACCAATTGAAAGGTGCAGTATTGAAGATTAAAAATGTTCCCGTACTGTATCATGTTGAGCTCAACTGTACCTACCGATAGTGTGACTGATCCATTGGGAATGAGGTATTTCGCTCAACTTCGGATTATCTGTGGCGAATGGCCTTTTACAGATGCGCCTGTTTGCTTTTCTGTCGACTACTCCCCATCCCCCAGAGAGTTTAAAGAAAGAGAGCGTACATGTTTGATTTTAATCAGGTTTCTGGGAAATTCAAGGTTAGCTACAGAAAAGCTGAATTCTGTTTTTGCACAAGATAGGGTAGACGTAGAAAAGATGTTTCCACTTGTGGGGGAGAGCAAAACTCGGGGCCATGAATATAAGAGAGTCACTAATAAATCCAATGGGGAATTCAGGAGAAACCCCTTTACCCAGAGAGTGGTGAGAATGTGGAACTCGCTACCACAGGGAGTGGTTGAGGCGAATAGTAGAGATACATTTAAGGGGAGGCTGGATAAACACATGAGGGAGAAAGGAATAGAAGGATATGGTGATGGGGTGAGATGAAGAGGGGAGGGAGGAGGCTCGTGTGGAGCAGAAACACCGGCATAGACCAGTTGGGCCGAATGGCCTGTTTCTGTGCTGTAAATACTATCTACGTAAAATGTTGAAATTTAAAAACCCATTTTGAGTTTCCTTCTGATTAAACTAGGGATAATTATCTGCTTTGGCACTTGCCCCAGTTAGGATCATTGTGTTTGTTAGGGGAGGGGAGAAATCACTATTGTAAGCCATTTGAATAGTTGCCCCCTTCTCTTGCTACAAGCCATCTGATGCTCTAATTGTCCCTCTCCCGAGCAGCCTGTTCTCCTCCCTCTCTCTCTCATTGCGAGGACGTTTACTTGTTCTGAAATTGCTGCTTATGGTTCATTGTGTGTCACTTTGGAGGGGGTGAGAGGTCAAGAATGCCATTGATCAATGGGCCACCTGCTCTTACTAAGAAAAAACAATCAAGAGGATAGAAAACTACCAATCAAAAACATTGTGTTTGTGGTCATTTTTTGCCAAACTATTTAATGCTTCAATTGTAGAACAAAGAGAAAGTCTCTTTCTCTCTCTCTCTCCTCATGTAAATTCACCCCATGACTTTTCAGACTTTGGAACCCAGTTCTGGGCCGGCCATTGTCGCTTTCCTTGGTTTTAATTGCTGTCATTTAAAAACCTTTTAATGTCAGGTTTAAAAACTGGTTTCGAGCGCTCTGTGGCTTCGCAAAGTCCGCCGACGTGAACATTAGCTTCGACCCTGAATGCAGCATGAATATTTAATCCCAGGGGCTTTTGTGGGCCATTCTGTGTTTAGCTTCCATCATCCGACCACAGCTGACTCATCTGATTCCGTAGATCAGTGCGAGTGCAAATTATTAAAAAAAAACCCTACAGTGGGTTGCAAGGAGAAGGGGGGGAGGTAGGGGGTGGAGGCTGAAAGCTGGCAGTCGAACAGGTTTGTGAAATAGACGGACGAGAGATTTGCTTTGAGACGATATAAAAAAAAAAGCCTCGGTGGGGATATTTAAAAGATCGCAAGGTCTTGTCAAAAGGAGCAAAGCCGGTGACAAAAGTGGAGACTCGCACCACTTTGCAAAAACGTACCCTGAGACCCCCAGGTGTCCGCTCGTTGAGTGACGGTGGCGGATAAAGTGCGACAATGGCAGCGACCTTTCACACAGATCTTGTGCCAAGGTGTTAGTTGGCTCTCGGCGCGAAGGGCACTTGTTTTCTGATCCAACTCACCAAAAGACAATGTTTCTGAGCTCAGATGGCCCGTGATCTGGTGCATGTCAAACAGCTAAGTTTTCCAGACCTTAATATTAACGAATCAACAACTCTTGTGATTAAAATGCAACCACTCGATTCCATTCTGATCCTAAAATGCAAATGAAACATCCTTCAGATGCTCGTCTCCTCCCGCCGCGCCAGTCCCTCACCTTCATCAATATCAATAAATGCACTGCACAGTGGCCTGGCTAATTTTGAGAGAGCTTGGGCTTAGATGTAATTTATTGATGCACATTAAATGGCGGGGAGAAAGCAGAAAGCTCCCCTGTCGTTGGAAAGGTACTTTTCCAAAATATAAGAGGGTTTATTATGTTAACTGAATTGGTGATCAAAGCCTTCACAGCTTTCAATGATTCTTTGAGCTGCTTTTATGCTCGCGGCTGGCTGACCTGTTCTGGCACTGCTGACTGCTAACGCACTGATCTCCTGCACCTGACTGCGACCACAAGTCAGTTGTGGGGGGGTGACCCCATTTTCTGTTCACCACAGAGACACGATAGCAAAATACTGCAGATGCTGGAAATCCGAATAACAGCAGAAAACGCTGGAAAAACTCAGGTCGAAGACCCTTCGTCAGAACTGCTTTTTTCTCAGTTCTGACAAAAGGTCATCGACCTGAAACGTTAACTCTGTTTCTCTCTCCACGGATGCTGCCCTGGCCTGCTGAGTATTTCCAGCGTTTTCTGTTGTTAGGCCAGATTTAACAAGTCGGGTTACAGCCGCCTGGGAGACCCGTGCGCCAGGAACTGGGGGTGCGAGCATGGACTCCACATACTACAAAAGCAGATGTTGATTTTATGGATGTACCTTTACTTTCCCCCAAAAGAGCGGCATGCGTGTTCTGAAATGGGATTGCACTTGCAACACAAGGCAGTTCCAACTGAGACTGTCAGCCTTGGCTCAGTGGGCAGCACTCTCTTTCGCCTCTGAGTCAGAAGGTTGTGGGTTCAAGTCCCACTCCAGAAACTTTGAGCACAAAAATCTAGGCTGACACTCCAGTGCAGTGCTGAGGGAGTGCTGCACTGTCGGTGGTGCCGTCTTTCGGATGAGACGTTTAACCGAGGTCCCGTCTGCTCTCGGGTGAATGTGAAAGATCCCATGGGCACTATTTTGAAGAAGAGCAGGGGAGATCTTCCCGGTGTCCTGGTCAAAATTTACCCCTCAGCAAACATCACTCAAAAAATGATGATCTGGTCATTATCTCAGTGCTGTTTGTGGGATCTTGCTGTGTGCAAACTGCCTGCCGTGTTTCCCATATTAAAGCAGTGACAACAGAGTGCTGTGGAACATCCTGAGATCGTGAAAGGTGCGATATAAATGTAAATCTTTCTTTCCTCAACTGTGATAAAAAAAAAATTGGCTTTTTGATCAGCTTGTGTAAGCTTGTGCAAGAATAGAATTCCCGCAGAGAATGTTCACAAAATTAATTGTTAAGTGGACATGTCAGCGAACAACACTGAGGCATTATCAACAGTCAAGACGAGAATAGGAACATTGTGTTTTTGCCAAATTAAATCAGTGACCAGGATTGTTGCCTCATAACAAAGTCGTAAAAGAGTCAGAAAAGGAATCCGTGTGTTCAACCAATTTCTACTTTTGGAACTCGTCAGTCAGTAAATTTCCAGTTCGTACCAGGACTCTCATATTACTGCTGCTCAACTACCTCCCGTTAGAAGAATGCAAAATATGGGGGATTCATTCCACATCCATCTATCCTGTGCTGTTTGAGAAGCATCAATAGAATCATAGAAAGTTACAGCACGGAAGGAGGCCATTTCGGCCCATCGTGTCCACGCCAGCCAACAAAGAGCTATCCAGCCTAATCCCACTTCCCAGCTCTTGGTCCGTAGCCCTGCAGGTTAGAGCATCCCAAGTGCACATCCAAGTACTTTTTAAATGTGGTTAGGGTTCCTGCCTCTACCACCCTTTCAGACAGTGAGTTCCAGACCCCCACAACCCTCTGGGTGAAGAAATTTCACCTCAAATCCCCTCTAAACCTCCAATTACTTTAAATCTGTGCCCCCTGGTTTTTGACCCCTCTGCTAAGGGAAATAGGTCCTTTCTATCCACTTTATCTAGGCCCCTCATAATTTTATACACCTCAATAAGGTCTCCCCTTAGCCTCCTCTGTTCCAAGGAAAACAGACCCAGCCTATCCAGTCTTTCCTCATAGCTAAGATTTTCTACTCCCGGCAACATCCTTGTAAATCTCCTCTGTACCCTCTCTAGTGCAATCACATCTTTCCTGTAATGTGGTGACCAGAACTGCACGCAGTACTCTAGCTGAGGCCTAACTAGTGTTTTATACAGTTGAAGCATAACCCCCCTGCTCTTGTATTCTATGCCACGGCTAATAAAGGCAAGCATTCTGTATGTCGCCTTAACCACCTTATCTGCCTGGCCTGCTACCTTCAGGGATCTGTGGACATGCACTCCAAGGTCCCTTTGTTCCTCTACACTACTCAGTGTTCTATCATTTATTGTGTATTCCCTTTCTTTGTTACAGTAGTTACATGTTTTTAGGGGCAAGGGTAACAGGTCAGAATGTCACAACAGGACCGCGAGTGGGGGCACACAACCTTGAGTGCACCCACTCAACATTCCTCCACTGCTACCCCTACAAAGAGTTCCTATGCATACAGAAGACATTACACGCTGGCTTGGTTCAGTTGCTAACACATTGACTGAAGTTCTGGAATGCGCTGCCTCAACAGGTGGTGGAAGCAGATTCAATAGTAACTTTCAAAAGGATATCCCTCAACGAACATCAATAAAACAGATGATTTGCTCATTCTCACATTGCTGTTTGTGGAAGCTTGCTGTGCGCAAATTGGCTGCCGCGTTTCCTACATTACAACAGTGACTACACTTTGAAAAGTACTTCATTGGCTGTAGAGCGCTTTGGGACATCTTGAGGTCCTTCCTTCTCTCCTCTGCTGGTTGCTTTAGTTGTGGCACGTTCTTTCTCAAAATCTGCCTGATTCTGAGGAGAGTGGTTGTTAGACTGCTGCAGTATTTAACGGAGAGATCCTCCCCTGCTCCCAGTAGTCTAGTGGGGCAGTATGTAACGGTCAAGAAGATCCATGGGTCCCATCTTTGGTGTGGGTTGAGTTGGACATTGTCAGATGTACAGACCAGTGAGGGCACTGTAGTTATCCCTTGCTCTCCCCGAGACTTTCATAGAAACATAGAAGATAGGAGCAGGAGTAGGCCATTCGGCCCCTCGAGCCTGCTCCGCCATTTAATGCAATCATGGCTGATCATCCAAATTCAGTACCCTGTCCCTGCCTTCTCCCCATAACCCTTGAACCCTTTAGCATTAAGAAATATATCTAACTCCTTTTTGAATATATTTAATGAATTTGCCTCAACTGCCTTCTGTGGTAGAGAATTCCACAGGTTTACCACTCAATGGGTGAAGAAATTCCTCCTCCATCTCAGTCCTAAATGGCTTACCCCTTATCCTTAGACTGTGACCCCTGGTTCTGGACTCCCCCGCCATCGGGAACACCCTTCCTGCATCTAGTCTGTCTACTCCTGTTAGAATTTTATAAGTTTCAATGAGATCCCCTCTCATTCTTCTAAACTCCAGCGAGTATAAGCCCAATCGACCCAATCTCTCCTTATACGTCATTCCTGCCATCCCAGGCATCAGTCTGGTGAATCTTCGCTGCACTCCTTCCATGGCAAGAACATCCTTCCTCCGATAAGGCGACCAAAACTGCACACAATACTCAAGGTGTGGTCTCACCAAGGCCCTGTACAACTGCAGCAAGACATTCAGTTGTGTACAGGGTCTGTATTATGTCCGTGAATGATTGAGACACGGACAGCAGGAGTTAAACAAAACACGTCTTTACTGGTGGAAGTCAATAGTGAAACTAAAACAACAGAGGCTCACTAGCGCCTTTTATACAGGGGTGGTGACTGCCGGTACTGCAGTCTGAGACCAGTTATTCTCTTAGGTACATACACAACAGTCTGGTTCAGTTATGGATTGGCAAGCTTGCTGACAGCGAATGTCTAGACCCAGAGGTTGGTGAAGAACAACTATCTGGCAAGGTATCAGGGGAGCCAGCGTTGTTCATGGAGCTGTGCCAGCAAGTATTGTAATTGTGTGGAGTTGAAATACAGTAGGATAGGGGAGGACCACAGGATCAACATGGCATCAAGTTCATAAAGGGACATTTCAAACTCTCTTTCCCCCCCACCTCCAAAAAAAACTGATATAACACTTTGTTACAGATGCAAACAGTCTCAAAATGCTGGTTGGTTCTCAGCTATTTGCTGAAATTGATGTGTATGCTCCAACCAGCAAAATTTTCCTGAGAAAATAACAAATTAATGTCCATCAACCCGAGCCTGTTTTATAGAAAGACTTGCATTTCTCCAGCGCCTTTCACGACCACCAGACGTCCCAAAGCACTTTATAACCAATTAAGTACTTTTTTTGAAGTGTCGCCATGTTGTAATGTGGGAAACGTGGCAGCCAATTTGCGCACAGCAAGCTCCCACAAACAGCAATGTGATAATGTCCAGATAATCTGTTTTTTAGTGATGTTGATTGAGGGACAAATATTAGCCCAGGACACCGGGGAGAACTCCCCTGCTCTTCGAAAAAGTGCCGCGGGATCTTTTACGTCCACCTGAAAGGACAGACGGGGCCTCGGTTTAACGTCCCATCCGAAAGACGGCGCCTCCGACACTGCAGCACTCCCTCAGCATTGCACTGGGAGTGTCAGCCTGGATTTTGTGCTCAAGTCTCTGGAGTGGGACTGTGAACCCCACGACCTTCTGACTCCGAGGCGAGGGTGCCGCCCACTGAGCCACGGCTGACACACAAATAACACTTCGACTGGATGGCCTTAAGGGGAAGTGTTGTCCATTCGCCACTGGCCACGTCTGATTAGTAAATAAAAAATGACTAATGGACACTGTGACCTCACTACTCAAACTCGCATGGTGTGCGCGTGTGAACTTCAACCTTTGGGTGCGTTTGTTGATAAGATGATAAGTAGAGTGTGCGAGTGTTTTGTTTCCTTGGTTACTGTTAAGTCTGTGTGTTATAGTGATAATTACTACACAGACTACAAGGGTAATTTCAACAGGTCTTTACTGGTTGGAGGTAGGGACTATACTGAATACAATATTACTACACAGTGCTTATATACCGGTGTGGTCACCACCGGTATTACGTATACAGCAGCCAGAGAAAGTAGTACATCTCTTAAGGTGGAACAGGCTTAAGTTCTCTTAAGGTGGAACAGGTTACATACACCACAGTTACTGGATGGTGTCAAGTAAATATTTGCCTGTGACCTATATTTAGCTGTATTGCATGAGTGTATCACAAGAATCTTACAGCACAGAAGGAGGCCATTCGGCCCATCGTGCCTGTGCTGGCTCTGTGAACGAGCTCTCCAATTGGTCCCACTCCCCCCCGCTCTTTCCCCGCAGCCATGTACATTTTTCCTTTTCAAGTATTTTTCCAATTCCCTTTAGAAAGTTACTTTTGAATGTCCGGTGCTTTCTACTAAGATTCGGGCATGTGGCTACAAAAGTGTTGCTGTAGTCACACCTGTGGCTGGTCAGTGGACGACGTGGCTCAAGAAGGTTAAGGGGAGATTTAATCGAGGTGTTCAAAAGCAAGAGGGGTTTTGATAGAGTAAATAAGGAAAAACTGTTTCCAGTGGCAGGAGGGTCAGCAACCAGAGGACACAGAGTTAAGATAACGGTGGCATAATGGACTCGTAATCCACCGGCCTGGACTAATGATCCAGAGACGCGAGTTCAAATCCCACCACGGCAGCTGGGGAATTTAAATGCAGTTAATTAAATAAATCTGGAATAAAAAGCTCGTATCAGTCATGGTGACCATGAAACTATTGGATTGTCGTAAAAACCCATCTGGTTCACTAATGTCCTTCAGGGAAGGAAATCTATCGTCTTTACCTGGTCTGGCCTATATGTGACTCCAGACCCACAGCAATGTGGTTGACTCTTAACTGTCCTCTGAAATGCCCTAGCGAGACACTCAGTTGTAACAAACCGTTATGAAACAAAATAATAAGAATAAAACCGGACAGACCACCCAGCATCGACCTCGGCACTGGCTATGGACACGACAATGGCACACCCAGCCCAGTCGACCCTGCAAAGTCCTTTTCACCAACATCTGGGGACTTGTGCCAAAATTGGGAGAGCTGTCCCACAGACTAGTCAAGCAACAGCCTGACATGGTCACACTCACTGAATCATGCCTTTCAGCCAATGTCCCAAACTCCTCCATCACCATCCCTGGGTATGTCCTGTCCCACCGGCAGGACAAACCCACCAGGGGTGGTGGCACAGTGGTATACAGTCGCCTTGGGAGTGGCCTTGGGAGTCCGCAACATTGACTCCGGACCTCATGGAGTCTCATAGCTTCAGGTCAAGCATGGGCAAGGAAACCTTCTGCTGATTACCACCTCCCTCAGCTGATGAATCAGTACTCCGCCATGTTGAACACCACTTGGAAGAAGCACCGAGAGTAGCAAGGGCACGGAATGTACTCTGGGTGGGAGGACTTCAATGTCCATCACCAAGAGTGGCTCGGCAGCACCACTACTGACCGAGCTGGCCGATTCCTGAAGGGCATAACTCCCAGTCTGGGCCTGCGACACGTGGTGAGAGAACCAACACGAGGGGAAAAACCTACCTGACCTCATCCTCACCAATCTACCTGTCGCAGATGCATCTGTCCATAACAGCATTGGTAGCAGTGACCACCGCACAGTCATTGTGGAGACACCCTCCATTGTGTTGTGTGGCACTACCACTGTGCTAAATGGGATAGATTCAGAACAGATCTAGTAGCTCAAAACTGGGCATCCATGAGGCGTTGTGGACCATCAGCAGCAGCAGAATTGTATTCCACCACAATCTGTAACCTCATAGCCCAGCATATCCCTCACTCTACCATTACCACCAAGCCAGGGGACCAGCCCTGGTTCAACAACGAGTGTAGAAGAGCATGCCAGGAGCAGCACCAGGTGTACCTAAAAATGAGGTGCCAACCTGGGGAAGCTGCAACACAGGACTACATGCATGCTAAAAAGCGGAAGCAGCTATAGGCAGAGCTAAGCGATCCCACAATCAATGGATCAGATCAAAGCTCTGCAGCCCTGCCACATCCAGTTGTGAATGGTGGTGGACCATTAAACAGCTAACGGGAGGAGGAGGCTCCATGAATATCCCCATCCTCAATGATGATGGAGCCCAGCACGTCAGTGCAAAAGACAAGGCTGAAGTGTTTGCAACCATCTTCCGCCAGAAGTGCCAAGTGGATGATCCATATCGGCCTACTCCTGAGGTCCCCACCATCACAGAAGCCAGTCTTCAGCCAATTCGATTCACTCCATGTGATATCAAGAAACGGCTGAGCGTACTGGATACAGCAAAGGCTATGGGCCCTGACAACATAAGAAATAGGAGCAGGAGGAGGCCATTCAGCCCTTCGAGCCGGCTCCACCATTCAATGAGATCATGGCTGATCTTCTGCCTCAACTTCATTCACCGGCCCTATCGCCATATCCCTTGATGCCCTTACTAGTCAGAAATCTATCGACTTCTGTTTTGAATATACCCAATGACTGAGCCTCCACAGCCCTCTGGGGTAGAAAATTCCAAAGATTCACCACCCTCTGTATGAAGAAATTTCTTCTCCTCTCAGCCCTGAATGGTCTACCCTTTTTCCTGAAGCTGTGGCCCCTGGTTCTAGACTCCCCAGCCAAGGGAAACATTCTCCCAGCATCCACCCTATCAAGCCCTGTAATAATTTTGTATGCTTCAACGAGATCCCCTCTCGTTCTTCTGAATTCAAGAGAATAGAGGCCTAGTTTACTCAATCTCTTCTCCTACGACAGTCCCGCCATCCCAGGAATCAATCTCGTGAACTTTCGTTGCACTCCCTCTATGGCAAGTATATCCTTCCTGAGGTAAGGAGACCAAAATTGTACACAGTACTCCAGGTGTGGTCTCACCAAGGTCCTATATAATTGGAGTAAGACTTCTTTACTCCTGTACTAAAATCCTCTTGTAATGAAGGCCAGCATACCATTTGCCTTCCTAATGGCTTGTTGCGCCTGTACATTCACTTTCAGTGACTCATGTACAAGGACACCCAGGTCCCTTTGAGCATCTGCATTCCCCAACCTTTCACCATTTAGGAAATACTCTGCCTTTCTATTTTTTTCTACCAAAATGGATAACTTCACATTTATCCACATTATAGTCCATCTGCCATGTTCTCGCCCACTCACTGAGCCTGTCGAGATCCCCTTGAAGCCTCTTCACGTCCTCTTCGCAACTGACACTGCCACCTAGCTTTGTATCATCAGCAAATTTGGAAATGTTACATTTAGTCTCCTCATCCAAATCATTGATATAGATTGTGAATAGCTGGGGCCCAAGCATCGATCCTTGCAGTACCCCACTAATCACAGCCTGCCATCCTGAAAACGACCCGTTTATCCCTACTCTTTGTTTTCTGTCTGTTAACCAATTCTCAATCCATGCTAGTATATTACTCCCAATTCCATGTGCCCTAATTTTGTTCACCAACCTCTTGTGTGGGACCTTATCGAAGGGCTTCTGAAAATCCAAATACACCACATCTACCAGCTCCCCTTTGTCTACTCCACTAGTTACATCTTTAAAGAACTCCAATAGGTTTGTCAAACAGGATTTCCCTTTCATAAATCCATGTTGACTCTGCCCAATCTTACTATTAGTTTCTAAGTGCCCAGTTATTGCATCCTTTATAATAGATTCCAGCATTTTCCCAACTACTGATGTGAGGCTAACAGGTCTGTTGTTCCCCGTTTTCTCTCTCCCTCCTTTCTTAAGTAGCGGGGTTGCATTTGCTATCCTCCAATCTGCAGGAACGGTTCCAGAATCTATAGAATTTTGGAAGGTGACAACCAATGCGTCCACTATCCCAATGGCCACCTCTTTCAAAACCCTAGGATGTAGGTCATCCGGTCCTTGAGATTTATCGACTTTTAGTCCCATTAATTTTGCTAGTACTGTTTTTTTACTAATAATTTCTTTAAGTTCCTCATTCTCGCCACACCCTTGGTTTTCTTGTATTTCTGGGCGGTTTTTTGTGTCTTCCTCCGTGAAGACAGAAACAAAGTATTTATTTAATTTCACTGCCATTTCCTCATTCCCCATTATAAATTCTCCCATCTCTGACTGTAAAGGACCTACATTTACCTTTGCCAGTCTTTTCCTTTTCACATATCTATAGAAGCTTTTACAATCCATTTTTATATTTTTCGCTAGTTTGTGCTCGTATTCCATTTTCCCTTTCTTTATCAATTTCTTGGTCCCACTTTGCTGATTTGTAAAAAGATCCCAATCCTCAGGCTGACCGCTTTTTCTGGCAACTTTATAAGCTTCCTCCTTTGACTTAATACTCGCATAATTTCTTTTGTTAGCCACATTTGGATCACTTTTCCTTTTGGGTTTTTATGCCCTGGAGGAATATATGTTTGTTGCAAATGATGCATTATTTCCTTGAATGTTAGCCATTGTATGCCCACCTTCATACCTTTTAGTGTAGTCTCCCAATCTACCATGGCCAACTTGTCCCTCATAGCCTTGTAGTTTCCTCTGTTTAGATTGAAGACCTTAGTTTCAGATTGGACTGCATCACTCTCAAACTTAAAGTAAAATTAAATCATATGTTCACTTGTCCCTAAAGGCCCCTTTACCACAAGATCCCGACTGTCGTACTGAAGACTTGCGCTCCAGAACTAGCCGCACCCCCAACCAAGCTGTTCCAGTACAGCTACAACACTGGCATCTATCCGACAATGCGGAAAACTGCCCAGGTATGTCCTGTCCACAAAAAGCAGAGCAAATCCAATCCGTCCAATTACCACCCCATCAGTCTACTCTCAATCATCAGCAAAGTGATGGAAGGTGTTGTTGACAGTGCTATCAAGTGGCACTTACTCACCAATAACCTGCTCACTGATGCTCAGTTTGGGTTCCACCAGGACCACTCGGCTCCAGAGCTCATTACAGCCTTGCTCCAAACATGGACAAAGGAGCTGAATTCCAGAGGACAAGTGAGAGTAACTGCCCTTGACAGCAAGGCAGCATTTGACCGAGCGCGGCATAGAAACATAGAAGATAGGAGCAGGAGTAGGCCATTCGGCCCTTCGAGCCTGCTCCGCCATTCAATGAGATCATGGCTGATCATCCAAATTCAGTACCCTGTCCCTGCCTTCTCCCCATATCCCTTGATCCCTTTAGCCTCAAGAAATATATCCAACTCTTTCTTGAATATATTTAATGAACTAGCCTCCACCGCCCTCTGTGGCATAGAATTACACAGGTTCACCACTCTCTGGGTGAAGAAATTCCTCCTCATTTCAGTCCTAAATGGCTTACCCCTTATCCTTAGACTATGACCCCTGGTTCTGGACTCCCCGGCCATCAGAAACATCCTTCCTGCATCTAGTCTGTCCCGACCTGACAGAATTTTATAGGTTTCGATGAGATTCCCCCTCAATCTTCTAAACTCCAGTGAGTATAAGCCCAATCGACACAATCTCTCCTCCTACGTCATTCCTGTCATCCCAGGTATCAGCCTGGTGAATCTTCGCTGCACTCCCTCCATGGCAAGAACGTCCTTCCTCAGGTAAGGTGACCAAAACTGCACACAATACTCAAGGTGTGGTCTCACCAAGGCCCTGTACAACTGCAGCAAGACATCCCTGTTCTTGTACTCGAACCCTCTTGCTACGAAGGCCAACATACCATTTGCCTTCTTAACCGCCTGCTGCACCTGCATGCTTACCTTCAGCGACTGGTGCACAAGGACCCCAGGTCTCTTTGCACTTCCCCTTCTCCCAATCTATTGCCATTCAAATAATAATCTGCCTTCCTGTTTTTGACACCAAAGTGGATAACCTCACATTTATCCACATTATAGTGCATTTGCCATGTTTCTGCCCAATCACCCAACCTGTCCAAATCGTACTGGAGTTTCCCGACATCCTCCTCGCAGCTTACCCTCCCGCCCAGCTTTGTGTCGTCTGCAAATTTGGAGACATTACATCCAATTCCCTCGTCCAGATCACTAATATATATTGTGAACAGCTGGGGTCCTAGGACCGATCCTTGCGGTACCCCACTAGTCACTGCTTGCCACTCGGAAAACGACCCGTTTATTCCAACTCTTTGCTTTCTGTCCGCTAACCAGTTCTCTATCCAAGTCAATACCTTGCCCCCAATCCCATGTGCCTTAATTTTGCACGCTAATCTCTTGTGTGGGACCTTATCGAAAGCCTTCTGAAAGTCCAAATACACCACATCCACTGGTTCTCCCTTATCTATTTTACCAGTTACATCCTCAAAAAATTCCAGCAGATTAGTCAAGCATGATTTACCTTTTGTAAATCCATGTTGACTTTGTCCGATCCTGTCACTGCTAACCAAGTGCTCTGCTATTACATCTTTTATAATAGACTCTAGCATTTTCCCCACTACCGATGTCAGGCTTACCGGTCTATAATTCCCCGCTTTTTCTCTACCACCTTTTTTGAATAGTGGGGTAACATTAGCTACCCTCCAATCCATGGGTACCGTTCCAGAGTCTATCGAGTTCTGGAAGATGATCAGTAATGCATCTACTATCTCTAGGGCCACTTCCTTAAGTACCCTGGGATGTAGACCATCAGGCCCTGAGGATTTATCGGCCTTCAGTCCCATCAATTTTCCTAACACCATTTTCCTACAAATACTGATTTCTTTCAGTTCCTCGCTTTCATCAGACCGTATGTTCCCCGGCATCTCTGGGAGGTTATTTGTGTCCTCCTTTGTGAAGACAGAACCAAAATATGCATTTAGTTGGTCTGCCATTTCCTTGTTTCCCATTATAAATTCCCCTGATTCTGACTGTAAGGGACCTACGCTTGACTTCACTAATCTTTTTCTCTTCACATATCTATAAAAGCTTTTATAGTCAGTTTTTAGGTCCCTGCTAGCTTACTCTCATATTCTATTTTCCCTTTCTTAATTAATCCCTTTGTCCTCCTTTGTTGACTCCTAAACTGCTCCCAATCCTCAAGATTATTGCTTTTTCTGGCCAATTTATATGTCCTCTCCTTGGATCTTATGCTATCCCTAATTTCCCTTGTTAGCCACGGTTGAGTCACCTTTTTTGTTTTATTTTTACGCCAAACTGGGATGAACAAATTCTGTAGCTCATCCATTTGGTCTTTGAATGTTTGCCATTGCCTATCCACCGTCAACCCTTTGAGCGCCATTCCCCACTCAATCCTACCCAACTCGCTCCTCAGACCATCGTAGTTTCCTTTATTTAAATTGAGGACCCTTGTCTCTGAGTCAACCACTTCATTCTCCATCAAGGAGCCCTATTAAAACTGAAGTCAATGGGAATCGGGGGGAAAGCTCTCCACTGGCTGAAGTCATACCTAGCACAAAGGAAGATGGTTGTGGTGGTTGGAGGTCAATCATCACAGCCCCAGGACATCGCTGCAGGAGTTCCTCAGGGCAGTGTCCTCGGCCCAACCATCTTCAGCTGCTTCATCAATGACCTTCCCTCCAACATAAGGTCAGAAATGGGGATGTTCGCTGCTGACTGCACAGTGTTCAGCGCCATTCACAACTCCTCAGATAATGAAGCAGTCCATGCCCGCATGCAATAAGACCTGGACAACATTCAGGCTTGGGCTGATAAGTGGCAGGTAACATTCACGCCACACAAGTGCCAGGCAATGACTGTCTCCAACAAAAGAGAGTCTAACCACCACCCCTTGACATTCAACAGAATCCTGTGGCAGCAAGAGCAGGTCAGAGGCCAGGTATTCTGCGGCGAGTGTCTCACCTCCTGACTCCCCAAAGCCTTTCCACCATCTACAAGGCACAAGTAAGGAGTGTGATGGAATACTCTCCACTTGCCTGGATGAGTGCAGCTCCTTAAGAACGTCTGAAAGTCTGAAATAGGAGCAGGAGTCGGCCATTTGTCCCCTCGAGCTTGCTCTGCCATTCAATAAGATCATGGCTGATCTGATATTGGCCTCAGCTCCACTTTCCCACCTGCTCCCCATAACCCTTGATTCCCCTGTAGCTCAAATATCTGTTTATCTGCACCTTGAATATATTCAATGACTCCGCCTCCATAGCTCTCTGTGGCAGAGAATTCCAAAGATTCACGACCCTCTGAGAGAAGAAATTCCTCCTCATCTCCGTTTTAAATGGGCGACCCCTTATTCTGAAACTGTGCCCCCTAGTTCTACATTCCCCCACGAGGGGAAACATCCTCCCTGCATCGACCCTGTCAAGCCCCTTCAGAATCTTATATGTTTCAATAAGATCACCTCTCATTCTTCTAAACTCCAATGAGTATAGGCTCAACCTGCTCAACCTTTCTTCATAAAACAACACTCAAGAAGCTCGACACCATCCAGGACAAAGCAGCCCGTTTGATTGGCACCCCATCCACCACCTTAAACATTCACTCCCTCCACCACTGGTGTACCGTGGCTGCAGTGTGTACCATCTACAAGATGCACTGCAGCAACTCGCCAAGGCTTCTTCGACAGCACCTCCCAAACCCGCGACCTCTTCCACCTAGAAGGACAAGGGCAGCAGGCGCATGGGAACACCACCACCTCCAAGTTCCTCTCCAAGTCACACAACATCCTGACTTGGAAATATATCGCCGATCCTTCACCGTTACTGGGTCAAAATCCTGGAACCCCCTCCCTAACAGCACTGTGGGAGTACCTTCACCACACGGACCGCAGCCGTTCAAGAAGACGGCTCACCACCAGCTTCTCAAGGGCAACTAGGGATGGGCAATAAATTCTGGCCTGGCCAGCGATGCCCACATCCCATAAATGAATAAAAAAGAAATTGGCAAAAGAACCAGCGGGGGAGATGAGGAGAATATTATTTACACAGCGAGTTGTTGTGATCTGGAATGCACTGCCTGAAAGGGCAGTGGAATCAGATTCAATAGTAACTTTCAAAATGGAATTGGATAATTACTTGAAAAGGAAAAGCTTGCAGGGCTACGGGGAAAGAGCAGGGGGGAGTGGGACTAATTGGAGAGCTCTTTCAAAGAGCCGGCACAGGCACGATGGGCTGAATGGCCTCCTATGCTGTATGAGTCGATGATCATCCGACTTGCCACGAGCAATGCCATGGGGGATTCACTAGTCTTTAATTAATGTTTTGGAACTTGGATATTTTCAGCATTTTAAGAAGATGGTTTGCTGGTTTCTGTTCTATTGTTACTTAATTGGCTTTACTTTGCCACAAAACTCAAAAATGCAGGTTTGACGAGTCTACCATTCTATGTTAAACTTGTATAGAACCTTGGTTAGACCACACTGGCTGTACTGTGAGCAGTTCTGGTCTCCATATTATAAAAAAGATACGGAGGCACTGGGGAAGGTGCAGAATGATTTACTGGAATGATACCAGAACTGAGAGGTTATACCCATCAGGAAAGACTGAACAGGCTGGGGCTCTTTTCTCTAGAAAAGAGAAGGCTGAGGGGGTGACCTGATAGAGGTCATCAAGATTACGAAAGGGTTTGATAGGGTGGACGTAGAGAAGATGTTTCCACTTGTAGAGGAGACCAGACCGAGGGGCCGTAAATATAAGGTAGTCACTAATAAATCCAGTAGGGAATTCAGGGGAAACCTCTTTACCCGGAGAGTGGCGAGAATGTGGAACTCGTTACCACAGGGAGTGGTTGAGGCGAATAGTATAGAGGCATTTAAGGTGAAGCTGGATAAACACATGAGGGAGGAAGGAACAGAAGGATATGCTGATGAGCAATAGATGAAGAGGCAGGAGGAGGCTCGTGTGCAGAAGTTGGGCCGAATGGCCTGTTTCTGTGCTCTATGTTCCATGTAATATTAAGTTAGGGTGACCATATTTTCAAAACCGAATCCGGGGAGACACCGGGAGGGAGCGCAGCAAAGCAGGCAGGACGGAAAATGTAGTTTGTGCGGCGCAGCGAGGCAACATTTTTTGTTGTTTTGAAGCAAACTGAATCTGCAAAAAGCAGCGACAGAACTTCCCGCCTGAATAATGCGGCCGCCGGTCGTAGCATCAGCCGGCCGCCATCACCGGCTCCTCGGCACGCGGAGAATGCCTACCGCGGCCACAGAGCGCGCAACTCTGCCTAAATTCAAGTCCTTCAGTGAGTCCAGCCCTTCTCCTGGTTGAAAGTGGGAGATTGCCATCCGTCCCACCAATCGGAATCCGCCCCGCCCACTTTATTGACCGACTGCAGGGGAGGTCGGGGGTCTCGTGGCTCCTGGTTTGAACCCCCGCATATTTGGGGGTCGAGTTTCCTGAACCGGCGTCTCTTCCGGGGACCTCGTTTACCCGGGGACACAGTCCCTCATCCGTGGACTGTCCCTGGAAACCGCAAATATAAAAAAACATGTTGATTTGTGAAGCTATCTGCTGAGCTGCGAAAGGAAATAGTTGGGTTGTGATTATGGAGAGTTGGCTGAAAGGAACTGCTCAGGAAATAGTCGTCTAGGGTGTTAACCAAGCAGGGTCATTAAGGCCTGGCACACATCTTGATTAGTTAAAACATGGTTGTCTGAGATTTCATATATTCTTAAAATAGGGCCCGCTGAGGGAGTCAAACTGGGTTAAAATCACTTTGTGAAAGGCTTCTGAATTTGAAGGGAAGCTCCCTCACTCTTCTTCGAAACTGTGCCTTGTGATCTTTTACATCCACCTGAGAGAGCAGACGGGGCCTCGGTTTAACGTCTCATCCGAAAGACGGCCCCTCTGACAGTGCAGCTCTCCCTCAGCACTGCACTGGAATGTCAGCCGAGATTTTGGTGCTCGAGTCTCTGGAGTGGGATTTGAACCCACAACCTTTCTGACTCAGAGGAGAGAGTGCTACCCACTGAGCCACGGCTGGCAAACTAACAAACCTCATCAAACTAATTAACGGGTCATTCATCTCATTGCTGTTTGTGGGAAGTTGGCGAGTGCAAAATGGCTGTCACATCATTGCACTCCAATGAAATTCTTTGTATTTGAAGTGCTTTGGAACATTTTCAGGAGATGTGAAAACAGGCGAGAGTGCTACCCACTGAGCAACGGCGGACATAGGAAGTAAGTGTGACCCTTTACAGGAAGTGTGCACTTACGCAAGACTTTTAACATGTAGGTTTTCAAATGGCATATTAATTTATACAGCTCCGACAACATTTGCAAGGATTATGTTGCCTGAGGGTGTCTAACACGCGTTTGCTTTGATTACGGAGGCTGTGTTTACATGGTGGTCGGTGACCCACAGTTCAGGCCCGCGGTCCAGTTGTCATGGGGAGTGGCGGGGTTTTTCCACTTGTGTTCCCAGTGCAGTTGTGAGTGTTGGGGGGGGGGGGGGGGGGGCGTCGGATTGATTGATCTGGATTTGCACGGCCAGCGTTCGTTTACAGCATCATGTTTACCACTTCTCTGAATAAACACAAGTTGGTGTGCAACCACATCCTGCAGAGGAATAAATTGTATCTAAAAATTGAACCGCCGCCGATAAAATCTCAGCAACTAAAACAGAGCTACAGCAGTCTCCTTTTCAACTTTTTGAACGAGCTGGTTGAAAGAGGAAATAGTTCGGGTGCAGTCGAGGTAGATTCCCACGAGGGGGAAAGGTAGGGCAACTAAAGTCAGGGCTCCCTGGATGACGAAAGAGAGAGAATATGATGAAGCAGAAAAAGTGCACATATGGCAAGAATACATCTGAGAATCAGGCTAAATATAGAAAGTTCAGAGGAGAAGTGAAAAAGAAAATGAGAGGGGCAAAGAGAGAGTATGAGAATAGAGTGGCAGCCAACATAAAGAGTAATCCAAAAGTCTTCTCTAGGCATATAAATAGTAAAAAGGTAGTAAGAGGAGGGGTGGGGCTGATTAGGGACCAAAAAGGAGACCTACACATGGAGGCAGAGGGTATGGCTGAGGTACTAAACGAGTACTTTCCATCGGTCTTCACCAAGGAAGAAGATGCTGTCATAGACGTAGTGAAGGAGGAGGTAATGGAGACACTTGATAGGATAAAAATTGATAAAGAGGAGGTATTAGAAAGGCTGGCTGTACTTCAAGTAGATAAGTCACCAGGACCGGATGGGATACATCCTAGGACACTGAGGGTGGTTAAGGAGGAAATCGCGGAGGTACTGGCCATAATCTTCCAATCCTCCTTAGATGTGGGGTGGTGCCAGAGGACTGGAGAATTGCAAATGTTACACCATTGTTCAAAAAAGGGTGTAAAGATAAACCCAGCAACTACAGGCCAGCAGTTTAACCTCGGTAGTGGGGAAGCTTTTAGAAACAATAATCAGGGACAAAATTAACAGTCGCTTGGACAAGTGTGGATTAATTAAGGAAAGCCAGCACAGATTTGTTAAAGGCAAATCGTGTTTAACCAACTTGATCGAGTTTTTTGATGAGGTGACAGAGAGGGTTGATGAGTGTACATGACAGTGTACATGGATTTCTAAAAGGCGTTCGACAAAGTGCCACATAATAGGCTCGCCAGCAAAGTTGAAGCCCATGGAATAAAAGGGACAGTGGCAGCCTGGATATGGAATTGGCTGAGTGACAGGAAACAGAGAGTAGTGGTGAACGGTTGTTTTTCGGACTGGAGGAAGGTATACAGTGGTGTTCCCCAGGGGTCGGTTCTAGGACCACTGCTTTTCTTGATATATATTAATGACTTGGACTTGGGTGTACAGGGCACAATTTCAAAATTTGCAGATGACACAAAACTTGGAAGTATAGTGAACAGTGAGGAGGATAGTGATAGACTTCAGGAAGACATAGACAGGCTGGTGGAATGGGTGGACGCATGGAAGATGAAATTTAACGCAGAAAAATGTGAATTGATACGTTTTGGTAGAAAGAATGAGGAGAGGAATTATAAACTAAAGGGTACAATCCTAAAGGGGGTGCATAAACAGAGAGACCTGGGGGTATGTGTGCACAAATCATTGAAGGTGGCAGGGCAGGTTGAGAAAGCAGTTAAAAAATGCTTATGGGATCCTGGGCTTCATAAATAGAGGCATAGAGTACAAAAGCAAGGAAGTTATGCTGAACCTTTATAAAACACTGGTTCGGCCTCAACTGGAGTATTGTGTCCAATTCTGGGCACCGCACTTTAGGAAGGATGCGAAGGCCTTAGAGAGGGTGCAGAAAAGATTCACGAGACTGATTCCAGGGATGAGGGACTTCAGTTACGTGGATAGACTGGAGAAGCTGGGGTTGTTCTTCTTGGAGCAGAGACGTTTGAGAGGAGATTTGATCGAGGTGTTCAAAATCGTAGCATCTCGACAGAGTAGATAGAGAGAAACTGTTCCCATTGGCAGAAGGGTCGAGAACCAGAGGACACAGATTTAAGGTGATTGGCAGAAGATCTAAAGGCGACATGAGGGAAAACTTTTTTACTCAGCGAGCGGTTAGGATCTGGAATGCACTGCCTGAGAGGGTGGTGGAGGCAGATTCAATCGAGGCTTTCAAAAGGGAATTCGATAAGTACCTGAAGGAAAAAAATGTGCAGGGCTACGGGGAAAGGGCGGGGGAGTGGGACTAGCTGAAGTGCTCTTGCAGAGAGCTGGCACGGGCTCGACGGGCCGAATGGCCTTATTCTGTGCTGTAACCATTCTATGATTCTATGAACACTTGGGGAATTGTATTCGTGTGTTAAAAGAAAAACCAGTTCAACCACATTGCAGGGAAATGGCAACAGAAATTTGATAGCGGCGGACCAGCGAATGGTGCTTGAGCCAATCGGCGCCGTGTTGTCACCTCACCTCACCTGACCTGACTTAACATGACCTGACCTAACATGACTTGACCTGACCTGACCTGACCTGACTTGACTTAACTTGGCCTGACTTGACTTGACTTGACTTGACCTGACGCACCTTTCCCGAAAGCCATTGGAAAAGATGAAGAACAACATCTGACGCTGACTCTTATATTTCGAAGGAGACTCGTATTCCGACGCTCTCCCGGCCAACCTTCCACCCTCCGTAAACTTCAGCTCGTCCAAAGCTCTGCTGCCACTCCGTGTCCTAACTCACACCAAGATCCGTGCGCCCATCACCCCTTGTATTGTACCTGGAGCCCCTTGCGATATTTCTTAAGATGTGACGAGTTCAAATGCAAGTTCTGTTCTTTTTCGAATAGTCTAATGATAGCTGACCTCTCTCTGAAACTTACTCTTTAAAAATCTTGAAATGGAAGCAAGTGACTGATGACCACAGTTGATTGGTCGGGAAATGTGGTGGTTAAAGTTGGCTGCGTGAAGAGTTTGAGATTCTTTCAGCCCTGCAACCCTCCGAGATCTCGGCGCTCCTCCAGTTCTGGCCACTTGCAAATCCCCGGTTTTAATCGCTCCACCGTTGGCGGCCGTGCCTTCAGCTGCTGAGGCCCCAAGCTCTGGAATTCCCTCCCTAAACCTCTCCGCCTCTCTACCAGCGTTCTCCCTAAGATGAGCGGCCACACATCGATCGGGAGGTCCCGCGCAGACCGCTCACCAGCTGTTGCCGCTGGAAAAGATACCGCACAAATTTAAAGGGACTCCGCACCAAAAAAAATGAGAGGGAACACTGCTCTCTACCGATCTACCTCTCCTTTAAGATGCTCCTTAAAACCTACCTTTTTGATCATCCTCCCTAATATCTGCTTATGTGGCTCGGTGTCAAATTGTGTTTGATTACGCTCCCGTGTAACGACTTGGGACATTTTACTACGTTAAAGCCGCTGACATGAATCAGTCATTCATGAAAGAAAGACTTATGGAATAATACTGAGCGGCCTGCGGGTGGCGCTGTCCAGGGAGAGTATAAATACTCGGGCACGGGCCCAGCTTGCGTAGGACATTCTTAACAGGAACTAGTGAAGGACACAACCAGACCTCCATGGTTTGACTTGGATAGAGAACTGGTTGGCGGACAGAAAGCAAAGAGTTGGAATAAACGGGTCGTTTTCCGAGTGGCAGGCAGTGACTAGTGGGGTACCGCAAGGATCGGTCCTAGGACCCCAGCTGTTCACAATATATATTAATGATCTGGACGAGGGAATTGGATGTAATATCTCCAAATTTGCAGACGACACAAAGTGGGTGGGAGGGTAAGCTGTGAGGAGGATGTCGTGAAACTCCAGTATGATTTGGACAGGTTGGGTGATTGGGCAGAAACATGGCAGGTGCACTATAATGTGGATAAATGTGAGGTTATCCACTTTGGTGGCAAAAACAGGAAGGCAGATTATTATTTGAATGGCAATAGATTGGGAAAAGGGGAAGTGCAAAGAGACCTGGGTGTTCTTGTGCACCAGTCGCTGAAGGTAAGCATGCAGGTGCAGCAGGCGGTTAAGGCGGCAAATGGTATGTTGGCCTTCGTAGCAAGAGGGTTCGAGTACAGGAACAAGGATGTCTTGCTACAGTTGTACAGGGCCTTGGTGAGACCACACCTTGAGTATTGTGTGCAGTTTTGGTCGCCTTATCTGAGGAAGGACGTTCTTGCCATGGAGGGAGTGCAGCGAAGATTCACCAGGCTGATACCTGGGATGGCAGGAATGACGTATGAGGAGAGATTGTGTCAATTGGGCTTATACTCACTGGAGTTTAGAAGATTGAGAGGGGATCTCATCGAAACCTATAAAATTCTGTCAGGCCTGGACAGACTAGATGCAGGAAGGATGTTTCTGATGGCCGGGGAGTCCAGAACCAGGGGTCATAGTCTAAGGATAAGGGGTAAGCCATTTAGGACTGAAATGAGGAGGAATTTCTTCACCCAGAGAGTGGTGAACCTGTGGAATTCTCTGCCACAGAGGGCGGTGGAGGCCAATTCATTAAATATATTCAAGAAAGAGTTGGATATATTTCTTAAGGCTAAAGGGATCAAGGGATATGGGGAGAAGGCAGGGACAGGGTACTGAATTTGGATGATCAGCCATGATCTCATTGAATGGCGGAGCAGGCTCGAAGGGCCGAATGGCCTACTCCTGCTCCTATCTTCTATGTTTCTATGTTGTGAAACAGTTGATTAAAGCTTTGTTTAACGCTTAGACCAAGTGCCTAGTAGTTTTCTTATATCAGGCGCTTTATAAATACGAATGGTTGTTGTTGTCTTTGTGAAATTGTTCTCATCCAGTATTTTCTTTGCCTCGAGTTTAATGTTAAAAAAAAAATCAAGCCTTGGCTGACTGTTTTTGTCATACTGCAAACTGAGCTGGTTGTACCATTATGAACTTCTTGAATGATGCTTCCTCCGCACAGTTCTGCCTCTTGTAAACATTGTACCAGTGGCCTGCCTTCAATTAACTGCCTTCTCAGCTCTCCGTGCTGCCTTTCAGTCTGTCGGACCAGATTCTTTAAGTAGTGAGTGACAAAAACAAACGCCAGTGTTCTCCCGCCCACTGCCGACACAGCCTTGTGGTGGGGTGTCTGTCTCTCTTGTTCACGTGCAAGCCCAGAAAGGGTTTACACAGTCACAGCCTCTGAGTCAGAAGGTTGTGGGTTGAAGTCCCACTCCAGAGACTTGAGCACCAAATCCAGTCCGACACTGAGGTGCCGTCTTTCTTAATGAGATGTTAAACCGAGGCCCTGTCTGCCCTCTCAGGTGGATGGTACAGATCCCACGGCACTGTTTCGAAGAAGAGCAGGGGAGTTCTCTTTGGTGATCCAGATCAATATTTATCCCTCAAACAACATCACTTTTAAAAAAAAAAAAACAGATTATCTGGCCATTATCTGTGTGTGGGAGCTTGCTGTGCACAAATTGGTTGCCGGGTTTCCTACATTACAACAGTGGCTTTTAATAGTATTTCATTGGCTGTAAAGTGCTTTGCGACATCCTGAGATCGTGAAAGGCACCGTATAAATACAAGTCTTTCTTGTCGGGCTATTTGACTGTCGCGGCTGAGCCTAATCCTGTCCACGTGCGCACTATCCAACAGCTGGGTAACAATCTGGGGCCGGTTGCCCCCTCCACCACTCGCTACCACAGTGCATGGTTGAGGTGAATAGTATCGATGCATTTAAGGGGAAGCTGGATAATCACATGAGGGAGAAAGGAATAGAAGGTTTGCTGAAAGGGTGAGATGAAGTAGGGTGGGCGGAGGCTCATGTGGAGCATCAACACCGGCACGGACTGCCTTGCGAAGTGGCCTTGGGACGTTTTACTAAATTGAAGGCGCTGTGTAAATACAAGTTGTTGTTTTTGTTGACCACTTGGGTCGAACGGCCTGTTCCTGGGCTGTAAATTGCAGAGTACAGGAAACTTTCTTTTATCCGGCATGGACGGGACCGACGTGGTGCCGGTTCATCAACAATTCCGGGTAACCGAACGCTATAGTAAAAGATACGGAGCTCAGAGCTCCGTATAAAGCAACAAACCCAGCTTCAGAACAATGTCCACAAGTTGCAAGCGTCTCTGTAGCTTAGCAACAGCTGCAGCCACACGCTTGCACAGCAACAAATGGACTAATAAAAGTAATAAAAGTTACCTGAACCTACTCCTGAATTTTGCCGGTTAACCGACATTTCCGGTTATTTAGGGGCCGGTTAATCGAAAGTTTCCTGTAATTCTTTTTTCTGAGGATCACAATGTGAAGCGTTGAATTTCCGAGGATGACGGCGCACACAATGGCGTGTAGCTCCCACAACCGGGCAGGTCAGGGTGAGGTAATGATATTTAATTCTCCTCACTCATGGCCTGATTATTAGAAGAGCAGGTGTTGGATCGCTTCCCTGGCATCTGCCTGCAGTGAGGCCCGACTTCTATCTTGTCCAAGCAGTCACGTTCTGCCTGTTCCTCCTGCCCCACCATTGCCAGAGCAACTGATTGAAAGTGACACGTGAAGCCACATTCCCTTGCTGCTCCGTCGGGCTTTCCACTGCCGTTTTGGGGACCGGGCTCTGCAATTCCATCACAAGACAAGTGGCTTTGATTTGACCATCAGGTGCAGTTGGGGCAGAGATTACATCGTGTGGTTGTGGGGCAAATCTTTCAGTAATCTTGCCACCAAACAAACAACAACTTGCATGTATACAGCGCCTTTAACGTAGTAAAACGTCCCAAGGTGCTTCACAGGAACGATTATCAAACAAAATTTGACACCGAGCCACATAAAGAGACATTAGGACAGGTGACCAAAAGCTTGGTCATAGAGGTAGTTTTTAAGGAGAGTCTTAAAGGAGGAGGCGGAGAGGTTTAGGGAGGGAAATACCAGAGCTTAGGGCCCAGGCAGCTGAAGGCACGTCGGCCAATGGTGGGACGATTAAAATCGGGGGATACGCAAGGGGCCAGAATTGGAGGAACGCTGAGATCTTGGAGGCTTGTAGGGCTGGAGGAGGTTACAGAGATAGGGAGGGGCGAGGCCAGGTAGGGGCTTAAACATAATCTTGTTTAGATTGTATTCCGCACTGCTACTAACTGGCAAAACAAAATAACTATTAATGACCAACAAACATCGATTTTTCGTCTCGCCTCTTATGAGGGATGTGCATTTTGGCCAAACTTTTAAGTTCTGCTTAAGTTAGGCACAAAATATACCACTTAAAGTCCTCTCCCCTATTCCTGAGAATGAGCAAAATGCCTTCTAGCTATCCTGTGCCTCATTCTTTGGTTGAATCTGTCATCCACAAACAAAGATTTCCCCTTTCTCTCTGCGGTCGGTTTTGGTTTACGATTCACTGGCTTCCTCTAGCATACCCGCATCGTCCGTTGGGTTGTTAACGCTGAGGAACCAGTCAGACCAGTAGAACAATTGCACAGGATCTCGCACTACCCTGCGAGAGTCGACAGCTGACAGACTTGAAGGTAAGTCTCCGGAGCAGGGATAATGGGAGTGGGGCAATGAGCCAGTTCCTGTTGGCAGACTAATTCGAGAAAAGGGAGTGAGTGACTGCAGGTCAGACAAGGATTGGTGAATCAATCTTGCAGGTTAAGGTAGGAAGGGCCTTAGCTTAACATCACATCCCAAAGACAGCACCTCCAGTACAGGTTGTGGTAAACCACTTTTATCGTTCACTATCGTTACACTATGGTTATCACTGTTTATATCGTTACACTATGGTTATCACTGTTTACACTGTTGTATCACTACACAAGGTCACCTCTTGTCACGCTGTTATACCTGGGCTGACCACAGCTGACTCCGCCCCATGGCTCCGCCTGCTTGCCCAGGTATAAAGGTGGTCGACTGGCTGGTATTCCTCCTTGTTGGATCCGATCACCCACGAGGGTGGGCTCTGTTATTTAGCCAATAAAAACCTATAGTAACTAACTTAACTTGTCGCTTTTCATGAACTGAATTGATAGGTATATCAATTTTATTGGCTAAATTTTGAAATGTCTACAACGGAGCAGCCAAACGACCAGTCAGACGTACAGCCCCAGCAGCCGGCCTGGCTACGAGCCCACCGGCCGCCGTACCTGGATCTAAACCCACAGGCTGCGAATTCAGCCCTCGACTTCGAACACTGGCTGAGCTGCTTCGAAGCCTACCTGGGAGAATCCGGCGTGCCTCCGGCATCCAAACTAAGAGTTCTGACCGCTCAGGTGAGCCCTAAAGTATTTGCACTCATCCGGGACATTGCCACATACGAGGACGCCCTCAACCTGCTAAAAGAACAGTATCGGAGCCCTGTAAACTCAATGTACGCCAGGCATCTCCTAAGATCCCGCTCGCAACAGCCAGGAGAGTCGGTTGATGATTTCTTACAGGCGCTGCAAATACTCGGCAGGGACTGTGACTTTAAAGTCGTAACAGCTGCAGAACATACCGATGGAAACATCCGAGATGCCTTCGTGAAAGGCCTTCGGTCAGACTACTCACGGCAAAGACTGCTGGAATCAAAGGACCTCGACCTGAAAACAGCTGCTACCCTCGCTCGCTCCTTGGAAGTGGCCCATCGGGACCTCGAGGCGTACTCCAGGTACTGTGCTGCGCGACCCTGGGACTCGGGCCCGACCCCGGCCGCAATACCCCTCGCACCGCCGTCTCTGGGACCTACCACAGCGTCGGTGTCCCGGAACCGATCAGGACCGCCACCCCCGGTACCGGCTGCGACATCGGAGCCCCGCGATCGGGCCGCCGGCTGCTTCTTCTGTGGCCAGGCGAAACACCCGAGGGCACGCTGCCCTGCAAGAAACGCGACCTGCTCCGACTGCCACAAGAAAGGCCACTTCGCGAAGGCCTGCAGGGGGAAAGCCACAGACGCCAGCAGTGCCTCATGCGAGTTGTGGGGGCGGCCATCTTTCATCAAGGCCACAGATGCCAGCATCCCCTCGTGTGAGTCGTGGGGGTGGCCATCTTTGATCAAGTCCACCGACGCCGGCAGTGCCTCATGTGAGTTGTGGGGGCGGCCATCTTCTCCGCCATTTTATTCAACGTCGTGGGCGCCGCCATTTTGTTCACCACACTCGACCGCCACCTTGTCTCCAGACCCGACCACCGCCTCACCCGCAGACTACAGCAGCTCGCTCAGCCATACACTAGCCTCCGTCACACTTGACCAAGCTCGCCCGCACCACCTGTCCAAGTCCATGATGGACATCAAAGTAAACGGCCACGCCACGACCTGCCTGTTCGACAGCGGAAGCACGGAGAGTTTCATCCATCCAGACACGGTGAGCCACTACTTCCTCACTGTCCGGCCAACGCGCAACCGGATCTCGATGGCGTCGAGGTCCCATTCTACAGACATCAGCGGCTACTGTGTTGTGACCCTGTCGGTTAGGGGCACGGAGTATAAAAATGTTAAACTTCTCGTCCTGCCCCAGCTCTGCACTGCCGTCCTACTAGGGCTGGATTTCCAATCCCACCTTCAAAGTGTCACTTTGGCATACGGTGGACCCCTCCCCCCACTCACAGTTGACAACCAGCAGCTTTTAAACCGCCCACCGCGTACCACCTGCGGCCTATCCACCCTCAAGGTCCTGCCCCCCTCCCTGTTCGCTAACCTCACCCGCGACTGTAAACCCGTCGCTACCAAGAGCAGGCGGTACAGCGCCGGGGACAGAGCTTTTATTAGCTCTGAGGTGCAGCGTCTCCTGAAGGAGGGCATCATTGAGAGGAGCAACAGCCCCTGGCATGCCCAGGTCATAGTCGTTAAGACCGGCAATAAAAACCGCCTGGTCATCGACTACAGCCAAACCATAAACCGGTACACCCAGCTGGACGCATACCCACTTCCCCGCATATCTGATATGGTCAATCAGATTGCACAGTACCGGGTATTCTCTACCATCGACCTTAAGTCGGCCTATCACCAACTCCCTATCCGCCCTGAGGACCGCCAGTATACCGCCTTCGAGGCGAATGGCGGCCGCCTACCACTTCCTTAGGGTTCCCTTCGGCGTCACCAACGGGGTTTCGGTCTTCCAAAGGGAGATGGACCAGATGGTTGACCAGAACGGGCTGCATGCCACATTCCCTTATCTAGATAACGTCACCATCTGCGGCCGCGATCAGCAGGACCATGATGTTAATCTGGAGAGATTCCTCCGTACGGCCCAACGGCTGAACCTCACCTACAATAAGGAGAAATGTGTGTTTTAACACCTCGCGTCTTGCCATCCTCGGCTGCGTAGTAGAGAACGGAGTCATCGGCCCCGACCCCGAAAGAATGCGCCCCCTCATGGAGCTTCCCCTCCCCCACTGTCCAAAGGCGCTGAAGAGAACCCTGGGGCTCTTCGCCTACTATGCCCAATGGGTGCCCAATTATGCGGACAAAGCCAGACCCCTCATGAAGTCCACCTCCTTCCCCCTGACGGCAGAAGCATGCGCAGCCTTCTCCCTCATAAAGGGAGACATTGCTAAGGCCACAATGCACGCGGTGGATGAGTCTATCCCTTTCCAAGTGGAGAGCGATGCATCCGACTTCGCCCTAGCTGCAACCCTTAACCAGGCGGGGAGACCTGTGGCCTTCTCAAGGACCCTCCAGGGCCCTGAGATCCGACACTCTTCGGTCGAGAAGGAGGCCCAGGCGACCGTGGAGGCAGTACGACGCTGGAGGCATTACCTGGCAGGCAAACGATTTACCCTCCTCACCGACCAGCGTTCGGTCGCTTTTATGTTTAATAACAAGCTGAGGGGCAAAATCAAGAACGACAAGATCTTGAGGTGGAGAATCGAGCTCTCCACCTATGATTATGATATCTTGTACCGGCCTGGTAAACTGAACGAACCCCCAGATGCTCTGTCACGAAGTACATGCGCCAACGCGCAAATTGATAGACTGCAGACCCTCCACAACAACCTCTGCCACCCCGGGGTCACCAGACTTTACCACTTCATTAAGGCCCGCAACCTGCCCTACTCCATCGAGGAGGTCAGGAGCATGACCAGGAACTGCCAAACCTGTGCCGAATGCAAACCGCATTTCTTTAGGCCGGACAGAGCAAGCCTGATCAAGGCCACCCGCCCCTTCGAGCGCTTGAGCATCGATTTTAAGGGGCCCCTCCCGTCCTCTGACCGTAATGTGTACTTCCTCAACATTATTGATGAGTACTCCCGTTTCCCCTTTGCCTTCCCCTGCCCAGACATGACCAGTACCACGGTCATCAAATGCCTGAACGACCTCTTCGCCTTGTTCGGGTTCCCGAACTATATACATAGCGACCGGGGTCATCCTTCATGAGCGAGGAACTTCGCCAGTTCCTACTAGCGAGAGGTATTGCTGCAAGCAGGACCACCAGCTACAACCCCCGAGGGAACGGCCAGGTGGAAAGAGAGAACGCGACTGTCTGGAAGGCCGTTCTCTTAGCCTTAAAGTCTAAGGGCCTCCCAACCTCTCGCTGGCAGGAAGTCCTCCCGGCAGCGCTGCATTCCATCCGGTCACTGCTTTGCACTGCCATTAACGCCACCCCCCATGAACGAATGTTTGTTTTCCCCAGGAAGTCGACTACGGGAACCTCGCTACCAACATGGCTGACTTCTCCGGGGCCCGTCTTGCTGCGAAAGCACGTGAGGGCCCATAAAACGGACCCCCTGGTCGAGAGGGTGGACCTCCTGCACGCCAACCCCCAGTACGCCTATGTGGCATACCCAGACGGGCGGGAGGACACAGTCTCCTTATGAGACCTCGCACCCTCGGGCACCCCTGAGACGCCACCGTTACCCCCCACCCCCCCCCCCCAAATCCAGCCCAGGTAGACGGCATGCCGGAACCCCACGAGCCTTCGCCGACCACGCAGACACCAGCATTAGCATCGGATACTGCACCACCGCCGCCGCTGCTGCGCCGATCAGAAAGGCTTACGAGGCCTCCGGACAGACTGACATACCCGAACTGGTAGTACACTTCACCCCGCCGGACTCAAATTTAAACAAGGGGTGAATGTGGTAAACCACTTTTATCGTTCACTATCGTTACACTATGGTTATCACTGTTTATATCGTTACACTATGGTTATCACTGTTTACACTGTTGTATCACTACACAAGGTCACCTCTTGTCACGCTGTTATACCTGGGCTGAGCACAGCTGACTCCGCCCATGGCTCCGCCTGCTTGCCCAGGTATAAAGGTGGTCGACTGGCTGGTATTCCTCCTTGTTGGATCCGATCACCCACGAGGGTGGGCTCTGTTATTTAGCCAATAAAAACCTATAGTTACTAACTTAACTCGTCGCTTTTCATGAACTGAATTGATAGGTATATCACAGGTAGACTATCCTTTATCCGAAAACCTCGGGACCAGCCGTGTTTCGGTTTTCGGAAAATTTCGGATTTCAGAAGGTATTTTATAAGACTGGGAAATTCGGCGGGGGGTCGGGGTCGGCGGGGGCGCGGGGGTGGGGGTCGGCGGGGGGGTCGGGGGGGGGGAGAAAAGAATATCGGATAGGCCGCTGCAGCTATCGGACGGGCCGCTGTATTGTTGGGTTCACTCTCCCGGTACCTCCTTCACACTGCCGGGCTCGGCCTGCAATCTCCTACCCAGGAGGGAACTCTGTGACCCTCTGCCCTGCTCAGCGTAAGTCGTGCGCCACTCTGGTCACGTCGTGCGCACGACTTACGCTGAACGAAAAAACTTTCGGTTTTTAGAGGTTTTCGGTTTTCGGAACCCCCAGTTCAACGCCAATGTCCAGCCTACATTATATACAGTTTAAGTGTATTGTTTGTTATGCCCTCCCACCCATTTCTGGTGAGAGATGTTTTCTTGCATTGATTCCATCTATGTATTTGCACCATGAATGTATCTCCCTGTTCCTCTGTACTGCGATAATGCTAAGCTGCACGTTTCCTCTCCACATCCTTCCCAGCTTAAAACAAGTTATTCTGCTGATCAGGTGTTCTTTCATAGAATCTTAGAATGATACAGCACAGGAGGAGGCCATTCGGCCCATCATGCCTGTGCCGGCTCTTTGAAAGAGCTCTCCAATTAGTCCCACTCCCCCCTCGCTCTTTCCCCAGAGCCCTGCCATTTTTTCCCTTTCAAGTATTTATCCAATTCCCTTTTGAAAGTGAGTATTGAATCTTTTTTTAAATTCATTCGCGGAATGTGGGCGTCGCTGGCAAAGGCAGCATTTATTGCCCATCCCTAATAGTCCTTGAGAAGGTGGTGGTGAGGAAAGGTAGCATCGTGGTTATGTTACTGGACCAGTAATCTCAAGGCCTGGACTAATGATCAGGAGACACGACAGCTGGGGAATTTAAATTCAGATAATTAATTTTAAAAACCGGAACAAAATGCTAGTATCAGTAATGGCGACCATGTAAGCACTGGATTGTTGTAAAAACCCATCTGGTTCACTAATGTACTTTAGGGAAATCTGCCGTCCTTACCCGGTCTGGCCTATATGTGACTCCAGACCCACAGCGAATGTGGTTGACTCTTATGGCTCAGCAAGCCACCACCGTCTCGAGGGCAATTAGGGATGGCAGTAAATGCTGGCCTTGCCAGTGACACACACATCTAATGAATAAATACCTTCTTGAACCGCTGCAGTCTGTGTGGTGAGGGTACTCCCACAGTGCTGTTGGTGGGGAGTTCCAGAATAGTGACCCAGCGACACTAAAGGAACGGCCGATATGTTTCCAAATCAGGATGGTGTGTTCCCATTGCTGCCCTTGTCCTTCTAGGTGGCAGAGGTCACGGGTTTGGGAGGTGCTGTCAAAGACCCTTCCACCGCCCTTTCAGGCAGCACATTCCAGATCACGACAACTTGCTACGTTAAAAAAAAAATGTCTCCTCATTTCGCCTCTGGTTCTTTGGCCAATTACCGTCTTATTGAATGGCGGATCTTATTGAATGGGGGAGCAGGCTGGAAGGGCCAAATGGCCTACTCCTGCTTCAATGTGCACTCGTGCATTCTTCAGGGTGAGACTGTGGTACAACTCAGATCGAGATATATACTGTGATAAAGTTTAGCATTTCTGCCGATATTCAATGGATTGCGATGAAGGAGCGGGAAAGATTTCCACAAAAATGTTGAAAAGTGTTATCTGAGGAAATGTAAACAATGCTCGGGGATTTGTAGAGCCATTGGGTGAAATAATGAGTTTCTTTAGTTGAAGTTACGGGTTTAGTGCAGTAGATTGAATTGCATTCCCTGCTCAGTGAGTGATGTGAAACAAACTGCTATCATGGTGTGCATCATCCTTTTTGGAAAGAAGTGTCTCGTGTTTCAACTTTCAAATAGATGACTTTTATTGGATCTGCTGCAAACCAGGAATGTGTTTCTTTCTGGTCCAGTGTTCTTAAGAATGTTGGGAGATGTCGTGGGGGTTTAGTTCAGTCCATCGGGTGATATGTCGTTGGCTAACTTGTCTGCTGGTTGGTTGCCTTGGGGAGTTAGGGAGGAATTTCTCCAGAGTATCTTCCTGCATTTTTGTTTGTTTTGCCCCCCCCCCCCCCCCCCCCCTGCCCCACAGTGTTGTTATTACTGTTTGGGGAGGCAGGTAAACATGCATGGAACATTGGAACAGGAGGAGGCCATTCAGCCCCACGAGCCTGTCCCGCCATTCAATGAGATCGTGCTGTATCTCAACTCCATCTCCCCGCCTTGGTTCCATAACTCTCAGCACCCTTACCCAACAACAATTTATCAATCTTTGTTTTAGAAATGTTCAATTGACCCCTAGCTGTTTTGGGGAGGGCGGGGTGGAGAAGAGTTCCAGCTATCCACTACCCTTTGTGTGGAGAAGTGATTCCTGACAACACTCTTGAACAGCCTGGCTCTAATTTTAAGGTTATGCCCCCTTGTTCTGGACTTTCCCCACTAGAGGAAACAGTTTCTCTTTATCTACCCTATCCAATCTGACAATCATCTTAAACACCTCAATTAGATCATCCCTTAATCTTCTATATTCCAGGGAACACAAGTCGTGTCCATGCAACCTGTTTTCATAATTTAACCCCTTTTAGCCCCGGTATCATCCTTGTGAATCTGCGCTGCTCCCCTCCAAGGCCAATCTATCCTTCCTGAGGGGCGGGGCCCTGAACTAAACACAGCTACTCCAGATGGGGCCTGACCAGAGCTTTATCTAACTGTAACATAACTTAAAACCCCTTTGTAATCCAGCCCTCCGCGGAAAGCTCCAAATGTTACACGTTAAATTCATCCGGCCCTCCGCTTCTCATATGAAAGAGCACAAGTCCGATTTCAACTTCTGTTAGTTCCAGCTCTCGCTCAAAATAGGCACGGTTGAAAGCGGTTTTGTGTCTTTAATATGGGGAACCAGATTCGTCCTTTGGGTCGCCAACCCTCCAGGATTGCCCTGGAGTCTCCGGGAATGAAAGTTGAATCTCCAGGACACGGCTGCGACCAACACCCGGGAGAACAATCATAGGGGACATTTAAAAATAAAATGTTTTTTTGGGAAAAAAAATTATTTGAACACTTTTGTTTGCTAGCTATGAAACTATTGAACATGGAAAAATGCATTTATATAGCGCCTTTCACGACCACCGGACGTCTCAAAGCACTTTACAGCCAATGAAGTACTTTTGAAGTGTACTCACTGTTGTAATGTAGGAAACACGGTAGCCAATTTATGCACAGCAAGATCCCACACACAGCAATGTGATAATGACCAGATAACCTATTTTTGTTATGTTGGTTGACGGATAAATATTGGCCAGGTCACCGTGGAGAACTCCCCTACTCTTCTTCGAAATCGTGCCATGGGCTCTTTTACGTCCACCTGAGAGAGCAGACGGGGCCTCGGTTTAACATCTCCGTACTGCACTGGAGTGTCAGCCTAGCTTTATGTGATCACGTCTCTGGAGTGGGACTTGAACCCACAACCTTCTGACTCAGAGACAAGTGTGCTGCCCACTGAGCCACTGGCTGACACTGGAGGGAAACAAAACTGTTTGACTTGCAGTCAAGAATCCTCCAATCAGGTCATGAAGAGCCTGTTCGCTTTCCGATTGGCCGCGGGAAGGCGAGGCTCCGCGGGGATGGGCGTGTTGGGTGACCAATGGCGGGAGTGAGGGGGCGGGGCGGTTGGAGGCACGAGGGTCATGTGGTGAAACCTCCGGGAATGTTGGCAACCCGATTTCCGGCACTGACACGATGGGGCCGAGCGGCTTCCCTCTTGTCCCGTGAGTTTCTACGATTCCCTTCGGGCTCCCTGTGTGGACACTGGTGGGGAACCTTCCAGTTCAGGTCGAAACCACAAACCGGTTCACTTCACAAAAGTTGGATCGGAGACCGGTGGGGAGTGGGTTATTGTTGTCTGTAGCTGGTAATGAGAAACCTGACTCTTGGCCAGGATTTTTAAATCTGTAAAATGCTTATTCTACCACACAAGCTTTGAGGTCGGCATGAGTGGAATTATTAACGAAGTTTTGCTATTGGTGGGAGGGAGTGAGTGAGGAAATTCAGTTTGTGTGTCACTGCCCACTTTACATTCCCAAGTTACAACTTCGCTTTCTCTTCACACAAAAAATCAGCTTCACCTCGTAATAGAAACATAGAAGATAGGAGCAGGAGTAGGCCATTCGGCCCCTCGAGCATGTTCCGCCATTTAATGAGATCATGGCTGATCATCCAAATTCAGTACCCCGTCCCTGCTTTCTCCCCATATCCCTTGATCCCTTTAGCCTTAAGAAATATATCTAACTCCTTCTTGAATATATTTAATGAATTGGCCTCAACTGCCTTGTGTGGTAGAGAATTCCACAGGTTCACCACTCTCTGGGTGAAGAAATTCCTCCTCATCTCTGTCCTAAATGGCTTACCCCTTATCTTTAGACTGTGACCCCTGGTTCTGGACTCCCCTGCCATCGGGAACATCCTTCCTGCATCTAGTCTGTTAGAATTTTATAAGTTTCAATGAGATCCCCTCTCATTCTTCTAAACTCCAGCGAGTATAAGCCCAAGCGACCCAATCTCTCCTCATACGTCATTCCTGCCATCCCAGGTATCAGTCTGGTGAATCTTCGCTGCACTCCCACCATGGCAAGAACATTCTTCCTCAGATAAGGCGACCAAAACTGCACACAATACTCAAGGTGTGGTCTCACCAAGGCCCTGTACATCTGCAGCAAGACATCCTTGCTCCTGTACTCGAATCCTCTCGCTATGAAGGCCAACATACCATTTGCCTTCTTAACCGCCTGCTGCACCTGCATGCTTACCTTCAGCGACTGGTGCACAAGGACAGCCAGGTCTCGTTGCACTTCCCCTTCACCCAATCTATTGCCGTTCAGATAATAATCTGTCTTCCTGTTTTTGCCACCAAAGTGGATAACCTCACATTTATCCACATTATACTGCATCTGCCATGCTTCTGCCCAATCACCCAACCTGTCCAAATCATACTGGAGTTTCTTGGCATCCTCCTCACAGCACACACGCCCACCCAGCTTTGTGTCATCTGCAAACTTGGAGAGGTAGGGTAATGGGATGCGGTGGGCGGTCGGCTTCCCAACCCGCCGGGATTGGCCTGGAGGCTCCAGGGATTGAAGTTTAATCTCCTGGACGCTGCTGCGAGCAAACACCCGGGTGAAATATCACAGGGGGTGTTTATAAAAAAAAAAAAAAAAAAAATTATTTTAATTTTCTTTGAACACTTTTGTTGATTAGCGATTTAAACAAAAATATTGGAAATGGACCGTCACGAATGATCCAATCGGGTGACGAAGAATCTGTTGGCTTTCCAATCGGTGCGGGGAGGCCGGGCACCGCCGGGATGGGCATTTCTGGCGACCAATGGTGGGAGTGAGGGGGCGGGGCGGCTGGAGGCCGGAGGTCATGTGCTGGAATCTCCAGGAATACCTCCAATCAGAGTTGGGAACCCTAGTTGGAGGGGGAAGTTTAACATCCACTGTCTTTGGTGACTCGGGATTGCATTCATGATTCCTCAGTAGATTTTCTGTTTTTTGGATTTGGTTGATACCTGTTTTGGTTGCAAGTTAATAATATTTTGCACAAAAAAAATGGTAACCGAATTGTCATTTTCTAGAATTGTTTCTTTAATGAGATAAAGAATAGACCGACTTGCATTTATATAGCACCTTTCACGACCACCGGAACCACCCAAAGCACTTTTGAAGTGTAGTCGCTGTTGTAATGTAGAAATTGCGACAGCCAATTTGCGCACAGCAAGCTCCCACAAACACCAATGTGATAATGACCAGATAATCTGTTTTAATGATATAGATTGAGGGATAAATATTAGCCAGAACACCAGTGATAACTCCCCTGCTCCTCTTCGAAATAGTGCATCTTTAAATCCACCTGAGAGAGCAGGCAGGGCCTCGGTTTAACGTCTCATCCGAAAGATGGCACCTCTGACAGTGCAGCTCTCCCTCAGCACTGCACTGGGAGTGTCAGCCTAGATTATGTGTGCAAGTCTCTGGAGTGGGACTTGAACCCACAACCTTCTGACTCAGGGGCGAGGGTGCTACCCACTGAGCCACGGCTGACACTTAAATAGCAGAATGGAGATGCCACAGTTTCCATCCCCCATTTTAATGAGCCCCCCCCCCCCCCCCCATAGCATTGCTTTCAGACAAAAGCTTTATTTTTTTTTTATTTAAAAAAAAAGCGGATTGAGCTGCAGCTGCGGTGTGAGGGTGGGCAACGGAGCAATGGGAATTGTTGGACAAAGAACGAACAAGGTGCCTCTCGTTCGCCTTCTACCATCCTGGTAGTTGCGTGATCAGCCGTGATCTAATTGAACAGCGGAACAGGCTTAAGGGGCTGAATGGTCTCCTGTTCCGACCATACAATGATAATACAGTCGTTGATTAATTGTGGCAAGCTGTCAATGAGTCTACAACAGACCCAGATGCTGGGTGTATTGAGATCCTCTCTCACTTGTTTCCCTCCCTCCCTCCTTCCTTCACTCCCTTTTCTCCCTCCCTTCCCCTCCCAACATTTGGGAACTCCGCAAGCTGCCTTAAGGTCTCTAGTTAATCCTGACCGTGCAGAGCAGGATTCCATCGCAGCTGTGGGAATCTTCACCCTTGATTGGGAAGAGGAAGTAAAGTGAGTCGGGGAGAGTGGCAGATGAAGGCGTTTCGGCTGCACTCCCCTGGGTCCCAACTTGCCACTTGTGAAGAATCATATGATAGAATCGTAGGAATTTACGGCACAGAAGGAGGCCATTCGACCCATCGTGTCTGAGCCGGCCGAAAAAGAGCGCTCCAGCCTAATCCCACTGTCCAGCTCTTGGTCCGTAGCCCTGTAGGTTACGGCACTTCAAGTGCACATCCAAGTACTTTTTAAACATGATGAGGGTTTCTGCCTCTACCACCCTTTCAGGCAGTGAGTCCGGACCTCCACCACCCTCTGGGTTAACATGTTCTCCTCAAATCCCCTCTAATTCTTCTAGCAATTACTTTAACTCTATGCCCCTGGTTATTGACCTCTCTGCTAAGGGAAATAGGTCCTTCCTATCCACTTTATCTAGGCCCCTCATAATTTTCTACACCTCATTAAGTCTCCCCTCTACCTCCTCTGTTCCAAAGAAAACAACCCCAGCCTATCTAATCTTTCCTCATAGCTAAAATTCTCCAGTCCTAGCAACATCCTCATAAATCTCCTCTGTACCCTCTCTGGTGCAAACACATCTTTCCTGTAATGTGACCAGAACTGCACGCAGTATTCTAGCTGTGGCCTAACTAGTGTTTTATACAGTCAAGCATAACCTCCCTACTCTTATATTCTATGCCCCGGCTAATAAAGGCAAGTATCCCGTATGCCTTCTTAACCACCTTATCTACCTGTCCTGCTACCTTTGGGGATCTGTGGACCTGCACTCCAAGGTCCCTCTGTTCCTCTAAACTTCTCAGTATCCTACCATTTAATGTGTATTCCCTTGCCTTGATAGCCCTCCCCAAATGCATTACCTCACACTTATCCGGATTGAATTCCATTTGCCACTTTTCTGCCCACCTGACCAGTCCATTGATATCTTCCTGCAGTCTATAGCTTTCTTCCTCACTATCAACTACACGGCCAATTTTTGTATCATCTGCAAAGTTCTTAATCATGCCCCCTACATTGAAGTCTAAATCATTGATATAGGCCGCAAAAAGCAAGGGACCCAGTACTGAGCCCTGTGGAACCACACTGGAAACAGCCTTCCCATTACAAAAACATCGGTCGACCATTACCCTTTGCTTCCGGCCACTGACCCAGTTTGGGATCCAACCTCCACTTTCCCTTGGATCCCATGGGCTTTTACTTTTCTGACCAGTCTGCCATGTGGGACCTGGTCAAACGCCTTGCTAAAATCTGTGTAGACTACATCAGACGTGCTACCCTCATCGACCCTCCTTGTTATCTCCTTAAAAAATTCGATCCAGTACGACTGGTATGTGAAACCACAATTGGTGCAGCAGACGGTGCCCTTCTGAAATTGTGCCCACCATCTTATTGGAATAGAAGTAAAGGGGAGGTGCACCTGATCAAATACAGTGAGGAGGTCGGTCATTCTCTAGCATAACGTTACTCACATTGATGAACTCTTGTTTATAAAAGGGATTACTTTCAAAAACCTCTTCACTGCTTTTCCTCCAGAGCCCCGATGAGGACAACGACCGTTCAGAACCAAAGCCGCACCAGAGGGAGGATATCATTACTCAACAGAACACCATCCAGAATGAGTCCATTACATCCGATGCAAGCAGCCCATACACCGTAAGAGTCTTTTTGTAGAGACTGTTCCATGTTTGTAACCATGTTTTATTTATTCTTTTGTTTTTGGAATGATGGTACCGTGATCCATAATTAATTAGTGAGCTACAATTCACTTATTAAACCACTGAATACTCTAAAGCAGAGGTGCCCAGACTGGGGCCAGTGGGCCCACGTGTAACCCCAGAGCTGTTAGTTGACCTGGAATCCCCGGAAACTCGGTCTTATTTCTGTTTGTATTTCCCATTTGCCATTTTTTTCCCAGTTTGAATTTTGTTTGCAGAGGTTTGGAAAGGGCTGTTCTTGGAGCTGTTGTTTCATTTTTTTATTAATTCACGGGATGCGGGCGTCGCTGGCCAGGCCGGCATTTATTGCCCATCCCTAATTGTCCTTGAGAAGGTGGTGGTGAGCCGCCTTCTTGAACCGTGCAGTCCGTGTGGTGAAGATACTCCCACAGTGCTGTTAGGGAGGAAGTTCCAGGATTTTGACCCAGCGACGATGAAGGATCGGCCGATATATTTCCAAGTCAGGATGGTGTGTGACTTGGAGGGGAACTTGGAGGTGGTGGTGTTCCCATGCGCCTGCTGCCCTTGTCCTTCTAAGTGGAAGAGGTCGCAGGTTTGGGAGGTGCTGCCGAAGAAGCCTTGGCGAGTTGCTGCAGTGCATCTTGTAGATGGTACACGCTGCAGCCACGGTACGCCGGTGGTGGAGGGAGTGAATGTTTAAGGTGGTGGATGGGGTGCCAATCAAACGGATGATCATAAGAACATAAGAAATAAGAGCAGGAGTCGGCCATTCAGCCCCTCGAGCCTGCTCCGTCATTCAATAAGATCATGGCTGATCCTCTACCTCATCTCCACTTTCCTGCACTATCCCCATATCCCTTGATTCCCTTAATATCCAAAAATCTATCGCTCTCTGTCTTGAATATACTCAACGACTGAGCATCCACAGCCCTCTAAGGTAGAGAATTCCAAAGATTCACCACCCTCTGAGCCCATTATAAAAGACTAGCTGGGGGAGCCCGGCGTTGCCGAGGCTTTTTCGAGGGCATGTTGTTGTTGGAAGAGAGAGAGCCCTCTCCCTCACACTCTCTCTCCTCCCACCCCCCCCACACTCTCTCTCACCCCCCCTCTCCCTCACACTCTCTCTCACCCCCCTCTCCCTCACACTCTCTCTCCCTCACACTCTCTCACCCCCCCCTCTCCCTCACACTCTCTCTCCCCCCTCTCACTCTCTCTCCCCCCCTCTCCCTCTCACTCTCTCTCCCCCTCTCTCCCTCTCACTCTCTCTCCCCCCCTCTCCCTCACACTCTCTCTCCCCCCCTCCCTCACACTCTCTCTTCCCCCCCTCTCCCTCACACTCTCTCTCCCCCCCTCTCCCTCACACTCTCTCTCCCCCCCCTCTCCCTCACACTCTCTCTCCCCCCCCCCCTCCCTCACACTCTCTCTCTTCCCCCCCCCCCCCCTCCCTCACACTCTCCCTCCAGGCCCGACCGGACTAACCTCGGTAGCACCTGCTGGTGAACAAGGCGGGCCTTTGGACCCGGTTGGCAGACTCCCGTGTCCGATTGAGATCGGGGACAGCCGTTTATAAAAAAAAAAAAAAAAAAAGCCAGAGCGGGCTCTCGCGGGCGGGCAGCGCATGCGCGGTCAGTGCCAGCGGCGCGAGGCGGCCCGCAGGGAGTAGGCAGGGAAACCCCGCGGGCTGGCGGCCGTTAGCAAGCGGATCACTTCAGGTGTCCATCCCGCGCTCTGGCCCCGACACCGTCAAACCTGAGAGGGGGAAGTAGAGAGAGACAAGGAAGAGGAGAAGGAGAGAGAGGGAAGAGGAGAAGGAGAGAGAGGGAAGAGGAGAAGGAGAGAGAGAGAGGGAAGAAAGAGAGAGAGAGAGATAAATTTTTTGAGCTTCAGGCCCCGAGTCCCCCCCTGCGCGAGGGTGAGGAGGAGCGGGGGGGGTTGCTAAACACAATATAAAACGCAAATAAATTGTTAATTAATTCCCTAACACATAATTCAAATATTTACCTTACTTCCCTAACACACAAAGTGTGGGGAAAAAATCGTGAAAAATCAAGATGGCGGCCACTCACCTCGGTTCAGAAGGATAAGGCCCGCCCACACACGCACCGATTGGTCGACCGGTCAGGTCACCGAAGCGTAGGATTGGCCAATCGTCGAGTCACTCGACACTCAACTGTAGGAAGGAACCCGCCGTCCGATTGGTCGACCTCGACGTCACACGGTCGCTAATGCGATGCTAATGAGCGGAAGGCTGAACGTTTTTCGGATACCGCGGGCGGGATTTTTGTGCGGCCGAAACGTAAATACGCCTATGACCGGTCCGGAATCGCAAGCTTTCTTTTGAGGCGACGCGCGCGTCGGTACGCTCTGTAACTTTCAAATGTATAGAGAACGGACAGACAGACAGACAGAAGAGCCGCTTTATATATATAGATAGATGTAATAGCAGAGCACTTGGAAAACAGTGACAGGATCGGACAAAGTCAACATGGATTTACAAAAGGTAAATCGTGCTTGACTAATCTACTGGAATTTTTTGAGGATGTAACTAGTAAAATAGATAAGGGAGAACCAGTGGCTGTGGTGTATTTGGACTTTCAGGAGGCTTTCGATAAGGTCCCACATAAGAGATTAGCGTGTAAAGTTAAGGCACATGGGATTGGGGGCAAGGTATTGACTTGGACAGAGAACTGGTTGGCAGATAGAAAGCAAAGAGTTGGAATAAATGGGTCTTTTTCCAAGTGGCAGGCAGTGACTAGTGGGGTACCGCAGGGATCAGTCCTTGGACCCCAGCTGTTCACAATATATATTAATGATCTAGACAAGGGAACTAGATGTAATATCTCCAGATTTGCAGACGACACAAAGCTGGGTGGGCGTGTGTGCTGTGAGGAGGATGCTGAGAAACTACAGGATGATTTGGACAGGTTGGATGATTGGGCAGAAGCATGGCAGATGCAGTATAACGTGGATAAATGTGAGGTTATCCACTTTGGTGTCAAAAACAGGAAGGCAGATTATTATCTGAATGGCAATAGATTGGGAGAAGGGGAAGTGCAACGAGACCTGAGTGTCCTTGTGCACCAGTCACTGAAGGTAAGCATGTAGGTGCAGCAGGCGGTTAAGAAGGCAAATGGTATGTTGCCCTTCATAGCGAGAGGGTTTGAGTACAAGAACAAGGATGTCTTGCTGCAGTTGTACAGGGCCTTGGTGAGACCACATCTTGAGTATTGTGTGCAGTTTTGGTCGCCTTTTCTGAGGAAGGATGTTCTTGCCATGGAAGGAGTTCAGCGAAGATTCACCAGACTGATACCTGGGATGGCAGGAATGACGTACGAGGAGAGATTGGGTCGATTGGGCTTGTACTCGCTGAAGTTTAGAAGAATGAGAGGGGATCTCATTGAAACTTATAAAATTCTGGCAGGACTGGACAGACTAGATGCAGGGAGGATGTTCCCGATGGTCGGGGAATCCAGAACCAGGGGTCACAGTCTAAGGATAAGGGGTAGGCCTTTTAGGACAGAAATGAGGAGGAATTTCTTCACCCAGAGAGTGGTGAACCTGTGGAATTCTCTACCACAGAAGGCAGCAGAGGCCAATTCATTAAATATATTCAAGAAGGAGTTGGATATATTTCTTAAGGCTAAAGGGATCAAGGGGTATGGGGAGAAAGCAGGGACTGAACTTGGATGATCAGCCATGATCGCATTGAATGGCGGAGCAGGCTAGAGGGGCCGAATGGCCTACTCCTATCTTCTATGTTTCTATGAAGAAATTTCTCCTCATCTCAGTCCTAAATGGCCGACCCCTTATTGAGACTGTGACCCCTGGTTCTAGACTCCCCAGCCAGGGGAAACATCCTCCCTGCATCTACCCTGTCAAGCCCTGTAACAATTTTGTATGTTTCAATGAGATCACCTCTCATTCTTCTAAACTCGAGGGAATATAGGCCTAGTCTACTCAATCTGTCCTCATAGGACAATCCTTCCATCCCAGGAATCAGTCTGGTGAACCTTCATTGCACTCCCTCTATGGCAAGTATATTCTTCCTTAGGTAAGGAGACCAAAACTGTACATAATACTCCAGGTGTGGTCTCACCAGGACCCTATATAATGGTGTCGAGCTTCTTGAGTGTTGTTGGAGCTGCGCTCATCCAGGCAAGTGGAGAGTATTCCATCACACTCCTGACTTGTGCCTTGTAGATGCTGGAAAGGCTTTGGGGTGTCCGGAGGTAAGGCACTCACTGCATTGCTGTATCACAGGATCTTGCAGCACAGAAGGAGGTCATTCGGCCCATTGTCACTGTACCGACTCTTAGAAAGAGCTACCCAATTACTCCTACTAACAACCCCCCCCCACCCCCGGCTCGTTCCCCATAGCCCTGCAAATTTTTTATTTTCAAGTTTCTATCCAATTCCCATTAGAAAGTTACTATTGAATCTGCTTCCACCAACCCTTCAGGCAGTCCATTCCAGATCACAACAACTCACTATGTAAAATAAAAATTTTTCCTCATCTCCCCCCAGGTTTTTTTGCCAATTACGTTAACCCTGTGTCCCGTGGTTACCGTCCCTTCTGCCAGTATAAACAATTTCTCCTTAACTACTCTATCAAAACACTTCATCATCTTGAACACCTCTATTAAATCACCTCTTAACCTTCTCTGCTCTAAGGAGAACAACCCCAGCTTCTCGAGTCTCTACACATAAACTCAAGTCCCTCATCCCTGGAGCCATTCTTGTAAATCTCCTCTGCACCCTCTCCAAGGCCTTGACATCCTTCCTAAAGTGCGGTGCCCAGAATTGGACGTAATACTCCAGCGCTGTTGTCTCACTGATGGATGAATCCTTACAATAGGATCTTGAGATCGATGCAAATTAATTGGCTTTAAACTTTATATTGGGCACTGAGACTCCATGACGAAGCAGGAGGACTTGGAGACACCTGCTGTAAAGTATAAATAAATCTTGTTTCCAAGTCTCTGCTGACAAACACCAGTTGGGCCGAATGGCCTGTTTCTGTACTTTGTGTAAATTCTATGTAATTTTGCACAAGACATGGAGAAAATGTTTCTGCTTGTGGGAGTACAAAACTAGAGGTCATAAATCTAAGATAGTTACAAATAAAACCAATATGTAATTCAAGAGAACCCCAGAGAGTGGTGAGAATGTGGAACTGGCTACCACAGGGAGTGGTTGAGGCAAATAGCACAGAGGCATTTAAGGGGAAGCTAGATAAGCACATGAGGGAGAAAGGAGTAGAAGGATATGCTGATGGAGTGAGATGAAGAGGGGTGGGAGGAGGCCCGTGTGGAGCATAAACACCGGGATAGGCCAGTTGGGCCGAATGGCCTGTTTCTGTGTTGTAAATACTCTAAAATTGAAGCAATCTGAATTGTGCTTCAGGTGCTTACCTTAGATAAACTGGCTCAATTGGTGGTTGGTGATGGAAAGGCCAGTACACGCTTGTGCATAGTCTTCTTTATGCATGTGGTAAAATTTCTCGCCAGCTACGGTTAGTTAGGAACTCTTGCTGGATTCCCTTGGCAGTCTTAAATAAAGCCCAGCAAGGAAGTTTCTCTCTCGCTGTATAAAGTTACTGAATGTTTCTTGTCCAGCTGAATAAGCAAAATATTTATATGGAGTACACACTGAGAAAGGCAAATGTTATGATTATGTTACCCACGGCTTCTCCCTGATAAAGGTCGAGTTTCCTTTGATTGAGATTAAGTAGATTGAACCTATATTCTCAAGAGTTTAGAAGAATGAGAGGTGATCTCGTTGAAACGTATAAAATTAGTTTTTTTTTACATAGTATTTACAGCCCAGAAACAGGCCATTCGGCCCAACTGGTCCGTGCCGGTGTTTATGCTCCACACGAGCCTCCTCCCACCTTACTTCACCTCACCCTGTCATCATATCCTTCTATTCCTTTTCAAGCTTAAGGGGTCGGCCATTTAGGACTGAGATGAGGAGAAATTTCTTCACTCAGAGGGTGGTGAATCTTTGGAATTCTCTACCCCAGAGGGCTGTGGAGGCTCAGTCATTGAGTATATTCAAGACAGAGATCGATAGATTTTTGGATACTAAAGGAACCAAGGGATATGGGGATAGTGCGGGAAGGTGGAGTTGAGGTACAAGATCAGCCATGATCTTATTGAATGGTGGAGCAGGCTCGAAGGGCCGAATGGTCTACTCCTGCTCCTATTTCTTATGTTCCCCTCTTTCCAGCCTGTTCCCATAAATTACTGCAGAATCCAGTGCCTACATCACACGTTTATATAAGTTTTTGCAATCTTGATAACTGAGGCTACAGGCATTATCTTCACACTGGTTTTTAATAATTTCCACCCTGTATTTATATAGCACCTCACTGCATCTCTGAAATATCATCCCAAAGTGCTTCATGTAAAGAAGGGAGAAAGAACTTGCATTTCTATAGCGCCTTTCACAACCTCAGGACGTCCCAAAGCGCTCTACAGCCAATGAGGTAATTTGGAAGTGGAGTCACTGTTGTAATGTAGGAAACGCAGCAACCAATTTGTGCACAGCAAGCTCCACGACACAAAGCTGGGTGGGCGCGTGTGCTGTGAGGAGGATGCCGAGAAATTCCAGTGTGATTTGGACAGGTTGGGTGATTGGGCAGATGCATGGCAGATGCAGTATAATGTGGATAAATGCGAGGTTATCCACTTTGGTGGCAAAAACAGGAAGGCAGATTATTATCTGAACGGCAATAGATTGGGAGAAGGGGAAGTGCAACGAGACCTAGGTGTCCTTGTGCAGCAGTCGCTGAAGGTAAGCATGCAGGTGCAGCAGGCGGTTAAGAAGGCAAATGGTATGTTGGCCTTCATAGCGAGAGGATTTGAGTACAGGAACAAGGATGTCTTGCTGCAGTTGTACAGGGCCTTGGTGAGGCCACACCTTGAGTATTGTGTGCAGTTTTGGTCGCCTTATCTGAGGAAGGATGTTCTTGCCATGGAGGGAGTGCAGCGAAGATTAACAGACTGATACCTGGGATGGCAGGAATGAAGTATGAGGAGAGATTGGGCTTATATTCGCTGGAGTTTAGAAGAATGAGAGGGGATCTCATTGAAACTTATAAAATTCTAACAGGACTAGACAGACTAGATGCAGGAAGGATGTTCCCGATGGTCGGGGAGTCCAGAACCAGGTGTCCCAGTCTAAGGATAAGGGGTAAGCCATTTAGGACAGAGATGAGGAGGAATTTCTTCACCCAGAGAGTGGTGAACCTGTGGAATTCTCTACCACAAAAGGCAGTTGAGGCCAATTCATTAAATATATTCAAGAAGGAGTTGGATATATTTCTTAAGGCTGAAGGGATCAAGGGATATGGGGAGAAGGCAGGGACAGGGTACTGAATTTGGATGATCAGCCATGATCTCATTAAATGGTGGAACAGGCCTACTCCTGCTCCTATCTTCTTTGTTTCCCACAAACAGTAATGAGATAATGATCAGAATTTTTATTTTAGTGATGTTGGTTGAGGGATAAATATTGGCCCCAAGACACTGGGGGAGAACTCCGCCTGCTCTTCTTCGAAATAGTGCCATGGGAGCTACGTTATACTCCTATAGTGTTTGCAGGACACCATTTGAAGCCTTCAGACCCTGCCACTTCGTAGATCTATCTTTTTGTACGTGAGATATTGTTGGTCACAAGAGTGGGGCAGGAGGGTGGGGGCGTATTCAGCCACATTGTTACCATGTTGATCTGGGAGCAGCCATTTTCTGTAGGCTTCTTCCTTGTGTGACAGGACTGCATTGACAGCAAGAATGGTGAGCTGGGGATCGCATTCCAGTTACTGATGTGGAACTTCATGGTGTCACGTTTGCGGGAGTTTGAAAGAAAGCATCCCATCCTAGACTGTTTGTAACCAATGATTCATACTGTTTGTAACATTGTGGTAATGGGCGAATTAAAAAATCCCAGAAATATGCACAGATGTCTCATTTCCAAACATTTTAGGATTATGCAGTAGTTTATGAGATTATCGGGGAATTCTCCCCGGGCCAGCGTACCAGATCTCTGTTTCCCATTTAGATGTCAGTCTTGGCTCAGTGGGCAGCACTCCAGCCTCTGAGTCAGAAGGTCGTGGGTTCAAGTCCCACTCCAGAGACTTGAGCACAAAATCTAGGCTGACACTCCCAGTGCAGTACTGAGGGAGTGCTGCACTGTCGGAGGTGCCGTCTTTCGGATAAGACGTTAAACCAAGGCTCCCATCTTCCCTCTCAGGTGGGTGTACTAGATCTCATGGCACTATTTCGAAGAAGAGCAGGGAGTTCTCCTCGGTGTCCTGGCCAATATTTATCCCTCAACCAACATCATTAAAAAAACAGATTATCTGGTCATTAACCACTGCCCCTTGACATTCAATGGCATTACCATCACCAAATCCCCCACCATCAATATACTGGGGGTCACCATTGACCAGAAACTTAACTGGACCAGCCACATAAATACTGTGGCAACAAGAGCAGGTCAGAGGCTGGGTATTCTGCGACGAGTGTCTCACCTCCTGACTCCCCAAAGCCTTTCCACCATCTACAAGGCACAAGTCAGGAGTGTGATGGAATACTCTCCACTTGCCTGGATGAGTGCAGCTCCAACAATACTCAAGAAGCTCAACACCATCCAGGACAAAGCAGCCCGCTTGATTGGCACCCCATCCACCACCTTAAACCTTCACTCCCTCCACCACCGGTGCACCGTGGCTGCAGTGTGTACCATCTACATGATGCACTGCAGCAGCTCGCCAAGGCTTCTTCGGCAGCACCTCCTAAACCCAAGACCTCTACCACCTAGAAGGACAAAGGCAGCAGGCGCATGGGAACACCACTACCTCCAAGTTCCCCTCCAACTCACACACCATCCTGACTTGGAAATATATCGCCGTTCCTTCATCGATGCTGGGTTAAAATCCTGGAACTCCCTCCCTAACAGCACTGTGGGAGTACCTTCACCACACGGACTGCAGCGGTTCAAGAAGGAGGCTCACCACCAGCTTCTCGAGGGCAATTAGGGATTGGCAATAAATGCTGGCCTTGCCAGCGATTCCCACATCCCATGAACAAATAAAAAAAACCATAGAAATATAGAAGATAGGAGCAGTAGTAGGCCATTCGGCCCCTCGAGCCTGCTCCGCCATTTAATGAGATCATGGCTGATCATCCAAATTCAGTACCCTGTCCCTGCTTTCTCCCCATATCCCTTGATCCCTTTAGCCTTAAGAAATATATCTCACTCCTTCTTGAATATATTTAATGAATTGACCTCAACTGCCCTGTGTGGCAGAGAATTCCACAGGTTCACCACTCTCTGGGTGAAGAAATTCCTCCTCATCTCTGTCCTAAATGGCTTACCCCTTATCCTTAGACTGGGACACCTGGTTCTGGACTCCCCCGCCATCGGGAACATCCTTCCTGCATCTAGTCTGTCTAGTCCTGTTAGAATTTTATAAGTTTCAATGAGATCCCCTCTCATTCTTCTAAACTCTAGCGAATATAAACCCAATCGACCCAATCTCTCTCCATACATCATTCCTGCCATCCCAGTTATCAGTCTGGTGAATCTTCGCTGCACTCCCTCCATGGCAAGAACATCCTTCCTCAGATAAGGCGACCAAAACTGCACACAATACTCAAGGTGTGGTCTCACCAAGGCCCTGTACAACTGCAGCAAGACATCCTTGCTCCTGTACTCGAATCCTCTCGCTACGAAGGCCAACATACCATTTGCCTTCTTAACCGCCTGCTGCACCTGCATGCTTACCTTCAGCGACTGGTGCACAAGGACACCCAGGTCTCGTTGCACTTCCCCTTCTCCCAATCTATTGCCGTTCAGATAATCTGCCTTCCTGTTTTTGCCACCAAAGTGGATAACCTCGAATTTATCCACATTGAGTAATTAAAATGAGCGCATTGCTGTTTGTGGGAGCTTGCTGTGCGCAAATTGGCTGCCGCGTTTCCTACATTGACAGTGCTTCATTGGCTGTAATGCGCTTTGAGGTGGTGAAAGGTGCTCAATAAGGGCAGGTTTTTCTTTCAAGAATCATGTCTGTTCTGGTCTAAAGTGTAAAACTGATTCGTTATTGTAGTGTATGTACCTTTAAGAGGAACTATGTTTTTGAAGCCCCTGTATACGGTAGTACCGGTAGTGACCACTCGGGTATATAAGCCTGTGTAGCGTCTTGTGTTGTTAGTTCACCTCCAGACTTTGTTCAGTAAACACTTGTTAAATCAACTCCTGCATTCCGTGTCTCCATTAACACACGGATCTAACAGTGGCGACGAGTTAGAAACGAACTTACCTGCAATTCGGAAGCACCTCAAGGGGAACGATTCCTCAGACGAAGGTCGAAGCCAGAAGCAAGAAAAAATAAATAAAATAAAAATAACTCGAGGAAACTCGAAAACGAGGGCCAGGCTTGGTCTCCAGTCTGTGGTTTCCCCAGCTAAACGGGCTGGTGGCAGGTAGTGCACTGATCCTTCCTGGGCTGCGGCGGGCTAGAGCTCGATCGGGTGGCTCTGCAACGGGGCCGGGCAGCGAGTCGGGAAGCAGAAGCAAAGAGAGAGAGAGAGGGTGGAGCACTCAGGGCGCGGCCGGTGCTGCAAAGCAGGTCGGCGTTCGGACTGAACAGAGGGAGGGGAATGTCCCAGAGGGTCCGCTCCACGACGGGAACGGTTCTCCAAGTAACGGAGAAACTAGTGAAGCGATATATTAAAAGAAATAATAGAAATACCGCGAAAAGCTGCAGGTCGCAACGGGAACCGTGGAGAACAGCGTTGGCAGCAGCGGCAGCGGCGGGAAAGCGCAGGAGGCGCCATCTTAACTCGGCGGGGAAGAAAGAAAAGCGCGGGAGGCGCCATTTTGATCCATCGGGGACGGAGGAAAAGCACGGGAAGCGCCATTTTAGATTTTCAAGATGCCGAAGACTGGCAATATTACTGCTTTCGATAGTGATATAGAAGATTGGACCACATATGTGGAAAGAGTGGAGGTATATTGCAAGGCGAATGAAGTAGCGGATCATAAAAAGGCATCTGTACTTCTAAATCTGATGGGCGCAAGGACATACGGGCTGTTACGAAACTTGATCACTCCAGCCAAACCGATGGACAAGAATTTTAATGAGATTGTTGATACCTTACAGGAGCACTTAAACCCAACACCGCTGCTGATAGCGGAACGATTCAAATTCTTCAGGAGGAATCAGCACAAGAATGAAAGTAACGCAGATTACCTCACCGAATTACAAAAGCTGTCAAAGCACTGCCAATTCGGGGCAGGACTGGCAGATTCTCTACGAGACAAATTCGTCTGCGGTCTCCTAAGTGAAGGAACACAGAAAAGACTACTTTCTGAGAAAGATTTAACACTGGACAAGGCTTTCAGTGTGGCTGTATCATACGAAGCAGCAGCAAGAGGAGCTGCAGAGATACAGCAAAAGCCACAGGACTTCGGCACCCATGAAATGACACGGGGTTTCGAGAGATGTTATCGCTGCGGCAGATACACCCATGACCAGAAGGACTGCTGGTTCAAGGACAAAGCATGCAGGCAATGCGGAAAGATGGGACACATTGCATGTGTATGCAGATCTGGAAAGAAATCCGCTGACAGTAAAAAGGTCAATAAGGAAAAGTACAGAAAGGTACAAATGATGACGGACAGTAGCTCAGTAGACCAGAAGAGCGATAGCGACTCCGGAAACAAGAGACTAAGCTGTCTCAAATTACAGGATGTAATTGCCAAAGAAGATTACCAGACCATTTGGGATATCCTCACGATAGCGGGGTCCCCAGTCAAAATGGAGCTAGGTACAGGATCAGCTCTGACCGTCATGAGTCGACGGGATTACGAGCGGCTATTTCCGCATATACCTTTGAAAGACACATCCATTGCCTTGAAGACATATACGGGGCAGAAAGTATACCCCAGAGGGAAAATAAGGGTGCCTGTTGTATACAACGGCAAGGAAATACAGAAGTTGTATTTATACGTTCTGCAAGATGGTGGTCCACCGTTGTTGGGACGTGAATGGATCAGAAAGATACGTTTAGACTGGCACTCCATTCAGGCACTGACGGTGACCAGTAAGAAAAAAAACGATGATGACGCCATACCTGGACGATTAAAAGAAATCTTGGCTAACGCCAAAGAAGTGTTTCAACAGGAACTAGGAACCCTGAAAGGTGCCACCGCCTCAATAAAAGTGGAAGATGCGGCAATTCCCAAGTTTTTTAAGGCAAGGCCGGTGCCATACGCAATTCGTCCAGCCGTCGAGGCAGAGCTGTAGAATTTGGAAAAAGCAGGCGTGTTATCCAAGGTAGATTGGAGCGAGTGGGCAACACCCATCGTCCCGGTCATGAAGAAAACGTTGAATAATGATAAATCTGAAGAACCGAGAAAAGTTCGCATCTGTGGGGACTTCAAGGTGACTGTAAACCCGGTTGTTCACGCGGTACAGTATCCTCTTCCGAGGATAGAAGATATTTTCGCCTCACTATCCGGAGGGAAACGTTTCACCAAAATTGACTTAGCACAGGCATATGTACAGATGGAGCTTGAGGAGACCTCTAAAAAGTATCTCACGATAAACACACACAAAGGCCTGTACCAGTACAATCGACTGGTTTTCGGAGTGGCATCAGCTCCAGCTATCTGGCAAAGAGCTATGGAGCAAGTACTGCAAGGGATTCCGGGGACTCAATGCTACCTAGACGACATCCTTGTAACAGGAGAAAACGACAACGAGCAACTTGCCAACTTGGAGCAGGTGCTCACGAGGCTGAGAGAACGGGGCCTACGAGCAAATCGCCCCAAGTGCGAATTTTTCCAGAAACAAATATCATATTGTGGCCATGTCATTAACGAAGAAGGGTTGCATAAGTCACCTGAAAAAATTGAAGTGGTCGTAAAGGCCCCAGCGCCTGAAAATGTCTCACAATTAAGGTCGTTCCTGGGATTAGTAAATTACTATCATAAATTTTTACCAAACTTGTCGACGGTTCTGCACCCGCTTAACGCACTGCTACAAACCGGAGTAGTTTGGAAATGGAGCGAAGACTGTAAACGTGCCTTCCATAAATGCAAAGGCTTGATCACGTCCAGGGAAGTGTTGGCTCATTACAACCCATCACTGCCAATCAGACTGGCGTGCGATGCATCCCCTTACGGCATAGGAGCAGTATTATCACATAGATTCCTTGATGGCTTGGAGCGGCCGATAGCTTTTGCGTCACGCTCATTGAACTCAGCTGAGCGTAACTATGCCCAGATCGACAGGGAGGCACTCAGCCTGGTGTGGGGGGTGAAGAAATTCAACCATTACCTACACGGACAAAATTTTACCTTGTTGACTGACCATCAACCCCTCGTCTCCATATTCAACCCTAAAAAGGGCGTTCCCATTATGACAGCGCAAAGGCTACAGCGGTGGTCCCTTTTCCTAGGGGCACACCAATATGACATAGAGTACAAAGGAACAAAACAGCATGGGAATGCTGACGGGTTATCGCGCCTACCGTTGCCAACGGTGGAAGAGGCGCCTACAGTGGACCCAGTGGAGATGTTCCACTCGACCATAGTGGAATGTCTACCGGTGACAAATTCTGCCATTGAAAAGGAAACGCGAAATGACCCGACTCTCTCTCGAGTCTACGATTTAACGGTGAAGGGATGGCCAGCACATGGCGAACCACTGTTGCCAGCATTCTCGCAAAGAAGAGAACAGCTGTCAGTGTGCCGAGGAACCTTGATGTGTGGATCCAGAGTGGTGATTCCACCCAAACTCAAGGATAGAGCGCTAAAGGAGCTTCACGAGGGGCATCTGGGTGGAGTGAAAATGAAGAACTTAGCCAGAGCGTTTGTGTGGTGGCCAGGTATCGATGGAGACATCAAAGAAATGACCAAGAGCTGTCTAGGATGCCAGAAGGTCCAAAACGCCCCACCACAAGCCCCTCTACATCCATGGGAGTGGCCCTCATCTCCATGGCAAAGGGTACATATCGACTTTGCTGGTCCAATTATGGACTCAATGTTCTTAATCGCGGTGGATGCACACTCCAAGTGGCCGGAGGTAATAAAGATGTCCTCCACCACCACGGAAAAAACCATCACAGTATTAAGGACCATATTCGCCAGGAATGGGCTGCCTGAACAGATCTGTTCTGATAATGGACCGCAATTTGTATCCGAAGAATTCAGGAAGTTCTTAAAAAACAATGGGGTTAAGCACTACACGTCCACCCCATACCATCCCGCCACCAATGGATTGGCTGAAAGGTTTGTCCAGACCTTCAAGAAGGCCATGGGTAATGAAGACATAAATCTACAACATGAGGTAGATAACTTCTTGTTTGCGTACAGGAATGCAACACGTGGTTACAAACCAAACCCCCGCTATGATGTTTTTCAATAGAAGACTAAGATGCCGGCTGGATTTGGTCAAGCCAAACGTCAGAAGGGACGTCGAGAACCGGCAATTTCAAAGCATGAATGAAAGGCCAACTAGAACCTTCCAGATAGGTCAACCAGTTTTGGCCCGGGACTACCGTACTGAGAAATGGCAGCCTGGAACTATTTGCACACGACTAGGACCGCTGATGTATACCGTGGACATGGGGGAAAGCATAATAAGGCGCTATGCTGACCAGATCATAGAGTCATCCGAAAAAGGACAACCTACACCACAACTCTACGCCTAGTGATGAAGCAGAGATACCCATAGTATCTACCTCCGATCCGGTGATACTGGAACCAGATGAACCCGACACTGGCATTGAAGCCGAATCGACCTTGCCAAAAGAACCTACTACACCACCGAGGCGTTATCCGGACCGAGTCAGGAAGCCTCCAGAGAGACTGAATTTGTAATTGATTAACTTCAGCAAATGTGTATATTATTGTTCTTGTAAAAATGTTATTTAATGATTACTTAAAATGTTATGTACTATTTATCTAAAAGGGGAGGAATTGTAGTGTATGTACCTTTAAGAGGAACTATGTTTTTGAAGCCCCTGTATACTGTAGTACCGGTAGTGACCAGTCAGGTATATAAGCCTGTGTAGCGTCTTGTGTTGTTAGTTCACCTCCAGACTTTGTTCAGTAAACACTTGTTAAATCAACTCCTGCATTCCGTGTCTCCATTAACACATGGATCTAACAGTTATTGAGGAGGTTTCATTGTCACATTTTGGAGGGCGTGGGGAGAGGTGGAAAAAAGTCCCCAATTTGTGTGTGGAATGCGAGGAATTGATGTTGTACACTGCTTCTGGTCAGTGAATAAATCCGACTGGCAGCCACTGCCGACCTCCCCGGAGATTTGTGTTTTCTCTTTGTGCACTCGCCAGGTCCTCCGGCAACGAAGAATTAGGGCCAAGTTCACTGGGTGATGCAGAAAAATCTTATACAAAGGCCAAGCTTAATGAGTAGTTTAAAGAAAAGAACACATTTCTAGGTTAATCCAAAACTCGGCTGCCCGTATCCTCACTCGCGCCAAGTCCCGTTCACCCATCACTCCCCCGTGCTCACTGACCTACCTCGACTCCCGGCCCACCAGCAATTCGATTTTAAACTTCTCATCCTCGTCTTCAGATCCCTCTGCGGCCTTGCCTGCACTCCTTCCCCCTCCCTGTCTCTGTAACCTTCCCCAGCCCTACAACCCTCCGAGCATTCTGTGTTCCTCCATCTCTGGGCTCTCGCACATCCTCCTCCCCTTAGTTCCTTCGCTCTACCATTGGCGGTCGTGCCTTCAGCCATCTGGGCCCAAAGCTCTGGAATTCCCTCCCTAAACCTCTCTGCCTCGCTACCTCTCTTTCCTCCTTTAAGATGCTCCTTAAAACCTCCCTCTTTGACCAAACTTTTGGTCACCTGCCTTAATATCTCCTTCTGTGGCTCGGTGTCAAATTTTTTGTTTGATAATCGCTCCTGTGAAGCAACTTGGGACGTTTTACTGCATTAAAGGTGCTATATAAATACAAGTTGTTGTTCTCAAGGTATCGATGCTGCTCATTCCAACCACTCCCTGGGGTAGTGAGTTCCACATTGCAACCCCTCCCTGGGATAGTGAGTTCCACATTCCAATCACTCCCTGGGGTAGTGAGTTCCACATTCCAATCACTCCCTGGGGTACTCAGTTCCACATTCCAATCACTCTCTGGGGTGGAGTTCCACATTCCAATCACTCCCTGGGGTAGAGTTCCACATTCCAATCACTCGCTGGGGTAGAGTTCCACATTCCAACCACTCCCTGGGGTAGAGTTCCACATTCCAATCACTCCCTGGGGTAGAGTTCCACATTCCAATCACTCCCTGGGGTAGTGAGTTCCACATTCCAATCACTCACTGGGGTAGTGAGTTCCACATTCCAATCACTCCCTGGGGTAGTGAGTTCCACATTCTAATTCACTCACTGGGGTAGCGAGTTCCACATTCCAATCACTCACTGCGGTAGAGTTCCACATTCCAATCACTCCCTGGGGTAGAGTTCCACATTCCAATCACTCCCTGGGGAAGAGTTCCACATTCCAATCACTCCCTGGGGTAGAGTTCCACATTCCAATCACTCCCCGGGGTAGAGTTCCACATTCCAACCACTCCCTGGGGTAGAGTTCCACATTCCAATCACTCCCTGGGGTAGTGAGTTCCACATTCCATCACTCCCTGGGGTAGTGAGTTCCACATTCCAATCACTCCCTGGGGTAGAGTTCCACATTCCAATCACTCCCTGGGGTAGAGTTCCACATTCCAATCACTCCCTGGGGTAGAGTTCCACATTCCAATCACTCCCTGGGGTAGAGTTCCACATTCCAATCACTCCCTGGGGTAGAGTTCCACATTCCAATCACTCCCTGGGGTAGTGAGTTCCACATTCCAATCACTCCCTGGGGTAGAGTTCCACATTCCAATCACTCCCTGGGGTAGTGAGTTCCACATTCCAATCACTCTCTGGGGTAGCGAGTTCCACATTCCAATCACTCCCTGGGGTAGAGTTCCACATTCCAATCACTCCCTGGGGTAGTGAGTTCCACATTCCAATCACTCTCTGGGGTAGCGAGTTCCACATTCCAATCACTCTCTGGGGTAGAGTTCCACATTCCAATCACTCCCTGGGGTAGAGTTCCACATTCCAATCACTCCCTGGGGTAGAGTTCCACATTCCAATCACTCCCTGGGGTAGAGTTCCACATTCCAATCACTCCCTGGGGTAGAGTTCCACATTCCAATCACTCCCTGGGGTAGTGAGTTCCACATTCCAATCACTCTCTGGGGTAGTGAATTCCACATTCCAATCACTCACTGGGGTAGTGAGTTCCACATTCTAATCACTCACTGGGGTAGAGTTCCACATTCCAATCACTCCCTGGGGTAGTGAGTTCCACATTCCAATCACTCCCTGGGGCAGTGAGTTCACACATTCTAATCACTCTCTGGGGTAGTGAGTTCCACATTCCAATCACTCCCTGGGGTAGTGAGTTCCACATTCCAATCACTCACTGGGGTAGTGAGTTCCACATTCCAATCACTCCCTGGGGTAGAGTTCCACATTCCAATCACTCCCTGGGGTAGTGAGTTCCACATTCCAATCACTCCCTGGGGCAGTGAGTTCCACATTCTAATCGCTCTCTGGGGTAGTGAGTTCCACATTCCAATCACTTACTGGGGTAGTGAGTTCCACATTCCAATCACTCCCTGGGGTAGTGAGTTCCACATTCCAATCACTCCCTGGGGTAGAGTTCCACATTCCAATCACTCCCTGGGGTAGAGTTCCACATTCCAATCACTCCCTGGGGTAGAGTTCCACATTCCAATCACTCCCTGGGGTAGTGAGTTCCACATTCAAATTCACTCACTGGGGTAGAGTTCCACATTCCAATCACTCCCTGGGGTAGTGAGTTCCACATTCCAATCACTCCCTGGGGTAGTGAGTTCCACATTCCAATCACTCTCTGGGGTAGAGTTCCACATTCCAATCACTCCCTGGGGTAGAGTTCCACATTCCAATCACTCCCTGGGGTAGTGAGTTCCACATTCCAATCACTCTCTGGGGTAGAGTTCCACATTCCAATCACTCACTGGGGTAGTGAGTTCCACATTCCAATCACTCGCTGGGGTAGAGTTCCACATTCCAATCACTCCCTGGGGTAGTGAGTTCCACATTCCAACCACTCCCTGGGGTAGAGTTCCACATTCCAATCACTCCCTGGGGTAGTGAGTTCCACATTCCAATCACTCCCTGGGGTAGTGAGTTCCACACTCTAATCACTCACTGGGGTAGAGTTCCACATTCCAATCACTCCCTGGGGTAGTGAGTTCCACATTCCAATCACACTCTGGGGTAGAGTTCCACATTCCAATCACTCCTTGGGGTAGAGTTCCACATTCCAATCACTCACTGGGGTAGTGAGTTCCACATTCCAATTCACTCACTGGGGTAGTGAGTTCCACATTCCAATCACTCCCTGGGGTAGAGTTCCACATTCCAATCACTCTCTGGGGTAGAGTTCCACATTCCAATCACTCCCTGGGGTAGAGTTCCACATTCCAACCACTCCCTGGGGTAGAGTTCCACATTCCAATCACTCCCTGGGGTAGTGAGTTCCACATTCCAACCACTCCCTGGGGTAGAGTTCCACATTCCAATCACTCCCTGGGGTAGAGTTCCACATTCCAATCACTCCCTGGGGTAGAGTTCCACATTCCAATCACTCGCTGGGGTAGAGTTCCACATTCCAACCACTCTCTGGGGTAGAGTTCCACATTCCAATCACTCCCCGCGGTAGAGTTCCACATTCCAATCACTCCCTGGGGTAGAGTTCCACATTCCAATCACTCCCTGGGGTAGTGAGTTCCACATTCCAATCACTCCCTGGGGTAGTGAGTTCCACATTCCAATCACTCCCTGGGGTAGTGAGTTCCACATTCCAATCACACTCTGGGGTAGAGTTCCACATTCCAATCACTCACTGGGGTAGAGTTCCACATTCCAATCACTCCCTGGGGTAGTGAGTTCCACATTCCAATCACACTCTGGGGTAGAGTTCCACATTCCAATCACTCCTTGGGGTAGAGTTCCACATTCCAATCACTCACTGGGGTAGTGAGTTCCACATTCCAATTCACTCACTGGGGTAGTGAGTTCCACATTCCAATCACTCTCTGGGGTAGAGTTCCACATTCCAATCACTCCCTGGGGTAGAGTTCCACATTCCAATCACTCCCTGGGGTAGTGAGTTCCACATTCCAATCACTCTCTGGGGTAGTGAGTTCCACATTCCAATCACTCCCTGGGGTAGAGTTCCACATTCCAACCACTCCCTGGGGTACTCAGTTCCACATTCCAATCACTCCCTGGGGTAGAGTTCCACATTCCAATCACTCCCTGGGGTAGAGTTCCACATTCCAACCACTCCCTGGGGTACTCAGTTCCACATTCCAATCACTCCCTGGGGTAGAGTTCCACATTCCAATCACTCCCTGGGGTAGAGTTCCACATTCCAACCACTCCCTGGGGTAGAGTTCCACATTCCAATCACTCACTGGGGTAGTGAGTTCCACATTCCAATCACTCACTGGGGTAGAGTTCCACATTCCAATCACTCCCTGGGATAGAGTTCCACATTCCAATCACTCCCTGGGGTAGTGAGTTCCACATTCCAATCACTCTCTGGGGTAGAGTTCCACATTCCAATCACTCACTGGGGTAGTGAGTTCCACATTCCAATCAGTCTCTGGGGTAGAGTTCCACATTCCAATCACTCCCTGGGGTAGAGTTCCACATTCCAATCAGTCTCTGGGGTAGAGTTCCACATTCCAATCACTCCCTGGGGTAGTGAGTTCCACATTCCAATCACTCCCTGGGATAGAGTTCCACATTCCAATCACTCCCTGGGGTAGAGTTCCACATTCCAATCACTCACTGGGGTAGTGAGTTCCACATTCCAATCACTCACTGGGGTGGAGTTCCACATTCCAATCACTCACTGGGGTAGAGTTCCACATTCCCATCACTCCCTGGGGTAGTGAGTTCCACATTCCCATCACTCCCTGGGGTAGAGTTCCACATTCCCATCACTCCCTGGGGTAGAGTTCCACATTCCCATCACTCCCTGGGGTAGTGAGTTCCACATTCCAATCACTCACTGGGGTAGAGTTCCACATTCCAGTCACTCCCTGGGGTAGAGTTCCACATTCCAATCACTCCCTGGGGTAGTGAGTTCAACATTCCAATCACTCCCTGGGGTAGTGAGTTCCACATTCCAATCACTCCCTGGGGTAGAGTTCCACATTCCAATCACTCTCTGGGGTAGAGTTCCACATTCCAATCACTCCCTGGGGTCGTGAGTTCCACATTCCAATCACTCCCTGGGGTAGAGTTCCACATTCCAATCACTCCCTGGGGTAGAGTTCCACATTCCAATCACTCCCTGGGGTAGTGAGTTCCACATTCCAATCACTCTCTGGGGTAGTGAGTTCCACATTCCAACCACTCCCTGGGGTAGAGTTCCACATTCCAATCACTCCCTGGGGTAGTGAGTTCCACATTCCAATCACTCCCTGGGGTAGAGTTCCACATTCCAACCACTCCCTGGGGTAGAGTTCCACATTCCAATCACTCCCTGGGGTAGTGAGTTCCACATTCCAATCACTCTCTGGGGTAGTGAGTTCCACATTCCAATCACTCCCTGGGGTAGAGTTCCACATTCCAACCACTCCCTGGGGTAGAGTTCCACATTCCAACCACTCTCTGGGGTAGTGAGTTCCACACTCCAACCACTCTCTGGGGTAGTGAGTTCCACATTCCAATCACTCTCTGGGGTAGAGTTCCACATTCCAATCACTCCCTGGGGTAGAGTTCCACATTCCAATCACTCTCTGGGGTAGAGTTCCACATTCCAATCACTCCCTGGGGTAGAGTTCCACACTCCAACCACTCTCTGGGGTAGTGAGTTCCACATTCCAATCACTCCCTGGGGTAGTGAGTTCCACATTTCAATCACTCCCTGGGGTAGAGTTCCACATTCCAACCACTCTGGGTAAAGAAGTTTCTCCTGAATTATTATCAGTGACTATCTTATATTTATGACCCCTATTTTTGCACTCCCCACAAGTGGAAACATCTTCCCTATGTCTACCTTATGGAACCCATTCATAATTTTGAAGACCATTATCGGGTCACGACTCATCCTTCTCATCCTCGCCTGGGTGGATCGCGTCCTTGATGTTTTTCCTTCCGTTCAAATGAATGAACGTAAAGTCCGGTGGCTCTGTTAAGGGCGTGCACTCTTCCATGTCCAGTTGTCCTGTATTCGCAGTGCCAAGGTGTGCGAATGGACCCAGGTGCAGGAGCAATTAAAAAATAAGAACTTATATTTATATAGCACCTTTAACGTCATAAAGAGTCCCAAGGATGCAATGATAGGGAGGGGCGAGGCCACGGAGGGATTGGAAAACAAGGATGAGAATTTTCAAATCGAGGCATTGCCGGAGCGGACCGGGAGCCAATGTAGGTCAGCGAGCTCGGGGGGTGATGGGTGAACGGAGCTTGGTGCGAGTTAGGACACGGGGCAGCGAGCTCGGGGTGTGATGGGTGAACGGAGCTTGGTGCGAGTTAGGACACGGGGCAGCAGAGATTTGGATGAGCTCAAGTTTACAGACAGTGGAAGACGGGAGGCCGGCCAGGAGTGCGTTGGAATAGTCGAGACTTTGTGATGGAACGGGAGAATCTTTGAGAATGTTTCATGCCTTAAGAATTTGTAAATAGGGGTTTTTATGCATTTTTAATTTGGTGCTGTTTCATTCTGTCAAGGTCACAGATGGTAAGAAAAAGTAAAATAAAAGAAAGACTTATTTATACAGCGCTTTTCACGATGTCCTAAAGTGCTTTAAAACCAATGAAGTTCTTTTTGAGGTGCAGTCACTGTGTAATGTAGTAAGCTTTAGAATGGTAGAATTTCACAACCATTAGAATTTCACCGCAGAGAAGGAGCCCATCGGGCCAGTTGCACCTGTCCCAGGGACCATATGGTCCCATCCCTCAGCCCTTGAACTATTTAACCATCTTCCCTCTGCCATGGACTCGGCTTCCCCCATTGTTCCTGGTTTATGTCCTAACAACTCTCTGTAAAATAACTTTCCCTCATTCGTTGTCGTAACTAACTCACCGACGAGTAATTTTTTTCCCCCTCTTTTACCTTAACAAGTCCTAACTACATAAGATTGGCAGGTCTTTGTTTTTTAGGAATTCATTTTGAATATTCTATAGTTTTTTCCTGAAATTTGCAGCAAATTACCAAGTAGAATCATAGAATGGGTACAGCACAGAAGGAGGCCATTTGGCCCGTCGAGCCCGTGCCAGCTCTCTGCAAGAGCATTTCAGCTAGTCCTACTCCCCGGTCCTTTCCCCGTAGCCCTACAATTTTTTTCCTTCAGATATTTATCCAACTCCCTTTTGAAAGACACGATTGAGTCTGCCTCCACCACCCTCTCAGGCAGTGCATTCCAGATCCTAACCACTCGCTGCGTAAAAAAGTTTTCCCTCATGTCGCCTTTGGTTCTTTTGCCAATCACCTTAAATCTGTGTCCTCTGGTTCTCGACCCTTCCGCCAATGGGAACAGTTTCTCTCTATCTACTCTGTCCAGACCCCTCATGATTTTGAACACCTCGATCAAATCTCCTCTCAATCTTCCCTGCTCTAAGGAGAACAACCCCAGCTTCTCCAGTCTATCCACGTAACTGAAGTCCCTCATCCCTGGAATCATTCTCGTAAATCTTTTCTGCAAATTTAAGTGCAAAAATAACTCCAATAGAATGACCAATGAGTGATGTTCTCGAACATAAATGATTCTGTTATTGAAAGGAATGTTCACGGACTTTTCTAGGGCTGCATAGTTTCATGTGATTACTCCTAAAATCCTGTCGTAATGCGAAAGAAATTAGTATTAGTAAAAAATAAAAAAAAATACTGGAGAAATTAATGGGACTGAAAGTCGATAAGTTCCCTGAATCTGATGCCGTACATCCTAGGGTTTTGTAAGAGGTGGCTATAGAGATAGTGGATGCATTGGTTGTCATTTTCCAAAATTCCATAGATTCTAGAATGGTTCCCGCAGATTGGAAGGTAGCAAATATAACCTCACTATTTAAGAAAGGAGCGAGAGAGAAAATGGGGAACTGCAGACCAGTTAGCCTGACATCAGTAGTAGGGAAAATGCTAGAATCTACTATTAAGGACGTTTTAAAAGGGCACTTAGGAAGTAATAATAGGATTGGGCAGAGTCAACACGGATTTATAGAAACATAGAAAAATAGGAGCAGGAGTCGGCCATTTGGCCCTTCGAGCCTGCGCCGCCATTCAATACGATCATGGCTGACCCTCTATCTCAATACCATATTCCTGCTCTCTCCCCATACCACTTGATGCCTTTTGTGCCTAGAAATCTATCTATCTCCTTCTTAAATATATTCAGTGACTTGGCCTCCACAGCCTTCTGTGGTAGAGAATTCCACAGGTTCACCACCCTCTGAGTGAAGAAATTTCTCCTAATCTCAGCCCTAAATGTCCTACCCTGTATCCTGAGACTGTGACCCCTCGTTCTAGACCCCCCAGCCAGGGGAAACATCCTCCCTGCATCCAGTCTGTCTAGCCCTGTCAGAATTTTTCCGTTTCAATGAGATCCCCTCTCATTCTTCTAAACTCTAGTGAATACAGGCCTATTCAACCAATCTCTCCTCATACGACAGTCCTGCCATCCCAGGAATCAGTCTGGTGAACCTTCGCTGCACTCCCTCTATGGCAAGTATATCCTTTCTTAGGTAAGGAGACCAAAACTGCACACAGTACTCCAGGTGTGTTTTCACCAAGGCCCTGTATAACTGTAGTAAGACATCCTTGCTCCTGTACTCGGATCCCCTTGCAATGAAGGCCAACATACCATTTGCCTTCCTAACTGCTTGCTGCACCTGCATGTTTGCTTTCAGTGACTGTTGTACAAGGGCAGCCAGGTCCCTCTGTACATCAACATTTCCCAAACTATCACTATTTAAATAATACTCTACCTTTCTGTTTTTCCTACCAAAGTGGATAACTTCACATTTATCCATGTTATACTGCATCTGCCATGTATTTGCCCACTCACTCAACTTGTCTAAATCGCCTTGAAGCCTCTTTGCATCCTCCTCACAACTCTCAATCCCACCTAGTTTCGTGTCATCAACAAACTTGGAAATATTACATTTGGTTCCCTCATCCAAATCATTGATATATATTGTGAATAGCTGGGGCCCAAGCACTGATCCCTGAGGCACCCCACTAGTCACCACCTGCCACCCCAAAAAATACCCATTTATTCCTACTCTCTGTTTCCTGTCTGTTAACCAATTTTCAATCCATGCCGGTATATCACCCCCAATCCCATGTGCTTTAATTTTGCACACTAACTTCTTATGTGGGACTTTATCAAAGGCCTTCTGAAAGTCCAAATAGACCACATCCACTGGTTCTCCCTTATCTATTCTACCAGTTACATCCTCAAAAAACTCAGTAGGTTTGTCAAACACGATTTCCCTTTCATAAATCCATGTTGACTTTGTCTAATCCTGTTGATATTTTCTAAGTGTCCTGCTACCACATCCTTTATAATAGACTCTAGCATTTTCCCTACTACTGATGTTAGGCTAACCAGTCTGTAGTTCCCTGTTTTCTCTCTCCCTCCTTTTTTAAATAGTGGGTTTACATTTGTCACCCTCCAATCTGCAGGAACTGTTCCATAATCTATAGAATTTTGGAAGATGACAACCAATGCATCCACTATTTCCATGGCTACCTCTTTAATACTCTGGGATGCAGATGATCAGGCCCTGGGGATTTATCGGCTTTCAGTCCCATTAATTTCACCAGCACTATTTTTTTTACTAATAATTTCCTTTAATTCCTCCTTCTCACTAGACCCTTGGTTCCCTAGCATTTCTGGGAAGTTATTTGTGTCCTCTTCTGTGAAGAGAGAACCAAAGTATTTGTTTAATTGCTCTGCCATTTCCTTGTTCCCCATTATAAATTCTCCCGTTTCTGACTGTAAGGGACCTACATTTGTCTTCACTAATCTTTTTCTTTTTACATACTTGTAGAAGCTTTTACAGTCCACTTTTATGTTCCTTGCAAGTTTACTCTCGTACTCTATTTTTCCCCTCTTAATCAATCTCTTGGTCCTTTTTTGCTGAATTCTAAACTGCTCCCAATCTTCAGGCTTGCTACTTTTTCTGGTAACCTTACATGACTCCTCTTTGGATCTAATACTATCCTTAATTTCTTTTGTTAGGCATAGTTGGACCGCTTTTTCTTTTGTGTTTTTGCACCAGAAAGGAATGTATAACTTGCAATTCATGCATTCGTTCCTTAAATGTTAGCCATTGCCTATCCACTGTCATGCCTTTTAATGAAGCTCCCCGATCTATCATAGTCAACTCACTCCTCATACCTTCGTAGTTTCCTTTGTTTAGAATTAGGACCCTAGTTTCGGATTGGACTACTTCACTTACCATCTTAATGAAGAATTCTATCATGTTATGGTCACTCTTCCCTAAAGGACCCCACACAAGATTATTAATTAACCCCTTCTCATTGCACAATACCCAATCGAGGATAGCCTGTTCCCTAGTTGGCTCCTCAACGTACTGGTCTAAAAAATTATCTTGTACACACTCCAGGAATTCATACGCCACAGTATTATTGCTAATTTGGTTTGGCCAGTCTACATGTAGATTAAAGTCACCCATGATTATTGTAGTACCCTTGTTACATGCATCTCTAATTTCCTGTTTGATGCCGTCCCCTACATTACCACTACTGTTTGGAGGCCTATAGACAACTCCCACCAATGTTTTCTGCCCCTTGGTGCTTCTTAGCTCCACCCAGACTGATTCTACATCTTGATTTTATGAGCCAATATCCTTTCTCACGATTGCTCTGTTTTCATCCTTTACAAACAAGGCCACCCCACCTCCTTTTCCTTTTTGCCTGTCCTTCCTAAATATCGAATATCCTTGGATATTCAGCTCTCAGCCTTGGTCACCCTGCAGCCATGCCTCTGTAATCACAATTATATTGTATCCGTTTACATCTATTTGTGCTGTTAATTCGTCTGCCTTATTACGAATGCTTCGTGCATTCAGATACAGTGCCTTTAGATTTGTCATTTTAACATTTTTAGACATCTTAACATTTTTTTCTACTATGGCCCTATTTGTTATATTGCCATTTTTTCTTACCCGGACCCTATTTGTTCGTGCATTCCTTTGTTTGTACGCTCCGTCCCTTCCTGACACAATCTGGTTATCCTTCCCCCAATCACTTTCCTGCACTGCTTCCTTGTCTTTTCTCTTTATAACATTCTAGATTTCTCTCCACCGGGACCCCCCCCCCCCCCCTCCCCGCCTTATTTAGGGAAATTCTGTTTGACAAATCTTTTTTTGAGCTTGTAACTAGCAGAATAGATAAGGGGGAACCAGTGGATGTGTATTTGGATTTTCAGAAGGCATTCGATAAGGTGCCACACAAGAGGTTAATAAACAAAATTAGGGCTCATGGGATTGGGGGTAATATACTAACATTGATTGAGAATTGGTTAATGGACAGAAAACAGAGAGTAGGAATAAATGGGTCATTTTCGAGTTGGCAGGCTGTAACAAGTGGGGTACAGCAAGGATCTACATCAATGATTTGGATGAGGGGACCAAATGTAATATATCCAAGTTTGCTGATGATACAAAGCTGGGTGGGAATGTAAGTTGTGAGGAGGATGCAAAGAGGCTTCAAGGGGATATAGGCAAGCTAAGTGCGTGGGCAAGAAAATGGCAAATGGAATATAATGTGGAGAAATGTGAAGTTATCCACTTTGGTTGGACAAATAGAAAAGCAGAGTATTTTTTAAATGGTGAGAGATTGGGAAATGTTGGTGTTCAGAGGGACCTGGGTGTCCTTGTACACGAATCACTGAAAGTTAACATGCAGGTACAGCAAGCAATTAGGAAAGTAAATGGCATGTTGGCCTTTATTACAAGAGGATTTGAGTACAAGAGTAAAGACGTCTTACTGCAATTATATAGGGCCCTGGTGAGACCACACCTGGAGTATTGTGTACAGTTTTGGTCTCCTTACCTAAGGAAGGATATACTTGCCATAGAGGGAGTGCAACAAAGGTTCACCAGACTGGTTCCTGGGTTGGGGGGATTGTCCTATGAGGAGAGATTGAGTAGACTAGGCCTATATTCTCTAGAGTTTAGAAGAATGAGAGGTGATCTCATTGAAACATACAAAATTCTTACAAGGCTTGACAGGGTAGATGCAGGGAGGATGTTTCCCCTGGCTGGGGAGTCTAGAACCAGGGCTCTCAGGATAAGGGCCAGCCATTTAGGACCGAGATGAGAAATTTCTTCACTCAGAGGGTGGTGAATCTTTGGAATTCTCTACCCCAGAGGGCTGTGGAGGCTCAGTCATTGAGTATATTCAAGACAGAGAGCGATAGGTTTTTGAATATTAAGGGAATCAAGGGATATGGGGATAGTGCAGGCAAGTGGAGATGAGGTAGAAGATCAACCATGATCATATTGAAAGGCGGAGCAGGCTCGAAGGTCCATATGGCCGACTCCTGCTCCTATTTCTTATTTTCTTATGAAAGAAAATCCGTTGTTGCAAATATTTTATTAAAAGAAAAGAGAGACTTGCATTTATATATGTTCACAACCTCAGGATGTCTCAAAGCGCTTTACAACCAATGAAGTACTTTTTGAAGTGTAGTCACTGTTGTAATGTAGAAAACTCGGCAGCAAGCTCCCATAAGCAGCGATGTGATAATGACCAGATAATCTGTTTAATAGATGTTGGTTGAGGGATAAATATTGGCCCCAGGACACCAGGGAGAACTCCCCAGCTCTTCTTTGAAATAGTGCCTGGGGATCTTTTACATATACCTGAGTGGGCCTCGGTTTAATGTCTCATCTGAAAGGCGGCACCTCTGACGGTGCGGCACTCCCTCAGCACTGCACTGGGAGTGTCGGCCTAGATTATGTGCTCGAGTCTCTGGAGTGGGACTCGAACCCACAAGCTACATTACAACAGTGACGACTCTTCAAAAGTACTTCATTGGCCGTAAAGCGGTGGTCATGAAAGGCGCTACAGAAATGCAAGCGGCAGCAGGCGGGCGGACCTGCGAGGGACGAGGCGCATGAGCGGCGGCAGTTTAAAAGCGGCTCCGAGACCAGGTAGGCCTCAGAGCAGCGGCAGCAGGCGGGCGGACCTGCGAGGGACGAGGCGGTTGAGTGGCGGCAGTTGAAAAGCGGCTCCGAGACCAGGTAGGCCTCGGAGCAGCGGCGGCAGGCGGGCGGACCTGTGAGGGACGAGGTGGCTGAGCGGAGGCAGTTGAAAAGCGGCTCCGAGACCAGGTAGGTTTACTGATCTGCTGTCTCCGAACTCAGAGGGAGGGAGAGAAGTAAAAAGTAATCAAAGTGTGATGTCACCAGAAAGCAGGTAAGTGATTGGTTTGTGAGTATTTCTCTCTCTTTAAACTTTAATTGTGTGGTTTATAGTTACTAAGGTCTCTCTGGTGTAGCGGGGACTGTTGGTAAACCATTTAACTGTAGTGTAATTGGTGGGTTTGATTTCATTTAATTAAAGGGTAAGTCATGGCAGGACAGCCCGGCCATGTGGTATGCTCCTCCTGCGCTATGTGGGAACTCAGGGACACTTCCTGTGTCCCTGGCAACTACGTTTGCAGGACGTGTATCCCGCTGCAGCTACTGACAGACCACATTGCGGCGCTGGAGCTGCAATTGGATGCATACTGGAGCATTCGCGATGCTCAGGACATCGTGAATAGCACGTTTAGGGAGTTGGACACACCGCTGGTAGAGGTTGGACAGGCAGAAAGGGAAGGGGTGACCAACAGGCAGAGTACTCGGCGCAGGCAGCTAGTGCAGGGGTCCCCTGTGGACATCCCCCTCTCAAACAGATACACCACTTTGAGTACTGTTGGGGGGGGATGGCTTATCAGAGGAAAGCAACAGCAGCCAACTCCCTGGCACCAGGGGTGGCTCTGCTGCACAGGACGGGAGGAAAAAGAGGGGTAGAGCTATAGTAATAGGGGATTCTATTGTAAGGGGAATAGATAGGCATTTCTGCGGCCGCAAACGAGACTCCAGGATGGTGTGTTGCCTCCCTGGTGCAAGGGTCAAGGATGTCTCAGAGCGGCTGCAGAACATCTTGGAAGGGGAGGGTGAACAGCCAGTTGTCGTGGTGCATATAGGTACCAACGATATTGGTAAAAACCGGGATGAGGTCCTAAAAGCTGAATATAGGGAGTTAGGAGGTAAAATAAAAAATAGGACCTCAAAGGTAGTAATCTCAGGATTGCTACCAGTGCCACGTGCTAGTCAGAGTAGAAATAGAAGGATATTTCAGATGAGTACGTGGCTAGAGGAATGGTGCAAGGGGGAGGGATTCACGTTCCTGGGGCATTGGAACCGGTTCTGGGGGAGGTGAGACCAGTTCAAACCGGACGGTTTGCACCTGGGCAGGGCTAGAACCGATGTCCTAGGGGGAGTGTTTGCTAGTGCTCTGGGGGAGGGTTTAAACTAAAATGGCAGGGGGTTGGGAACCTGAGCAGGGAGACAGAGGAAAGGGAAACAAAGATAAAAGCAAAAGATAGGAAGGAGAAAAGCAAAAGTGGCAGTCAGAGAAATCAACGGTTTAAATAAATCGTGGCCACAGTAAATAATAATTCTAATAGGTCTAAGAGCATTAAAAAAACAAGCCTGAAGGCTTTGTGTCTTTATGCGAAGAGCATTCGTAATAAGGTGGATGAATTGGCTGCGCAAATAGAGGTAAACGAATATGATTTGGTTGGGATTACGGAAACGTGGCTCAAGGATGGCCAAGGCTGGGAACTCAACATCCAGGGGTATTCGATATTCAGGAAAGATAGGCAAAAAGGAAAGGGAGGTGGGGTAGCATTACTGGTTTAAGAAGGGATTAACACAATTATAAGGAAGGATATTAGCTCTGATGATGTGGAATCTGTATGGGTAGAATTGAGAAATACCAAGGGGCAGAAAATGTTAGTGGGAGTGGTATATAGACCTCCAAACAGTAAGGCGGAGGTTGGGGATGGCATTAAAAGGGAAATTAAAGAAGCATGCAATAAGGGCACAGCAGTCATCATGGGTGACTTTAATCTACATATAGATTGGGCTAACCAAATTAGTAACAATACTGTGGAGGAGGAATTCCTGGAGTGTTTACGGGATGGTTTCCTGGACCAATATGTCGAGGAACCAACCAGAGATCAGGCCATCTTAGACTGGGTACTATGTAACGAGAAAGGATTAATTAGCAATCTTGTTGTACGAGGCCCCTTGGGTCGGAGTGATCATAATATGATCGAATTCTTCATTAAGATGGAGAATGAAGTAGTTGACTCAGAGACTAGGGTCCTAAATTTAAATAAAGGAAACTATGATGGTCTGAGGCACAAGTTGGGTAGGATTGATTGGGGAATGTCACTCAAAGGGTTGACGGTGGATAGACAATGGCAAACATTCAAAGACCGCATGGATGAACTGCAGAATTTGTTCATTCCAGTTTGGCACAAAAATAAAACAAAAAAGGTGACTCAACCGTGGCTAACAAGGGAAATTAGGGATAGCATAAGATACAAGGAGAGGACATATAAATTGGCCAGAAAAAGCAATAATCCTGAGGATTGGGAGCAATTTAGGATTCAACAAAGGAGGACAAAGGGATTAATTAAGAAGGGGAAAATAGAATATGAGAGTAAGCTTGCAGGGAACATAAAAACTGACTGTAAAAGCTTTTATAGATATGTGAAGAGAAAAAGATTGGTGAAGTCAAGCGTAGGTCCCTTGCAGTCAGAATCAGGGGAATTTATAATGGGGAACAAAGAAATGGCAGACCAACTAAATACATATTTTGGTTCTGTCTTCACAAAGGAGGACACAAATAACCTTCCAGAGATGCCGGGGAACATAGGGTCTGATGAAAGGGAGGAACTGAAAGAAATCAATATTTGTAGGGAAATGGTGTTGGGGAAATTGATGGGATTGAAGGCTGATAAATCCCCAGGGCCTGATAATCTACATCCTAGGGTACTTAAGGAAGTGGCCCTAGGAATAGTAGATGCATTGTTGATCATCTTCCAACATTCGATGGAATCTGGAACAGTACCCATGGATTGGAGGGTAGCTAATGTTACCCCACTATTCAAAAAAGGTGGTAGAGAGAAAATGGGGAATTACAGACCGGTAAGCCTGACATCAGTAGTGGGGAAAATGCTAGAGTCCATTATAAAGGATGTCATAGCAGAGCACTTGGAAAACAGTGACAGGATCGGACAAAGTCAACATGGATTCACAAAAGGTAAATCATGCTTGACTAATCTACTGGAATTTTTTGAGGATGTAACTGGTAAAATAGATAAGGGAGAACCAGTGGAGGTGGTGTACCTGGACTTTCAGAAAGCCTTCGATAAGGTCCCGCCATTGCTCGGCTGGGCTTCGGCAAGTCAGACCACGTCTCTGTGCTCCTACTTCCTGTTTACAAACAGAAGTTAAAGAGCACACCCACAACAGTGAAAACGGTGCGAAGCTGGACAGTGGACACAGAACTACAACTGCATGGCGGGCTGGAAATAACGGACTGGAGTGTTTTCAAGAACCCAGACCTGGATGTGTATGCAGGCCATGTCACTGGATACATCAACAGACTGGTGGATGAATGCATTCCTACCAAGACTGTCCGTTTATTTCCCAACCGCAAACCATGGATGAACTCAGACATCCGCAACAAACTAAGAGAACGGCGTACCGCTTTCAAATCAGGGGACACCGAACTCTACAAGAAGGCCAAGTATGACCTCAGAAAGGCCATCAAAACAGCAAAAAGAGACTATAAGAACAAACTGGAGTCCCAGTACGGTGGGTGCTCCGACGCCAGACGCATGTGGCAGGGACTAAGGGCCATCACCAACTACAAGGGGAGCTCAGCGGGAGTCACCAACACCGATCCCTCCCTACCAGATGAGCTGAACACTTTTTATGCTCGCTTTGAGAGGGAGAACACTGAACCAGCCATCAAAACCCCCAGCCACCCAGAGGATTACACATTACAGCTGACTGAGTCCGAGGTCCGGAGAACCTTCAGGAGGGTGAAAGCACGGAAGGCAGCCGGCCCAGACGGGGTTCCACCCCGTGTCTTCAAGACCTGCGCAGACCAGCTGGCTCCTGTGTTCACGGACATTTTTAACACCTCACTGCAGCAGTCTGTTGTACCAGTGTGCTTCAAGGAGACAACCATTGTGCCGTTACCAAGGTAACAGGCCTCAATGACTATCGACCCGTGGCTCTAACATCCATAGCCATTGATGCACTATCAATTGCTACAAAAGACTGGAGATTGAGAAAGTAATAAACAGGCTTTTATTACCAAAGAACAGAGCATGCCTCTTGTGGTTGCCTGGTATCCAAAAGGGCTGGAGGCTTCTGAGCAGCGACCTTTATACCCAGCCATGAGGGTGGAGCCAGGGGCGGAGTCAGCTGAGGCATGCACAGACAAGTACAACAATATGCAAGAGTGAACAACAGTACTAACAGTGAACAACAATACTAACAACAGTGGTTTACCACATTCACCCCTTGTTTAGAATTGAGTCCGGCGGGGTGAAGTGCACTAAAAATTCGTGTACTGAAGTCTATCAGGAGGCCTTGTAAGCCGTCCTGAGCGTCGCAGCAGCGGCGGTGATGGTGCAGCATCCAATGGTGAACCCGGTGTCTCGTTCAGAGGAGGTGTAGCAGGTGGCGGACCCTGGGGCTGCTGCATGCCGTCTACAGGGGTCAGAGCATGGGTAATGGGAGGTAGCAATGGTGGTCTCTCAGAGGCACCCGAAGGTGCGAGGTCTCGTGCGGGGACTGTGTCCTGGGGGTAGGCAGGAGTAGCGGTGGGTGGCGAAGAGGGTGTTTCAGGAGCACCTGCAGGTGCGAGGTCTCGAATGGAGACTGTGTCCTCCCGCCCGTCCGGGTACACCACGTAAGCATACTGCGGGTTGGCGTGGAGGAGGCTCACCCTCTCGACCAGGGGGTCCGCCTTATGGGTCCTCACGTGCTTCCGCAGTAGGACGGGACCTGGAGAAGTCAGCCATGTTGGTAGCGAAATCCCCGACGTGGACTTCCTGGGGAAGGAGAACATTCTCTCGTGAGGAGTGGCATTGGTGGGTGTACAGAGCAGCGACCGAATGGAATGGAGCGCCGCAGGGAGGACCTCCTGCCAGCGGGAGGTCGGAAGGCCCTTAGATTTTAAGTTTAAAAGGACTGCCTTCCAGACTGTCGCATTCTCCCTTTCCACCTGGCCGTTACCCCGGGGGTTGTAGCTGGTGGTCCTGCTTGTAGCAATGCCTCTCGCGAGCAGGTACTGCCGAAGTTCGTCGCTCATAAAAGATGAGCCCCTGTCGCTATGGATATAGCTAGGGAAACCGAACAAGGCGAAGAGGTCATTCAGACATTTAATGACCGTGGTACTGGTCATGTCCGAGCAAGGGATGGCAAACGGGAAACGGGAGTACTCATCAATTATATTGAGGAAGTACACATTGCGGTCAGAGGAGGGGAGGGGCCCTTTAAAATCGATGCTCAGCCGCTCGAAGGGGCGCGTGGCTTTGATCAGGCTCGCTCTGTCTGGCCTATAAAAATGCGGCTTGCACTCGGCACAGATCTGGCAGTTCCTGGTCATGGTCCTGACCTCCTCGATGGAGTAGGGCAGGTTACGGGATTTGATAAAATGGAAGAACCTGGTGACCCCCGGGTGGCAGAGGTCATTGTGGAGGGTCTGTAGCCTATCAACCTGCGCGTTGGCGCACGTACCACGTGATAGGGCATCTGGGGGCTCATTGAGTTTCCCGGGCCGGTACAAGATATCGTAATTGTAGGTGGAGAGTTCGATTCTCCACCTTAAGATCTTGTCATTCTTGATTTTGCCCCGCTGCTTATTATGAAACATAAAAGCCACTGAACGCTGGTCAGTGAGCAGGGTAAACCGTTTTCCGGCCAGGTAATGCCGCCAATGTCGCACGGCTTCCACAATGGCCTGGGCCTCCTTTTCGACAGAGGAGTGTCGAATCTCGGGGCCCTGGAGGGTCCTTGAGAAAAAGGCCACGGGTCTCCCCGCCTGGTTAAGGGTTGCAGCTAGGGCAAAGTCGGATGCGTCGCTCTCCACTTGAAAAGGAAGGGACTCATCCACAGCGTGCATTGTGGCCTTCGCAATGTCTCCTTTTATGAGAGTGAAGGCTGCACAGGCCTCTGCTGTCAGGGGGAAGGAGGCGGACTTGATGAGGGGTCGGGCTTTATCCGCATAGTTGGGCACCCACTGAGCATAGTAAGAGAAAAACCCCAGGCATCTCTTCAGTGCTTTCTGGCAGTGGGGGAGGGGGAGCTCCATAAGGGGGCGCATTCTATCGGGGTCTGGGCCGATGACTCCGTTCTCCACTACGCAGCCAAGAATAGCGAGGCGCGTAGTACGAAACATACATTTGTCTTTGTTGTATGTGAGATTCAGCCGCTGGGCCGTCCGGAGGAATTTCTCTAGATTAACGTCGTGGTCCTGCTGGTCGTGGCCGCAGATGGTGACGTTGTCTAGATATGGGAAAGTGGCCTGGAGCGCGTTCTGGTCAACCATCCGGTCCATCTCCCGTTGGAAGACAGAAACTCCGTTGGTGACGCCGAAGGGAACTCTGAGAAAGTGATAGAGCCGACCGTCAGCTTCAAAAGCTGTGTACTGGCGGTCCTCAGCCCTGATGGGGAGCTGGTGGTATGCCGACTTCAGATCAATCGTCGAGAACACCCGGTATTGTGCTATCTGATTGACCATGTCAGATATGCGGGGGAGTGGGTATGCATCTAGTTGGGTGTAGCGATTGATCGTCTGGCTGTAGTCAATAACTAGGCGCTGTTTTTCGCCAGTCTTCACTACCACCACTTGTGCTCGCCATGGGCTGGTGCTACTTTCAATAATCCCTTCCTTCAGGAGTCTCGCTACCTCGGATTTAATGAAGCTCCTATCCCCAACACTGTAACGCCTGCTTTTGGTAGCGATGGGCTTACAGTCGCGGGTGAGGTTAGCGAACAAGGAGGGGGGGGGAACTTTAAGGGTGGAGAGGCTGCAAATGGTGCACGGCGGGCGATTTAAAAGCTGCTGGCTGCAGACTGTGAGTGGGGGGAGGGGTCCGTCATACGCTAATGTGACACTCTTAAGGTGGCACTGAAAATCCAACCCCAGTAGAACGGCAGCGCAGAGATGGGGCAGGACCAGAAGTTTAAAATTTTTGTATTCTGTGCCCCTTACTGAAAGGGTCACTACACAGTAGCCACCGACGTCCGCTGACTGGGCTTTGGAAGCCAAAGAGATCCGATGGCGCGTCGGCAGGACCGGGAGAGAGTAACTGCGCACCGTGTCGGGGTGGATAAAGCTCTCCGTGCTCCCGCTGTCAAAAAGGCAGGTAGTGGCGCGGCCGTTTACCGTAATATCCATCATGGACCTGGACAGTTGATGAGGGAGAGATTGGTCCAGCGTCACGGAGGCCAGCGTATGGTCGAGCGAGTCGATGTGGTCGTCAGATGAGGCGGTGGTTGAGTCGGGCTCCCCCGTGGTTGAAGTCGGAGGCGTCCAAGATGGCGGACAAAATGGCGGCGCCCACGGTCCCGATCCCCACGCGGCTGGGGGAGCCCAAGATGGCGGACAAGATGGCTGCGCCCACGGTTCGCACGCAGCGCTGCTGGCGTTAGCGGTCTTCCCTTTGCAGGCGCTAACGTAGTGACCTTTCTTCCCGCAGCCGGAGCAGGTAGCATTCTTCGCGGGGCAGCGTGCTCTCGGGTGTTTAGCTTGGCCACAAAAATAGCATTTTTGTGCCTTGGACATCGCTGCAGCAGTCGGAGGTGGCGGTCCCATGGCCCAAGATTGCGGCGTCCACGGCGCGGGGCGATGAGGGGAGAAAGCGTCCATATTTCTGTGGGCCGCGTCGAGCGAGAGCGCGAGGGACACTGCCTTTGTCAGGTCTATTTCACCCTTCTCCAGCAGCCTCTGCCGGGAGTAGTCGGACCTTAGACCCGCAACGAAAGCGTCTCGTATCAATCCCTCCGCATGTGCCGCGGCCGATACTTCCTTGCAGTCGCAGCCGCGTCCGAGTACCCGCAGTGCCCGTAGGAAGGCTTCCACCGATTCCCCGGGCTGCTGTCTGCGAGATCTTAAAAGGTGCCTGGCATAGACCGTGTTTACCGGGCGTGCATACTGCCCTTTCAGTAGGTCGATAGCCGCCGCGTAGGTCGTCGCATCTTGGATTAAAGTATAGACTTGGTGACTCACCTTCGAGGCCAGGATTTTCAGTTTATTTTCATCAAGAGTCACGGTCGAGGCTTCCAGATACGCCTCAAAGCAACGCAGCCATTGTGCGAATTTAGTCGACGAACCCGCTTCTTGGGGGTCTAGGTCCAGGCATGTTGGTCTGAGGGCTCGCAGCAGCGCCTGCTGCTCAGCGTTTTGCGCCATCGGTTGATCAGCATCCGCAGCCAACATTTAACTTTGGTAATAAAATTGATGCACTATCAATTGCTACAAAAGACTGGAGATTGAGAAAGTAATAAACAGGCTTTTATTACCAAAGAACAGAGCATGCCTCTTGTGGTTGCCTGGTATCCAAAAGGGCTGGAGGCTTCTGAGCAGCGACCTTTATACCCAGCCATGAGGGTGGAGCCAGGGGCGGAGTCAGCTGAGGCATGCACAGACAAGTACAACAATATGCAAGAGTGAACAACAGTACTAACAGTGAACAACAATACTAACAACAGTGGTTTACCACAGCCATGAAGTGCCTGGAAAAGCTGGTCATGACACACATAAGCAGCATCATCCCCGACTCCTTGGACCCGTTCCAGTTCGCATATAGAGCGAACAGGTCTGTGGATGATGCCATCTCCCTAACACTACACACTGCCCTGGAACACCTAGACAGGAGGGACACTTACGTCAGTCTGTTGTTCATTGACTACAGCTCTGCATTTAATACTATTGTTCCCTCCAAGCTGGTCCTGAAACTGAGGGACCTAGGCCTGGGCACCCCCATCTGCAATTGGATTCTGGATTTCCTGACTGGCAGGCCTCAAGTGGTGAAAATAGGCAACAACACCTCATCCACTCTGGTCCTCAACACCGGAGCGCCACAAGGCTGCTGCCTCAGTCCTTGGCTGTACTCTCTGTTTACACATGACTGTACAGCCATACACAGCAACAACCGGATCATCAAGTTTGCCGACGACACCACAGTAATTGCCCTGATAAGCAACGACGACGAGACGGAGTACAGAGATGAGATAGTCCAGCTGATGAGATGGTGCAATGACAACAACCTTGCCCTGAACGTTGGCAAGACTAAGGAGCTCATCGTGGACTTCAGAAGCCACCGAGGGAACCACCGCCCCATCAGCATAGACGGGACACCAGTGGAAGTTGTCAGTTGCTTCCGATTCCTGGGACTGCAGATCTCCGATGACCTGGCCTGGAACCACAATACTGAGGCCATGCTGAAGAAGGCACACCAGCGCCTCTACCCTCTACGGTGCCTGAGGAAATGCGGCAGAAGCACACAGTGGCTTGTGAACTTTTACCGCGGCACCATAGAGAGTGTCCTGACGGATGGTGTCAATGTGTGGTATGGTAACACCACTGCACAGGACAGGAAAGCCATCCAGAGGGTTGTGAGGATGGCAGAAAAGATCATCGGGTATGCACTTCCGTCCATCGAGGAGATCTTCCAGACCAGGTGTCGGAACAAGGCCCGCTCCATCATCCAGGACCCCAATCACCCTGGGCATGAACTGTTCTCCCTCCTGCGGTCCGGCCGTCGGTACCGCAGCATCCGTACCAGGACCAGCAGGTTCAAGAACAGTTTCTATCCACAGGCAGTGCGCCTACTGAACTGCTAACCGCACTGCCCCACATACCATAGTCACATTCTCCCCCCCACCCTGGAACTGTATATCACATGAACCGTGAGCGCACAAGAACATTCTTGATCACTGGACTGTGTGCACATAGGACTCTTGTACCTCAACCTTAACCTATACTTATATAACTTATAACTCATTTGTACATTGTTCACTGCATTTTAACTTATACTTATACTACCATATACTTATCATTATATTACTATTACTTCCAGTGGTAATAGAGGCTTTTTGCACTATTCATCATATCCTGCAACTTGGACTGTGATTGCTATACTTATTTGCTTATTGTTTCTATATTTATACTTGTTTTTACTTTTGCTTTTTATATTTATTATACTTATATTGTGGGTGTGGTAAACCACTGTATTGTATATTGCCACCTCTGGGTGGCGCTGTGTATGGAGGCATGCCTCAGCTGACTCCACCCACCACTGTGTGGGTTTCGTTCAGACTTGTTCAGTCACTCACGAAGAAGCATGGTCTCTTCTTAGCTAATAAAAGCCTTATTCATCTCTTCTTTCGACTCATCATCTCTTCTTCGACACATCACCTTTTATGAAGTAATTGATAAGCGTATCAATTTTATTAGCTAAAAGTTAAATGGCGACACCTGAGGAGCAACAACAGCAACGGATACAGCAGACATTGCTGAGAGCCCTCAGACCACCACGCCTGGACCTCGACCCTCAAGATGTGGGTGCATCAGCCAAGTTTGAACACTGGCTGAGCTGCTTTGAATCCTTCCTCGCAATCTCACAGGTTACAGAGGAGGATCACAAACTGAAAATTTTGACCGCCCAGGTGAGCCATCAAGTATATATGCTAATCCGGGACTCTAATACGTACGTGGCGGCCCTCGAGCTACTAAAAGGGCAATATACGCGCCCAGTGAACACAATTTACGCCCGACACCTCTTGGGATCCCGCAGGCAGCAACCGGGAGAATCGGTAGGGGCATTTGCACGGGCGCTACTGGCACTCTGCAGAGACTGCGATTGTAAAGCGGTAACGGCTGTGGAGCACGCGCAGGGACTCGCCTGTGATGCCTTCGTCAGGGGCCTCCAGTCAGACCACACCCGGCAGAGACTGCTAGAAAGCAAGGAACCCGACCTGAAGACGGCCATTGCCCTTGCGCTCTCGTTAGAGGAGGCCCACCGAAACCTCGAGGCATACCCCCGTAACGGCGCCGAGACATGGCAATCGAAACCGTGGGACACGGGACCGCCGCCCCCGGCACCAACCGCTGCAGCGACCCAACCGAGACAGCAGCCTCCGGTAAGAACTGCTTCGATGCCCAGTAACCAGGCCCAAAAATGCTATTTCTGTGGCCAGTTAAAACATCCCAGAGCGCACTGCCCAGCTAAGACAGCTACCTGCTCGGGCTGCGGGAAGAAAGGCCATTACGCTAACGCCTGCAAGGGGAAGCCAGCCAGCAGCGCAGCGTGCGGGCCGTGGGAGCAGCCATCTTATCCGCCATTTTGTGTACCCCCGGCCGCATGGCATCCGCCGCCATCGTATCCAACGCACTCAACCGCCATTTCGTCACCGGAACCGACCACCGTCTCGGCGGATGACTATAGTGACTCACTAAGCCACATACTGGCCTCCGTGACGCTGGATCAAGGCCACCCTCACCATCTATCCAGCTCCATGATGGATATCGCGGTAAACGGCCGCGCCACCAGTTGCCTGATCGACAGCGGGAGCACAGAGAGTTTCGTCCACCCCGACACGGTACGTAGCCACTCCCTCACGATTCTGCCAACGCACCATCGCATTTCTATGGCGTCCAAGTCCCAGTCAATGGACATCAGCGGCTACTGTGTGGTGACCCTGTCAGTAGGGGGCACTGAATATCAAAAATTTAAACTGCTAGTCCTGCCCCGTCTTTGCGCTGCCGTCCTGCTAGGGTTGGATTTTCAGTGCCACCTTAAGAGTGTCACACTAGCATACGGTGGACCCCTCCCCCCACTCACAGTCTGCAACCAACAACTTTTAAATCGCCCGCTGCAAACCACCTGCAGCCTTTCCACATTAAAAGTCCCCCCCCCTCCCCTGTTCGCTAACCTCACCCGCGACTGTAAACCCATCGCTACCAAAAGCAGGCGGTACAGTGCCGGGGACAGAGCTTTTATCAGCTCTGAGGTGGAGCGGCTCTTGAAGGAGGGCATTATCGAAGGTAGCACTAGCCCCTGGCGAGCCCAGGTTGTAGTCGTTAAAACCACTGCAAAACGCCGCATGGTAATCGACTACAGCCAAACCATAAACCGGTACACCCAGCTGGACGCGTACCCCCTCCCTCGCATATCTGATATGGTCAATCAGATTGCGCAATACAAAGTATTCTCCACCATCGACCTTAAGTCAGCGTACCACCAGCTGCCCATCCACCATGAGGACCGCCAGTATACTGCCTTCGAGGCAAACGGCCGCCTCTACCACTTCCTTAGGGTCCCCTTCGGCGTCACCAACGGGGTTTCGGTCTTCCAAAGGGAGATGGACCGAATGGTTGACCAGAACGCGCTGCGGGCAACCTTCCCCTATTTGGATAACGTCACCATCTGCGGCCACGACCAGCAGGACCACGACGTTAATCTAGCAAATTTCCTCCGTACGGCCCAACGGCTGAACCTAACGTACAATAAGGAAAAATGTATGTTTCACACCAAGCGCCTGGCCATCCTCGGCTGCGTGGTGGAGAACGGAGTCATCGGGCCCGACCCCGACAGAATGCGCCCCCTAATGGAGCTACCCCTTCCCCACTGCCAAAAAGCACTGAAGAGATGCCTGGGGTTTTTCTCCTACTACGCCCAGTGGGTGCCCCTCTATGCAGACAAAGCCAGGCCCCTCATCAAAGCCACCTCCTTCCCCCTGACACCAGAGGCATGTGCAGCCTTCACTCTTATCAAGAACGATATCGCGAAGGCCGCAATGCACGCGGTGGATGAGTCCATCCCCTTCCAAGTGGAGAGCGATGCCTCCGACTTCGCCCTAGCCGCGACCCTTAACCAGGCGGGCAGACCCGTGGCCTTTTTCTCAAGGACCCTCCAGGGCCCCGAGACGAGACACTCCTCCGTCGAAAAGGAGGCCCAGGCTATTGTAGAAGCGGTGCGTCACTGGAGGCATTACCTGGCCGGGAAACGATTTACCCTGCTCACTGACCAGCGTTCAGTAGCTTTTATGTTTAATAATAAGCAGAGGGGTAAAATCAAGAACGACAAGATCTTGAGGTGGAGAATCGAACTCTCCACCTACAATTATGATATCTTGTATCGGCCAGGGAAACTCAATGAGCCCCCAGATGCCCTATCACGTGGTACATGCGCCAACGCGCAGAGTGATAGGCTGCAGTCCCTCCACAATGACCTCTGCCACCCGGGGGTCACCAGGTTTTTCCATTTTATCAAATCCCGTAACCTGCCCTACTCCATCGAGGAGGTCAGGACCATGACCAAGAGCTGCCAAATCTGCGCCGAGTGCAAACCGCACTTCTATAGGCCGGACAGAGCAAGCCTGATCAAGGCCACCCGCCCCTTCGAACGCCTGAGCGTCGATTTTAAAGGGCCCCTCCCCTCCGCTGACCGCAATGTGTACTTCCTCAACATAGTTGATGAGTACTCCTGTTTCCCCTTTGCCATCCCTTGCCCAGACATGACCAGTACCACGGTCATCAAGTGTCTGAATGACATCTTCGCTCTGTTCGGGTTCCCCAGCTATATACATAGCGACAGGGGCTCATCGTTCATGAGCGACGAACTTCGGCAGTACCTGCTAACAAGAGGTATCGCCACGAGCAGGACCACCAGTTACAACCCCCGGGGGAACGGCCAGGTGGAAAGGGAGAACGCGACGGTTTGGAAGGCAGTCCTCTTAGCACTAAAATCTAAGGGCCTTCCGACCTCCCGCTGGCAGGAGGTCCTCCCTGCAGCGCTTCACTCCATTCGGTCACTGCTTTGTACTGCCACTAATGCGACCCCTCATGAGAAAATGTTCGTTTTCCCCCGGAAGTCTACATCGGGAACCTCGCTACCGGCATGGTTGACTTCTCCTGGGCCCGTCCTACTGCGGAGGCACGTGAGGACGCATAAAACGGACCCCCTGGTCGAGCGGGTGCACCTCCTACACGCCAACCCCCAGTATGCCTGGGTGACATACCCAGACGGGCGGGAGGACACGGTCTCCATACGAGATCTCGCACCCTCGGGTACCCCTGAATTACCACCGTTATCCCCCTTACCACCGTTATCCCCCTTACCACTGTTATCCCCCACCACCCCTCCCAACCCAACCCCTGCAGACGGCATGCCAAAGCCCCAGGAATCTTCGCCAACCACCCAGACACCAGACCCGACGTCGGATGCTGCAACACCACCGCCGCCACCACGACGATCAGGACGTCAGACAAGGCCTCCTGATAGACTTAACTTGTAGTACCCTTCACCCCGCCGGACTTCACATTAAACAAGGGGTGAATGTGGTAAACCACTGTATTGTATATTGCCACCTCTGGGTGGCGCTGTGTATGGAGGCATGCCTCAGCTGACTCCACCCACCACTGTGTGGGTTTCGTTCAGACTTGTTCAGTCACTCACGAAGAAGCATGGTCTCTTCTTAGCTAATAAAAGCCTTATTCATCTCTTCTTTCGACTCATCATCTCTTCTTCGACTCATCACCTTTTATGAAGTAATTGATAAGCGTATCAGTGGGAGTGAGTGGGGAGTAAGCATTCCATTGTATCAGTTACATATGGCAATAAAATAATCTTGAATCTTGAATCTTGCATAAGAGATTAGTGTGTAAAGTTAAGGCACATGGGATTGGGGGCAAGGTATTGACTTGGATAGAGAACTGGTTGGCAGACAGAAAGCAAAGAGTTGGAATAAACGGGTCTTTTTCCGAATGGCAGGCAGTGACTAGTGGGGTACCGCAGGGATCGGTCCTTGGACCCCAGCTATTCACAATATATATAAATGATCTGGACAAGGGAACCAGATGTAATATCTCCAAATTTGCAGACGACACAAAGCTGAGTGTGCGTGTGTGCTGTGAGGAGGATGTCGAGAAACTCCAGGATGATTTGGACATGTTGGGTGATTGGGCAGAAAAATGGCAGATGCAATATAACGTGGATAAATGTGAGGTTATCCACTTTGGTGGCAAAAAAGGAAGGCAGATTATTATCTAAATGGCAATAGATTGGGAGAAGGGGAAGTGCAACGAGTCCTGGGTGTCCTTGTGCACCAGTCGCTGAAGGTAAGCATGCAGGTGCAGCAGGCGGTTAAGAAGGCAAATGGTATGTTGGCCTTCGTAGCGAGAGGGTTTGAGTACAGGAACAAGGATGTCTTGCTGCAGTTGCACAGGGCCTTGGTGAGACCACATCTTGAGTATTGTGTGCAGTTTTGGTCGCCTTATCTGAGGAAGGATGTTCTTGCCATGGAAGGAGTTCAGCGAAGATTCACCAGGCTGATACCTGGGATGGCAGGAATGACGTATGAGGTGAGATTGGGTCGATTGGGCTTGTACTTGCTGGAGTTTAGAAGAATGAGAGGTGATCTCATTGAAACTTATAAAATTCTGACAGGACTGGACAGACTAGATGCAGGGAGGATGTTCCCGATGGTCGGGGAGTCCAGAACCAGGGGACACAGTCTAAGGATAAAGGGTCGGCCATTTAGGACAGAAATGAGGAGGAATTTCTTCACCCAGAGAGTGGTGAACCTGTGGAACTCTTTACCACAGAAGATGGTGGAGGCCAGTTCATTAAATATATTCAAGAAGGAGTTGGATATATTTCTTAAGGCTAAAGGGATCCAGGGGTATGGGGAGAAAGCAGGGACCGGGTACTGAATTTGGATGATCAGCCATGATCACATTGAATGGCGGAGCAGGCTCGAGGGGCCGAATGGCCTACTCCTGCTCCTATCTTCTATGTTTCTATGTTTCTTTTTCTTTTTCTCCTATTCTCCACCTCTTGGAACCCATCTCTTGGACCATGCCTGTGTTCATGTCTCCTGATCTCTCCCACCATAGCTCAGTGCCTGTCCCCTTTTCTAGCCCCTCCAGGCCTCCACCCACCCTGGAAAGTGCCTACATAAATGCAATTGCTGTGTGTTTATGTTGGGAGTTGCACTATATCCAGACTTAACTCATTTCTAGGAACACAGACCGTAAACTCTTGAGCGCTTCTTTAATAATTCAGTCTAAAAATAACCTTGGAACGAATGTAAGTCCAGGCTCTTCAGAGCTGAGTGTTGGTCTTGTTTTTGTGCTGATGCTCATTTTGGCAGATTTTCATCATTGCAATTGGAAGGAAGCTTTATTTGGATGCGTCTGAACATCTTTGGTTGAATTTCAAATATGAAAGTAGTCATCACTTTCTGACTGCTGATTTGTTCCACCTTTGTTCTCTTGGCTGATCTGCCCATTCTCTCGACCTTCTGTCCGTAATTCCTGACTTCTGTAGAGTTTGTTTTGTCCTCGTTCTTGCCTATCTGTTGTCTTGGCTTTCCGACTCCTGGACTAGTGCGTTTCACCCATATCGAAACTTTGATTCCCCGTGCTGGCTAACACATGTTGTGAGTTAGCCGACTTGATTTGGTGCGTTATGTAACCCCTGAAAAACAGCGTGCATTAATATCTGGAAAACAACTCTGCGTTAAGTGTTTAGCAGCGGCAAATGGAAAGCATTACAGCGTCTCATCTGTGTTTAATAGTTTTTTTCACTGGGAAAAGTAAATGTGATATGCACAAAAAATTTCCACCGACCATAAAAATTCCGCCAAAAACCACTTAATACTTTAGCACCAAGTTGAAAAGCCACTTTGCCTTATCCTTCTTGTAATCAGAGAGCTCCTGTGTTACATAGAATTCCACAGGATATACGGCACAGAAACAGGCCATTCGGCCCAACCAGTCCGTGCCGGCGTTTATGCTCCACTCGAACTTCCTCCCGTCTTTCCTCATCTCACTCTATCAGCATAACCCTCTATTCCCTTCTCCCTCATGTGTTTATCCAGCTTCCCCTTAAATACATCTAAACTATTCGCTTCAACCACTCCCTGTGGTAGCGAGTTCCACATTCTCACAACTCTCTGGGTAAAGAAGTTTCTCCTGAATTCCCCATTGGATTTCTTGGTGACTATCTTATATTGATGGCCTCTAGTTTTGCTCTTCCCCACAAGTGGAAACACACTCTCTGTCTCTACTCTATCAAAACCTTTCATAATTTTGTAGACCCCTATTAGTTCACCCCTCCCTCAGCCTTCTCTTTTCAAGAAACATAGAACATAGAAACATAGGAGCAGGAGTAGGCCATTCGGCCCTTCGAGCCTGCTCCGCCATTCAATATGATCATGGCTGATCCTCTATCTCAATACCATATTCCCGCTCTCTCCCCATACCCCTTGATGCCTTTTGTGTCTCGAAATCTATCTATCTATCTCCTTAAATATATTCAGTGACTTGGCCTCCACAGCCTTCTGTGGTAGAGAATTCCACAGGTTCACCACCCTCAGTCCTAAATGTCTTACCCCGTATCCTGAGACTGTGACCCCTCGTTCTAGACCCCCCAGCCAGGGGAAACATCCTCCCTGCTTCCAGTCTGTCTAGCCCTGTCAGAATTTTATACGTTTCAATGAGATCCCCTCTCATTCTTCTAAACTTTAGTGAATACAGGCCTAGTCGACCCAATCGCTCCTCATAAGACAGTCCTGCCATCCCAGGAATCAGTCTGGTGAACCTTCGCTGCACTCTCTCTGTGGCAAGTATATCGTTTCTTAGGTAAGGAGACCAAAACTGCACACAGTACTCCAGGTGTGGTCTCACCAAGGCCCTGTATAACTGTCATAAAACATCCTTGCTCCTGTACTCAAATCCACAAGAGAAGAGAGACCCAAGCCTGTTCATCCTTTGCTGATAGGTATGCCCTCGCATTTCTGGTACTATCCATGTAAAATTTTTTTGCACCCTCTCCAGTGCCTCTATATCCTTTTATAATATGGAGACCAGAACTGTACGCAGTACTCCCAAGTGTGGTCTAACCAAGGTTCGATACAAGGTGATTCAGTACCTCAGTGCATGGGGTTAAGGAACTGGACCCATATGGGTACTAAAAGTACAATGAATATAGGAGCACTGCATACTTTATAAACTTTTATTTTCTGCGTGATAAATGGGAAATTTGCACTATTTCCAGAGAGTTCAGTAGAAATCATATCAGATCATTCTGTTGGCTTTGTGTCTTTCCTGATGGATTCCTTTCAATTTCCAGATAATTGGATGAATTTACTCCCACAGTGATCCCAGGTGCAGATTTATAAATTCTCCGGCAATGCCATTTGTCTGCTGTGCTCTCCTAATGTCAGAGCGATTGCAGTGTAGAAGGAGGTCATTTGGCCCATTGTGTCTGTCTCAGTAACCGTTCCGCACTGGATGTGATCTGCTGTAGCCTCATTTCCCTGTCCGTGTCTGGGAATACGGTGATTGATTAAACTTCGGACAAGCCTTCACTGATGGATGAATTCTTGAACATTGGATGCCCAGGCAGTACTTCCCCGGAATATTATAAAGGTAGTCCTTTTAAAACTAGACTTTCAACTGCACAATGTGTCCTTGGACTCTCTTCATAGCCCTGTTTGAATTTCAAGTGGCTATCTTTCAAATCCTAATCTCAAGCCCCAAATCAATGTAGTTCCACTTGGACCTTTCCACAGGTGGTCAGCTCAGTGGGCAGCAATCTCGCCTCCGAGGCAAAAGGTCGTGGGTTCAAGTCCCCCTCCAGGGACTCCAGCACTAGGCTGACACTCCCAGTGCAGTGCTGAGGGAGTGCTGCACTGTCGGTGGTGCAGCTTTTGAGACAAGACATTAAACTGCGGCTCCGTCTACCTTCTCAGGTTACCGTTAAAGATCCCACGGCTGCTGTTTCGAAGAAGAGCAGGGGAGTTCTGCCCCGGTATCCTGGGGCCAATATTTATCCTTTAAGGAACACTGATTAAAAAAAACAGTTTATCTGATCATTGATCTCATTTGCTGCTTGCGGGAGCTTGCTGTGCACAAATTGTCTGCCGTTTTTCCTACATTACAACAGTGACTACACTTCAAAGGTAATTTGGTGGCAATTGGGACTTCCTGAAACCGTGAAAGGTGTTCCATAAATGCAAGTATTTGTTTTTAAGAGAAACAGATTCAGAAAGTCTTCAATTTGTTGAAACACGCTTGGCGCCCAGAATCTATTTCAATTTCTCTTTCTCTTAATATTTTTCCCTCAACCAACAACTAAATCATTTTATCTCATTGCTGTTTGTGGGATAGAAACATAGAAGATAGGAGCAGGAGTAGGCCATTCGGCCCCTCGAGCCTGCTCCGCCATTCAATGAGATCATGGCTGATCATCCAAATTCAGTACCCTGTCCCTGCCTTCTCTCCATATCCCTTGATCCCTTTAGCCTTAAGAAATATATCCAACTCCTTCTTGAATATATTCAATGAATTGGCCTCAACTGCCTTCTGTGGCAGAGAATTCCACAGGTTCACCACTCTCTGGGTGAAGAAATTCCTCCTCATCTCTGTCCTAAATGGCTTACCCCTTATCCTTAGACTGTGACCCCTGGTTCTGGACTCCCCGACCATCGGGAACATCCTTCCTGCATCCAGTCTGTCCAGTCCTGTTAGAATTTTGTAAGTTTCAATGAGATCCCCTCTCATTCTTCTAAACTCCAGCGAGTATAAGCCCAATCAACCCAATCTCTCTTCATACATCATTCCTGCCATCCCAGGTATCAGTCTGGTGAATCTTTGCTGAACTCCCTCCATGGCAAGAACACCCTTCCTCAGATAAGGCGACCAAAACTGCACACAATACACAAGGTGTGATCTTGCTGTGCGTGAATTGGCTGCCGCGTTTCCAACATTACAGCAGTGACTACACTTCAAAAAGTACGCCATTAGCTGTAAAGCGATTTGGGACGTCCTGAGGTCATGAAAGGCGCTGTTCTTGCCATGGAGGGAGTGCAGCGAAGATTCACCAGACTGATACCTGGGATGGCAGGAATGTCGTATGAGGAGAGATTGGGTTGATTGGGCTTATATTCGCTAGAGTGTGGAAGAATGAGAGGGGATCTCATTGAAACTTATAAAATTCTAACAGGACTAGACAGACTAGATGCAGGAAGGATGTTCCCGATGGCGAGGAGTCCAGAACCAGGGGTCACAGTCTAAGGATAAGGGGTAAGCCATTTAGGACTGAGATGAGGAGGAATTTCTTCACCCAGAGAGTGGTGAACCTGTGGAATTCTCTACCACAGAAGGCAGTTGAGGCCAATTCATTAAATATATTCAAGAAGGAGTTAGATATATTTTTTAAGGCTAAAGGGATCAAGGGATATGGGGAGAAGGCAGGGACAGGGTACTGAATTTGGATGATCAGCCATGATCGCATTGAATTGCGGAGCAGGCTCGAGGGGCCGAATGGCCTACTCCTGCTCCTATCTTCTATGTTTCTATGAAATGCAAGTTCGTTCTTTTCTTTCTTTCGTTCATTTCGGTAAGTCCAAAACATCAGGATTGCCGGATTAGTGCAATAATTGGCTTAAGACACGTTTTGCAAGAATAGTCTTCGACACCATGGGGCAGAGTTTCCACTCGGTTGCGCCAGTTAAAAAAAAATGCCCGAAATCGGCGTAAGCGGCGCAGAGGATCGCGGAATTTTTAGCTCAAATTACATTTGGCGGAAATCGAGTTCCACCATGTTTTGCGCTAGTTTAAAAACAATCGCGCGGGAAGCCAGCCCCGCCCCCTAAACTGGCCCCACCCACAAAACTGGCCACACCCTCCCAAAACTAGCCACGCCCTCCAGTTCGAATTAATCGCCGTGGCGAGTTGACGCAAATTGCGACCGTTTTGCGGGCCTTCGAGGAGGCTCTGAAATTAAGCTGGTTGTTTTGGGCACGAGGAAACTAATAGGCTCCTTTTAGAAGCTTTTTAATGTAACCATTTTTTTAATTTACCAAAACTGACTACTGTACCCCAATATAACTAGCAAATGGTTCTGTATATTTTTTTTAAAAGCCAATTTCAGTGATTTAAAGTCGGGTTACTCTCAGGCGGTGAACTGACACTGTGATTAAAAATGCTTATTTTTGGTGATAAACCCACTTTCAGCTGGAGCAACCAAACCCCACCAGGTCACCGCTCTTCAACACATCGAGGACTATTTTTGAAAGCAAATTTTGAAAAAAATTACTTATTGAAACACTGCCCGATTGCGCTGGTTCATGGCAGATTTTGCGTTCGGCGATGTGCGAATGTATTTTACCTGAAACATGAGAAAAACAAAAACACTACTCAAAACGAGTGTAATTCGCGCCTGGATCGCCCAAAGCGGAAACCCCCCCCCCCCCCCCCCAGGTGTTTCGCGGAGCTGCGAATTCAGCTCGCACGATTTATAGAGCCATAGGGGAAAATTGAGTCACGCCCCCTTTGGGGCGCTACTTTTAGCACCCCAGAAAAGTTAGCACCCCCTGCCACTGAAATTGAGTGGTAGCGCCCCAAGAGGGAAGCGGGGTGCTACTAGAAATGCCCTGCCTCTCTCTTGAGGCGCTGCGAGGGAATATCGTGGCGCTACATGCCACAACGCCGTGGTATTGCAGGCCTTCCTCCCCTTCGTAAAGGAGAGGGGCCTTGCGCAGCGCGACCTGGCTGGGCCACCGGGATCGGAGTGCCGGCAAAAGAACCCGGCACTCGAGAAGTGCTGGGCTCACGGAGCGCAGCCGGCACTCTGTGCGGGGGCTGCGTAGAAGGCCGGTGACAGCAACGGGGGCAGGTGCTGGCAGGCGGCCTGCAACAAAAATGGCCGGCTGGCACCTCGTCTTTAAATAGCGCCACCCTGGCCGCAGGTAGGCCCCACTGACCCCTTCGGACATAGCGTCCGGCGGTAAGTCAGGGGGCGCTACCGAACATCGCAGCCGGGACGCTGCGCACGCCGATGTCGTCAGCGCCGCGGGGCGCTAATGGTTACCGCCGCCACTAACCTCCTGCTGAATTTCGCAGGAGGCTAACGGGAGACACAAAGCAACCGAACTTTTCCCCCATAGAGTCATAACAGCACAGAAGGAGGCCATTCGGCCCATCGAGACCATGCCGGCTCTCTGTAGAGCAATCCAGTCAGTCCCATTCCCCCGCTCTATCCCCGTAGCCCTGCAAGTTTATTTCCCTCAAGTGTCTATCCAGCCTCCCCTTGAAAACATCGAGTGTCTCCGCTTCCACCACTTCCGTCGGCAGCGAATTCCAGGTCCTCACCATTCGCTGCGTAAAAAAGTTTTTCCTCACATCCCCCCTGTATCTCTTGCCCAAAACCTTAAATCTGTGTCCCCTAGTCCTTGTACCATCAACTAGTGGGAACAGCATTTCCACGTCTAGCCTATCCAAACCTGTCATAATCTTGTACACCTTTATCAAATCACCCCTCAACCTCCTTTGCTCTAATGATAACAAATCCAGCTTCTCCAACCTGTCCTTGTAGCTAAGATCCCCCATCCCCGGAACCAATCTGGTAAATCTCCTCTGCACCCTCTCAAGGGCCTTCACATCCTTCCTAATGTGTGGTGACCAGAACTGGACACAATACTCCAGTTGCGGCCTAACCGGCGCTTTATAAAGGTTCAGCATAACTTCTCTACTTTTGTACTCAATACCTCTTTATTTCAAATCGCTGAGAGAGTATGACAAAAGCAGTCGAGAGGTTTCCTGCAGGGGCGGTAGTTTTTTCACAATGCGGCGAGGATTTTTTGTTTTTGCCGAGTTCATCGATTTCCATTCTGTGATCTCGAGCTTTGTCAGAGGGGTTTGTCGGGCAGTCAAAATCGATTTTCCAACAGTGCTCCTGATGAAAGAAGAACGTTCCATCCTGTCCTAATGAAATCCAGGGATCGGTGTTTGATTCCGAACACGGGGGTAGTGAATGGCGTTCAGCAGGGTCCGCATTTACATCCACCTGATCCGCGAAAATCATTCAGTCAATTACATAGTACATGCTCCTCTGGGCACATACAGGAAGAAAGAACTTGCAACTGTATAACTCTTCATAGTCTTCCGGGCATCCCAAAGCACTTCACAACCAAGCGATTACTTTTGAAGTGCAGTCACTGTTGTTATCTACGTAAATGCATCTATATATATAAAGCGGCTCTTCTGTCTGTCTGTCCCGATGTCTGTCTGCCTGTCCGTGTTCTATACGTTTGAAAGTTATAGAGCGTACCGACGCGCGCGTCGCCTCAAAAGAAAGCTTGCGATTCCGGACCGGTCATAGGCGTATTTACGTTTCGGCCGCACAAAAATCCCGCCTGCGGTATCCGAAAAACGTTCAGCCTTCCGCTCATTAGCATCTCATTAGCGACCGTGTGACGTCGAGGTCGACCAATCGGACGGCGGGTTCCTTCCTACAGTTGAGTGTCGAGTGACTCGATGATTGACCAATCCTACGCTTCGGTGACCTGACCGGTCGACCAATCGGTGCGTGTGTGGGCGGGCCTTATCCTTCTGAACCGAGGTGAGTGGCCGCCATCTTGATTTTTCACAACTTTTTCCCCCACACTTTCAGTGTGTTAAGGAAGTAAGGTAAATATTTGAATTATGTGTTAGGGAATTAATTAACAATTTATTTGAGTTTTATATTGTGTTTAGCAACCCCCCTCACCCTCGCACAGGGGGGACTCGGGGCCTGAAGCTCAAAACATTTCTCTCTCTCTCTTTCTTCCCTCTCTCTCTCTCCTTCTCCTCTTCCCTCTCTCTCCTTCTCCTCTTCCCTCTCTGTCTCTCTCTACTTCCCCCTCTCAGGTTTCACGGTGTCGCGGACGGAGCGCGGGCGGGCCGCCCGAAGTTTCCCGCTCGCTAACGGCCGCCAAGCCGCCCTTGCCTGCTCCCCGCGGGCCGCCTCGCGCCGCCCACACTGACCGCGCATGCGCTGACCGCGCATGCGCCGCCCGCCCGCAGCGGCCGTCCATGAGCCGCGCGATCCGCGGGGGACCTCAGCTCCGGTACGTCCCGGCCTCAGAGCCCGACCGCGCCTTAAGCGCTAGGCCCCGCACGGCCGCTATCGCAACGGCACCGGACCTCAGGCGCTAGGCAGGGGGAGGGGCCGGAGAGAGGGACAGAGGGGAGTGGGGGAGGTGAGGGTGGGCGAGGGGAGGGGAGGGGGTGGGGGGAGGTGAGGGTGGGCGAGGGGAGGGGAGGGGGTGGGGGGAGGGAGGGAGGGAGACAGGGGAGGGGAGGGAGGGAGAGGAGGGGAGGGAGAGAGGGGAGGGGAGGGAGGGATAGGACAGGGAGAGGACATGACAGGGAGAGGGGGGACACACAGGGGCAGGGAGACCAAGCACCCCAAAATTGCCCTCGCAACGCGGGGCTCCCCAGCTAGTATGATATAATTGGGATTACGGAGACATGGCTCCAGGGTGACCAAGGCTGGGAATTCAACATCCAGGGGTATTCAATATTCAGGAAGGACAGGCAAAAAGGAAAAGGAGGTGGGGTAGCATTGCTGGTTAAAGAGGAGATTAACACAATAGTAAGGAAGGATATTAGCTCTGATGATGTGGAGTCTGTATGGGTAGGGCTGAGAAATACCATGGGGCAGAAAACGTTAGTGGGAGTGGTATACAGACCCTCAAACAGTAATGCTGAGGTTGGGGATGGCATTAAATGGGAAATTAGAGATGCATGCAATAAGGGCACAGCAGTTATCGTGGGTGACTTTAATCTACATATAGATTGGGCTAACCAAGTTAGTAACAATACTGTGGAGGAGGAATTCCTAGAGTGTATACGGGATGGTTTCCTGGACCAATATGTTGAGGAACCAACTAGAGATCAGGCCATCTTAGACTAGGTATTATGTAATGAGAAAGGATTAATTAGCAATCTTGTTGTGCGAGGCCCCTTGGGGAGGAGCGATCACAATATGATAGAATTCTTCATTAAGATAGAGAGTGAAGTAGTTGACTCAGAGACTAGGATCCTGAATTTAAATAAAGGAAACTATGATGGTATGAGGCGCGAGTTGGGTAGGATGGATTGGGGAATGTTACTTAAAGGGATGACGGTGGATAGGCAATGGCAAACATTTAAAGATCGCATGGATGAATTACAGAATTTGTTCATCCCTGTTTGGCATAAAAATAAAACAAAAAAGGTGACTCAACTGTGGCTAACAAGGGAAATTAGGGATAGCATAAGATCCAAGGAGAGGACATATAAATTGGCCAGAAAAAGCAGCAAACCTGAGGATTGGGAGCAGTTTAGGATTCAGTAAAGGAGGACAAAGGGATTAATTAAGAGGGGGAAAATAGAATATGAGAGTAAGCTTTCAGGGAATATAAAAACTGACTGTAAAAGCTTCTATAGATATGTGAAGAGAAAAAGATTGGTGAAGTCAAGCATAGGTCCCTTGCAGTCAGAATCAGGGGAATTTATAATGGGGAACAAAGAAATGGCAGACCAACTAAATACATATTTTGGTTCTGTCTTCACAAAGGAGGACACAAATAACCTCCCAGAGATGTCGGGGAACATAGAGTCTAATGAGAGGGAGGAATTGAATGAAATCAGTATTTGTAGGGAAATCGTGTTCGGGAAATTGACGGGATTGAAGGCTGACAAATCCCCAGGGCCTGATAATCTGCATCCTAGGGTACTTAAGGAAGTGGCCCTAGAAATAGTAGATGCATTGCTGGGCATCTTCCAGAACTCGATAGACTCTGGAACAGTACCCATGGATTGGAGGGTAGCTAATGTAACCCCACTATTCAAAAAAGGTGGTAGTGAGAAAAGTGGAATTACAGACCGGTAAGGCTGACATCGGTAGTGGGGAAAATGCTAGAGTCCATTATAAAGGATGTAATAGCAGAGCACTTGGAAAACAGTGACAGGATCGGACAAAGTCAACATGGATTTACAAAAGGTAATTCATGCTTGACTAATCTACTGGAATTTTTTGAGGATGTAACTGGTAGAATAGGTCGGGGAGAACCAGTGGATGCGGTGTATTTGGACTTTCAGAAGGCTTTCGATAAGGTCCCGCATAAGAGATTGGCGTGCAAAGTTAAAACACATGGGATTGGGGGTAAGGTACTGACTTGGATAAAGAACTGGTTGGTAGACAGGAAGCAAAGAGTTGGAATAAACGGGTCTTTTTTCCGAGTGGCAGGCAGTGACTAGTGGGGTACCACAGGGATCGGTGCTAGGACCCCAGCTATTCACAATATATATTAATGATCTAGACAAGGGAACTCGATGTAATATCTCCAAGTTTGCAGATGACACAAAGCTGGGTGGGCATGTGTGCTGTGAGACTGTAAACCCACAATCTACTGACTCGAGGTGAGAGTGCTGCCCACTGAGCCCTGGCCGACACTGTATAGTAGCCATTTGTTTGTGTGTGTTTTGTGAGGAATGAGGATTTTATGTACAGGAACAGTGTAAAATAGGATGGAAAACTTAACATGAGAGCTTGCAGTGAAAAAATATATTGTGATTTTCCAATTTAATTTCAGAGAAAGGAAGAGCTACCATTTATATAACAGACCATGTCACATCCTCAGTGACATGAACCTTGTCATTCATGTGGAAATGACATGAAATAATACTGGGCGGCCTGCTGGTGGCGCTGTCCAGGGAGAGTATAAATAATCGGGCATGGGCCCAGCTTGCTCGGAACATTCTTTAACAGGAACTAGTGAAGGACACAACTAGACCTCCATGTTGTAAAACAGTTGATTAAAGCTTTGTTTAATGCTTAGACCAAGTGCCTAGTAGTTTCCTTACGTCACTTAGGTTGTCTCAAAGCGCTTTACAACCAATGGATTACTTTTGTAATGCAGTCAGTATTACATTGTAGAGCACAGCAGTCAATTTTGTGCACAGCAAGGTCCCACAAGCAGCAAATGAATGAATGGTTGGGTAGTCTATTTAATTTTGATCTTAATTAAGGGATAAATATTGGCCTAGACACCAGGAGAACTCCCCTGCTCTTCTTCATAATAGTGCCATGGGATCTTTTACATCCATCTGTGCCGGTAGACGAAGCCTCGGTTTAACGTCTCACCCAAAAAACAGCACGGCACCTCCAACAGTGCAGCACTCCCTCAGTACTCGAGTCCGCAGTGGAGGAGTCCAGAACAAGGGGGCATAACCTTCAAATTAGAGCCAGGCCATTCCGGGGTGGTGTCAGGAAGCACTTCATCACACAAAGGGGAGTGGAAACCTGGAACGCTCTCTCGCCCCCCCCCCCCCCCCCCACAAAAGCGGTTGAGGCTGGGGGGTCAATTGAAAACTGAGATTGATAGATTTCTGTTAGGTAAGGGTATTAAGGGTTACAGAACCAAGATGGGTAGATGGGAGTTAAGATACAGACCAGTCGTGATCTAATTGAATGGTGGAGTGGGCTCGAGGGGCTGAATGGCCTCCTCCTGTTCCTCTGGGGCTTAACACCCCACTCTTCAAAGGCATGGAAGAGTGATTTTGTTTAAGATGTACCCATATTTAGCATTTTGCTGCCGTGCAATATCCCGTTAGCAAGTGTAGCGAAGCGTTGAAGGTGTTAGGAATGTTTTTGCGCAGAGTTGAGTAAATTGCTAGAGTTGTCTCCTGAAATCACGAGCCAGTAATTGACTGAAAAATGGATCAAAATCCTATTTTTCCTCCCCTCTGGTTTTGATTGCAGCCTCTATTTCAGTGCGGAGAATTCTCTGCGATACCATTGTACACCTGGGATTCCTGGTTGATTGCATGTGAAAATGAATGGTTTCCTCTTACCTGCTGCCTCTGATATTTTATAATGCTTCAGTGTCCAATGATTTTGAAAGCAATTTACTGCAACAGAAACTGCAGGATGTTATAATCGCTGTAAGAAGCTGAGAATTGGTAACAGGCATGTGCTTGTAAAACGTCCCAAGGCGCTTCACAGGAGCGATTATCAAACAAAATTTGACACTGAGCCACACAAGGAGATATTAGGACAGGTGACCAAAAGCTTGGTCATAGAGGTAGGGTTTAGCATCTTAAAGGAGGAAGTGGAGAGGTTTAGGGAGGGAATTCCAGAGCTTAGGGCCTTGGCAGCTGATGGCATGGCCGCCAATGGTGGAGCGATTAAAATCGGGGCTGTGTAAGAGGCCAGAATTAGAGGAGCGCAAAGATCTCGGAGGGTTGTGGGGCTGGAGGAGGTTACAGAGATAGGGAAGGGCGAGGCCATGGAGGGATTTGAAAACAAGGACGAGAATTTTAAGATTGGAGGCATTGCCAGAGCAGGAGCCAATGAGGGTCAGCGTGTGCAAGGGGGTGTTTGGTGAACGGGACTTGGGACAATTCAGGTTCACGTTATGAGATCTTCTGCACGCTTCCCACGTTCATCTTTGGTTGCCGTGACCACCCTGTGTGAGAGTAGAGATGCCGTTGATCACAGACTGATGTCGTGAGCTGTGCACAGTGTTTCTCTGCTGTGACATTTGATTGGCTTGTTTCAGCCGTTCAGTAAAATTAAACTGAAGGTGAATTTATGTCGCCTTTTTTTGGGAGCTCCCTTTTGTTTGTGAAGGCCGAGAGTCGTGCAGCATTTTACCAGGTGCCGCATTGTCGGAGATGCCGTCTTTCGGATGAGACGTTAAACCGAGGCTCCGTCTGCTCTCAGGTGGACGTAAAAGATCCCACGGCACTATTTTGAAGAAGAGCAGGGGGAGTTATCCCCAGTGTCCTGGGCCAATAGTTATCTCTCGACTAACATCGCTAAAATAGACGATCAGGTCATTATCACATTGCTTTACAGCCAATGAAGCACTTTTAGAAGTGCAGTCAGTGTTGTAGGAAATACTGCAGTCAATTTGCGCACAGCAAGCTCCCACATCCGTCAATCAACATCACTAAAACAGATTACCTGGTCATTATCACATCGCTGTTTGTGGGAGCTTGCTGTGCGCAAATTGGCGGCCGCATTTCCCACATTACAACAGTGACGACACTTAATTGGCTGTAAAGCGTTTTTGGATGTCCTGAGGATGTGAAAGATGCTATATAAATGCATGTCTCTTTTTATCTCTCCAGCAATAACCTGGTTTATCTTGTTGAAATGAATAACCCCATGATTTGATTGAATTCTGTTGGAGATTTATAGAGACTAAAAGGAGGCCATTCAGCTCATCGTGTCTCTGCACTTTGCTAAAGCAATCCAAAATGAATCTCGCGGCCTGCTCTGTCCCCTTCCCCCGCTCTGTTCTCGCTCACCCTCCCCCTACCCCGCGCCCCCTCCTCCCCCCGCGCCCTCTCCTCCCCTGCCCCGTGCACACTCCCTCTCCTCCCGCGCCCTCTCATCCCCCTGCCCCGCCCCCTCCCCGTGCCCTCTCCTCCCCCCGCCCCGCGCCCACTCATCCCCCCGCCCTGCGCCATCTCCTCCCCCTGCCCTCCGCGCCCTCTCCTCCCCCCGCCCCGCGCCCTCTCCTCCCCCCGCCCCGCGCCCTCTCCTCCCCCCGCCCCGCGCCCTCTCCTCCCCCCGCCCCGCGCCCTCTCCTCCCCCCGCCCCGCGCCCTCTCCTCCCCCCGCCCCGCGCCCTCTCCTCCCCCCGCCCCGCGCCCTCTCCTCCCCCCGCCCCGCGCCCTCTCCTCCCCCCGCCCCGCGCCCTCTCCTCCCCCCGCCCCGCGCCCTCTCCTCCCCCCGCCCCGCGCCCTCTCCTCCCCCCGCCCCGCGCCCTCTCCTCCCCCCGCCCCGCGCCCTCTCCTCCCCCCGCCCCGCGCCCTCTCCTCCCCGCCCCGCGCCCTCTCCTCCCCGCCCCGCGCCCTCTCCTCCCCGCCCCGCGCCCTCTCCTCCCCGCCCCGCGCCCTCTCCTCCCCGCCCCGCGCCCTCTCCTCCCCGCCCCGCGCCCTCTCCTCCCCGCCCCGCGCCCTCTCCTCCCCGCCCCGCGCCCTCTCCTCGCCCCAGCCCCGCGCCCTCTCCTCCCCCCAGCCCCGCGCCCTCTCCTCCCCCCCGCCCCGCGCCCTCTCCTCCCCCCCGCCCCGCGCCCTCTCCTCCCCCCCGCCCCGCGCCCTCTCCTCCCCCCCGCCCCGCGCCCTCTCCTCCCCCCCGCCCCGCGCCCTCTCCTCCCCCTGCCCTCCGCACCCCCTCATCCCCCCGCCCTACGCCATCTCCTCCCCCTGCCCTCCGCACCCTTTCATCCCCCCGCCCTGCGCCCTCTCCTCCCCCCGCCCTGCGCCATCTCCTCCCCCTGCCCTCCGCGCGCTCTCTCTCCTTCCCCGCCCCACACCCTCTCTCTCTCCTCCACCCTGCCCTGCCAGATCAGGAGAATCATCATTAATTCTTCTGAAACAATAACCTTCCCAAAGCTCCACTGCTCTGCCCAACCTTCCTGGGCTGTTTATGTTGTGCCTGAAGTCTCCAAATCCTGCCGACCCGCTTCATCTTTACAACCTCACTCCAGCCCTGGAGAGCCGCTTTATTGACATTTTCTTGGCAGCGTTGAACCCTTCCCGACCTTTGTTGTAAAATATTATTGGCTGCACGGCCCTTTCTCCAGATGTTTGAGCTGAGTAGATTTAAGGTTGAGATCCCATGTGGTATTTATTGTATGCAGAGTAATGGATACTGGGAGTGATTACAGTTCCCATAATCTAATTGAGAGGCTTATATGTCCACATAAACTGAGAGGGAAGCTTGATTAGATTCTCATGTCCTCTGAAACTCAGATTGGGTTACATCCTGTGCATCGCTTTGTTGCCTGTTGGGTATTGTTTTAAAATTCTTTTTGGTTCAATTTCTTTGCTTCCCCAATGATTCGGGGAAGATTCTAACTACCTTTCTACACCATCACCTTGGTAACAAGATGGTGAAGGATTGTGAGGGCACTGGTTGGTTATCGAGATATACGTTAGACTGCCACTTCTAATGTAAATATCTAAAAGGAGGCCATTCGGCCCATCGTGCCTGTGCCGGCTCTTTGAAAGTCCTCTCCAATTAGTCCCACTCCCCCCTGTTCTTTCCCCAGAGCCCTGCAAATTTCTCCTTTTCAAGTATTTATCCAATTCCCTTTTGAAAGTTACTATTGAATCTGCTTCCACTGCCCTTTCAGGCAGCGCATTCCAGATCACAACATAAGGAACACAAGGAGTAGGAGCAGCAGTAGGCCATACAGCCCCTCGGGCCTGCTCTGCCATTCAATAGGATCATGGCTGATCTGAGCCTAGACTCACATCCACTTCCCTGCCCGCTCCCCGTAACCCCTAATTCCCTTATCAGCTAGGAAACTGTCTATCTCCGTTTTAAATTTATTTAATGTTGCAGCTTCCACAGCTCTCTGAGGTAGCAAATTCCATAGATTTACTACCCTCTGAGTGAAGAAGTTTCTCCTCATCTCATGAAAGGGCAGCCCCTTATTCTAAGATTATGCCTCCTAGTTCTAGTCTCACCCATCAGTGGAAACATCCTTCCCGCATCCACCCGATCAAGCCCCCTCACAATCTTATATGTTTCGATAAGATCGCCTCTCATTCTTCTGAACTCCAATGAGTAGAGGCCCAACCTACTCAACCTTTCCTCATACGTCAACCCCCTCATCTCCGGAATCAACCGAGTGGAATCAACAACTCGCTGCGTAAAACAAAATCCTCATGCCTCTGGTTAATTTTCCAATCATTTTAAATCTGTGTCCTCTGGTTATCGACCCTTCTTATTTACTCTATCAAAGCTTGTTCAACGCCTCTACTAAAGCTCCTCTTCACTTTCTCTGCTCTAAGGAGAACAACCCCAGCTTCCCCAGTCTCTCCACGTGGCTCGTCCCTGTCTCGGCAAGCAGAGTTCAGTCTCAATGATGTAAATCGCCCTGTAAAAATACCGTTGTGTGCTGCTACCAGTCTTAAACTACGAGCTTCTTTCCTCCCCTAAGATTGCGTGCACCAAACTCCAGAAATGCCATTGCAGGAGAGAAAGAGCTTGCATTTCTATAGCGCCTTTCACGACCTCAGGACACCCCAAAGCGCCTCACAGCCAATGAAATACTTTTTGCAGTGTAGCCACTGTTGTAATGTGGGAAACATGGCAGCCAATTTGCGCACAGCAAGCTCCCACAAACAGCAATGTGATAATTAACAACAACAACTTGCATTTATACAGCGCCTTTAACAGAGTATAACGTCCCGAGGTGCTTCACAGGAGCGATTATCAAACAACGTTTAACACCGAGCCACATGAGATATTAGGGCAGGTGACCAAAAGCGTGGTCAAAGAGGTGGGTTTTAAGGAGCGTCTTAAAGGAGGAGAGAGGCGGAGAGGTTTAACGAGGGAAGTCCAGAGCCGGTGAAGCTGAAGGAAATGCAGCAGCCAATGACAGGTCGATGGAAAATGACCAGACAATCTGCTTTTGTCACTGATGTTGATTGAGGGATAAATATTGGCCCCAGGACACCAGGGAGAACTCCCCTGCTCTTCAAAATAGTGCCATGGGATCTTTTATGTCCACCTGCGAGAGCAGATGGGGCCTCGGTTCAATATCTCATCCAAAAGACGGCACTTCCGACAGTGCAGCGCTCCCTCAGTACTGCACCTCCGACAGTGCGGTGCTCCCTCAGTACTGCACCTCCGACAGTGCGGCGCTCCCTCAGCACTGCACCTCCGACAGTGCGGCGCTCCCTCAGCACTGCACCTCCGACAGTGCGGCACTCCCTCAGCACTGCACCCCCGACAGTGCGGCCCTCCCTCAGCACTGCATCTCCGACAGTGCAGCGCTCCCTCAGCGCTGCATCTCCGACAGTGCAGCGCTCCCTCAGCGCTGCCCCTCCGACAGTGCAGCGCTCCCTCAGCGCTGCCCCTCCGACAGTGCAGCGCTCCCTCAGTACTGCCTCTCCGACAGTGCAGCGCTCCCTCAGTACTGCCTCTCCGACAGTGCAGCGCTCCCTCAGCGCTGCCCCTCCGACAGTGCAGCGCTCCCTCAGCGCTGCCCCTCCGACAGTGCAGCGCTCCCTCAGCACTGCCCCTCCGACAGTGCGGCGCTCCCTCAGTACTGCACCTCGGACAGTGCGTTGCTCCTTCGGCGCGGCACTCCCTCAGTACTGCCCCTCTGGCTCAGTACTGCCCCTCCGACAGTGCAGCACTCCCTCAGTACTGCCCCTCTGACAGTGTGGCGCTCCCACAGTACCGCCCCCCCGACAGTGCGGCGCTCCCTCAGCACTGCCCCTCCGACAGTGCGGCGCTCCCTCAGCACTGCCCCTCCGACAGTGCGGCGCTCCCTCAGCACTGCCCCTCCGACAGTGCGGCGCTCCCTCAGCACTGCCCCTCCGACAGTGCGGCGCTCCCTCAGCACTGCACCCCCGACAGTGCGGCCCTCCCTCAGCGCTGCATCTCCGACAGTGCAGCCCTCCCTCAGCGCTGCATCTCCGACAGTGCAGCGCTCCCTCAGCGCTGCATCTCCGACAGTGCAGCGCTCCCTCAGCGCTGCATCTCCGACAGTGCAGCGCTCCCTCAGCGCTGCCCCTCCGACAGTGCAGCGCTCCCTCAGCGCTGCCCCTCCGACAGTGCAGCGCTCCCTCAGCGCTGCCCCTCCGACAGTGCAGCGCTCCCTCAGAACTGCCTCTCCGACAGTGCAGCGCTCCCTCAGCGCTGCCCCTCCGACAGTGCAGCGCTCCCTCAGCACTGCCCCTCCGACAGTGCGGCGCTCCCTCAGTACTGCACCTCGGACAGTGCGTTGCTCCTTCGGCGCGGCACTCCCTCAGTACTGCCCCTCCGGCTCAGTACTGCCCCTCCGACAGTGCAGCACTCCCTCAGTACTGCCCCTCTGACAGTGTGGCGCTCCCTCAGTACCGCCCCCCCGACAGTGCGGCGCTCCCTCAGCACTGCCCCTCCGATAATGCGGCGCTCCCTCAGTACTGCCCCTCTGACAGTGCGGTGCTCCCTCAGCACTGCACCTCCGACAGTGCGGCGCTCCCTCAGTACTGCCCCTCCGACAGTGCAGTGCTGCCTCAGCGCTGCCCCTCCGACAGTGCAGCGCTCCCTCAGCGCTGCCCCTCCGACAGTGCAGCGCTCCCTCGGCACTGCACCTCCGACAGTGCGGTGCTCCCTCAGTACTGCCCCTCCGACAGTGCAGCGCTCCCTCGGCACTGCACTGGGAGTGTCAGCCTGGATATTTGTGCTCAAATCTCTGGAGTGGGACTTGAACCCACGACCTTCTGACTCAGAGACGAGAGAGAGAGAGAGAGTGCTACCCACTGAACCATGGCTGATAAAATCCACAAGCTCTTGCATTGGAGATCTCTCTCTCAATTTTAAAACCTGATACATCTTTTAATAAAGCATCTTAATTTAGGGTACATATTTTAAATGTTTTTTTGTAAATAAATAAAATTAGAAATAATCTAGCTTGTGTAAAATATATTAATATTATTGTGTACTATGTCCCACACTCCCTATTTGGACATTATAAAGCTGCCCGCCCCACAGTCAGCCCTGCAGCTACACATCTCTAACACTCGGCAGAGTTTTGTGCGCTCCAGCTCCCCATAGCTGTACCTCACCCTGGGAGGAGACATTAAACTGAGGCCCCTCCTGCCTGTTTGGGTGCTTGTAAAATCATTCTTGGCAATATTAAGAGCAGGGTAGTTCTCTTGGTGTCCTGGCCAACATTTCCCCACCCAGCAGCATCACCAAAACAGATTAACTGGTCATTTATCTCATTTGTTGTTGGTGGGAGCTTGCTGTGCGCAAATTGGCTGCTGTGTTTGCCTGCAAAACAGTGGCCCAGAAATTTGGGTCGGGGGCTTCCCGCGGGTGCAAGCCCCCCGACCTGCACTTACCTAGTGCGCCGGCCGTTGAGCTGTGGGCCCCCGTGGGATTCCGATCCTGGGCCTGCTCCAATTGCCGGCGCGCAGTGCTTGTGTATCCCAGGGGCGCAGTTAGTTCGAAGCGTCCCCTGGGATCACGTGGGCCATGGGGAGCCAATGGGAGCAGGGAGTGCTCCATTCATAAGTCTGACAGGAAGACCTGTCAAAAGTTATAAATACTACGGCCCCAAAACAGCACTAAATTTTCAAATAATTTTTTTTTTAATTCACATTTTTTAAATAAACTATAAATTACATGAAATAAATATTTTAAACAATAATTTAAATTAAAAAAAATTTTTTTTATTTTCTAACGGGGCTAAAAATAAACTTACCTTGCTTTAAAGTATTTAAAAATAATAAACCTGTGGAAAAAATGTTTTAATTTTAATTAATTCAATACTTACCTTGTATAAAGCAGGCCTTACGCCTGCTTTTTAAATGTCTAACTTCTGCAGACTTACCCTCCCTGGAAAACCTGCAAAAAAACCCGAAGTTCAATGTGCACGCGCAGCCTCTCCTGCGCACGCGTTCCACCTCTGAACCCCTTCGTTCAGGGGAACGGAAGTGCCGGTTTCCCGCGCATGCGCAGTGCATGCAGGAAACCAGCACTTCCATTGGGCTTACGGGTGAATACCCCGTGCGTACTCACCCGTGGAGACCCGAATTTATGGACTACACTTCAGAAACAATTGGTTGGCTGCGATGGGCTTCAGGTGATTGGCCATGATAAAGATGGGTTAGGTTGATTGGCCATGATAAAAATTTGACCCTTAGTGTTAGGGGGGATTAAATACGTGGGGTTACGGGGATAGGGCTTGGGTGGGATGGCTGTCGGTGTAGGGACCGGGTGCTAGGGTTTGGATGATCAGCCATGATCTCGTTGAATGGCGGAGCAGGCTCGAAGGGCCGAATGGCCTACTCCTGCTCCTATCTTCTATGTTTCTATCCTGGGGCTGTGAAAGATGCTGTACAAGGATGATAGAAAGAAAATAAAGATTTGCATTTATACAGCGTCGTTCACAACTGCCGGACGTCCCAAAGTGCTTTACAGCCAATTAAGTACTTTTTGAAGTGTAGTCACTGTTGTAATGTGGGAAACGTGGCAGCCAATTTGCGCACAGCAAGCTCCCACAAACAGCAATGTGATAATGACCAGATAATCTGTTTAAGTGTTGGTTGAGGACACCTAAATATTCGCCCAGGGCACCAGGAGAATCCCCCTGCTGTTCTTCAAAACTGCCATGGGATCTTTTACATCCACCTGAGAGAGTAGACGGGGCCTCGGTTTAACATCTCATCCAAAAGACGGCACCTCCGACAGTGCAGCACTCACACAGCACCGGTGCTGGACTGTCGACCTAGATTTTTGTGCTCAAGTCCCTGGAGTCGGGACTTGAACCCACAACCTTCTGACTCAGAGGTGAGAGTGCTGCCCACTGAGCCACGGCTGACACATAGAAACATAGAAGATAGGAGCAGGAGTAGGCCATTCGGCCCCTCGAGCCTGCTCCGCCATTCAATGAGATCATGGCTGATCATCCAAATTCAGTACCCTGTCCCTGCCTTCTCCCCATATCCCTTGATCCCTTTAGCCTTAAGAAATATATCTAACTCCTTCTTGAATATATTTAATGAATCGGCCTCAACTGCCTTGTGTGGTAGAGAATTCTACAGGTTCACCACTCTGGGTGAAGAAATTCCTCCTCATCTCTGTCCTAAATGGACATATACCAGAACTTAGATGGTTATGCTGATAGTGTTAGATGATTAGATAAGAGGGGTGGGAGGAGGCTTGTGTGAAGCATGAATACCAGCACGGACCCGTGGGTCGAATGGCTTGTTTCTTTGCTGTACATTTTGTTCACTTATGTTAAACAGAATGCCACCTGTCCGTCCCTCTCTGTGCAACAAGTAGCAAGATACGCTAAAACTCTCATGTTGGTGCTTTGCAGGCATTCAACCCCTTTCCTATACAGTAGCAAGCACAGTCAAAGCTTAATGCATTACCTCCTTCGTGGCAAATTTGAATCGCCCTGTAGTTGCAAATAGTGTTGCACATCTGTGGTGGTGAAAGGTTTTCCTTGTGAAAGATGTTTTATATGGGACTGAGTTGTTGAGGCTGGGGAGGCGGGGAGGGGTCATAGGAACATGTCAAGACTGAGATTGATAGATTTTTGTTAGGCAAGGGTATTAAGGGTTATGGACGCAAAGCAGGTAAATGGAGTTGAGGAACAGATTAGCTGTGATCTAACTGAATGGTGGAACAGGCTCGAGGGGCTGAATGCCCTATTCCTGTTCATATGTTTTCATTACAATCTGACATTTAAAAACCTTTAAAACTGTGTCTCCTGGTCTCGGTTAGAACTCAAATACATAAAAGGAATGAACTTCCTAATGAGAAACAGTGAATGTGTAACAGTGGGTTTTGTCTCAAAGAAAATGATTGCTGAAATTAAATAGTTGTGCAATTGACTTCATAAGTTAAATACGGTCCAATACTAGTGAGAACTCCTCTCCATGGGGAGCATTCTCTTAGTCCAACTCTTGTGGTTTCAAGCCCCACTCCAGGTGTCCTGACCAACATTCCTCACTGACATTCCTTCCGAAATGGGGCCCCATCAAATCCGTCCATGGTCTCGCACCTCTCCATCTCTGTAACCTCCTCCAACCCTCCGACCCTCCAAAATCTCTGCGCTCCTCCAATTCTGGCCTCTTGAGCATCCCCCGATTTTAATCGCTCCATTGGCAGCCGTGCCTTCAGCTGCCTGGGCCCTAAGCTCTGGAATTCCCTCCCTAAACCTCTCCGCCTCTCTACCTCTCTCTCCTCCTTTAAGACGCTCCTTAAAACCTACCTCCTTGACCAAGCTTTTGGTCACCTGCCCTAATATCTCCTTATGTGGCTCGGTGTCAAATTCTGTCTGATAATCGGTCCTGTGAAGCGCCTTGGGACGTTTTACTACATTAAAGGTGCTATATAAATGCAAGTTGTTGTTGTTGATGCGGTTTATTGTGTTTCTGGGCGATGTGATGGGGTGCTATATAAATACACGTTTGTTCATTCCAAAGCCAAGAAGCGTACAGTCTCTCCTATCATAAGAATTAGGAGCAGGAGTAGGCCATTCGGCCCCTCGAGCATGCCCCGCCATTCAGTAAGATCATGGCTGATCTCCTAGCTCAACTCCACCTTCCCGCACTATCCCCATATCCCTCGGTTCCTATCGCTTTCAATTGGGCCACCGTTTATTTGTTAATTCACTTCGGCTATTTTTCCCCCTTTTAGTTTGGTCAGTTTTTGTGTCTATCAAAGGAGAAGGATGTTAAATGCCGCGGTGCATGTGGTCAAGTGGCCTCATGTCAGTGATGGCATTCTGACCTCCAGCATGAAACTCCCTTCACTCTGCTGCCTTAACCCCAGCCTCAGGAGAGTTCAAATGTTTGAAATAAGTCTGAGATATTATTCAGTAAAACTTTTTTCTGTTTTTATTTTTAGGAAACTCCTAGAACTACAAGCCGATGGAAAAGGTAAAGAAAACTTTTTAACAAGTGTCAGTTTTATATGAACCTTGCATGTTAATGCTTTTCACCTTCAAATATACTGAGCAGTCAGTGAATGACTGAGCCAGGACCATGGATCCAGGATCAAGCCCAACCTCAACTGAGAACATAAGTATTAGGAGCAGGAGTCGGCCATACAGCCCCTCGAGCCTGCTCCGCCATTCACTAATATCATGGCCAATCTTCTACCTCAACTCCAGTGTCCCGTCCCATGTCCCTTTGTGTCCACAAATCTAGCGATCTCAGCCTTGAATATACTCAATGACTGAGCCTCCACAGCCCTCTGGGGTAGAGAATTCCAAAGATTCACCACCCCCTGAGTGAAGAAATTCCTCCTCATCTCAGTCCTAAATGGCCGACCCCTTATCCTGAGACTGTGACCCCTGGTTCTAGACTCTCCAGCCAGGGGGGAACAGCCTCTCAACATCGATGTGTTTCAACGAGATCACTTCTCATTCTTCTGACACTCCAGAGTGTAGAGGCCCAATCTGCTCAATCTCTCCTCACTTACTCTGACTATTGGTTCTCTTGCTCCTCCTCCCCCAAACAAAGTCCCACTGCTAGCTTTGACAAGGTCATTAGCTGTATTGAGTTGAGGTCACTCCTGGCTGGCAGTAAGAAGGCGGAGTTGGCAGGCGACCTCCTTTGGATTGTACTTTAGCACCATGTGCTCACTGGCCACTGGACCGTGTTGGCCGGCACTCTGTTGGCAAGTTCAGTGAAAGGAACAAAAATGGCTGTGGTCAAACTGAAAAATACCAAACCCCCTGTACTGGGTCGTGAGTATTGAGGCATTGAGTTTCCGCTTCAGGTGCGGTCTTGCACCTGTTTTGAGAAGTGTTTTTTCTTCCCTCTCTCTTGAGTTTCCGCTCAAACTCATTTCTGTTACGTCCATGAATAATTGAGACACGGACAGCAGAAGTGAACAAAATAAGTCTTTACTGGTGGAAGTCCATAGTGAAACTAAAAACACAGAGGCTCACTCGCGCCTTTTATACAGGGGTGGTGACTGCCGGTACTGCAGTCTGAGACCAGTTATTCTCTTAAAGGTACATACACAACAATTCCTCCCCTTTTAGATAAACAGTACATAACATTCATTTAACAACTAAATGATAACTAATTACAATCACAATTACTGTTGCTAGATACATTGGTTAAGTTTAAGCAATCATAAGTTCAGTCTTTGAGGAGGCTTCCTGATTCTGTCTGGATAACGCCTCTTTGGGGTATCAGGTTCTTCTGGCAATGTTGAGTCGGGATCAATGTCGTTGTTTGGTTCATCTGCTTCCAATATTACCGGTTCTGCGGTAGCTGCAATTGGAACGTCGATTTCATTACCAGGTATATCAGATCGTGGTGTGGAGTTGACGTTTTCCAGTGACTCTAGAATCTGGTCAGCATGGCGTCTTACAATGCTCTCCCCAACATCCACGGTATACATGAGAGGTCCTTGTCGTGTACAAATCGTTCCTGGCTGCCATTTCTCAGTGCGGTAGTCCCGGGCCAAAACTGGTTGACCTATCTTAAAACTCCTGGTCGGCCTTTCATTCATATTCTGAAACTGCCTGTTCTCCACATCTCTTCGGAAGTTTGGCTTAACCAAATCCAAGCGGCATCGTAGTCTTCGATTGAAGAACATCATGGCTGGAGTTTGGTTGGTAACCGCATGTGTCGCATTCCGGTAGGCAAACAAGAAGTTGTCCACCTTGTGTTGTAGGGGTATATCTTCATTACACATTGCCTTGATAGCCTTCTTGAATGTTTGGACAAACCTCTCGGCCAATCCATTAGTGGCTGGATGATATGGGGCAGATGTGTAATGCTTAACACCATTGTTCTTTAAGAACCTCCGGAACTCTTCAGACACAAACTGTGGTCCATTGTCAGAGCAAATCTGTTCAGGCAGCCCATTCCTGGCGAATATGGTTCGTAAAACTGTGATAGTTTTTTCAATGGTGGTTGAGGACATTTTTATTACATCTGGCCACTTTGAATGTGCATCCACCGCAATTAAAAACATCGAGTCCATGAAGGGACCAGCAAAATCAATGTGCACCCTTTGCCATGGAGATGAGGGCCACTCCCATGGATGCAGAGGAGCTTGTGGTGGGGCGTTTTGGACCTTCTGGCATCCTGCACAGCTCTTGGTCATCTCTTCGATTTCTCTATCGATTCCCGGTCACCACACAAACGCTCTGGCTAAGTTCTTCATTTTTACCCCACCCAGATGACCCTCATGAAGCTCATTGAGCACTCTATCCGTCAACTTAGGTGGAATTACTACTCTGGATCCACACATCAAGGTTCCTCTGCACACTGACAGCTGTTCTCTTCTCGGCGAGAATGCTGGCAGCAGTGGTTCGCCATGTGCTGGCCATCCCTTCACCGTTAAATCATAGACCCGTGATAGTGTCGGGTCATTCCGTGTTTCCTTTTCTATGTTTGCATTTGTCACAGGGAGACATTCGACTATGGTCGAGTGGAATAACTCCATTGGATCCACTGCAAGGTCTTCTTCTTTCACCGTCGGCAACGGTAGACGTGACAATCCATCAGCATTTCCATGCTGTTTAGTTCCTTTGTACTCGATGTCATATTGGTGTGCCCCTAGGAAAAGGGACCATCTCTGCAGCCGTTGTGCTGTCATTATCGGTACGCCCTTCTGAGGGTTGAAAATGGAGACAAGAGGTTGATGATCGGTTAGTAGAGTAAATTTTTGACCGTGCAGGTAGTGATTGAACTTCTTCACCCCCCACACTAGGCTGAGGGCCTCTCTGTCAATCTGGGCGTAGTTACGCTCGGCAGAAGTTAACGAGCGTGACGCAAAAGCTATCGGCCTCTCTAAACCATCAAGGAATTTATGTGACAGTACCGCCCCAATGCCGTAGGGAGATGCATCACACGCCAGCCTGATTGGCAGTGCTGGGTTGTAGTGAGCCAAAACTTCCCGTGAAGTGATTAAGTCCTTACTCTTCTGAAAAGCACGCTTACAATCATCGCTCCATTTCCATGCTACCCCCGTTCGTAGCAGGGCGTTCAGTGGGTGCAGAATTGTCGACAAATTCGGCAAAAACTTATGATAGTAATTCACCAATCCGAGGAATGACCTCAGTTGCGACACATTTTCAGGTGCTGGGGCCTTAACAACCGCTTCAATTTTGTCAGGGGACTTATGTAACCCCTCTTCATCAATCACGTGGCCACAATACGATATCTGTTTCTTAAAAAATTCGCACTTGGGGCGGTTGGCTCGCAGCCCATGTTCCCGTAGTCTAGTGAGCACCTGTTCTAGGTTGTTAAGGTGTTCACTGTCATCTTCACCTGTTACAAGGATGTCGTCCAAGTAACACTGAGTCCCCGGAATCCCTTGCAGGACTTGTTCCATCGCTCTTTGCCATATCGCCGGAGCCGATGCTACTCCAAATACCAATCGATGATACTGGTAAAGACCTTTGTGAGTGTTTATCGTGAGATACTTCCTAGAGGACTCTTCAACCTCCATCTGCAAATATGCTTGTGCTAGGTCAATTTTTGTAAAACGCTTCCCTCCAGACAGTGAGGCGAAGATGTCTTCTATCCTTGGAAGAGGATATTGTACTGTGTGAAGGACTGGGTTCACCGTCACCTTGAAATCCTCACAGATGCGAATCTTCCTTGGCTCCCTGGACTTATTGCTTAACGTTTTCTTCATGACAGGAACGATGGGTGTCGCCCACTCGCTCCAGTCGAGCTTAGACAACACGCCCGCCTTCTCCAGATTCTCCAGCTCTGCCTCGACGGCTGGGCGAATTGCATATGGTACCGGTCTTGCTTTGAAAAACTTGGGAACTGCATTCTCTTCTATTTTTATCGAGGCGGTTACGCCTTTAAGCGTGCCCAGATCTTGTTGAAATACCTCTTTGGCGTTAGCTAAGATTGTTGACAATCGTCCAGGAGTGACGTCTTCATCTTTTTTACCATCCACCGTCATTGCATGAATGGAATGCCAATCCAAGTTTATCTTCCTGATCCATTCCCGTCCCAATAACGGTGGTCCACCATTTGGCAGTATGTAGAGATACAATTTCCGTATTTTCTTGCCATTGTATTCAACAGGCACCCTTATTTTTCCTCTGGGGTATACTTTTTGCCCCGTATACGTCGTCAAGACGATGGATGTCTCTCTCAAGGGTATGTGTGAAAATAGCCGCTCGTAGTCTCGTCGATTCATGACGGTTAGCGCTGATCCTGTATCCAATTCCATTTTAACTTGGGACCCTGCTATCGTGAGGGTGACCCAAATGGTTCGGTGATCCTCTTTTGCGATTACATTGTGAAGTTTGAGACAGCTTAGTCTCCTGTTCCCGGATTCACTATCGCTCATCTGGTCTTCGGAACTACTGTCCATCATCTTTTGTACTTTCTTGTACGGTTCCTTAGTAGCCTTTTTGTTGTCGCTGGTCTTCTTCCCAGACCTGCAAACTCGTGCAATGTGTCCCATCTTCCCGCATTGGCTGCATATTTTGTCTTTGGACCAGCAGTCCTTCTGGTCATGGTTAGTTCTGCTGCAGCGATAACATTTTGCAAATCCCCGTGTCATTTCGTGGGTGCCGTATTCCTGTGGTTTTTGTTGAATTTCTGCAGCTCCCCTGGCTGCTGCTTCATACGATACTGCCACGCTGAAAGCCTTATCTAGCGTCAGCTCTTTCTCTGAGAGTAACTTCTTCTGTGTTCCTTCACTCAGGAGTCCACAGACAAATTTGTGCCGTAGGGTATCTGCCAGTCCTGCTCCGAACTGGCAGTGCTTTGATAGCTTGCGTAGTTCCGTAAGATACTCAGCATTGCTCTCATCTTTGTGTTGAGTTCTCCTGTGGAATTTAAATCTTTCTGCTATCAACAGCGGTGCAGGGTTTAAGTGTTCCTGTAGGACAGCAACAATTTCGTTAAAACTCTTCGCCTTCGGTTTGGCTGGAGTAATCAGGTCCCGCAATAGGCCGTACGTTCTAGCGCCCATTAAGTTTAGCAATATCGATGCCTTTTTCCCCTCCACTATTTCGTTTGCCTCGAAATATACCTCGACTCTTTCCACATACGTGGTCCAGTCCTCTGTTGTATTATCAAAAGCAGTGATACAGCCAGTCTTCGGCATCTTGCAATTCTAAAATGGCGCCTCCCGCGCTTTGCCGCCTTCCCCGATTTAACAAAATGGTGCCTCCCGCGCTTTGCCTTCTTCCCCGCTGTTGTTAGCGCTGCTTTCCACGGTTTCTTGCGCGTTTAATATTGATTTTTTTTCTTATTATTTTCCCGTCGTGGAGCGGACCCTCTGGGACACTTCCCTCCCTCCCTCTTCTTAGGTCCGAACGCTGCCCGGCTTCGAAGCACCGGCCGCGCCCTGTGTGCTCCACCCTCTCTTTGCTTCTCGACTCGCTGCCCGGCCCCGTTGAAAAGCCACCCAATCGAGCTCTAGCCCGCCGCAGCCCAGGAAGGATCAGTGCACTACCTGCCACCAGCCCGATTAGCTGGGAAACCACAGACCGAGGAACCAAGCCTGGCTCTGGACAGTCTCTCCTGCAAGTTTTCAATCCGACGATTTGGAGGGCGGTTGCCCACAGTCGACGCCCGTTCCTCGAGTTTCTTTGGATTTTATTTAATTTTTTTTTTTCTTCTGGCTTCGACCTTCAATAACGTCGTCCGAGGTGCTGCCGAGTTGCAGGTAAGTTCGTTTCTTACTCGTCGCCAGTGTTACGTCCATGAATAATTGAGACACGGACAGCAGGAGTGAACAAAATAAGTCTTTACTGGTGGAAGTCCATAGTGAAACTTAAAACACAGAGGCTCACTAGCGCCTTTTATGCAGGGGTGGTGACTGCCGGTACTGCAGTCTGAGACCAGTTATTCTCTTAAAGGTACATACACAACAATTTCCATATCACCGAACGCAAAATCTGCCATAAACCAGCGTCATCGGGCAGCGTTTTACAACGTAATTTTTTTAATTAAAGTTTTGCTTTAAAAAATATTCCTCGATGTGTTGAAGAGCGGTGACCTGGTGTGGTTTGGTTACTCTAGCTGAAAATGGGTTTATCGCCGAAAATAACCATTTTTAATCACAGTGTCAGTTCACCGCCTGTGAGTAACCCGATTTTAAATGACTGAAAATGACTTAAAAAAATATATATATACAGAGCCACTTGCTAGTTATATTGGGCTACAATAGCCAGTTTCTTAGTAAGTCAAAGAAATAATTACATTCGAAAGCCTTTGAAAGGTGTCTGTTCGTGGTCCTTGCGCCCAAAAGAACCAGCTCCTCGAAGGCCCGCCAACGGGCGCAGTTAGCGTAAACTCGCCGTGGCAACACGGTGGCATAGTGGTTAGCACTGTTGCCTCACAGCGCCAGGGACCCGGGTTCAAATCCGGCCTCGGGTGACTGTCTGTGTGGAGTTTGCACATTCTTCCCGTGTTTGCGTGGGTTTCCTCCGGGTGCTCCGGTTTCCTCCCACAATCCAAAGATGTGCGGGTTAGGTTGATTGGCTATGATAAAAAATTGGCCCTTAGTGTTAGGGGGGATTAAATACGTGGGGTTACGGGGATAGGGCTTGGGTGGGATGGCTGTCGGTGTAGGGACCGGGTGCTAGGGTTTGGATGATCAGCCATGATCTCGTTGAATGGCGGAGCAGGCTCGAAGGGCCGAATGGCCGACTCCTGCTCCTATCTTCTATGTTTCTATGTGGCGATTAATTCACCCTGGAGGTGTGACCAGTTTTGTGGGCGGGGCCGGCTTCCCGCACAATGTTTTTCCAAACGCACACAACAGAGCGCAGGAACTCGAGAGCCGCTGAATGTAATTTGAGCTTAAAATTCCGCCATTTTTTGCGCGGGTTACGCCGATTTTGGGCAAATTGCGCCGAAAAAAAGCCAGTGCAACCGAGCGGAAACTCCAGGCCATTCTCTCAACGTTTATTGCACCGTAAATTTCCCATGAGTAGCGGATTGAAAGAGACCAGAAAGATCCCGGGTTACTCTCTTGCTGGTGCTATGTTAGTCAATCTCAGTTAGCGCAGCAGTTGGATTCAGCCGTGGCTCAGTGGGCAGCGCCCTCGCTTCGGAGTCAGAACATTGTGGGTTTAAGTCCCCACTCCAGAGACCTGAGCACAAAAATCTAGGCTGACACTCCTAGTGCAGTGCTGAGAGAGTGCTGCACTGTCGGAGGTGCCGTCTTACGGATGAGACGTTAAACCGAGGCCCCGTCTGCCCCCTCAGGTGGACGTGAAAGATCCCGTGGCACTATTTTGAAGAAGAGCAGTGGAGTTATTCCCGGTTTCCTGGCCAATATTTATCCCTCAATCAACATCACTGAAAACAGATTAACTGGTCATTTATCACGTTGCTGTTTGTGGGAGCTTGCTGTGCACTAATTGTCTGCCGCGTTTCGTACATTACAGCAGTGATACACTTCAAAAAGTACTTCATTGGTTGTAAAAGCTTTGGGACGTCCTGAGGTCGTGAAAGGTGCTTTTTTCGGAGAGGGGAGAGTTAGTTAATTAGGGAATGAAAAATAGAATTAAGCCGAAGAAAATTTCTAAAGAATTTTAATTTTTAATATTTTACTGACCGCTGGTAATTTTGATGAATTTTACCAGTAAAGCACTGTCGTCGTTTCACTAAAGGACTTCTTTATGAATGTAGAAACAGAAATGGAGGCAGAACAATCTTTCTTTAGATGCAATCATGCCTGTAAAAAAAAAACGCTGTCAAGTGATAATTGGTTCATTATCCTTCATCTAATGAGTCGGGAACATTAGTGAAGAGCATTGGAACGGGATGTCTATTAACTTTAAATTTAATCCAGCACCACATAACTTTCGGGGCCTATTATGAGGCACCCATGCACGACCGTCTCGAGCTCTTTGTGTACTGACCACATCCACGTCATTCATTCCCCGGGGTGAGGGGGAATCCGATAGTACCATGCCCATTATTGTCTGGGAGCTGGACGGATCTAATGGTCAACAAGTTTCAATTGTAGACTTGATTTTTCTTGTTTTAAAATTCCTACTGATCCAAATTCTGGCTGTAGAACATGCATCCTGTAGTCAAGAGCAACCTATTGGTCAGAAGTTCCGAATGGCCAGAGATTCCAGAGCAAATTGAACATGTCGATAAAATCCCAGATGCTCAAGAACAAACACAAGGATTATGCCAAGTTAGCCGACAAATCTCCTTTACGTCCCACTAATGAATAATTAGAGAGATGAAGCTTTCATAGAATCATAGAAATTTACAGCACAGAAGGAGGCCATTCGGCCCATCGTGTCCCTGCCGGCCGACAAAGAGCTATCCACCCTAATCAAACTTTCCAGCTCTTGGTCCATAGCCCTGTAGTTTACGGCACCTCAAGTGAATATCCAAGTACTTTTCAAATGTGATGAGGGTTTCTGCCTCTACCACCCTTTCAGGCAGTGAGTTCCAGACCCCCACCACCCTCTGGGTGAAAAAGGTTCTCAACTCCCCTCTAATCCTTCCACCAATTACTTTAAATCTATGCCCCCTGGTATTGACCTCTCTGCTAAGGGAACTAGAGCCTTCCTATCCACTCTATCTAGGCCCCTCATAATTTTATACAACTCAATTTGCTGTAAATCAGCTTTTAAAATTACTTAGATATGGAGGAGTTCAAATCTCCTTATGTAGATCGGTGTCAATTTTTTTTGTCTTATAATACTCCTGTGCAGCGCCTTGGGAAGTTTTACTATGTTAAAGGCGCTACAGGAAACTCTCGATTTACCGGCACCTAAATAACCAGAAATCTCTGTTAACCGGCAAAATTCAGTAGGTTCAGGTAAGTTTTACTTCATATTAGTGGCCGTTCCTGGATCTGTGGCCGTGTAACCGGGGTTCCTGCACCTGTTGCTAAACAACAGGGACGCCTGGATCTTGTGGCCGGGGTTCCTGCACCTGTTGCTAAGCAACAGGGAAGCCTGGATTTGTTGCTGTGTACGGAGCTCTCGTACCTTTTACGAGAGGTAGAGAGGTTTAGGGAGGGAATTCCAGAGCTTGGGGCCTGGGCAACAGAAATTTTAAGCGCTGACTCAAAATCATGTTCAACTTCGCCCACAGCTGTTTCCACGCCGTTCATGGATTACGTTAGTTGCCCATTTTTCCTCCTTGTCTACTGTACTTCACGTTTGTCTGCATTAAATTCCATGTGCCATCGTTTGGCCCACTTAACATATTTTGTCCGACTCATTCTGAGCCGCGTCTTCTGATTCCACAGCCCCTCCTCCTCCTCCTCGTTTGGTACCAGCTGCAAATTTGATTCATTTATTGGGTTTCTGAATCCAAATCATTGACGTAAATGCTGATCGTTGGGGCAAAGCCACTCAGTACCGCCCCTCCTAGCCTGATGTAACTCCTCTCACAAGTATCCCTTGTTTCCTACTCTTTATCCACTTTCTTAGTTTTGCTAGTGTCAGCCACTGGCTCAGTGGGTAGCACGCTCTAGGTGGGAGGGGCTAGGAGTGAGCCAGGTGTTACTGGTTGCCTGATTACAGCTGGGAGTTGCAGGGAGTTTTGTAAAAAGTTGCTGGTGGGTTTTGGGGTTTGGTTTTAGGGCCTTTTGGGCCCACAAAAACAGCCAGCTGGCTGCTGAGGGGTCCGGAGTGCCGGGCCCCTCAGAGGACAATGTTCCTGAGAGGAATTTAATTAGGGAAGAAACTGTGGTGGGAAAGGGAAAAAAAAGGCCCAAAGATTTGGGCCGGGACCTCAGGAGGTTTGGTAAAGAAAACACGGTGGTGGTGCAGTGTGAGGATAAGAAGATTCGAGCTTGGGATATTATCCAGGCGGTTCATGAGGACTGTGGCGAGGGAAGCTGCTTTGCCTGCCGACCTAAGCCAAATGTGGGATTCGAGGTGACGGTCAGTGGTTGTGAGGAGGTGGAAAGACTGTTACTCAGTCTGAAAGTTGGTGAGAAATTCTTGGAGGTGACTCTGCTATATTCAGAGGAGGTGGTGGTTTCATTTTTAAACTTGCCAGTTTACATTGAGGACGAAGTACTAAGCAAGAAGTTGGAGTCGTGGGACATAAAAATCTGTTCTGCAATAAAGAGGAGGTATTATCCGGGAACACGGGTAGCAGACGGAACCCGGTATGTAAAGGTGCGGTTCCCAGAGGGGGTGAGGTCATTGCCATACAGTATGAAGTTCGAGACGCTGGAAGGAGTGCAGTACTTTCGTGTGCTGCATGATAACCAAGTAAAGGTGTGCTATTATTGTCTTGGACATGACCATCTCGTAAGAAATTGTCCAGACCTGTATTGTTACAATTGCGGTGAGTCGGGACACATTGCTCAGAGCTGCAAGGCGGAGAGCTGTGGGGTGTGTCGTAAGGCCCCACCCGCTGTGAGTGTGTGGCAGAAGGGAGCGATATGAGTGATGAGATGGGCGAAGGAGCAGGAGATGAGTGTGGAACAGCCGGAGGAGCGGTGCAGTCGGAGGACACAGCCGGTAAAATGAAGGAGAGAGGAGCACAGGAAGAGGCAGAGGATGGCGGAGAACGGGATGGAGATGGCGGAAAACACGCCGAGTGCCGTGGAGGGGAACAAAGACAGCAGCGGGCAGCGAGGGTCGAGTGCAGACTCGAGCCTTAGTGCAGTTCGGCTCCCCCTTGGTAGTCTGGTGTTTGCGGGGGGAGAGGAGATGGGAGCGGGGTGTGTGGTGGATGTGGGTGCTCCAGGGAGAGGCGGGGAGTCGGATATCTTGGTTAGCGGGAGGGGGCAGGACGGGGAGAGGGTGCAAGAGGCAGGAGCCTTAAAGGGACAGCAGAATGGGATCGGTGAGATAGAGACATCAGAAGGGAACAATTTAGGTGCGCCATTGTCCCATGGAGTGAGGGAACAGGGTGCAAGGGTCAGAGGTGGAGATGTGGTCGAAGGGGGCGGCACAGTGGGAGAAACTGCGATAGCAGGAAGACTCTCTATGGGAGATGAAGTATCTGACGGGGAGCAGGATTATGTATCTGACAGGGAGCAGGCACAGGGGGTTGCAGAAGAGCTTGAGTGTGAGGAATTAGAGGGGGACAGAGACATGGAAGTCGGGGGTGGGGTGGCATCATGTGGAAAGGGAAAGGTTAGTGAGGGGCAGAAGGAGGGAGAAAGGGCAGCTCCTGGGCCCAAACTTAATGCAAGGAAGAAGCTGTAACAGCAGGGGGGGTCAAACAGGAGGGGAAAAAGAGCCGTAGGCTGCAGGAAAAAGCAACAGCTGCCCGAAAAGTTGAGAAGGAGCATGAGAGGAGGGAGGAGCCAGAGATTAAATGATGGGGAGATTATCGGGCATACTTCCCTTCTTTGGAGCCATGATTACATTGGTCTTTGCGTGGGTTTTCTCCGGGTGCTCCGGTTTCCTCCCACAGTCCAAAGATGTGCGGGTTAGGTTGATTGGCCATGATAAAAAAATTGGCCTTAGTGTTAGGGGGGATTAAATATGTGGGGTTATGGGGTTACGGGGATAGGGCTTGGGTGGGATGGCTGTCGGTGTAGGGACCGGGTGCTAGGGTTTGGATGATCAGCCATGATCTCGTTAAATGGCGGAGCAGGCTCGAAGGGCCGAATGACCTACTCCTGCTCCTAGTTTCTATGTTTCTATGTCTCGATTAATGTGAACGGACTGAGGGGTGAGAAGAAATTGCAGCAGTTGTTGCAGGGTTTTAAAGGTTCGGACTTGTGTCTGCAAGAAACCTTTTGGGATGAGGATATTCTAGAAAGAGTTCAGAAGGTTTGGAAGGGAGAGGTGTATGCAAGTTGTGCAAACAATAACCGTAGAGGGGTGGCTGTTTTGGTGAGTCCGTCCATAAAAGAGAACGTTGCCTTGGTGGACAAGGTCACTGAGGGGAGATTTTTACGGCTAAGGGTAAAAATGGAGGGATTTAATTGCGATCTCTTTAATATCTATGCACCGAACGACCATTGCAAGCGTCGTGAGTTTTTTCGGGGGTTATTCACTGAAGCGGCAGAGGTGGAAAATCCTTGTATAGTGGGGGATTTTAATGTATTTTTATCTCGGATGGACATTTCAGCCCAGATGACCTTCAAGGATGATAACTCGAGGGATGATTGTAAAAATGATGGCAAATTTAAATTTGAGAGACTTATGGAGGGACCGGAACCCCATAAAAAGGGAGTTTTCCAGAGCAGGTTGGGTGGGTGATGTTTTAAAACAGAGCTGAATAGATTTTGTGTTAATGCGGGAAGGGTTAAGTTCGGAGGTGATGGAGATTTATTATAAAAAAGTTATTTTTAGTGATCACTCGGCTTTGGTTCTTAGAATTGTCAAGATGGCGGCCGAGACGGTCCGGTGCTAAGCGCGCTCTCCCTGCTTTGGGCGGCCCACTCTCGCCGCTCGCTCCCGCAACCGGAGCGAAGTGTTCGGTGAGTCGGGCGGAGGCAGCGCAGTGCAACGAGCAGCAGCAGCAGCCACGACGACCCGCTAGAGCATGTCGGCCGGCAGCTCCTCGGTGGGAAGGCATTCCGACTGGGAGGAGGGGAGCCGAGCATGGCGGCTAGAGGCTGGACCGTGAGCAGGAGAATCAGGCCCCGGGCCGTCGGACCGTGGAGCCGGCGACGGGAGCATTTACATCCCGACGATGTGTTCGGCGAGTCAGGCGGAGGCAGCGCAGCGCAACGAGCAGCAGCAGCAGCCATGACGACCCGCTACAGCACGTCGGCCGACAGCTCCTTGGCGGGAAGCTCGCAGTCCGACTGGGAGGAGGGGAGCCGGGCATGGTGGCCAGAGGTCGGATCGTGAGCGGGAGAAGCAGGCCACCACACGTGGAGCGGGCAACAGTGAGGAGGTGGCGAGGAGAACGGAGCGGCTGAGGGACATCGTGCTCCCACTGCCACTGGATGCCATTGAATTGACTTTCTGAACACGGCGCTGTAAGAATAGCTGACGTGTCCCTACGGGGGGTAAGCATTCCATTGTACTTGTACTAGTACTGGTTACGTATGGCAAATAAAATTGAATTGAATTGAATTAGGAACAGCAGAGTTAAGATCGGTTCAGGGGGTGTGGATTTTAAACAATCAATACCTGAAGGAAAGTGCTTATAAAGAAGGGATTATAAATATAATAAAGAATGCTCGGAAGGAACCTTTGTTCTTGAAAGAAAGAAGAGTTTGGTGGGACAATTTCAAATATGAGGTAAAAGTTTTTTTGATACGTTATGGGAAAAAGAGGGCGGCAGCTAACCGGCATCGAGAAGAGAATATAAACAAAAGGTTTACGGATGTCTGTAAAGCAGTTGACGGAGGGGATAAGGGAGCTGAGACTAAGTTCCGGGTGCTAAAGAAAGAGTGGGAATTATTGCAAGCTAAAAAATGCAAGGGGGCCATTCTCTGTGCAAAAGCTAGAGATGCATTGGAGGGCGAAAGATGCACTAGATATTTTCTAGAGCAAGAGAAGCTGCGACAGAGATTATCGTTAATTGAAGAGTTGAAGGTTGGGGAGAAGATCATTCATGAAAGTGGGGAGATTTTAGAGGCGGCTAGCAGCTTTTATCAAGAGTTATATACAAAAGAAGACATTTCCAATTTGGAGATGGAGAAGGTTACTGCTTTTATTGACAAGGGTTTAAAGGAGGATGAGAGAAGCATGTGTAACAAAGAAGTAGGATTAGCGGAAATAAAAGTAGCAATAAGTGGAATGAAGGGGGGGAAAAGCCCAGGGTCTGATGGACTAAGTGCAGAATTTTATAACGAATTTTTCGAGATTTTAAGTCCATTGCTCTTAGAAGTTTTTAAGGAAATTAAAATTGAGGGAAGCCTGGCCCCATCTATGAGGAGAGGTATCATAAGCTTAGCTTGTAAAAATAAAGGGGATAGACGGGATCTGAAGAATTGGAGGCCCATCACATTATTAAATGTGGATTATAAGATCTTGGCGAGGGTTATGGCAAATCGTTTGAAGGAGGTGTTACCAGAGATAGTTTGGCCCTCTCAGTCCTATGGAGTCATGGGCCGGGACATCGCAGACTCTGTGGTCTCAATCCGAGATGCGATAGAGCTCATGGAAGAGAGTGGGAGGGAGGCTTATGTATTAAAGATAGATCAAGAGAAAGCCTTTGATAGGGTCTCTCATGAGTTTTTATTGAAGGTTTTGCAAGCATTTGGTTTCAAGGAAAATTTCATTCAGTGGATAAGGATTTTTTATTCAAACATATTTAGCTGCGTTAAATGTAATGGTTTTTTTATCTAAGTATTTTCCAATAGAGAGATCAGTGAGACAGGGTTGTCCTCTGTCCCCATTGTTGTACACATTGGTAGCAGAACCATTAGGTTACATGATGTGAAAGAAACAAGGTGTAGTTGGGATTGTGGTCCCCAGTTCTGGGCTGGTGTTGGTGATACACCAATATGCAGATGACACAACCTTAACATTGAGAAATGGGGAGTCAGTGAGGAAAGCTATGGATGTAGTGGAGGAATATTGTAGAGCTTCAGGAGCCAGAGTGAATTTTAGCAAGTCCCAATGCCTGGTTGCAGGGAGGGGTAGGGGGGAATGGTTGGGGGAATGCCCCTTTAAGGTGGTGGAGGTTTTGGAAGTTCTGGGGGTGCATATGGGGTGCAAGAAAGACAGGGTTGCAGTGGATCGATTAAATTGGGAACCGAAGGTTATGAAAATTAAAAAGATTTTGGGAAGATGGGAAAGAAGGTGGTTGAAAGTGCAAGGAAGAGCGACAGTGTTGTCTGCTCTCCCGCTATCTAAGCTATGGTACTTATTGACGGTGGAGGATATTCCTGAGTGGGCGGAAAAGTCCATCCGAGAGGCTTGTGTGAGGTTTTTATGGGAAGGGAAACCAGCCTTGGTGGCTTACAATACCATCATTAGACGGAGAAATCAGGGAGGACACAATTTTCCAGATATTGATTTGAAGAAGAAATCCTTTAGAATCAAATGGGTGAAGAGATTTCTTCAGAAGTCAAATACAAGTTTTTGGAAGAGTTGTTTTGAGCATTTTTAAAAACGAAGTGGGATAGGAGGACAGGGGATATTGTATATGGAATACAATGATATGTTTTTGAAATCGATTAAACTTCTCCCTAGGTTTTATAAGGGGGTTGTAGAGACTTGGGCCCAATTTTTAAAGGGTGTGCAGTTTATGCCCAAGGGGGCTGAGGAATTTTTAGAATAGCCCTTATTTTTGAACAGGTGGGTCAACATCAAAGGAGAGGTTTTATTTAATCAAGCTTTTATAAAAGCTGGGATTATATCTGTGAAAGATGTATTATACGAGGTGATTCCAGGTTGGTTGCCGGAAGCGATAGTGAGGGACATGGTGTGGGAGGAGGATCAGGAGGTGGAGGAAAAGCAATAGGAATCATGTATGAGAAGATTGTGAGGGCAATGCCACAGGATTGGATGGAAGAAATAAATGCGGAAATCTCCAGAGGAAGTAAAATGCGTCCTGCTTTTCCAAGCTTTGTACTGGAGAAAGGGGGAGAGTTGGTCCAATTTGACAATTGTAATACTCGAGATTTCTATGAGGTATTTAGAGAATGGAGATTCAAGACACCTGCTGGTCAGGAGTTTTGGCAGAGTATATACCCACAGCTGGACTTCAACAGGATTTGGAAGGGAGTGTGGGCGAATTTTAAATGCCCAGAATGGATTGAACTGGATTTCAGATTGGCTCATAACCGGATTTTTTCCATGGTGGTCTTGTGCAAGATTGGACGAGTGGAGGCGGCAACTTGCCCAGTGTGTGGGACACGGGATGAGACTCTGTCCCATTTACTGGTGTTATGTCCGCAGTTAAATGACTTTAAGTACTATGTTCGACAGTTGTGTGAAGCTTTTTTGCTGGGTGGGGACCGAACAGCGAGAATGGGAATCCCGTGGGACTCAATTTTGAGATGGGGATTGCAGGAGAGTCTGCCAGAGTCTAGCGGAGCGGCAATTAATTTAATGTTCAGTTTGGCTAGATTCGTGATTGTGCAAAGAAGGAATGCTCTTTTTTAAGGGGAGGAGAATCAATCTAAAAGAGTATTTTAAATATAAGCTAAAAGATCATTATAAGGCTCTGTGGATGTTTTATTCAGAAAGGAATTTAAGGACAGTATTTTACAACCAATTTTTAAAGTACAATCGATTAATATATGTTACAGGTGACAAATTAAACTTCAGGTTTTGATGTTAAAATGTGGTGGCGGAATGGCTGTGCAGGGTGGTGGAATTGATTTGTATCATACAATGTAATGATCACGATGTTGTAAATGTTCTTAATGTTCAATAAAGTATAATATAAAAAAAAAGTGGGTAGCACACTTGCCTCTGAGTCAGAAGGTTGTGGATTCAAGTCCCACTCCAGGGACTTGGGCACAAAAATCTAGGCTGACATTCCAGTGACGTGCTGAGGGAGCGCCGCACTGTCGGAGGTGCCGTCTTTCAGATGAGACGTTAAACCGAGAGCCCCGTCTGCCCTCTCAGGTGGACATAAAAGATCCCAAGGCACTATTTCGAAGAAGAGCAGGGGAGTTATCCCTGGTGTCCTGGGGTCAATATTTATCCCTCAATCCTCATAACAGAAACATTATCTGGTCGTTATCACGTTGCTGTTTGTGGGAGCTTGCTGTGCGCAAATTGGCTGCCGCGTATCTCACATTACAACAGTGACTACACTTCAAAAAGTACTTCATTGGCTGTAAAGCGCTTTGAGACGTCCGTTGGTCGTGAAAGGCGCTGTAGAAATGAGCTTAACCAATTGGTCATTAACATTTTGTGCCATTTAGTCAAATACCCTTTGGAAGCCTAGGTGCAACGCGTCATAGGACTTACCACAGGACCTGTCTGGGACGTTAACTCTGCAAAGAAGTCGAGGAGGTTGGCCAGGCAGAATTGTTCCTGTTAAAGCTAGGCGGCCGCGCAGCAGTCTGGAGGTCCCGCGCTGCCGACTCACGGGCTTTTAAATGAAAACACCGCGCGTGCGCGGAAATTTGAATGGGCTACGCTGCCCGTTAAAGGTGCCACGCACCCAAAAAAATGAGGGAACATTGCCAGGCGGGACCTTCTCTGTCTGGCTGCTAAGTTATTGTTCTACAGATCATTTTCAAGGTAGTCAATTCCATTATTTTACATGTTATTGAAGTAAGACGAATGCATCGGTAGTTGACTGGGTCTGATTTGTCGCCCTGTTTGAAAGACAAACACCATGTGAGTCTGTTTCCAATCCACTGGTGAATACCTCATGTCTCTTCCTTAGTTTCCAATGCCTCAAACTTCCTTCTTAGTCTCCAGTACTCCTCAACTCACCACCTTAGTCTCCAGTATTCCTCAAACTTCCTCCTTAATCTCCAGTACTCCTCAACTCACCTCTTTAGTCGCCAATGCTCATCAAATCACCACCTTAGTCTACAGTACTCTTCAAATCATCTCCTTAGTCTCCAGTACTCCTCAAATCACCTCCTTAGTCTCCAGTACTCCTCAAAACACCTCCTTAATCTCCAGTACTCTTCAAATCACCTCCTTAGTCTCCAGTACTCTTCAAATCACCTCCTTAGTCTCCGGTACTCCTCAAATCACCTCTTTAGTCTCCAGTACTCTTCAAATCACCTCTTTAGTCTCCAGTACTCTTCAAATCACCTCCTTAGTCTCCAGTACTCTTCAAATCACCTCCTTAGTCTCCAGTACTCCTCAAATCACCTCTTTAGTCTCCAGTACTCTTCAAATCACCACCTTAGTCTCCAGTACTCTCCAAATCACCACCTTAGTCTCCAGCACTCTCCAAATCACCTGCTTAGTCTCCAGTACTCTCCAAATCACCTCCTAAGTCTCCAGTACTCCTCAAATCACCTCCTTAGTCTCCAGTACTCTTCAAATCACCTCCTTAGTCTCCAGTATCCTCAAATCACCTCTTTAGTCTCCAGTACTCTTCAAATCACCTCCTTAGTCTCAAGTACTCCTCAAATCACCTCCTTAGCCTCCAGTACTCCTCAAATCACCTCTTTAGACTCCAGTACTCTTCAAATCACCTCTTTAGTCTCCAGTACTCTTCAAATCACCTCCTTAGTCTCCAGTACTCCTCAAATCACCTCTTTAGTCTCCAGTACTCTTCAAATCACCTCCTTAGTCTCAAGTACTCCTCAAATCACCTCCTTAGCCTCCAGTACTCCTCAAATCACCTCTTTAGACTCCAGTACTCTTCAAATCACCTCTTTAGTCTCCAGTACTCTTCAAATCACCTCCTTAGTCTCCAGTATCCTCAAATCACCTCTTTAGTCTCCAGTACTCTTCAAATCACCTCCTTAGTCTCAAGTACTCCTCAAATCACCTCCTTAGCCTCCAGTACTCCTCAAATCACCTCTTTAGACTCCAGTACTCTTCAAATCACCTCTTTAGTCTCCAGTACTCTTCAAATCACCTCCTTAGTCTCCAGTACTCTCCAAATCACCTCTTTAGTCTCCAGTACTCTCCAAATCACCTCCTTAGTCTCTAGTACTCTTCAAATCACCTCCTTAGCCTCCAGTACTCCTCAAATCACCTCTTTAGTCTCCAGTACTCTTCAAATCACCTCCTTAGTCTCCAGTACTCCTCAAATCACCTCTTTAGTCTCCAGTACTCTTCAAATCACCTCCTTAGTCTCAAGTACTCCTCAAATCACCTCCTTAGCCTCCAGTACTCCTCAAATCACCTCTTTAGACTCCAGTACTCTTCAAATCACCTCTTTAGTCTCCAGTACTCTTCAAATCACCTCCTTAGTCTCCAGTACTCCTCAAATCACCTCTTTAGTCTCCAGTACTCTTCAAATCACCTCCTTAGTCTCAAGTACTCCTCAAATCACCTCCTTAGCCTCCAGTACTCCTCAAATCACCTCTTTAGACTCCAGTACTCTTCAAATCACCTCTTTAGTCTCCAGTACTCTTCAAATCACCTCCTTAGTCTCCAGTATCCTCAAATCACCTCTTTAGTCTCCAGTACTCTTCAAATCACCTCCTTAGCCTCCAGTACTCCTCAAATCACCTCTTTAGTCTCCAGTACTCTTCAAATCACCTCCTTAGTCTCCAGTACTCCTCAAATCACCTCTTTAGTCTCCAGTACTCTTCAAATCACCTCCTTAGTCTCTAGTACTCCTCAAATCACCACCTTAGTCTCCAGTACTCTCCAAATCACCTCCTTAGTCTCCAGTACTCTCCAAATCACCTCCTTAGTCTCCAGTACTCTCCAAATCACCTCCTTAGTCTCCAGTACTCCTCAAATCACCTCCTTAGTCTCCAGTACTCTCCAAATCACCTCCTTAGTCTCCAGTACTCCTCAAATCACCTCCTTAGTCTCCAGTATTCCTCAAATCACCACCTTAGTCTCCAGTACTCTCCAAATCACCTCCTTAGTCTCCAGTACTCTCCAAATCATCACCTTAGTCTCCAGTACTCCTCAACTCACCTCTTTAGTTGCCAATGCTCATCAAATCACCTCCTTAGTCTCCAGTACTCCTCAAATCACCACCTAAGTCTCCAAAACTTCTCAAAACACCTCCTTAGTTTCCAATGCATTTCAAATCTCTTCCTTAGTCTCCAATGCAATGTTCCTGCTAATTTTTTTAGGTATGCAGCCCATCCAAATGATTGCGCATGTGCGTGTTTTTCCATTTAAAAGCCTGCGAACGGCTTGTGCGGGACTTCCAGACCGCTCAGCTTAACGGGAACGTTGCTCCAATCTATCTCAAATCTCCCTAGTCTCAAATGCTTCACAAATCTCCTCCTTAGTCTACGATACATCTCGAATCTCCTCCTTAGTCTACGATACGTCTCGAACCTCCTCCTTAGTCTACGATACGTCTCGAACCTCCTCCTTAGTCTACGATACATCTCGAATCTCCCCCTTAGTCTACGATACATCTCGAATCTCCTCCTTAGTCTACGATACATCTCGAATCTCCTCTTTAGTCTACGATATGTCTCGAATCTCCTCCTTAGTCTACGATACATCTCGAATCTCCTCCTTAGTCTACGATACGTCTCGAATCTCCTCCTTAGTCTCCGATACGTCTCGAATCTCCTCCCTAGTCTACGATACGTCTCGAATCTCCTCCTTAGTCTACGATACGTCTCGAATCTCCTCCTTAGTCTACGATATGTCTCGAATCTCCTTAGTCTACGATACGTCTCGAATCTCCTCCTTAGTCTACGATACATCTCGAATCTCCTTCTTAGTCTACGATACGTCTCGAATCTCCTCCTTAGTCTACGATACATCTCGAATCTCCTCCTTAGTCTACGATACATCTCGAATCTCCTTCTTAGTCTACGATACATCTCGAATCTCCTCCTTAGTCTACGATACATCTCGAATCTCCTTCTTAGTCTACGATACATCTCGAATCTCCTCCTTAGTCTACGATACATCTCGAATCTCCTCCTTAGTCTATGATACATCTCGAATCTCCTCCTTAGTCTCCTTTAGCACTCTGGGATAAATACCGTCTATCCCTAAGGGACGTATTTTTTCTGACTTGATTGCTGTTATCCCCAGACTAGAGTTGGTATTTTTGGGTGGTAGCTCAATGATGTGGGTGGGTGGCTGCTGTCTGCCTGTCCCCTGTACTGGGAAAGAGACAATACTATTTTGGACTCCACAGGAAGCACCTGGTTGAGATTAACATTTGATGCATCTTTTAATGTTTAATGCCTTTGTTAGTGCAGGGTTATAGCCTGTGAAACCCAGGCAGAGAGGACAGTAGCAGTATGTGTGTGTGTGTGTGTGCTAGGCCGTGGTAGCAGAGCCTGGTCTCCAATCATCTTGGATCCCCTTGCCATTGGACCAAGACCTTGCTCTGTCAAGCCCGTGCGGTAGCTGGTGTGCAACGGCTACCCCAGGTTAAACGAATTCACGCACAGCCATCTTCCACCCTTTAAAATGAAGTTCAGGACCCTCATAGACAACCCCAACAGTGACAGAGACTGTAGGTCCCGCATTGGACTCATCAGTCACCTGAGAACTCATTTTTAGTGCGGAAGCAAGTCATCCTCGGTTCCGAGAGACTGCCTAAGAAGAGAAGATTTTTTCTGAACCTTTATAGCCTGTCTGGGACTTCATGTCAGTTGTTTCCGAGCCATTCATTTGACTTTGGGCAGGCTATGTCTTCCCTTGGGAATGCTTGGAAGAAGTAGTCAGTCAGTCAGAATGTTTTCCTATCCTCTACTCATCCTCAGTTTCAAGCCTGTTTGCATCTTTTATGGTTCTCACCTGTTCACTGACTGCCCTCGTAGTTTTACAACATTAAAAGAACTTCCTATTATAATTAACAATATTTCCTCTAGGTCTCTCTTTAAAACTCTAATCATCCTATTAACATGTTTCTGCATGTTCATTTATTCATCTCCTAGGATCCCACCTCCTTCCTCCCTTCATTTTCCCTCTTTATTTTGCTTCTGATTTGTTTAGTAATCCAATTTGGGTAACACCAGTGTTTTGGGGGGGGGGGGGGGGGTTCAGTATGTATTTATCCTGCATACTCAACATTATGCCTTTAAAGGTGCTCCACTTATCCTCTGCTGAAGTGTTGCTGAATAGCCTCCACCAATGAATTTGCATAAGTTGTCCCCTCATGTCCTTGAAATTAGCCCATTAAAAAGTGATATACCTGGTCTTTGGTATTTCTGAATCCCAGATCCTAGAATTTACAGCACAGAATTTGGCCCAACCAGTCTATACCAGAGTTTATGCTCCACTCGAGCCTCCTCCCACCCTTCCTCATCTAACTCTTATCAGCATAACCCTCTATCCCTTCCTCCCTCATGTGTTTATCTAGATTCGCCTTAAATGTATCTATACTATTCGCCTCAACCACTCCCTGTGGTAGCGAGTTCCACATTCTCACCACTCTCTGGGTAAAGAAGTTTCTTCTGAATTCCTTATTTGATTCCTTGGTGACTATCTTATATTGATGGCCTCTAGTTTTGCCCTTCCCCCAAGTGGAAAAACACTCCCTGTGTCTACTCTATCAAAACCTTTCATAATTTTAAAGACCTCTGTTAGCTCTTCCACGAGCCACAGCCTGTTCATAGAAAAATAGGAGCAGGAGTAGACCATTCGGCCCTTCGAGCCTGCTCCGCCATTCAATATGATCATGGCTGATCCTCTAACTCAATACCATATTCCCGCTCTCTCCCCATACCCCTTGATGCCTTTTGTGTTTAGAAATCTATCTATCTCCTTCTTAAATATATTCAGTGACTTGGCCTCCACAGCCTTCTGTGGTAGAGAATTCCACAGGTTCACCATCTTCGTGAGTGAAGAAATTTCTCCTCATCTCAGTCCTAAATGTCCTACCCCGTATCCTGAGACTGTGACCCCTCGCTCTGGACCCCTCCGCCAGGGGAAACATCCTCCCTGCATCCAGTCTGTCTAGCCCTGTCAGAATTTTATACGTTTCAATGAGATCTCATCCCATTCTTCTAAACTCTAGTGAATACAGGCCTAGTCGACCCAATCTCTCCTCATACGACAGTCCTGCCATCCCAGGAATGAGTCTGGTGAACCTTCGCTGCACTCCCTCTATGGCAAGTATATCCTTTCTTAGGTAAGGAGACCAAAACTGCACACAGTACTCCAGGTGCGGTCTCACCAAGGCCCTGTATGACTGTAGGAAGACATCCTTGCTCCTGTACTCAAATCCGCTTGCAATGAAGGCCAACATACCATTTGCCTTCCTAACTGCTTGCTGCACCTGCATGTTTGCTTTCAGTGACTGGTGTACAAGGACACCCAGGTCCCTCTGTACATCAACATTTCCCAATCTATCACTATTTAAATAATACTCTGCCTTTCTGTTTTTCCTACTGAAGTGGATAACTTCACATTTATCCACGTTATACTGCATCTGCCATGTATTTGCCCACTCACTCACCTTGTCTAAATCACCTTGAAGCCTCTTTGCATCCTCCTCACAACTCAGTCCCACCTAGTTTTGTGTTGTCAGCAAACTTGGAAATATTACATTTGGTTCCCTCATCCAAATCATTGATATATATTGTGAATAGCTGGGGCCCAAGCACTGATCCCTGCGGTACCCCACTAGTCACCGCCTGCCACCCCGAAAAAGACCCATTTATTCCTACTCTCTGTTTCCTGTCTTTTAATCAATTTTCAGTCCATGCCAGGATATTACCCCCAATCCCATGTGCTTTAATTTTGCACACTAACCTCTTATGTGGGACTTTATCAAAGGCCTTCTGAAAATCCAAATACACCACATCCACTGGTTCTCCCTTATCTATTCTACCAGTTACATCCTCAAAAAACTCCAGTAGGTTTGTCAAACACGATTTCCCTTTCATAAATCCATGTTGACTTTGTCTAATCCCGTTGATATTTTCTAAGTGTCCTGTTATCACATCCTTTATAATAGACTCTAGCATTTTCCCTACTACTGATGTTAGGCTAACCAGTCTGTAGTTCCCTGTTTTCTCTTCCTTTTTTAAATAGTGGGGTTACATTTGCCACCCTCCAATCTGCAGGAACTGTTCCATAATCTATAGAATTTTGGAAGATAACAACCAATGCATCCACTATTTCCATGGCTACCTCTTTAATACTCTGGGATGCAGATTATCAGGCCCTGGGGATTTATCGGCTTTCAGTCCCATTAATTTCTCCAGCACTTTTTTTACTAATACTAATTTCCTTTAATTCCTCCTTCTCACTAGACCCTTGGTTCCCTCGCATTTCTGGGAAGTTATTTGTGTCCTCTTCCGTGAAGAGAGAACCAAAGTATTTGTTTAATTGCTCTGCCATTTCCTTGTTCATAATTCCCTGATATGTGTAAGGTTGCAGTTCTAGTATTATCCTTGCACATATTTTTGCACCCTCGCCAGTGCCTCTATCCTTTTAATAATACAGCGACCAGATCTGTTCCCAGTACTTCAGGTCTGGTTAATCATGTTAAATTAATCACTATGTGGTCACTGTTCCCTGGCAGGTGGCATGACTTGCATTTTCTGTACTTTGTGTCTGTTATTTATGAATACCAGGTAGCGCTGACTGCAACCTCTTTCTCTGCAGCACTGAGTCATGAGTCAGTCATGCATTACATTTACCAGCTCGGAATCCAGACTACTTGGGGTTTTCCCAGTTAATATTAGTTTGATTGGCATTGCCGATTGAAGTAACTTTCCTGTTCTATGAAGAGATGAGAAGAGTGAACTAATCTTCCTCCTTGTGCTGACTTGGAGGTCTATGAGCATATCCTTATTGTTAGCTTGACATTCTTCATGTTACAGGTGACTGCCCAGTGTAGTTGGTTATGCAATAAAAACAGAAAATGTTGGCAGCACCTGTGGAGAAAAAGAAATACTTGCATTTATATAACGCCTTTCACAACCTCAGGACATTCCAAAGCGCTTTACAGCCCATGAAGTACTTTTTGAAGTGCAGTCGCTGTTGTAATATAGGGAACGCGGCAGCCAATTTGCGCACAGCAAGCTCCCACAAACAGCAATGTGATAATGACCAGATAATCTGTTTAGTGATGTTGGTTGAGGGATAAATATTGGCCGGGAAGAACTCCCCTGCTCTTCTTCAAAATAGTGCCCTGGGATCTTTTACGTCCACCTGAGAGAGCAGACGGAGTCTCGGTTTAACGTCTCATCCGAAAGACGGCGCCTCCGACAGTGCAGCGCTCCCTCAGCACTGCACTGGGAGTGTCAGCCTGGATTTTGGTGCTCAAATCTCTAGAGTGGGATTTGAACCCACAACCTTCTGACTCCGAGGCGAGGGTGCTACCCACTGAGTCCCGGCTGACAAAGAAACAAAGTTAACGTTTCAGTTCGATGACCTTTCATCAGAACTGGGTGAAGTTAGAGATGCATTTTCCGAACTTGGTTCACCTTCCAGGTGTCTCTGATATATTTGGCTGCACCTCTTCCTTGTCTGAATATTTCATACCCCTTGTGATCAAGTTCCCCTTGTCTCGGGCTGGCCAGCACTTGAATCATGCCTTTGTGTTCTCGATTCCAAATCAGTTCATTCAACAGAAGGCTCCGGCACACCTTTTATTCTTAGATTCAACAAACAAAACACACGTACTTCAAACTTATCACAGACCAGTGTCTTTCTATCCTGTCTACTACAACAACAACAAATTGTATTTATATAGCGCCTTTAACGTAGTAAAACGTCCCAAGGCGCTTCACAGGAGTGATTATCAAACAAAATTTGACACCGAGCAACATCAGGAGATATTAGGGCAGGTGCTTGGTCAAGGAGGTAGGTTTTAAGGTCTTAAAGGAGGAGAGAGAGGCCGAGAGGTTTAGGGAGGGAATTCCAGAGCTTGGGGCGCAGGTGGCTGAAGGCACGGCCGCCAATGGTGGAGCGATGGAAATTGGGAATGCACAAGAGGCCAGAATTCGAGAAGTTCAGGGATCTCGGAGGGTTGTGGGCCTGGAGGAGGTTACAAAAATAGGGAGGGACGAGGTCATGGAGGGATTTGAAAACAAGGATGAGAATTTTAAAATCTAAAACCGTAGCTATACATAAACCCCTCCTTGTTTCTTTGTTTAATCAGGGATGCCTATGACCAGTTATTTTTGAGCTCGGTTTGCAGCCACCATCTACTCCCCCATGGTCCTAGTGCCCTCTGTGTTTGGGAGTGGATGTACACTTCATCACACCCTGAATATTATTTTCATTCCCATCCTCTGGGAATAACCAAGTTCCTGATGATCCTACCACACCATAGCTGTCAGTACAACCGCCAGATACAGCATCTTATTTCTAATGCTTCTAGCATTCAAATATATACATTTTAATGTAGATTTGCCTCCTTTGACAGTGTGACTGCTCTTTCCTAGACTCTGGTTCATGTACGCATCTCTGAGTTACTGTGTCCATACCCACCTGTTGAAAAAAGAATGAAAGACTAACATTTCTACAGTGCCTTTCACGACCTCAGGACGTCCCAAAATGCTTTACAGCCAATGAAGTACTTTTTGACGTGTAGTCACTGTTTTAATGTAGGAAACGCGGCAGCCAATTTGCGCACAGCAAGCTCCCACAAACGGCAATGTGAGAATGACTGGATAATCTGTTTTTGAGTGATGTTGGTTGAGGGATAAATATTGGCCAGAACACCGGGGATAGTTCCCCATCTCTTCAAAATAGTGACCGCGGGATCTGTAACATCAACCTATCATCAATATCTTTGGAATTCTCTACCCCAGAGGGCTGTGGAGGCTCAGTCGTCGAGTATATTCAAGACAGAGATCGATAGATTTTTGGATATTAAGGGAATCAAGGGATATGGGGATCGGGCAGGAAAGTGGAGTTGAGGTAGAAGATCAGCTATGATCTTATTGAATGGTAGAGCAGGTTCGAGGGGCCGAATGGCCTACTCCTGCTCTTATTTCTTATGCTCTTAATAGAAATAGGAGGGGGCAGATGGAGCCACGGTTTAACGTCTCAATAAGAAGGATGGTACCTCCGACAGTGCGGCGTTCCCTCAGCACTACTGCTCCAACAGTGCAGCGCAGCTTCAGTACTGCCCCTCCGACAGTGCAGCACTCCCTCAGTACTGCCCCTCCGACAGTGCAGGGCTCCCTCAGTACTGCTCCTCCAAAAGTGCGGCGCACCTTCAGTACTGCCCCTCCGACAGTGCAGGGCTCCCTCAATCCTGCCCCTCCAACAGTGCAGCACTCCCTCAGTACTGCCCCTCCGACAGTGCAGCGCTCCCTCAGTACTGCCCCTCCGACAGTGCGGCCCTCCCTCAGCACTACTCCTCCAACAGTGCAGCGCTCCCTCAGTACTACTCCTCCAACAGTGCAGCACTCCCTCAGTACTGCCCCTCCGACAGTGCAGCACTCCCTCAGTACTACTCCTCCAACAGTGCAGCGCTCCCTCACTACTGCCCCTCCGACAGTGCGGCCCTCCCTCAGTACCGCACCTCCAACAGTGCGGCACTCTCTCACTACTGCCCCTCCGACAGCGCGGCGCTCCCTCAGTACTGCCCCTCCGACAGTGTGGCGCTCCCTCAGTACTGCCCCTCCGACAGTGCGGCGCTCCCTCAGTACTGCCCCTCCGACAGTGCGGCGCTCACTCAGTACTGCCCCTCCGACAGTGCGGCGCTCACTCAGTACTGCCCCTCCGACAGTGCGGCGCTCACTCAGTACTGCCCCTCCGACAGTGCGGCGCTCCCTCAGTACTGACCCTCCGACAGTGTAGCACTCCTTCAGTACTGCCCCTCCGACATTGCAGCGCTCCCTCAATACTGCCCCTCCGATCGTGCAGCACTCCTTCAGTACTGCCCCTCTGACAGTGCAGCGCTCCCTCAGTACTGCCCCTCCGACAGTGCAGCGCTCCCTCAGTACTGCCCCTCAGACAGTGCAGCGCTCCCTCAGTACTGTCCCTCAGTACTGCCTGTCAGACAGTGCGGCGCTCTCTCCGTACTGCCCCTCCGACAGTACGGCGCTCCCTCAGTACTGCCCCTCCGACAGTACGGCACTCCCTCAGTACTGCCCCTCCGACAGTACGGCACTCCCTCAGTACTGCCCCTCCGACAGTACGGCGCTCCCTCAGTACTGCCCCTCCGACAGTACGGCGCTCCCTCAGTACTGCCCCTCCGACAGTACGGCGCTCCCTCAGTACTGCCCCTCCGACAGTACGGCGCTCCCTCAGTACTGCCCCTCCGACAGTACGGCGCTCCCTCAGTACTGCCCCTCCGACAGTATGGCTCTCCCTCAGTACTGCCCCTCCGACAGTGCGGCGCTCCCTCAGTACTGCCCCTCCGACAGTACGGCACTCCCTCAGTACTGCACTGGAGTGTCAGCCGAGATTTTGTGCTCAAATCTCTGGAGTGGGACTTGAACCCACAACCTTCTGACTCGGAGGCGAGAGTGCTGCCGACTAAGCCGCAAATATTGACAGCACCGTGGTATATTTACTAACGACTCCCTCAGGGCACCACAGTGAACTTGCTTTCATTCAGTAACGCGCCTTAATTTGTAACATTGTATTACGCCCACGGTACCTTTATTCTGCTGCGGTTTTACTTCCCGTTAACGTTTGACGTGTTCACGTGTGTCCGCACAGCACCACAAACGCGCCCGAAGAAGACATCGCAGCGTATTCAACCAGCAGCCGGTACTCTGGCCGAGGGGAGAGGCCCGGTTACAATCGCTACGGAAACGCCTCTTCGACTTCAAACTTCGGCAGCACATTAGAGAAGAAATTGGAAGAATTTGAAAAGGTAGGTGGAGGCACGGCAGTGACTCTGCTGTAGTGCGCATGAGAAATATTCTGGTGGGGCTCCCAAGAGGCTCTCCACATCCGCCCTCCTGCTTTGGAAGTACAGCCACCACCGTTGGTGCCGTCCATGCTCATCACGGACAGGCGCCTGTACCTGGCAAATAGCCTTGGCCATTCGCCATTCCCGCGGGAGTCACGTACTAAGATGCCACTTAAACCGCGTTAACCACACGCACTATTTTGGGCAGTTCAAACGGCCGTTGCTTCTCCTCAAAGTTGCGGTTTCCTGCCGTGAAATGGCTGCCATTACGTCCTTTCATGATTTCTGCAACTTGGATGGTGAAACGCCAGCCCCGCCCCCACCCCAGGGCCCCTGGAACTCCTGTGGCGGCTGTGGTAAACCACTGTTTGTATTCCACTGTGTACATGCCTGGACATGCCTCGGCTGACTCCTCCCACAAGTCCTAGTATAAAGGTGACTGCTCCCCAGCCCTTTGTATTTCTGGACCGGTCGACCACTCGAGGCAGACCTTCATTCTTTTGTAACAAAATTTTTATAATGGAGAAGATCCTCACACCAGCATGCCTGGACTTAGATCATCGGGAGGCGGACTCATCCACCAAGTTTACTCACTGGCTTAAGTGTTTCGAAAAATTCCTGACCGCCTCCGCAGCAATCAAATCGGACGAGGACAAACTGGATGTCCTGACCTCCAAAGTGAACCACCGAGTGTACTCGGTCATCCAAGACGCGACCTCGTACGCGGACGCTATCAAGCTCCTCAAGGACCAGTACACGCGCCCAGTGAACGAAGTGTACGCCAGGCACCTTCTGGGGAGTCGTAAACAACCCCCGGGGGAACGGACAGGTGGAAAGAGAAAATGCGACAGTTTGGAAGGCCGCCCTGCTAGCCTTAAAGTCTAGGGGCCTTCCAACCTCCCGCTGGCAGGATGTGCTCCCCGATGCGCTCCACTCTATTCGGTCACTGCTCTGCACTGCCACTAACGCCACCCCTCATGAGAAAATGTTTGTCTTCCCAAGGAAGTCCACATCGGGGACATCGCTACCCGCCATGGCTGACGTCCCCAGGGCCGGTCCTACTGAGAAGGCACGTGAGGACCCATAAAACAGACCCCCTGGTCGAGAGGGTCGACCTCCTCCACGCCAACCCCCAGTATGCTTACATTGCATACCCGGACGGGCGGGAGGACACAGTCTCCATAAGAGACCTTGCACCCTCGGGGGCCGCAGTAACCCACTACTCACTACCACCCCCCCCCCCCCCACGACCCGATATCCAGCCCCAGCAGACGGCAGGCCTGGGCCCTGCGACCCGCTCGACATTTACGAGGACGACACGCCTGTGCCACAGCCCACGCAGGACTCGACGCCGGAAGCTCCACTACCCCTGCCGTCGCCACGCCGATCACAGCGGCAGACAAGACCTCCGGAGAGACTCCAATACACTAACTTTTAATACACTTCACCCCGCCGGACTCCATTTTAAACAAGGGGTGAATATGGTAAACCACTGTTTGTATTCCACTGTGTACATGCCTGGACATGCCTCGGCTGACTCCTCCTACAAGTCCTAGTATAAAGGTGACTGCTCCCCAGCCCTTTGTATTTCTGGACCGGTCGACCACTCGAGGCAGACCTTCATTCTTTTGTTAATAAAAGCCTTTAGTTACTTTCTTAACTCTCAGTCTTTTATGAGTAATTGATAGCGCATCAGCGGCCACAAGCCCTCTGATCGACACCAGTGGCTGGTTAGAGCAGGGCTTTGACTTGGGCGATGGTGACTCCCTCCAGCAGCTTATCGCACCCCTCGTCGCTGAGGGTTTGATTCTCTCTCCTCATCTACTCCTCTCTGTCCTTCGCTCCCCTGCTGTACTCCCCTTCCCGCTCTCACTCCCCCGCCCCCTCCCTTTTCCCTCCCCTCTCTTTTTCCCCCATCCTTTTCCGTTCCCCCTACCCCTGCCCCTTTCTCTCCTCTTTTCCCTTTCCCTTTTCCCCTTCCCTCTCCCTGTCTCTTTCTCTTCCCCTCCCTTTCTCCCTCTCCCTCTGCTCGCTCCCCCTCCTCTCTTCCCCTCCCTACCTAACTCTCCCTCCCCTAATTATCTCCCCCCTCTCTCACTTTTTATTTCTCTACCTGTCCCCTCTGCTCTTTGCCTGTGTTTTCTCTGCGCCTCTCTATCCCCCTCCACCTCCCTATCCCCCTCCCCCTCCCTATCCCCCTCCCCCCACCCTATCCCCCTCCCCCTCCCTATCCCCCTCCCTATCCCCCTCCCCCTCCCTATCCCCCGCCCCCTCTCTATCCTCTCTGCCCCTATTCTTGCTCCCTCTCTCTGCCACTTTCACTTTCCCACTCACTTTCTCTCTCTCTATCTCTCACTCTCTGTGCCCTCTCTCACTCGCTCTCTCTCTCTCTCTTTCTCACTCTCTCACTCTGTCTCTCTCTCACTCTCACTCTCACTCTATGGGCTGGAATTTCATTGAGGAGTCGGGTAGGAGACGGGGCTACAACTTTCGGGGTTGTAGTCCCGCCTCCATTGAGCTCTAGCCAACCCACGCGATTTTGACTTGATTGGCCTTGTTGAGCCCGCCCAGCGGGCTCAGCAGGCCAATTAAGGGCCACCCGGCAACAGGTGACGTCACAGATTGATATTTCATCTGTCAAGACCTTTTGACAGATGAAATATCAGCATTTCACAGCTGTTTGAAGCTGTCAAACACTGACAATCTGTACTCCAGGTTAATTCCTTCCTCTCAGGATGATTTAGAGATCTCCCCAGAACAGAAAGCTGAATGCTGCAACTTTTGACAGCTCGCGGCCATTCTGCTTTCTGTGCCGGTGAGATGAGGGACTCCCGAGACCTGAGGGAAGGAAGGCTGTAAAGGTATGTAAATGTAAGTAGAACTTCTTTAAACACACCAAACACATTTACCTCTGCACCCATCACTCACCTGAACACCGGACACCTCGACCCCTCAAAGCCCTTCATCCCGACGGCCCGCCTCGCTAACTTGGCGTTGTTTGGAGCCGTCGGGAATCCCACATTTCAACAATGAAAATAGGGATTAGGCTAAAAACTGCCCGTTAACTACCTGCTAACAGGCAGTTAATTGGCACTAATCCCCTTCCCGCCTCGGGGAGACGGGTCCCAGTGCGGATCGGGTACCCGCCTCCTTTGAAACTGGCATGGAGGCGGGATGGGTTCGTGCCCCCTGATTTCGGCATTTTAATCCCCCACACGCCTCCACTCCCGCCTCCATGGCCCAATGAAAATCCTGCCCTATCTCTCTGTGCCCTCTCTCTCTTTGTATCTTCTTGAGTGCCTGGATTTTCAGGCCGTATGAAAACCTTCAAGTCCACAGACAGTTTTCCACCTGAGAGTTGCCTGTGTACACGGAGCGAGAATGAGGTTTGGGTTCCAGTAGTAGTTATGTGGCACAGAAACAGCGAAGGATTATATGGTTTCAAGGCGACTGCAAGTTAAACTCTAAAAGGGAGGTGTTGAAGGAAAAGTAGCTGAGAAATTTGAATAAATGGACACGGGGTTTTAAAAAACTTGGGGGGGAGAAATTCAGTTGGTAGCGCCGCCCGTTAGTGCCTTAAGAGGGCGATAAGTGGGGCGCGAAGCGGCTAGCGCCCGGGCGCGGCGAGACCTGCGCTTCTCGCGACATTGAGCGGACATTTAGCGGCGGCGCAAAACCGCAATGCCCGCTCAGCTGCGCGCGCTGATCCTGACGTCATTTCATGGTGCAACGCCCTTGGAGCGCCCCGAACCAGAACTTCAGTGGCGGCCCCCTCCTTTCCGCCTGTCATTCCCAGCGACTGGTTGACTGGAGCGGCTCCCAGTCGCTGGGGGGGTGGGGCGCTATTTAAAGGGGGCTCTTCCTGGCTTCTTAGTGGTCGCCATTTTTGGACCACTCCTGTGTGTGTGAGAGAGAGAGAGATTTTCAGAGAGACAAAGGGAGCGAGCTTTCTGCATTGACTCAGCGCTCGCACAGGTACTTCTGGCTTCAGCCCAGAACTTTGCAGTTGGATTGATTTTTCAGTGCCATAACCTTGAGTGGCCACATACTATGGGGGCTGCAATGGGTGGAAACGTTGGGCTTCTCTGTTACATTGAGAGGGCTCAGAGACGCCGAGAGAGAGTGCCAATCATGGTCAGACGGAGGAGGGCCAACAGGCGTCGGCACAGGAGGCCTTACCCTCCCAGGGTATTCCGCCAACAGTTCTCCTACCTCAACATGTCTGAGGAGCAGTGTTTTCGGAGGCTTCAATTCAGCAGGGAGGTGGTCACTGAGCTCTGCCACCTGCTTCAGCCAGATCTGCAGCCTCAACTGAGGAGCAGGACGTCTCTGTCGGTGGCAGTGAAGGTGACAGTGGCTCTCAACTTCGATGCCACAGGCTCCTTCCAATTCGCTACTGGGGACATTGCCAATGTCTCCCAGTTCGCGGTGCATTGCTGCATCTGCCAAGTCACGAATGCCCTCTTTAAAAGGAGACGTCAGTACATTTCCTTCCCCATGACCCTGGACAAGCAGCAAGAGCGCGCAATGGGATTTGCAAGAATAGCGGGATTCCCCATGGACCAGGGCGCCATTGACTGCATGCATGTGGCTTTGCGAGCGCCGCAAGAGAATGCCGAGGATTACCGCAACCGGAAGGGGTTCCATTCGTTGAACGTGCAGTTGGTGTGTGACCACAGACAGCTCATACTAGCTGTGAATGCCTGCTTTCCAGGCAGCAGCTATGACGCCTTCATCCTGCGCCAGACTTCTGTGGCAGACCTTTTCGAAGCCCCGGCTCACCCAGGAGGCTGGCTTCTCGGGGACAAGGGCTATCCTCTGTGCACCTGGCTGATGACCCCGCTCCGTGCGCCCAGCACCCCTGCTGAAGAACGATACAATGAGAGCCATCAAGCGACCAGGAACATCATTGAGCACACAATCGGCATGCTAAAGCAATGGTTCCACTGTCTGGACCATTCCGGGGGAGCCCTTCAGTACTCGCATGAGCGAGTCTCCCATTTCGTTGTAGTGTGCTGCATGCTGCATAACCTGGCAATCCTCAGGACTCAGCCACGGCCAGCAGACATTGGAGCACCAGCGGAGGAGGAGGAGCACCAAGACGGGAGGGAGGCACAAAGTGCAAGGGCCGTCCGTCAGCGGCTTATTGCAAGTCGGTTCTAGGCCCACTCTGAGGGAATGGCTTGTGCCATTGAAAGAACATGAATGGAACCGTTCCGCAAGCCCTGAGCCGGTCAAGGCAACAAATAGTTCAAAGAGCAAACATGCACAATCTGAATAAAGACACTTCTTTATTTAACAAACTGTGTGCCCTTCCCGCATGACAAAGTAATAGAGGGAAACGCCCAAAAAAGCAGTCAGACACATAACTGGCTCTCACAACCTGGAGACAATGAGCAAAAGAGCTAACAAAAAATGACCACAATCCTCGGCCTTCACTAAAAAAATTAACAGCATTTTGCCACACCTCCTACTTTTTGCCCTTCGAGGGTGATCTGCTTCGCTTGCAAGATTGGCCCCTTCCTGCCCTGCAGCTCCTCCGCAATGAGACCCCAGTGGCTGCAGCAAGGCTGGGGGAAGGCTGCTGAGTGCCAGAAACTGAGTCGGCAGATGCCCTTGGGGGACAGCCTGGACCAGCTGGGCCTGGAGGGCCCGGCTGCTGACTGCTCCAACTCTGCATGGGCGGCAGCAGTCTGTCCTATGGGTGGTGGCAGCTGCAGTGGAGGAGTGACAGTGTTGGCAGCAGGAATGCTGCCATCCTGACAGAGGACAGGCACTCCCTGGTCGGACGACACACTGGCACTCCCACGGGGCAGCACTGCAGCATGCGGAGCAATCTGCTGAAGCACAGACTGCTGGCCTTCTGCGGTGCGGCGAGGGCCCCGGCGATTCGTGCCCGATGCAGCGAGGGTGGCAGCAGTCAGTGCTCGTGTGGCCTCAATCTGCGTCTGCATCAGACCAGCCACTGACTGCATTGTACCACTAAGCACTTGCGTGGAAGCCGCCTGTGCTGCACCGAAGTCCTGCAGACTCCTTGCCTGTGCTGCACCGAAGTCCTGCAGACTCCTTGCCTGTGCTGCACCGAAGTCCTGCAGACTCCTTGCCTGTGCTGCACCGAAGTCCTGCAGACTCCTTGCCAGTGACTCAATGGATTTCGGCATCCTTGCCACTGCAGCCATGAGCTCAGTGTGCCTCTGCTCCGCCTAGGCGCCCATTTCAGCGAGGAGCCGCACCTCTTCTGCGCTCACTGTAGCAGGACTGGAGGCCAGACTCTCCCTCCGGGGAGAAGACCGCCGAGCTTCCCTACCCCCCCCCCCCCCGCGTTGCTGCAGCCCGCTGGGTCCCGGAGCTTCACCCTCCTCAGACCCTTCCCCCCGCTCCCCTCCAGGGAAGACGTGTCCCCATTATGGCCATGGGCCGCCTCGGCTGAGGGTGGCACTGATGGTCCGGCTTCCTCTTCCTCCTCCTCGCCTTCCAATTCACTCAGTGCCAACTTGAGGGCCCGCCTCCTCACCTGGCGATTCAGCATCTGAAAGCAAGGAGGTACAAGAGTTGCTTTAGCGTGAGGACAGGGCGGCAGCGAGGGAGGCACGATAGTGGCAAAGGATGCTGGTGTGAGGCACAAGTGGAAGGAGAGAGGTCAAAAAGGTGATGACCTTACCATTGCTGTCCAGAACAGGGTTGGCATCTCCAGTGGCGATGGGGCCAGTCATCCGGCCTGCCATAATGCGCTGGACTCGCTGCTCCAGATCGCTGAGGTCTTTAAGGTGAGGCCGGCCTCCCCCGGTCCGTTGCTGCTGCCTCCTGTTATGGGCCAGCTTGCCCTACAAGAGAAAGGACGGGCTCTGAGTACAGTGTGCAGCCCTGATCTTGGCTGCACTGCCTCCCATGGTGGAATAGCCCTTACAGTGTGCAGCCCTGACCTTGGCTGCACTGCCTCCCATGGTGGAATAGCCCTTACAGTGTGAAGCCCTGATCTTGGCTGCACTGCCTCCCATGGACGAATAGCCCTTACAGTGTGTAAAGTGGTGAATGTGCGTGTGAGTTTCATGAAAGGCCCATAGGTGTTGGATGAGGGCTGGGCATTGGGGCTTTCAGGACCCTTTGGCCATAAAGTGAGGTGCGCATACAGGGATGAAGAGGATACTGAAAAGGGTACTCACCCTGATGACCCGAGTGAGGTCATTGAACTTCTTCCTGCATTGCACAGGGGTCCTAGGCACCATGCTGCTGGAGGTCACTCTGTGAGCCACCTCCCTCCAAGCTTTGTGGTAGTCGGTGGGCAGCGGCCTCCTGCCACTGTCCGGAAACAGGATAGATCGCCTGCGCTCCACTGCGCCAAGCAGAACCTGCAGGGCCCCCTCACTGAACCGCTGCGCTCGCTCCCTGGCCCTCGCCATGGTCCTAGGCATTAGAATGTGGCAGCAGGTCTGTCCAGGCCGAGAATCAGGGCTCCGATGTGCAGGGTGTGGCTGCAATCCAAGATCGACCCTCCCCTTTAAGAGCTGACCGGCGCCAGCGTGTCTGCGTGCAATCGCTAACTGTCCGCACCTGCGCTGCGCCCGCCCTCGGTGGTAGCGCCTCGCTTCTCCGGCTTAGTGACTTAGGACAGTCATGCAGCGCCTGCTTTAGCGCTCCAAGCACCTCTTGGGGCGAAGCAGGTCAATTTAGCTGAAGGTGGCGATAATTTGCGCCGGGCGCTAAATTTCGCGCCCGCTCGAGTATAACGCCCCAAACGTGGCGATACTGAATTTCTAGGCCTTGAGGTTTCCAGATCCTGGAGTTCAGGTAAATGCATTATTTTACATTTAGACTGAATGCAATTAACATGAAGTTTGTTTTTTTCACCAGGAGCTCACCAAGGAGAGACAGGAAAATCAAAAACTCGTCAAACTACTACAGGACAGAGATGACCTTATTGGGAAACTGAAAGAAGAAATTGACCTTCTCAACAGAGTAAGAACCATTCGTTCGAGAAACTTCTGCTAGTTGGATTGAAAAAAATGTTATTGTTGGAGGAGTAATAGGCTTCAAATTGCATGGCCCTTAGGAGCAGAATAATACACTGTGCATCACATGGTCCTGACCTGCTAAAACCTTTCTTCACCTCACCTGGGATGACCATTAGTGGAGATCCACTACTGAATATATGTAGCATATGTGAGAGTCATTCGTGCGTGTTTGTCTTTGTGAGTATGTGCGTGTGTTAAAGACATGTGCGCTTGTGTCTGTACTTTGTGTATGTGCGTGATGTGTGTGTGACCCACGTATTTTTGAGACACGCGTGTGTGTTTGTGTGTATGCATGTGTGTAAGAGACATTTGTGTGTCTGTGATAGACGTGAGTTTGTGCGGGTATCATGTATAGAAACATAGAAGATAGGAGCAGGAGTAGGCCATTCGGCCCCTCGAGCCTGTTCTGCCATTTAATGCGCGCTCATGGCTGATCATCCAAACTCAGTACCCTGTCCCTGCTTTCTCCCCATACCCCTTGATCCCTTTAGCCTTAAGAAATATATCTAACTCCTTCTTGAATATATTTAATGAATTGGCCTCAACTGCCTTCTGTGGTAGAGAAGTCCACAGGTTCACCACTCTCTGGGTGAAGAAATTCCTCCTCATCTCAGTCCTAAATGGCTTACCCCTTATCCTTAGACTGTGTCCCCTGGTTCTGGACTCCCCTGCCATCGGGAACATCCTTCCTGCATCTAGTCTGTCTAGTCCTGTTAGAATTTTATAAGTTTCGATGAGATCCCCTCTCATTCTTCTAAACTCCAGCGAGTATAAGCCCAATCGACCCAATCTCTCTTCATACGTCATTCCTGCCATCCCAGGTATCAGCCTGGTGAATCTTCGAGAGATATGTATGCATGTGTGTGAGAGACCTGCGAGTTTGTGTGTGAGACAGACGTGAGTTTGTGCGGGTGTGAGACATGCATGTATGCGTGTGTGATAGATGTGAGTTTGTGCGTGTATCATGTATGAGACACAGGTATGCGCGCGTGTGTGTGTGCGTGGCGTTCTGCAGTTTGAGAACATGAACTGTAATCTTAATAAACGGAATCCACATCCCACCATTTGCCATCCTCGTGTGACAATTAACATTTAATCTTTCACAGCAACATCTGCTATATTGGAATTATTTGCTCTGGTGACTCGGTTTAACGGGCCCGCATGACTAGAATTGTGCTCACTTGTCCAGCCTTGTTTGCTGAAGCACTGACACTTATTACAGACATTTCTTTTAAGGAGAGAGAGAGAGTAAAAAAAAAAATCTGGATTTACTTTTTGTCTTCGGGTCTTGGCTTTCTTTTACAGCAACATAATTCTTGCTGGAAGTGAGACTGAAAATATTAAATTAACACTTGCACGTAATGGGTGTTTAAAGTGATTATCAGTAAGTCACAAGGCATGTTCTCTGGAGAAAACTATTCCAGATTGTGTTTGTTCAGCGGCCAGACTGAGTTATGGAATGACTGGAAGAAGCAGAGAGACTTTTGGTCACTTTTGATCTTTTAATCACGCTTCACTTCCTCCCTGTAATCTGAGTTTAGTCGTACAAGGGCATGGAAAAGAAATTAAACACTGCGGAGTGAGAGAGCTACGGGCAGATTGTCTTAGAATCAGAGAATGATACAGCACAGAAGGAGGCCATTCGGCCCATCCTGCCTGTGCCGGCTCTTTGAAAGAGCTCTCCAATTAGTCCCCCACTCCCCCCTGCTCTTTCCCCAGAGCCCTGCAATTTTTTTCCCCTTCAAGTATTTATCCAATTCCCTTTTGAAAGTTACTATTGAATCTGCTTCCACCGCCCTTTCAGGCAGCGCGTTCCAGATCACAACAACTCGCTGTGGAGAAAAAATGTTTCCTCATGTCGCCTCTGGTTCCCTGTAATTTTTTTTTTCCGTGCGCTGTCCCTTTAACTGGCTGCGCACCCATTCAAATTTCCGCGCGTACTGTACGTGGTTATTCCCAATTGCATAGCCGGTGAGCGGCCTGCGCGGGACCACCAGACCGCGGCTCGGCCACGCAGCTCAGTGGGAATGTTGCATGTCGCTCTTTTGCCAATCACATTAAATCTGTCCGCTCTGGTTACCGACCCTTCTGCCACTGGAAAGAGTTTCTCTGCCGGCGTGGGCTTGGAATCTGACTGTTCTCATCTACTGACCTGTCCTTCATTGCACTGAGTTTTACAGCACAGAAACAGGCCATTCGGCCCATCTGGTCCGTTGCCGGTGTTTATGCTCCACCCGAGCCTCCTCCCACCCCTGCTTCATCTCACCCTAGCGACATGACCTTCTGGCCTAGAAATTGGGTTGGGGCGCAAAAGTCGCCTGAGCGCAGGATTTAGCGCAGCGATCGGAGTGATACCGATCGCCAGAAATTCAGTTTCAGTGCCCCTCGAGGGAGACGGGGCGAGGCTCGAGGCGCTCCGCGTCCCTCTTAGGGCGCTGAAACTGATTATCGCAGCGCAACGTGCCGCAGCGCCACATGCTGCGGCACGGCACGCTGCGGTACTGCAGGCCTTCCTCCCACTGTTAAGGGGGAGGTGCCTGCAACAGCGCGATCCCCGCTCGCGAGTGCCGGGAAAAGAGCCCGGCACCAAGGAGAAGTGCCGGGCTCTCGGGAAACAGCCGGCAATGCCGCGGGGGGGCGGTTAGGAGGCCGGGGACGGAGGTGCTGGCAGGCGGCCGCCAAAAAAGCGGCCGCCCCGCACCTCCACCTTAACTTGCGCCGCTGCCGGCACAGTAAGGCCCCGTGAACCGGGCGCGGGTAGCGAGTGGCGCAACTGCGGCGTTCGCTACCAAATATCGCGAACGGGGCACGAATGGGGCGCTGCGCACACCGATGACGTCATCGGTGGCGGCGCAGCGCAAATGCCTAACGCCACCATTAGCGCCCCTACTGAATATCGCCGGAGACGCAGCCAGTGGCGCTACAGCCACTGACTGCCTCTTTAGGCGCTAACAGGTGGCGCTACTCACCCAATTTCTCCCCCACTATTCCTTTCTCCCTCAAGGGTTTGGATAGAGTAAATAAGGAGAAACTGCAGTGGCAGTGGGGTCGGTAACCAGAGGGCACAGATTGAAGATAATTGGATACCTCTTTCAAAGAGCTAGCAAAGGCATGATGAGCTGAAGGGCCTCCTGTGTTATAAGAATCTACACAGAGGGAGAGAAGTGAACGGTAGAAGCAGATACTTAAAATGATCCAGGAATTCGATAGGGGAGATAGAGACAAACTATTTTCTCTGGAGAGGAAATCGAGAACAAAAGGGGCATAACCTTAAAATTACAGCCAGGGCAATTCAGGAGTGATGTCAGGAAGCCCTTTGTCATACAAAGTTTCGTGGAAATCTGGAACTCCCCGCCGCCCAAAAGGCCGTGGATGCTGGGGGGACAATTGGAGCTTTCAAGATGGAGATCAATAGATTTTTGTTGGGTGAGGGTATCCCAGGGATACGGAGCAAAGGCGGGTAAATAGGTTGAGGTGCAGATCAGCCATGATCTAATTGAATGGCGGAGCAGGCTCGAGGGGCCTCATGGCCTTCTCCTGTTCCTATATTGCTTAATCTTCTCTGCTCAAAAGGAGAACAATCCCAGCTTCTCTCGTGTCTCCCCATAACTGAAGTCCCTCTGGCGTCACACTCCCATAGCCCGGCGAGGTTTGAAAGATGGCAACCAGAGCCTGAGAAGTGTGCGGGTGTCTCAAATCCACCGCAAGCAGATCTCGGCAAAGAGCGTGAAGCTCTTAGTCCCAAGTGCCTGCCAGATAGCAGATTTCAAGATTCACCACCAGCAAGGAGAGAAGCCTTTCCCCAAGTCAGGAGAAGAATCTCTCCCTCGGCACATAGCATTCCTTTATTCACCCATGGATTACTCCTTGTAATTGTCGTCTCTGGAATATATATCTGGAGCCCTACGACCCTCTCTGTGCTCCTCCAATTCTGGCCGCTTGCACATCCCTGATTTTAATCGCTCCACCATTGACAGCCATGCCTTCAGCTGCAAAGGATCTCAGCTCTGGAATTCCCTCCCTAAACCTCTCTACCTCTCTCTCCTCCTTTAAAACGCTCCTTAAAACCGACCTCTTTGACCAAGCTTTTCGTCACCTGTCCTAATCTCTCCTCGTGTGGCTCCCCGGTTAAGCAGCGCCTCGATTTCAAAATTCTCATCTTTGTTTTCAGACCCCTCCATGGCCTCGCCCCTCCCTATCTCTGTAACGTCCTCCAGCCCCACAACCGTCCAAGATCTCTGCGCTCCTCCAATTCTGCCCTCTTGAGCATCCCTGATTATAATCGCTCAACCATTGGTGGCCGTGCCTTCTGTTGCCTGGGCCCTAAGCTCTGGAATTCCCTCCCTAAACCTCTCCGCCTCGCTACCTCTCTTTCCTTCTTTAGGATGGCCCTCTTTGACCAAGCTTTATATCTCCTTATGTGGCTCGGTGTCAAATTTTGTTTGATAACGCTCATGTGAAGGGCCTTGGGAGGTTTTACTACGTTAAAGGCGCTGTATAAATACAAGTTGTTGGTAATCTGGAACTCTCCCCCGCCCCCCCCAAAAGGCTGCAGATGCTGGGGGACAATTGGAGCTTTCAAGACTGAGATGGAGAGACTTTTGTTGGGTAAGTGTATCGAGGGATAGGGAGCAAAGGCAGGAACAGGAAACTTTCTGGTATCCGGCACGGACGGGACCGACGTGGTGCCGGTTCATCAACAATTCCGGATAACCGAACGCTATAGTAAAAGATACGGAGCTGAGAGCTCCGTATAAAGCAACAAACCCTCAACAGCTTCAGAACAATGGGCACAAGTTGCAAGCGTCTCTGTAGCTTAGCAACAGCTTCAGCTACACCCTTGCACAGCAACAAATGGAGTAATAAAAGTAAAAAAAGTTACCTGAACCGACTCCTGAATTTTGCTGGTGGATAGAGTGTTCCGGTTATTTAGGGGCCGGTTAATCGAAAGTTTCCTGTAAATGGAATTGAGATACAGATCAGCCATGATCTGATTGAATGGCACAGCAGGCTCGAGGGGCTGAATGGCCTCCTCCTGTCCCTAACGTTGCTTTTCTGCACTGACGCTTTGCCTCGCCTTGGTACAACATCTCAAATATCTTTTTCTTTCCTTCCGCCCTCCGCTCAAGGATTTGGATGAAATTGAAGATGAAAATGATCAACTGAAGCAAGAAAACAAGACCTTGTTGAAAGTTGTAGGCCAGCTAACCAGGTAGAAGATGGTCATTCCTGCTACTCACAGATCCGTGTAAGTCTGACTGATGATAACGTGCGCATTTTGCAATCCTGGAGTTAGCTTTCAACTAAAAGAAAAACAAGTACAGAATGAAGAGGATTTGTTCCAAGTTCACACTACTCTCGCCTGAGAATATTACACACCTTCTATAAGAACTGCATTATGTGCGAATGTTTTGCATTAGTAGCTGGCTGGCTGTTGTCTTCTGATCGCAGCAGCCGGATGTTTTTATATCTTGATTATTTCCTTAGACTATCTGTTAAGAACTTGTGCAACAGAACTCTTTGCAAGCAGGTCACTGGTTTAAATTATGGTTGCGGCCTTGTAATCTGTGCGATACAATATCAGTTTATACGCCATTGTTGTCTTGGTAGTTTTCGCTGCGTTCAAAAATCACGTTGAAATCAGCAGAAAAGTATGCACGCTTTATATATAATTTAAAAAACACGGTTTAGAAAGCAGTGATCCCGAGAAGCGTACTGGTGTGAGGCATCACTGTTGTAAGCAGACTGTCCATTTAAATTATGGATAAAATGTCATACTTTCATGTACATCATTTATATGCACAATAATAATATTTCTTACCCGTGTACTCAAAACCTTGTATGTTAAAATGATATGTTGCCCGACAATTGAATCAAGGCAGCGGTCGCAGTGATTTAACACATTGTATTCACACTGCGGGTGTGGCGGGGCCGCCAGGCAGTTTATTACAGTTACAGATACAGTGTGAACGCAGCACAAAATCAAGAGCCAGGGCCCTAACCCGGAGTGACCGAGTGCGAGAATCGCTGAAGGAACTCGTCTCTCTCTCTCTCTCTCTCTCTCTCCCTATCTCACTCTCATGCTCTTTCTCTCCCTCTCCCTCTCCCCCTCCCTCTCTCTCTCTCTCTCTCTCTCCCCCTCTCCCTCTTCCTCTCTCTCTCTCTCCCTCTCCCTCTCTCTCTCTCTCTCTCTCCCCCTCCCTCTCTCTCTCCCTCTCTTTCCCCCACCCCCTCTCTCTCTCTCTCTCTTTTTGTCTCTCTGCGTCGCTCTCTGTCTCTCTCTCACTCACTCTCTCTGTCTCTCCCTCTCACTCTCTGTCTTTCTCACTCTCACTCTCTCTCTCTCTCCCTCTCACTCTCTGTCTTTCTCACTCTCACTCTCTCTCTCTCCCTCTCACTCTCTGTCTTTCTCACTCGCACTCTCTCTCTCTCTCTCACTCACTCTCTGTCTCTCTCACTCTCTCTCACTCTCTGTTTCTCTCTCTCTCCCACGCTTTCTCTCCCACGCTCTCTCTCTCCCACGCTCTCTCTCTCTCCCACACTCTCATGCTCGCTCTCTTTCGCTCTCTGTCTCTCTCTCTCTCTGTCTCTCACTCTCACTCACTCTCTCGCGCTCTCTCTCTGCCTCACTCTCTCTCTCTCTGTCTCTCTCACTCTCACTCCCTCTGTCTCTCTCGCTCACTCACTCTGTCTCTCTCTGAATGCCTCTCTCTCTCATTCTCTGTCTGTCTTTCTCACTGTCTTACTCTCTCTGTCTCTCTCACTCTCTGTCTGTCTTACTCTCTCTCACTCTCTCTGTCTCTCTCACTCTGTCTCCCTCACTCTGCCTCTCTCACTCTCTCTCTTCCCCCCCCCCCCCCACTTGGTTCCTGAGTCATGGCCAGGCCTTAACTCTGGATTTGCAACGTCACGGTTTCATTTTATTAATCGTGATGCCATTAAGATAAATCGATCAGAAACCCTAGTACAACTTTGGTGCAAAGTGGAACTGCGCCCATACACTCCCGTGTGCTGGAATGGTTTTAGCAAAGGCGATGCTTAAATCTTAAAAGCTGTTTATCCTACCTTTGTGTGTTTTCAGCATCACAGCATCCCGCCCTTCATTATATTCAGTTATCACAGTTTCTTTTTGGCTGCTTGAAGAGCTATTTTTTTTTAATGGAATAAATCACATTCCAAACGCATGAATTTACTTTCCTTAATGTACAGATGATCATAAATCGTGTTCGCCATTTTTTTTTGCAGCACATCGCGATTGCAACTGTACATTAAGACAAAAAAAAAAGCAGGTCTTCTTTCAATCGAGGCCAATTTGAACGTGTGGCCTGTTATTGGGCCGGAACGAAGGATCCTTTAATCTCACACAGAGAGAGAGAGAGAAGCAAAAAAAAGTTGTGTGTGTTTTTTTTTCAGTTTCATAATTATCATAAAATTTAAAAGCCTGGAGCTTTTAAACTGACAGAAGCCAGTGTGTAAATAAGAAGTGAGAGAGTGCGTTCTGACTGCGACTGGGGCTAATTCTTATGAAATCTGATATGCCTTTGTTTCCCTTTTAGATTAGATTAGTGCATCAGGAAGGACGGTACATTATAAGGCTGTTGCAGATAAATTTATGCAAAATAAAGTCTGAAGCACATTACAAATATTACTTGCAGTTTGTTGCTTATATTTCATTCACATTAACATCATTTAATAAGCACAGACTACTGCTCCCCTCTTGAATTTTTCCTGTTTCGCTCATGAAAGGCTTTCCTTTTGCTGTGTTATAATTCTGCATCTCCGATCGTGTATTTACAGATTTTATCTGTTCATGGTCTTGGAGGTCTTGACTGGGTCGATGCTGAGAGGCTGTTTCCCCCTGGCTGGAGAGTCTAGAACTAGGGGCTCATAGTCTCAGGATAAGGGGTCGGCCATTTAGGACTGGGATTTCAAAGTATCTGCCTCTGTTATTTTGTCAAACACTTTTGTGTGGACAAGGGTTGAGTGTGATTGTAGAGTCCTTGTTGCCTTGCTGATTGGCCTGTTCTAATCATGTGGTTTCGGTTATGTGCTGAGCACCGACCAATCTGGGTGGCATAGACCATAAGGAGCAAGTCGACCTTGGAGCATGGAGGAGGAGGTGAGGGAGGGACAGGAGGTGGTGAGGGAGCGAGAGGAGGAGGAGGTGAGGGATGGGAGGAGGAGGAGGTGAGGGATGGGAGGAGCTGAGGGACGGGAGGAGGAGGAGATGAGGGACGGGAGGAGGAGGAGATGAGGGACGGGAGGAGGAGGAGGTGAGGGACGGGAGGAGGAGGAGGTGAGGGACGGGAGGAGGAGGAGGAGGTGAGGGATGGGAGGAGGAGGAGGTGAGGGACGGGAGGAGGAGGAGGTGAGGGACGGGAGGAGGAGGAGGTGAGGGACGGGAGGAGGAGGAGGTGAGGGACGGGAGGAGGAGGAGGTGAGGGACGGGAGGAGGAGGAGGAGAGGGACGGGAGGAGGAGGAGGAGACGGGGGACGGGAGAGGTGAGGGACGGGAGGAGGAGGAGGAGGTGAGGGACGGGAGGAGGAGGAGATGAGGGACGGGAGGAGGAGATGAGGGACGGGAGGAGGAGGAGGTGAGGGATGGGAGGAGCAGGAGGTGAGGGACGGGAGGAGGAGGAGGAGGTGAGGGACGGGAGGAGGAGGTGAGGGACGGGAGGAGAAGGAGATGAGGGACGGGAGGAGGAGGAGATGAGGGACGGGAGGAGGAGGAGGTGAGGGATGGGAGGAGGAGGAGGTGAGGGACGGGAGGAGGAGACGAGGGACGGGAGGAGGTGAGGGATGGGAGGAGGAGGAGGTGAGGGACGGGAGGAGGAGGAGGAGGTGAGGGACGGGAGGAGGTGGAGGTGAGGGACGGGAGGAGGAGGAGGAGGGAGGTGAGGGACGGGAGGAGGTGAGGGACGGGAGGAGGTGAGGGACGGGAGGAGGAGGAGGTGAGGGACGAGAGGAGGAGGAGGTGAGGGACGGGAGGAGGAGGAGGTGAGGGACGGGAGGAGGAGGAGGAGGTGAGGGACGGGAGGAGGAGGTGAAGGACGAGAGGAGGAGGTGAGGGATGGGGAGGAGGAGGTGAGGGATGGGAGGAGGAGGTGAGGGATGGGAGGAGGAGGAGGTGAGGGACGGGAGGAGGAGGAGGCGAGGGACGGGAGGAGGAGGAGGTGAGGGATGGGAGGAGGAGGAGGCGAGGGACGGGAGGAGGAAGTGGGGAGGATGTGAGGTGAGGGAGCGAGAGGAGGCACTGATAGGAAAATCCTACTTGCATTGTTGTGGGATTGGCAGATGCATTTGGCGTTGGTGTTCTATATCAGTGCTTTTCACACTTTGCTGTAAATATTCTGTAAAGGGTATGTGGATTAATCGATTTTGTTAAAAGAATTATTCTGAGTATATTTTTTTGGGTCTTTTGGCTACTCTGTGTTACCTAACCAGTAAATAAATACAACTCAATAGTTTAGCCTGTATACAATGGCCTGATTTTCCACCTTGGCAGTATTCACTGTATTCTCTGGTGAACGATACACTGTAATTAGGAGTTAATTGTTAACCCGGGGCACACTAACCCATGCTTGCCACCTGCAAAGATGCACATTTAGGTTCTTGGGAGATTTGATCCGTTTAGAAATTTGGCCTTAAGCACAAGACAAAAGGGAGAAAGGCCCAACTTGGATCAGCACCTCCGAGTCAGACAAGCCAGGACTTCCGCCTCTACCTACCTGTCGCAGATTTCACCTTAATGGCCTGTCTTTTCAGCCAGTCTTGTTAATCCCAGCTTTGGCCTGACTCTCTGACCACCCAGTTTTCTCAATGTCCACCGCCATCCTGACAGCCTCCTTCTGCGCTGTAAGGTTCTATGACTCTCTCATCTCTCCGCATAACTTAATTGAGGTGAGGTGAAAACAAAAAATCAAGCCAAGCGGGTCAACCGTTGAAAGGCCCGAGCGTCGGTCAAGGAGAAGCTCAGCCTCTGATGTCCACAACCCTCACCCTTCGAACAGACTCTTAACCTGAAAAACGACACCTCGTGCATGGTAGCAGAGGGCCACCTGCAGTTGAGGAACCGCAAGGAGGTAAGGGAATAAAATAATTCGTTAATTCTGCAAAAAAAAATCCTCATCTTTCAAAAACCACATTAAGTAGCTAAGGATTCTGACTTGTTTGTACTTCTGCAGTGATTTTTTTTTTTTTGCTCGCTAAGCTTGGTATTTGCAGAATGCTTCCGACAATCCTGGGTTTAGGAATGTGACTTCGCCAATTGGAAAAGTTGTGGGAATGTTCGGAGTCCGCTCTCGTGTGAAGGTCCGACGCTTCAGCTGGAAGAAAACATGAGAAGATGCCGGGAAGCTGGATAGCTCAACGGAAGACCAAAGTCTCCGAGGAGTAATAAAACCATCAAATCGTGATGGAGCTTCTATATATATATATATATAGGGTCATTTAAATTATGTCGTGAAATTGATAGATTATAAATATGATGAAGGTAGAGAGTGCGGAGAGGCTATGAAAGGGAATTCCAGAGCTTAGGGCCTCAGCAGCTGAAGGCACAGCCGCCAATGGTGGAGCGATTAAAATTGGGGCTGTGCAAGAGGCCAGAAACATAGACATAGAAACATAGAAGATAGGAGCAGGAGTTGGCCATTCGGCCCCTCGAGCCTGCTCCGCCATTCAATGAGATCATGGCTGATCATCCAAATTCAGTACCCTGTCCCTGCCTTCTCCCCATATCCCTTGATCTCTTTAGCCTTAAGAAATATATCTAACTCCTTCTTGAATATATTTAATGAATTGGCCTCTACTGCCTTCTGTGGTAGAGAATTCCACAGGTTCACCACTCTCTGGGTGAAGAAATTCCTCCTCATCTCTGTCCTAAATGGCTTACCCCTTATCCTTAGACTGTGACCCCTGGTTCTGGACTCCCCGACCATCGGGAACATTCTTCCTGCGTCTAGTCCTGTTACAATTTTATAAGTTTCAATGAGATCCCCTCTCATTCTTCTAAACTCCAGCGAGTATAAACTAAATTGGAGGAGCGTAAGGATCTCGGGAGGCTGTAGAGTCTGCGCCGGCTCTTTTGAAGAGTAATCCAGTAAGTCCCACTCCCCCGCTCTTTCCCCATATCCCTGTAATTTGTTCTCCTTCGAGTATTTATCCAATTCCCTTTTGAAAGCTACTATTGAATCTGTATCCACCGCCCTATCAGGCAGCGCATTCCAAATCCTAACCACTCGCTGCGTAAAAAAGTTTTTCCTCACGTCGCCTCTGGTTCTTTTGCCAATCACCTTAAATCTGTGCCCTCTGGTTATCGACCCTTCAGCCATTGGAAACAGTTTCTCTTTATTGACTCTAGCTAAACCCTTCATGATTTTAAACACTTCTATCAAATCTCCTCTTAGCCTTCTCTGCTCCAAGGAGAATAATGTCTAAAGGTCACATCTCAATGAAAGAAGAATTAAGGGTTAAAGAACAATATTTTAAGGTAAAAAAAAACCTACGTTAGTCATTGTTCCTGTAACATGGTAACCAACATTTGAGTACCTGAGCAGTAGAAATCATTAAGATAAAGCTGAGGCAATGATCTTGATAGTTTTCCAAGGTTTGTGTCACCCATTTTTGGACATTGGTTTGCATGTTTTAGGAGAGGATGAATTTGCATAGAATTACATAGAATCTACACAGAAACAGGCCATTCGGCCCAAATGGTCCATGTCGATGTTTATGCTACACATCAGCCTCTTCATCTCACCCCATCACCATATCCTTCTGTTCCTTTCTCCCTCGTGTGTTCAGCTTCCCCCTTAAATGTATCGATACTATTCGCCTCACCCACTCCCTGTGGCAGCGAGTTCCACATTCTCACCACTCGCTGGGTAAAGAAGTTCCTCCTGAATTCCCTATTGGATTTATTAGTGACTACCTTATAATTATTGGCCCCTAGTTTTGGACTCCCCCAGAAGTGGAAACATCTTCTCTGCGTCTAACCTGTCGCAACCCTTCATAATTTTAAAGACCTCTATTAGGTCACAATTATTAATAATCAGTAATTATCTATATTGCCTCCTAAATGATTGAATTTCCATCACTTCTATGTACAGTACTTTCTTGGCTGAAAGGTTTCTGTGCTAAGTTTCAGTAGGATGTGAGATCCTGTTTGCAGTGTAAGATGGTATTTCACATCTCATCATTCAGCTCCAACAGCTCATATTTCAGTTTACTTGTCTGGACAAGCCCGTGCTCGACAACTGTACAAAGAGCAAATCAGCACCTGGATATAGCTCCCCAAATCCTTCAATTACAAGACAAGCAGGAAGTGGAATGTTTCCAGCAGAAAGCTTCAAGTCTCTGAAGATGGAGAAAAGAACATAAGAAATGGGAGCAGGAATAGGCCACTTGGCCCCTCGAGCCTGCTCCGCCATTCCATAAGATCATGGCTGATCTTGGGCTCAAAGCCACTTCCCAGTCCGTTCCCCATAACCCTTCACTCCCTTATCTTGCAAAAATCTGTCTATCTCCACCTTAAATGTGTTTAATGACCCAGCCTCCACGGCTCTCTGGGGCAGAGAATACCACAAATGTACGACCCTCTGGGAGAAGAAATCCCTCCTCATCTCAGTTCTAAAAGGGCGACCCTTTATTCGGAGACTGTGCCCCCGAGTTCTAGATTTCCCCATCAGCACTTTTTTGTCAACTACTAGCCGATCCCCTGTGGCATTGCCCGTGGAGAGTGAAGACCAAGTAAAATCCCTGAAAGTTCAATAATTCAAATATAATAAATTAAATATATGTTAAGCGCATAATGGCTCGGTGGGTAGTGCCTCTGAGTCAGAAGGTCGTGGGTTCAAGTCTCGCTCCAGAGACTTGAGCACATAATCTAGGCTGACACTCCCAGTGCAGCACTGAGGGAGTGCTGCACTGTTGGAGGTGCCGTCTTTTGGATGAGACGTTAAACCGAGGCCCCGTCTGCACTCTCGGCTGGACATAAAAGATCCCATAGTCCCTATTTTGAAGAGGAGCAGGGGAGTTCTCCCCGGTGTCCTGGTCAATAATTACCTCTCGACTAACATCACTAAAATAGACGATCAGGTCATTATCACATTGATTTGCAGCCAATGAAGGGCTTTTAAAAGTGTAGTCACTGTTGTAAGAAATGCGGCAGTCAATTTGCGCACAGCAAGCTCCCACAAACAGCGAGATAAATGACCAGATCATCTGTTTTAGGTGTTGGTTGAAGGATAAATATTGGCCAGGACACTGGGGAGAACTCCACTGCTCTACTTTGAAATAGTGCCGCGGGATCTTTTATGTCCACTTGAGAGGGCCGACCGGGCCTGGGTTTAACGTCTAATCTAAAAGACGGCACCGCCAACAGTGCAGCACTCCCTCAGTACTGCCCCTCCGACAGTGCAGCACTCCCTCAGTACTGCCCCTCCGACAGTGCAGTGCTCCCTCAGTACCGCCCCTCCGACAGTGCGGCGCTACCTCAGCACCGCCCCTCCGACAGTGCGGCGCTCCCTCGGTACTGCCCCTCCGACAGTGCAGCGCTCCCTTAGTACTGCCCCTCCGACAGTACAGCGCTCCCTTAGTACTGCCTCTCCGACAGTGCGGCACTCCCTTAGTACTGCCCCTCCGACAATGCAGCGCTTCCTCTGCACTGCCCCACCGACAGTGTGGCGCTCCCTCAGCACTGCCCCTCCGACAGTGCAGTGCTCACTCAGCACTGCCCCTCCGACAGTGCAGCGCTCAATCAGCACTGCCCCTCCGACAGTGCGGCACACCCTCAGTACTGCCCCTCCGACAGTGCGGCACACCCTCAGTACTGCCTCTCCGACAGTGCGGCACTCCCTCAGTACTGCCTCTCCGACAGTGCGGCGCTCCCTCAGTACTGCCTCTCCGACAGTGCGGCGCTCCCTCAGCACTGTCCCTCCGACAGTGCAGCACTCCCTCAGTACTGCCCCTCCGACAGTGCGGCGCTCCCTCAGCACTGTCCTTCCGACAGTGCAGCGCTCTCTCAGTACCGCCCCTCTGACAGTGCGGCACTCCCTCAGTACCGCTCCTCCGACAGTGCGGCGCTCCCTCATTACCGCCCCTTCAACAGTGCAGCGCTCCCTCAGTACTGCCCCTCCGACAGTGCAGCGCTCCCTTAGTACTGCCCCTCCGATAGTGCGGCACTCCCTCAGTACTGCCCCTCCGACAGTGCGGCGCTCCCTCAGTACCGCCCCTCCGACAGTGCAGCGCTCCCTCAGTACTGCCCCTCTGACAGTGCAGCGCTCCCTTAGTACTGCCCCTCCGACAGTGCGGCGCTCCCTCAGTACTGCCCCTCTGACAGTGCAGCACCTCCTCAGTATTGCCCCTCCGACAGTGCAGCGCTCCCTCAGTACTGCCCCTCCGACAGTGCAGCGCTCCCTCAGTACTGCCCCTCCGACAGTGCAGCGCTCCCTCAGCACGGCCCCTCCGACAGTGTGGCACTCCCTCAATACTGCCCCTCCGACAGTGCAGCGCTCCCTCAGTACTGCCCCTCCAACAGTGTAGTGCTCCCTCAATACTGCCCCTCCGACAGTGCGGCACTCCCTCAGTACTGCCCCTCTGACACTGCAGCGCTCCCTTAGTACTGCTCCTCCGACAGTGCAGCGCTCCCTCAGCACTGCCCGTCCGACAGCGCGGCACTCCCCCAGTACTGCCCCTCCGACAGTGCAGCGCTCCCTCAGTACTGACCCTCCGACAGTGCAGCGCTCCCTCAGTACTGCCCCTCCAACAGTGCAGCGCTCCCTTAAAACTGCCCCTCCGACAGTGCGGCACTCCCTTAGCACTGCCCCTCCGACAATGCAGCGCTTCCTCTGCACTGACCCTCCGACGGTGCTGCGCTCCCTCAGTACTGCCCCACCGACAGTGCAGTGCTCACTCAGCACTGCCCCTCCGACAGTGCAGTGCTTACTCGGCACTGCCCCTCCGACAGTGCGGCACACCCTCAGCACTGCCCCTCTGACAGTGCAATGCTCCCTCAGCGTTGCCCCTCCGACAGTGCGGCACACCCTCAGTACTGCCCCTCCGACAGTGCGGCACTCCCTCAGTACTGCCCCTCCGACAGTGTGGCGCTCCCTCAGCAGTGTCCTTCCGACAGTGCGGCACTCCCTCAGTACTGCCCCTCCGACAGTGCGGCGCTCCCTCAGCACTGTCCTTCCGACAGTGCAGCGCTCCCTCAGTACCGCCCCTCTGACAGTGCGGCGCTCCCTCAGTACCGCTCCTCCGACAGTGCGGCGCGCCCTCATTACCGCCCCTTCAACAGTGCAGCGCTCCCTCAGCACTGCCCCTCCGACAGTGCAGCGCTCCCTTAGTACTGCCCCTCTGACAGTGCGGCACTCCCTCAGTACTGCCCCTCCGACAGTGCGGCGCTCCCTCAGTGCCGCCCCTCCGACAGTGCAGCGCTCCCTCAGTACTGACAGTGCAGCGCTCCCTTAGTACTGCCCCTCCGACAGTGCGGCGCTCCCTCAGTACTGCCCCTCTGACAGTGCAGCACCTCCTCAGTACTGCCCCTCCGACAGTGCAGCGCTCCCTCAGTACTGCCCCTCCGACAGTGCAGCTCTCCTTCAGCACGGCCCCTCCGACAGTGTGGCACTCCCTCAATACTGCCCCTCCGACAGTGCAGCGCTCCCTCAGTACTGCCCCTCCAACAGTGTAGTGCTCCCTCAATACTGCCCCTCCGACAGTGCGGCACTCCCTCAGTACTGCCCCTCTGACACTGCAGCGCTCCCTTAGTACTGCTCCTCCGACAGTGCAGCGCTCCCTCAGCACTGCCCGTCCGACAGTGCGGCACTCCCCCAGTACTGCCCCTCCGACAGTGCAGCGCTCCCTCAGTACTGACCCTCCGACAGTGCAGCGCTCCCTCAGTACTGCCCCTCCAACAGTGCAGCGCTCCCTTAAAACTGCCCCTCTGACAGTGCGGCACTCCCTTAGCACTGCCCCTCCGACAATGCAGCGCTTCCTCTGCACTGACCCTCCGACGGTGCTGTGCTCCCTCAGTACTGCCCCACCGACAGTGCAGTGCTCACTCAGCACTGCCCCTCCGACAGTGCAGTGCTCACTCAGCACTGCCCCTCCGACAGTGCGGCACACCCTCAGCACTGCCCCTCTGACAGTGCAATGCTCCCTCAGCGTTGCCCCTCTGACACTGCGGCACTCCCTCAGCACTGTCCCTCCGACAGTGCAGCACTCCCTCAGCACTGTTCCGCCGACAGTGCGGCGCTCCCTCAGCACTGCCCCTCCGACAGTGCAGCGCTCACTCAGCACTGTCCCTCCGACAGTGCGGCACACCCTCAGTACTGCCCCTCCGACAGTGCGGCACTCCCTCAGTACTGCCCCTCCGACAGTGCGGCGCTCCCTCAGCAGTGTCCTTCCGACAGTGCGGCACTCCCTCAGTACTGCCCCTCCGACAGTGCGGCGCTCCCTCAGCACTGTCCCTCCGACAGTGCGGCACTCCCTCAGTACTGCCCCTCCGACAGTGCAGCGCTCCCTCAGTACCACCCCACTGACAGTGCAGCGCTCCCTCAGTACTGCCCCTCCGACAGTGCGGCACACCCTCCGTACTGCCCGCCCTCTGACAGTGCAGCGCTCCCTTTGTACTGCCCCTCCGACAGTGCAGCACTCCCTCAGCACTGCCCCTCTGACAGTGCGGCGCTCCCTCAGTACTGCCCCTCCGACAGTGCGGCACTCCCTCAGTACTGCCCCTCCGACAGTGCGGCACTCCCTCAGTACCGCCCCTCCGACAGTGCAGCGCTCCCTCAGTACTGCCCCTCTGACAGTGCAGCGCTCCCTTAGTACTGCCCCTCTGACAGTGCAGCGCTCCCTTAGTACTGCCCCTCCGACAGTGCAGCGCTCCCTCAGTACTGCCCCTCTGACAGTGCAGCGCTCCCTCAGCACTGCCCGTCCGACAGTGTAGTGCTCCCTCAATACTGCCCCTCCGACAGTGCAGCACTCCCTCTGTACTGCCCCTCTTGACAGTGCAGCGCTCCCTTAGCACTGCTCCTCCGACAGTGCAGCGCTCCCTTACTATTCTGCCCTTGCAGCGCGTTCCTATGCAGAGCTAGACAGGTAGCTAACAACTTTATATCTTCCCATAAAAACCACAAGGCTTGACTTTTCTTGTAAACTTTACTGAAAGATTCTTATTGTGAAACTGAAATACAACACAGAAATGGAAGCACACATTAGTACACAAGCACATAACTGATATGCATACACAAATTTAGGTACGCCTGAGCAACACAGTACATTTGGCATGTAACTTACCAAACACGTGGAAACACAGCTTACTGTGAATATACATTTAGCAAACTGGAAGGCATTCTCTTTAAATTAGCCCTGTACATAGTGCATCAAAATACAGCTACTAGTTAACCAGCTAGACAGAGAGCGAGCACTTCACGGCTAGCCGTGTAAGTTTGCTTACAGAGAAAAGTTACAAACTAAACATTTTCTGCAAAATATAGTGTACACTAATCATCTATAACATTCTCAAGTACTTACAGACAAATAGTATCCAAGGCTCAAGCGTGGCAACAATATAACTTCCCAGACCATGGGCCCGATTTTCGGCTTGTGTGGGAAATGGTCGGATTTCCCCGAATGTGGGGTTTCTGACACACATAAAAAAGTGTCAGCCAGCCCCACGCAATTTTCACTCAATTGGCCAATTAATTCCCAGCATGTGGGAAGCCTTGCTAATTGTCTAAATCGAGTCAGGAATCCCCACAGTATGATGTCATCATTCGTGGTGCTTTCAAGGTCCATGGCAAGCACTGCATCCTCTGAAGGCTTCCAAATGAACCATACAGGATGGCATAAGGAGCCTGCAGCAGCTGTGGCCAGTGCCAGACCCCGAGCTGCCTTCAAATTCGACGAGGCTTCACTGCAGGCATTATTGGATGGGGTTAGGGCCCACAGGGAGGTCCTCTTCCCTAGGTCAGGGAGGAAGAGGCCTCCCACTAAGACCAAGGCTGCATGGATGCAGGTGTCAGCAGATGCCAACTCGCTGGGAGTCACCAGAGGAACCTTGGCATTATATCTCTAACTCCTTCCTTTAGTCCCCCACAGTACCATCCAGAGCCCCCGTCCTCACTGTGGAGGAGGAAGAGGCTGTGCAGCCAGACTCCTCAGAGGAAGCTCCAACCTCTGAGGGTGCAGCGTCATCAGAAGTAAGCGCACCCAGCACCAGCGCAGACACTCACACCTCGGGGGGACCTTTGGGACATAGAGTAGTGTTGTCACCTGGTGTTTCACAGTTGACAAGTGAGCCTCAGCAGATTCTGGAGACAGGGACAGCAGTGGAGAGTCCTCGTCAGAGGGCGCAGGGCTCTGCCAGCTCAGCTCAGCTGCGCTGCATCTCGACCCTCTGCCTCTGGGTCCATCCGCAAGAGAAGAGGTGATGGATCTCCATGCACAGATGCAGGAGTCTCTGGCAGGTTTTGTCTCCAGGGTCGCTGCGAGTGTGGAGCGAATGGAGGAGTCCATAGCGACCATGAGCAGAGCCTTTGTGGAGTCATTGGTGCATGAACGCAGCACCATGGAAAGGTTGGCAACCTCCATGGAGGAGATAACTCGCCAGCATACGGAAAAACATGGTGAGTGCTCATAAGAGAATGACATCTCTTGAGGAGCGTTGGCCATCTGTTGAACAGAGAAACCAGATCTTCATGGAAGTCCTTCTGAGTAGGACTGCCAGTGCAGAAACGGGTCCCACTGGCCCCCTAAAGCGCAGCAAGGTGCTCTCAAGCCACTTCCAAGCGCTGGCCCCTTCTGGCTTGTGCAGCTTCAGGTGGGTGAGCAGCAGCCTGGTGCTCCTGGTAATCATCCTGCTGTTCCTGGTTCTGCTGCTGCCACCTCTGCTGTTGGAGATCCTCTAATGCCAGGAAGGGAAGGTGCCAAAGGCCTCCCATGCTTCTAGCAGATGCCTCGGTTGAGGAGGTCCTGAGTTAGGGTGGTGAGAGGGGCTTCCCAGGAGCTCACACTGGAGAAGTGTGTGAGGCTCCAACTTTCTGCAGCTGCTCCTAAGGCTTCAAATAGTTCCCCCAAGCCTTGATCAACAAGGTCCTGCAGCCTGCAAGTGCTGCCTCTTTAAATATCTTCAGCCCTCAGCGACCTGCTGCTGCAAGCAAGCAAGCCAGCTGTTTTCACGCCAGCTCTCATCGGCGGGGTTCCCCGCAGGCGGGTTTCAGGTGGGGAAAGCCCCAAAGTCGCAACGGCACGGGAAAATCCACTTCAACAAGCAGATAATTGCTTGTTAGTGCTCCGACGAGCAGTCCCGCCAGCGGCGGGCGGGACTGAAGCGGGGCGCGTGAAAACGGCAGTCCGAAAGTCGGACGGGGCGGGGAATCAGGCGGGGGGGGGGGGTCCCGACCCGCTTTTTCCGCGATTTTCGGACCACGGCCGCATGAAAAGCCGCCCGACAGCTGCCCGAAAATCGGGGCCCATGTGTGGCTGTAGGTCTGTGATATACAGTAGTTTACTTTACTGCACTTACTGTGCTTTACTGCGCTTTTACTGCAGTTGCTAGGTACCAAATATCCACTAGGTGGCGGCACACAATGGGAATCGACCCAAATTACTCAAACCCCTGAATTAACTGGAAAGCTAACATAAATTCCTAAAGAAAGACAGCACACTTAGTACTGCCCCTCCGACAGTGCGGCACTCCCTTAGTACTGCCCCTCCGACAATGCAGCGCTTCCTCTGCACTGACTCTCCGACGGTGCTGCGCTCCCTCAGTACTGCCCCACCGACAGTGTGGCGCTCCCTCAGCACTGCCCTTCCGACAGTGCAGTACTCACTCAGCACTGCCCCTCCGACACTGCAGCGCTCACTCAGCACTGCCCCTCGGACAGTGCGGCACATCCTCAGTACTGCCCCTCCGACAGTGCAATGCTCCCTCAGTACTGCCCCTCCGACAGTGCGGCACTCCCTCAGCACTGTCCATCCGACAGTGCGGCATTCCCTCAGCACTGTCCCTCCGACAGTGCAGCACTCCCTCAGCACTGTCCCGCTGACAGTGCGGCACTCCCTCAGCACTGCCCCTCCAACAGTACAGCGCTCCCTCAGCACTGTCCCTCCGACAATGCGGTGCTCCCTCAGCACTGCCCCTCCGACAGTGCAGCGCTCCCTCAGTACTGACCCTCTGACAGTGCAGCGCTCACTCAGCACTGCCCCTCCGACAGTGCGGCACACCCTCAGCACTGCCCCTCCAACAGTGCGGCACTCCCTCAGTACTGCCCCTCCGACAGTGCGGCACTCCCTCAGTACTGCCCCTCCGACAGTGCGGCGCTCCCTCAGCACTGTCCCTCCGACAGTGCAGCGCTCCCTCAGTACTGCCCCGCCGACAGTGCAGCGCTCCCTTAGTGCTGCCCCTCCGACAGTGCAGAGCTCCCTCAGTACTGCCCCTCCAACAGTGCGGCGCTCCCTCAGTACTGCCCCTCCGACAGTGCAGCCCTTCCTCAGTGCTGCCCCTCCAACAGTGCGGCGCTCCCTTAGTACTACCCCTCCGACAGTGCGGCGCTCCTTTAGTACTACCCCTCCAACAGTGCGGTGCTCCCTCAGCACTGCCCCTCCGACAGTGCAGCGCTCCCTCAGCACTGCCCCTCCGATAGTGCGGCACACCCTCAGTACTGCCCCTCCGACAGTGCAATGCTCCCTCAGTACTGCCCCTCTGACAGTGCGGCGCTCCCTCAGTACTGCCCCTCCGACAGTGCGGCGCTCCCTCAGTACTGCCCCTCCGACAGTGTGGCGCTCCCTCAGTACTGCCCCTCCGACTGTGCAGCGCTCCCTTAGTACTACCCCTCCAACAGTGCGGTGCTCCCTCAGCACTGCCCCTCCGACAGTGCAGCGCTCCCTCAGCACTGCCCCTCCGATAGTGTGGCACACCCTTAGTACTGCCCCTCCGGCAGTGCGGCGCTTCCTTAGTACTACCCCTCCGACAGTGCTGCACTCCCTCAGTACTGATCCTCCGACAGTGCGGTGCTCCCTCAGCACTGCCCCTCCGACAGTGCAGCACTCCCTCAGTACTGCCCCTCCGACAGTGCTGCGCTCCCTTAGCACTGACCCTTCCTCAGCACTGCATGGGGAGTGTCAGCCTGGATGTCGTTCTCAAGTCCTTGGGGTGAGACTTGAACCAACAATCTTCTAACTTGAGGTGAGGGAGAGTGCGACCCACTGAACCACAGTTTTCCTGAGCCCAATGGATATTTTGGATACAATGCTTTTAGTTATAAAGCAGAGTTAGGAAGGTAGATGCCCCTCTGTTTCATTATCTGCAGTAGGTGCTGTCACAGGAGACCAGGGTCTCAAACACACAAGTCTCGAAATGAATGGACCCACTTCTTTTACAATAGTGCCATCTATAGACCTGAATGATGAACACCTTTTATAATCATTCAAGAGTCACAGCGAGCCCATAAATGATCGATGCATCTGCTTTACAGAATTTACAGCTTGATGCTATAGAAACCCAGAGTAGTTAGAAATCGAGGATAGTTGACTTTTTAATGTCACTCTATTCTTAAGATAGAGAATTTACAATGCTGTTAGTTTTTATTCTCAAACTTTGAGAGACCTTGTCAGATTTGTGTTTGGCTTATTTAAAAATAGTGTAGCTTTAATATGTCGGTGTGTACCATCTAATTTTGCCGTTCCGTTACCGTTGTAGCGTCAGGGTGAAGTGCTTTTCTTCTGCACTGACACTGTAGTAGCCTAAAAGAAAGACTTGCATTTATATAGCGCCTTTCATAACCTCAAGACGCCCCAAAGCGCTTTACAGCCAATGAAGTACTTTTTGAAGTGTAGTCACTGTTGTAATGTAGGAAACGCGGCAGGCAATTTGCGCACAGCAAGATCCCACACACACCAATGTGATAATGAGCAGATAATCTGTTCCTTTAGTGATGTTGTTTGAGGGATAAATATTGGCCCCAATCGAACTCCCCTGCTCTTCTTCGGAATAGTGCCTAAATCCAGCGACCGGGCCCGAGCTACGGAGCAAAGCAGAATGGGAATAGGGCAGTCGAATTCTCCAATGGTGGAGCAGAGGAGAAGGGCAAAGGGATCCAGGATCAAAGGGCATGAGCTTAGGGCATGGGATACAGGCTGGAATGTAGGACTGGATGAGGCTTAAGAGAAGAGGACCCTGGCTAGAGATTTACACTGCAACTTCTTGGCACGAGTAAAAAGCAAATGAGTTACGTCCTAATGCGGCACTTGTAATAGGAACAGGAGGAGGCCATTCAGCTCCTCGAGCTTGTTCCAGCATTCATAGGAACAGGAGGGGGCCATTCAGCCCCTCAAGGCTGTCCCAGCATTCATAAGAACAGGAGGAGGCCATTCAGCCCCTCGAGCCTGTTCCAGCATTCATAGGAACAGGAGGGGGCCATTCAACCCCTTGAGCCTATTCCAGCATTCATAGGAACAGGAGGGGGCCATTCAGCCCCTCGAGCCTGTTCCAGCATTCATAGGAACAGGAGGAGGCCATTCAGCCCCTCGAGCCTGTTCCAGCATTCATAGGAACAGGAGGGGGCCATTCAGCCCCTCGAGCCTGTTCCAGCATTCATAGGAACAGGAGGAGGCCATTCAGCCCCTCGAGCCTGTTCCAGCATTCATAGGAACAGGAGGAGGCCATTCAGCCCCTCGAGCTTGTTCCAGCATTCATAGGAACAGGAGGAGGCCATTCAGCCCCTCGAGCTTGTTCCAGCATTCATAGGAACAGGAGGAGGCCATTCAGCCCCTCGAGCTTGTTCCAGCATTCATAGGAGCAGGAGGAGGCCATTCAGCCCCTCGAGCCTGTTCCAGCATTCATAGGAACAGGAGGAGGCCATTCAGCCCCTCGAGCTTGTTCCAGCATTCATAGGAACAGGAAGAGGCCATTCAGCCCCTCGAGCTTGTTCCAGCATTCATAGGAACAGGAGGAGGCCATTCAGCCCCTCGAGCCTGTTCCAGCATTCATAGGAACAGGGGGTGGGGGCATTCAGCCCCTCGAGCCTGTTCCAGCATTCATAGGAACATAGGAACAGGAGGGGGCCATTCAGCCCCTCGAGCCTGTTCTGCCATTTAATGAGATCATGGCTGATCTGCAACCTAATTCCATCTACCCACCTTTGGCCCATATCCCTTAACACCTTTGGTTAACAAAAATCTATCAATCTCAGATTTAAAATTAACAATTGATCTAGCAACAATTGCCATTTGCGGAAGAGAGTTCCAAACTTCTACCACCCTTTGTGTAGAAGTGTTTCCTAATTTCACTCCTGAAAGGTCTGGCTCTAATTTTTAGACAATGCCCCCTAGTCCTAGAATCCCCAACCAGCGGAAGTAGTTTCTCTATTTACCCGATCTGTTCCGTTTAATATTCTGAAAACTTTGATCAAATCATCCTTAACCTTCTAAATTCCAGGGAATAGAACCCTAGTTTGTGTAATCTCTCCTCGTAATTTAACCCTTGGAGTCCGGGTATCATTCTGGTAAACCGGAACAAGGATGTCTTGCTGCAGTTGTACAGGGCCTTGGTGAGACCACATCTTGAGTATTGAGTGCAGTTTTGGTCACCTTATCTGAGGAAGGATGTTCTTGCCATGGAAGGAGTGCAGCAAAGATTCACCAGACTGATACCTGGGATGGCAGGAATGACGTATGAGGAGAGATTGAGTCGATTGGGCTTATACTCGCTGGAGTTTAGAAGAATGAGAGGGGATCTCATTGAAACTTATAAAATTCTAACAGGACTAGACAGACTAGATGCAGGAAGGATGTTCCCGATGGCAGGGGAGTCCAGAACCAGGGGTCACAGTCTAAGGATAAGGGGTAAGCCATTTAGGACTGAGATGAGGAGGAATTTCTTCACCCAGAGAGTGGTGAACCTGTGGAATTCTCTACCACAGAAGGCAGTAGAGGCCAATTCATTAAATATATTCAAGAAGGAGTTAGATATATTTCTTAAGGCTAAAGGGATCAAGGGATATGGGAAGAAGGCAGGGACAGGGTACTGAGTTTGGATGATCAGCCATGATCTCATTGAATGGCGGAGCAGGCTCAAGGGGCCGAATGGCCGACTCCTGCTCCTATCTCCTATGTTTCTATGTTTCTAACCTACGCTGCACTCCCTCCAAGGCCAGTATAACCCTTCCAACTTCTCTCCCCCGTGTTTAAAAGCTTCCATAAAATTTATCTCTCTGGCCATCTCTTCTATTGCTGGGATGTAGACACTGAATACAAGCTGCAGTTGTAATAATATCCTTGCAGCCAACAAGAAATGAGTTCCAGTCTGGGGGTCTCGGAGGCCAAAGGCCAGTTCGCTGAGCTACCAAGTTTCCCAAGGCTATTTAATGACTCATTATTCACAAATTGTTTAAGCTTTCCCTGCATTTATCTTGCCTTGATTTAGCCTTAAAGTAAACATTGTCTATAAATATTTGACATTTTCTGTGTGCTTTATTTTAAAGTAAGCATTTTCAATGAAGAACATTTAAGAGTGTATTTATAAAGAAAGACTTGCATTTCAACAGCGCCTTTCCCGACACCCCAAAGCGCTTTACAACCAATGAAGTACTTTTTGAAGTGTGGTCACTGTTGTAATGTAGCAGCCATTTTGCGCACAGCAAGCTCCCACAAACAGCAATGTGATAATGACCAGATAATCTGTTTTTACTAATGTTGGTTGAGGGATCAATATTGGTCAGGACACCGAGGATCACTCCCCTGCTCTTCTTCGAAATAGTGCCATGGGATCTTTTACGTCCACCTGAGAAAGCAGACGGGATCTCGGTTTAACTTCTCATCCGAAAGACGGCACCTCCGACAGTGCGGCGCTCCCTTAGTACTGCACTGGAGTGTCAGCCTAGCTTTATGTGCACAAGTCCCTGGAGTGGGACTTGAACCCACTGACTCGGAGGCGAGGGTGCTGCCCACTGAGCCATGGCTGACACTCTCACATCGGTGCAAAAGTGACAGTATAACTCCGTGTTCAAGTCTCAGTCTAACTTTGCAGCACAGCGGTGTTGGTCCTTGGGGAGGCCATCTCATATTGTACTTGGGTTTGAAAATGGGCTGAGTATATCTCTGAAGCAGTGATGATCTGGAATTAAAAAGTGCTCGGGAGGTCTTTTGGACAACCAGTTGCATTTATATAGCGTCTATAACATAGGAAAAACAGCCCAAGGCACTTCACAGAGGTGTGAAGAAGGATGTCAGGCCAAGAAGGAGAGATTAGGAAGGGCGATCAAAAACTTGGCAAGAACAATGGGTTTTAATGAAGAACTTAAAGGAGGAGAGGGATTTGGAGAGGTGGAGGAGTTTAGAAAGGATTTTCCAGGGCTCTTTACAATAGTGTTGGAGTTATGTTATTGGACTAATAATCCAGTGAATAGAAAGAAAGACTTGCATTTATATAGTGCCACCGGACATCCCAAAGCGCTTTACAGCCAATGAAGTACTTTTTGAAGTGTAGTCACTGTTGTAATGTAGGAAATGCAGCAGCCTATTAGTGCTAAGCAAGCTTCCACAAACCGCAATGTAATAATGACCAAATAATCTGTTTCAGTGATGTTGGTTGAGGGATAAATATTGGCCTAGGACACCAGGGTGAATTTCCCTGCTCTTCTTCGAAATAGTGCTGTGGGCTATTTCACTTCAACCTGAGTGAGCAGACAGGCCCCTGGTTTAACGTCTCATCCGAAAGACAGCACCTCCGACAGTGCAGCACTCCCTCAGCACTGCACTGGAGTGTCAGCCTGGATTTTTGTGCTCAAATTGCTGGTGTGGGACTTGAACCCACAACCTTCTTGACATAAGAGGCGAGGGTGCGGCCCACTGAGCCACGGCTGACACCTATGTGAGAGTGTTAATCCCACCATGGCAGTTTGATCATTTGAATTCGGTTTAAAACATTTGGGCCTAGAAATTCGGTGGGCTGCGCCACCAGTTAGCGCCCAAAGAGGGCACTTAGTGGGTTAGTGCCATTGGCCACACCTCCCATGAAATTTAGAGGGGCACTAATGGCGGCGTTGGCCGGTAGTGCTGCGCCGCCACCGATGACATCATCAGTGTGCGCAGCGCCCCGCTACCGCCCCGATCGCGAAATTTGGTAGCGCCCCCCGCTGTAACGCCGGTCGCAATTTGCGACCAGTTCAGGGGGGCCTACCTGTGGCAGTAGAGGCGCTGAGGTGCGTGGCAGCCATTTTTTTTGCTGGCCGCCTGCCAGCACCTCCTCGCGCCACCATCCCCGGCCTCCTGAGCACCCCCCCCCCCCCCCCGATAGTGCCGGCTGTGTCCCAAGAGCCCGGCACTTCTCCTTGGTGCCGGACTCTTTTGCCGGCACTCGCGATCGCCGATTGCGCTGCAGCAGGCCCCTCCCCTTTAAGAAGGGGAGGAAGGCCTGCAGTACCGCAGCGCGCCGTGCCGCAGCGTGTGGCGCTGCGGCACGTTGCGCTGCGAACTTCAGTTGCAGCGCCCCAAGACGGATGCAAGGCACCTCGAGTAGCGTTGCGCTTCCGTCTGGGGCGCTCAAACTGAATTTCCGGTGGGCGCTCGTGACTCCTTCCGGGGCGGTACTTCCGACGCCCTGGTGAGACTTGGGGCGCCACCGAATTTCTAGGCCTTGGTATCAGTAAAAATGACCGCGAAGCTGTCGGGATTGTCGCAAAAACCCAACCAGTTCACGAATGCCCGTTCGGGAAGGAAACCTACCGTCCTTACCCGGTCTGGGCCCCACATGTGACTCCAGTCCCACACCAATGTGGTTGGCATTAACTGCCCTCTGAAGTTGTATCAAACCACAACTCAGTGGTTCTAGAAGGCCCACCACCACCTTTTCAGGGCAACTAGAGATTGGCAAACAATGCCGGTCTTGCCAGTGACGGCAACGTTCCAAGAATGATTTTTTTTAAACTGTGGTCGAAGGTTTCTAAAAGCATTTGAGAAAATAGGCTCTGCCAATTGCCCACTCGGGACATTTAAACATGTACTGGCTGGGAGTGAAGTCATTCCCATGTGTGCCATCAAAGGGAATATATCAACAAGGATAGAGAGGCATTGGAGATCGTGCAAATAAAGATTCACCAGGATGATAACAGAACTGAGAGGTTATAAATATCAGGAAAGACTAAACAGGCTGGGACTCTTTTCTCTGGAAAAGAGAAGGCTGAGGGGTGACCTGATAGAGGGCTTTAAGATTATGAAGGGGTTTGATGGGGTCGACGTCGAGAAGATGTTTCCACTTGTGGGCGAGATCAGAACTAGAGGCCATCAATATAAGATAGTCACTAATAAATCCAATCGGGAAGTCAGGAGAAACTTCTTTACCCGGAGAGTGGTTAGAATGTGGAACTCGCTACCACAGGGAGTGGTTGAAGCGAATAGTATAGATACATTTAAGGGGAAGCTGGATAAACACATGAGGGAGAAAGGAATAGAAGGATTGTACAAGGTATTGGTGAGACCGCACCTGGAATACTGCATACAGTTTTGGTGTCCATACTTAAGAAAAGACATACTTGCGCTCGAGTCAGTACAAAGAAGGTTCACTCGGTTAATCCCGGGCATGAGGGGATGGACATATGAGGAGAGGTTGAGTAGATTGGGACTCTACTCATTGGCGTTCAGAAGAATGAGAGGCGATCTTATTGAAACATATAAGATTATGAAGGGGTTGGATCGGGTGGATGCGGGGAGGATGTTCCCGATGATGGGTGAAACTAGAACTAGGGGGCATAGTCTTAGAATAAAGGGCTGCTCTTTCAAAACTGAGATGAGGAACTACTTCACTCAGAGGGTGGTAGGTCCATGGAATATGCTGCCCCAAAAAGCTGTAGAAGCTACATCATTACATAAATTTAAAACAGAAATAGACAGTTTCCTAGAAGTAAAGGGAATTAAGGGTTACGGGGAGCGGGCAGGAATTTGGACATGAGTCTAGGTTCGGATCGGACATGGCCCTGTGGGTAGCGGAGTGGGCCCAGGGGCCGTGTCGCCTGATCCTGCTCCTATTTCGTGTGTCTAATTCTGTTAGATTCAGGAGATAGTTCTGTGATAGTAGATTGGCGGTTAGGATCAGACCAGCCATGATCTTATTGAATGGCGGAGCAGGCTCGAGGGGCCGATTGGCCGACTCCTGCTCCTATTTCTTATGTTCTTATGTTCTTATGTTGATATGCTGATAGGATGAGATGAAGAGGGGTGGGAGGAGGCTCGTGTGGAGCATAAACACCGGCACGGACCAGTTGGGCCGAATGGCCTGTTTCTGTGCTGTAAATACTATGTAATTCTATGTAAAATATCCTCATCATTTGAACAAACAGCAAACCACTCCTCAGAACAGCTGTAGTTTCCAGCCGAGACCACAGAAGGGCATCCTAGCTCAGTAATGGGAGCCATTTTATTCCAGATATACCAAGGGCTGGAGAGAGGACGGGAGCAGTGCAGCGATCAGATACTCTGAAGACAGCCAGGCACAATAGTGAAACCAGCAGTTTCCTTTTTAAATCTGATCTTTGCCTGGTGGAAATGTCTTACGAAGCAGCCAGCACAATCCGCAATAGGCCAGCAACAACATCTTAGCCAGAGTGAGAGAGTCAGTGTCCTAGTCATGCATCGCAAGAGCTGTTGTAAGATGTTTCAAGTCCTTTAAACATAAGGCTCCAGCCACCTAGGGAGATTTATCCTCCAGTCATGACAGTGTTGCCTTGAAGGTGCTGGAGGCTAGTTTGGCCTCCTCCGAAACAGCAACAAACGGGTTTACATCTTGCCGAAGAACAAGGTCCGGCCCCTCAAGCCAGTTGTGAGCACCCTTTGGGTCTGCGTATCACACAGCTGCCCCGAGCACCTTCCAAGGTCTCTTGCTGCCGCCATCAGTTAGTAGTGCGCTTTCCCTCCTCACTGTTATTCGAACGAGACATCAACCATGGCTAAGTGATAGGGGTCGCCAATCCTTCAGGATTGCCCTGGAGTCTCCAGGAATTAAAGATTAATCTCCAGGGCACTGCAGCAAACAATTCCAGAAACGAATCATAGGGGCCTTAAAAATAATTCTGTGTTTTAATTGCCTTTGAACACTTTGGTTTATTTGTTCTGAAGAATATCGGACACGGGGTGGGGGGAAAGAAGAGGCCGTTTGACTGGCAGTCATGAATCGTCCAATCAGGTAACGAAGAGTCTGCTCGCATTCTGATTGGTGCACCCTGAGGATGGATGTGTTGGGCGACCAATGGCGGGAGTGTGTGGGTGGGGCAGTTGAAGGCGGAAAGTCATGTGACAAAACCTCCTGGACTACATCCAACCAGAGTTGGCAACCTGGGCTCAGTGGGTAGCATTCTTTTCTCTGGAATCAAGAAGGTTGTGGGTTTGAGTCCCACTCCAGCTACTTGAGCACAAAATCCAGGCTGGCACCACTTTAGTAGTGCAGTACTGAGGGAGTGCCACACTGTCGGAGGTGCAGTACTGAGGGAGTGCCGCACTGTTGGAGGTGCAGTACTGAGGGAGCGCCGCACTGTCGGAGTGGCAGTACTGAGGGAGTGCCGCACTGTCGGAGGGGCAGTACTGAGGGAGCACCGCACTGTCGGAGGGGCAGTACTGAGGTAGTGCTGCACTGTTGGAGGGGCAGTACTGAGGGAGTGTCGCACTGTCGGAGGGGCAGTGCTGAGGGAGCGCCGCACTGTCGGAGGGGCAGTACTGAGGGAGTGCCGCACTGTCGGAGGGGCAGTACTGAGGGAGTGCCACACTGTTGGAGGTGCAGTACTGAGGGAGTGCCGCACTGTTGGAGGTGCAGTACTGAGGGAGCGCCGCACTGCCGGAGTGGCAGTACTGAGGGAGTGCCGCACTGTCGGAGGGGCAGTACTGAGGGAGCACCGCACTGTCGGAGTGGCAGTACTGAGGGAGTGTCGCACTGTCGGAGGGGCAGTGCTGAGGGAGCGCCGCACTGTCGGAGGGGCAGTACTGAGGGAGTGCCGCACTGTCGGAGGGGCAGTACTGAGGGAGTGCCACACTGTTGGAGGTGCAGTACTGAGGGAGTGCCGCACTGTTGGAGGTGCAGTACTGAGGGAGCGCCGCACTGCCGGAGTGGCAGTACTGAGGGAGTGCCGCACTGTCGGAGGGGCAGTACTGAGGGAGCACCGCACTGTCGGAGTGGCAGTACTGAGGGAGTGTCGCACTGTCGGAGGGGCAGTGCTGAGGGAGCGCCGCACTGTCGGAGGGGCAGTACTGAGGGAGTGCCGCACTGTCGGAGGGGCAGTACTGAGGGAGCACCGCACTGTCGGAGTGGCAGTACTGAGGGAGTGTCGCACTGTCGGAGGGGCAGTGCTGAGGGAGCGCCGCACTGTCGGAGGTGCCGTCTTTCAGATGAGATGTTAAACCGAGGCTGTGTCTTCTCTCTCAGGTGGATGTGATAGTTGTTTTTTTTTTGGCCTTTATTCATTCTGGGGATGTATGCATTGCTGGAAAGGCCAGCATTTATTGCCCATCCCTAGTTGCCCTGAGAAGGTGGTGGTGAGCCTCCTTCTTGAATCAGTGGAAGCGGGTTTGATACAACTGAGTGTCTCGCTGGGCCACTTCAGAGGGCAGTTAAGAGTCAACCAGGTTGGTGTGGGACTGGAGTCATGTGTAGGCCCAGACCGGGTAAGGATGGCAGGTTTCCTACCCTAAACGGCATTCGTGAACCAATTGGGTTTTACGACAATCTGACAGATTCATGGTCACTTTTACTGATGCCAGATTCTTATTTCCAGATTTTATTTTTAACTTGAATTCAAATTCTGAAATTGCCATGGTGGAATTATGAACTCACATTTTCTAGATTACTAGTCCAGTAACATAACAACTAGACTATCGTATTCTGTTTTGCAACATATTGGCCCGGCTTTTGTGGTCAGCTCTGAACGAATGGTGCGGCCGTTAGTTACACTTACACAAGCCCACAGACTTTCTCTGGGATTTTGCCCGGGAACTTGCGGTGATTAGAGTGCCATTTCGGCGCAGCGCCCTCTCCAGGGGATCTGGACAGGACAAGCAACTGTGTGTCTCCTTAACCAATCAGAATCGTTAATGAGCCGCGTAGACTGTGAACCAGGAAGTGTCAGTTAGAATAGTGAATTCAATGTCAAATCAGGTTCAGAAAGCGAAATAAAGAGAGGGAAAGAAAGATGGGATTAAGAAGAGAGACAGAGATAAAAGAGACTGAAAGAAAAAGTTTAAAAAAAAATCTTTTAGTTTTTTACATCTCCAACGATTATTAAAATCCAAAGGAATGAGACTCCACACTTGTAAAATTGAATTTGCAGTGCCAGAGAGGTTGTTTGGCAGTAATTAAGACTTACCACGGTGTTAAAAATTCACTTACACTGGAATGGACAAGCCCTAACTTTTTCTGGTGTGTTTAGTGGGTGTCTATCACGTAAGTACCCCAACTTCACGCCGTTCCATGTGTTTCAATGTCAAGTCTCTCGGCGAGATACTGTTCTAGCGCAGCTTCTGGAGGAGCAGGGCAACTCGGACAGCGACTTACAGATTTCCACATTTGACCGCGCATATGCGGTCGCTGGAAGTTGCTGTCTGATTTACACGTTGATAAAGGTGAGCGCTGTTAGCCTCACCGTTATTTTTACCACAAAATCCGGGCCATTATATCCTTAATAAACATATGACTTGTTTTTCACATTTCATATTTGCGTTAATTATCTTTCTAATTTTTAGGTGTATGTTTACAGCATGTTTACTGTGCTAAACATCCCTTCACAGAGGAGAAGCAAATGCTGGGTTATGGAGATCACCAAGAACATCTTTGAAGAGGGAGTCTTTCTTTTATTCATTCCTGGGATGTGGGCGTCGCTGGCAAGGCCGGCCTTTATTGCCCATCCCTAATTGTCCTCGAGAAGATGGTGGTGAGCCGCTGCCTTGAACCGCTGCAGTCCGTGTGGTGAAGGTACTCCCACAATGCTGTTAGGGAGGGAGTTCCAGGATTTTCACCCAGCGACGATGAAGGATCGGCGATATTCTTCCAAGTCAGAGTGGTGTGTGACTTAGAAGGGAACTTGGAGGTGATGGTGTTCCCATGCGCCTGCTACCCTTGTCCTTCTAGGTGGGTAGAGGTCACGGTTTTGAGAGGTGCTGCCGAAGAAGGATAGGAGAAAGTTGGCGCAGTGGTGGGGGTTGTAGGGAGAAGGTGGGTGAGGGTACTGTCATCAATGGTGCAGCAGTAGAGAGTTTAGAGTGGAAATAATAGAAAGCAGGGCTAAGGTGGCTAAAGATTCTGCCAACGATGGTGTAACGGGTTGGGTTAAGGGATGGAGTTGCAGGGAGTCGGGCCATGATGGCTAAAGGCTCAGTTACGATGGGCCGAGTGGCCTCGTCCATGCTGTCCAATTCTGTGGCTAAAGGTTCTGTTGCCAATAGTGGAAACGGGAGGGTTTAAGGGAGGGAGTTACAGGGAGTAGGGTCAAGATGGCCAAAGGCTCAGTTACTAACAGAGTGGAGGAAGCGTGTGGGGTTGTACAAGAGGCCAGAGATGTAGGGCCGAGGGCTACAGGCAACGATTGTCGGGCTGCAGAGGTGAGGTGAGGGCGTGGAGGAATGTGCAAATGAGGAAGAGAATTCTTCGGAGAAACGGTTTCGTGCTCTTCCATTCTCATTTCCTGAAAACTGCTGTTTGGCGCCACTTTATTGCCCCTCAACCGAGGCAGCTGCTTTTACTTGTTCGCTCGGAAGCACCAGTAATGCTGGAGGAAGAATTTGGTTTGGGTGAAGCTCAGCAGCCCGAACTGAACTGAGACTCAAACTGTAAATAGATGTTCAAAATCCAGAAAATGGCCGCAGCCACAATCCCTGTGTGATCTTCATTCTCCAGCTTTTCCTTTGATGAGTTTCAAAGTATGGATTTTATTACATTTCTAAATGCCTCTGTTAAGGACACTTGCCAAGGGAACTCGTTGCAGCTTCCAGGAATCTATTCAGCGAGGCCATTAACTGGGGACCTTCTATAGGGTTTGACCCAACGATTCCATCACCGACCCCGGAAAATACTTCTAAAAATTCATTTTTGGTGATGTGAGCGTCGCTGACGAGGCCGGAATTTATTGCCCATCCCTAGTTGCTGGTTAATGGTGAGCCGCCGCTGCCTTAAACAGAGCGGGTTAGATGAAGAGGGGTGGGAGGAGGCTCATGTGCAGCATCCATAAACACCAGCATAGTTGGGCCAAATGGCCATTGACGTAAGAAAACTACTCGGCACTTGGTCTAAGCGTTAAACAAAGCTTTAATCAACTGTTTTACAACATGGAGGTCTAGTTGTGTCCTTCACTAGTTCCTGTTAAGAATGTCCTGCGCAAGCTGGGCCCGTGCCCGAGTATTTATACTCTCCCTGGACAGCGCCACCTGTCGGCTGCTCAGTAGTATTTCATAAGTCTTTCTTTCATGAATGACTGATTCATGTCAGCCTGTTTCTGTATTGTAAATTCTATGTAACTTCTGCAGTCCGTGTGGTTAAGGTGCTCCCACAAAGCTGTTATTCTTTGTAGTGGGTTTGATACTGAAGGGGCTCACTGGGCCACTTCAGAGGGCAGTTAAGAATCAACCACATTGCTGTGGGACTGGAGTCACATATTGGCCAGATCGGGCTAAGGACGGCAGGTTTCCTTCCCTAAAGGAACATTAGTGAACCAGTTGGGTTTGTAGGACAACCTGACAGCTTCACGGTCACTTTTACTGAGACCAGCCTTTTATTTCTAGATTTTTGATACTGACACAGTGTTTTTTGAACTCTCAGTTGCCTGGATCCTGTAACATAACCACTACACTACCGTACCCTTGTATGAAATGCCACATCAAGTCAAGAATGGTGGTGGGCAACCAGGCTACTAACAGGAGGAAGAGAAGTCTCCATAATCGTCTCCACCCTCAACCATAGGAAGGTAGGAATTGTTAGAAGAAAGACCAGGGTCCGTCTAGTTCACCTTCTACCATCCTGGTAGCCGCGCGATACAGCGACACTGGAGCTATTGACTGATCGAGGTGGAGCTCAGCATGTCAATCAAGTGCTTGCAGCCAAAAGTACTGAGGGAACGAGCCTACTCGACCTCCTCTTGACACCCCCACCATTGTACATCATCAAGTTACATCGAGTCTACAGCACAGAAACAGGCCATTCGGCCCACCTGGTCCGTGCTAGTGTTTATGCTCCACACGGGCCTCCTCCCACCCCTCTTCATCTCACCCCATCAGCATATCCTTCTATTCCTTTCTCCCTCATGTGTTATCTAGCTTCCCCTTAAGTGCATCTATGCTATTCCCTGTGGTGGTGAGTTCCACATTCTTACTAGTCTCTGGGTAAATCTGGGTAAAAAGAAAGAAAGACTTGTGTTTATATCGCACCTTTCACGACCTCAGGACATCTCAAAGTGCTTTTGAGGTAATAATGTAGGAAAACACAACAGCCAATTTGCATACAACCCACAAACAGTAATGTGATCATCTGTTTTTTGGTGATGTTGGTTGAGGAATAAATATTGGCCGGACTCCGGGGAGAACTCTCCTGCCCTTCTTCGAAATACTGCCGTGGGATCTTTTATGTCCACCTGAGAGAGCAGACGGGGCCTCGGTTTAACATCTCATCTGAAAGACGGCACCTCCGACAGTGCGGCGCTCCCTCAGTACTGCCCCTCCGACAGTGCGGCGCTCCCTCAGTACTGCCCCTCCGACAGTGCAGCGCTCCCTCAGTACTGCCCCTCCGACAGTGCGGCGCTCCCTCAGTACTGCCCCTCCGACAGTGCGGCACTCCCTCAGTACTGCCCCTCCGACAGTGCGGCGCTCCCTCAGTACTGCGCTGGGAGTGTCAGCCTGGATTGTTGTGCTCAAGTCTCAGGAGTGGGATTTAAACTCATAACCTTCTGACTCAGAGGCAGGATTGCTACTCACTGAGCCAAGGCTGACTAGACATGTACTTGCATGTCTTTAGTGAGGATTATTAAAACCATGTGCTTCCGAACCCACCATCCAAATCTCAAGAGATATTTTCCTTGGCAATTTCTGACTCTTAAATCATTTCAGGGTTGTAACAAATTAAATAATCCAACAACAGTAGTTTATTGTTGTATTTTTCTTGTGGTACATTTTGATGGACCTTTTATTCCCATTGTAGGAATTGCCAAATTCCTATCTAAGAACTGAGGTCGACTCAGGCGATCAAACAAACAAGTTTTAATGCAGTACTAACGAGTTTAAACAGTTTGTCGAGATCGATACAGGAGAACCACGAAAACAGGCCTTTGCTAGTCGGAGCTCCACGAGGACTGCCAGGGCGGTCCCGTGGATGGCGTCATGACGTCATCACATTTCGCCCGCGCTTGGGTGGTCACGTGACTAGTGGCATGACGTCATCGCGTTTACCCGCGCTTTGCCGCAGTCTTAAAGGGACCGCGCCCCGTACATGCAAACAGTATGTACAAACACAGAAATCACTAACAGACTGGTACAGGCTTAGGTTGGAGTCAAACATCATTGAAGGGAATTATATACAATTGCTCAGAGTCCCTCAGTGGCTCTGCCACACCATATTACTTTTTAGATGCTAAAATGGTCAAACCCAATATATTACTAGCATCTTGGATAGACAGACAAGGGGTCATTTTTCAACCTATTGCGTCCCATGAACACCCAATTGGCATCCCGTCTGATTTACAGATCGCCTTTTGCTCCGGCTCCAGAAGAACTCATCAGTTTACAGTTTGTAATGTTAAAATCAGGCCCCAAATGACAACATTTAGATGCCCACATAATTTGCCAGAGATTGTGCCAGTTGTAAGGAAGGGCAGTGCGACAAATTGGGCAAGTTCTTTCTCACGAGAAGGCTAAGGGGGAGATTTAATAGAGGTGTTCAAAATGAGTTAATCTGTTACAACCCTGAAACGATTTATGAGTGGGAAATTGCCAAGGAAAATGTCTCATGAGATTTGGACAATGGGTTTGGAGGCACATGCTATTGTTTATCCTCAGTAAGGACATGAAAATCTGTGTCTAGTCAGCTGTGGCTCAATGGGTGGCAACTCTCACCTCTGAGTCAGAAGGTTTGTGGGTTCAAATCCCATTCCAGGCGCTTGAGCAAGAATCTAGGCTGAAACTCCCAGTGCAGTACTGGGAGTAATTGGTGCTCAGCATCAATTCTTTGAGTAGTGCCATGTGATTTCTTTTTTTTTTGGATATGTCCACCTGAGAGCAGACGTCTACCTGGTTTAACGTCTACATCCCAAAGACGGCACCTCCGACAGTGCAGCACCACACTGGAGCATCAGTTTAGATCATGTACTTCAGTCCTGGCACAGGCTTTGAACCCATAACCATCTGACACCGAGTGCTACCTACTGAGCCACAGCTCACACGTAAGTAAGTATCTGGCAAAGACTGTCCTTGTGTCATTGTATGTGATGTTTACACACAAGCGTCTGTTTTTACAAGTGAAGATTTGACGAAGTCAGAATTGACTTGGGTGATTGAAAAATGTTGCACTCAGCCCATGAAGTGTGCGGTTGGGTTGTGGAGTCAGTGGTGGTCATGGAGACAGTCTACTTTAATGAACCTGAGGTGGGACTATTACCATAGCAAATCTAGTGAGGGGTCTTGGCAACATCATGGAGGTAAGCTCGAGAGAATCTAGTCTGCAATCACTCCCTCCTGCTGTGTTTTTGTTTGCACAATGTGTACTGCAGAAAACCAATCATTTGCTTGAAGTTAGTGACTTATTGAGCAGCTTATTGAGGCTGCCGATGGCTGTCTATGGGAGGAATGAGAGCATCAATGTGGCAGGTTAATGACTGCGGGTTAGAAATAGATATCTCTCATGAGAAAAATAATTTACTGGAAGCCAGAGGTAGCTGGTGTTTGTAATGATATTGCAGTGTTATAATAGTGGTCAGGATCAATTCCTTTGATGTGATGATACTGCTGGTGGCAATGGGGAAGATGTGTCCCGGGTGAAAATAGTGTTCGTATAAAGATATAATAGTTGTTGGTGAGGTTGGATAACAGCATCACAGGCTTGTATTATTACCGAACAATGAGCCTTTCAGCAGATTACTAGAAATAATGTACACAAACTCTATCTATATTATACTAGTCTATCTATATCCGTCTTTCAGATGAGACGTTAAACTCCCGTCTGCTCTCTCAGGTGGACGTAAAAATCCCATGGCATGATCTGAAGACAAGCAGGGGAGTTCTCCCCAGTGTCCTGGGGACAATATTTATTCCTCAACCAACATCACTATCTGGCCATTATCACATTGCTGTTTGTGGGAGCTTGCTGTGCGCAAATTGGCTGCCACATTTCCTACCTTACAAAAGTGACTACGCTTCAAAAGGTACTTCATTGGCTGTGAAGCACTGATAATCCTGAGGTCATGAAAAGCATTATGTTGTAGGAACGGAGGTTCCTATCTGAATAATGGAGTTCGACTCAGTGAATCAAAATAACAACGTTTAATAAACAAACAAGTTAACTGGTAAACTACAGGAGAAGGTTTACACCGGTCTGTCCAGCTTGCCAGGCCCTCCAAGACTGCTGTAAGGTTCTGGAAGCTGACGTCATGACGTCATCACGTTCTCCGCGCCACTCGCGGTCACGTGATCGGCGTCATGACGTCATCGCGCAGAGTGCAAGAAAGTACATACAGTATAGTTAGCAGACAGTTTAAAGGTGCACTCCACAGCTGCACTACACTGTAGTTAAAGGGATTATTACTAATTGCCCTGAGTCTCTTGGTGGCTCCGCCACAATGTAAATCCCTTCCTCTCTTCCCTTCCCTTCCCTTCCCTTCCCTTCCCTTTCCTCTGTTCTAATGTGTTATCTGACTCATAGCAGGCTCATTAAAGAATTGCAGGTCAGAACAACAAGTGTTTATACTGTGCTATTATTGTAGCAAAACGTCCTGAGGCGTTTTACCGGAGCGCTATCGAGCATAATTTGATATCGAGCCACATAAGGAGATATTAGGACAGGTGAACAAAAGATTGGTCAAAGAAGTAGGTTTTAAGGAATGTCTTAAAGGAGGAGAGAGAGGTTTAGGGAGGGAATTCTAGACCCAGGCAGCTGAAGACATGGCTGCCAATGGTGGAGCGATTAAAATCAGGGATGCTCAAGAGGCCAGAATTGGAGGACTGCAGAGATCTTGGAGGGTTGTAGGATTGGAGGAGGTTACAGAGATGGGGAGGGGTGAGGCCATGGAGGGATTTGAAAACAAATAGCTGAACTGTGGTTCTCACTGTAGGGATGTGTGCCAGCACTAATTAAATCTGTCTGTAGCTGACAATTCGATGATAAGTTATTAAAATAATTGATTTGAATCTATGCCTTCCCTAATTTATAAATTCAGTTCTCAGCAGTTCTTTAAGAAGCAGGGGCCTCTCAAGAGAGGGTAAGGTTTTGAGGTATTTAGATAGGATATATTTAGTTACATAAAGTATTGGACATGGTTTTTACATTGAAAAATAAAACATCCTGCAAACGTCTAATGTTGCCAGCCAAAAGGCAATTCAAAATGCATTGTAATTTTCTTTGAATATTTTATTTACCGTTTTTGAGTTAAATAGAATACTCTGGGACATTGGCAAAAGAACCAAAGTCAAGATGTTGTGATCTGGGAGTGCGCTGCCTGAAAGGGCGGTGAAAGCAGATTCAATAATAACTTTCAACAGTGAATTGGATAAATACTTGTAAAGGATAAAATTTGCAGGGCTCTGGGGAAAGAGCAGGGGGGAGTGGGATTAATTGGAGAGCTCTTTCAAAGAGCTGGCACAGGCACGATGGGCCGAATGTGCTCCTTCTGCGCTATTTCATTCTTTGATTCCATCAAGGATTATAAGAGTTAGCTAGTCCATGGAGGTTGCTCAGAGGCGCATTGCTCATGAATTATTTGATCTCTGCATTGTAGCAAAGCAATTCTACGTTTAACATGCACTAAGTGATAAAGAACATTGAATGCTGGTCGAAATTGCTTGTAAACAATCCTGGAGTCTCTGATGTGCAAGATTGCAACCTCAAGTAGTACGATCACGAGATCAATATGGATGAGGAGGATCTTTTTGGCGCGTTCGTATCACTCTCGCCTCCGAGTCAGAAGGTTGTGGGTTCAAGCCCCCACTCCAGAGACTTGAGTGCAAAAATTGAGGCTGACACTCCAGTGCAGTGCTGAGGGAGTGCTGCACTGTCGGAGGTGCCGTCTTTTGGTTGAGACGTTAAACCGAGGCCCCATCTGCTCTCTCAGGTGGATGTAAAAGATCCCACGGCACTATTTCGAAGACGTGCAGGGGAGTCTCTCAATCAACATCACTAAAACAGATTATCTGGTCATTATCACATTGCTGTTTGTGGGAGCTTGCTGTGCGCAAATTGGCTGCTGTGTTTGCTTACATAATAATTGAAAAGTAACTCATAAGGGGTGAAGCCCTTTGGGACATTCTGAAGGGATAGATGGTGCCATCTAAATATAAGGTCTCTGCTTTAATTCATTTGATTAACATTGATTTTCACAGGTCTAACTTGTCAAAAATACATTTTAGTTAACAGCAAACATTATCATCAGGTATACTGAGGTACGTATACTTTGAATAAAAAAGGTTAACTTTGAAGAACAGGAGACAAGGAATGTGCCAAGACTCCTTCTCGGGCTGGTTTTTATGGGGATTATCCTGTTTATATTGATGGAGTGAATTTCAAATCAAATTTAGTTATGCAGTGTAAGCACTGAGCGGTGTCATTATTCAACCAGAATCTCATTGCAGATTTATTTCTACAGCAGGGTTGACATAGGATTAAGAATTAGGAGCAGGAGTCGGCCATGTGGCCCCTCGAGCCTGCTCCGCCATTCAATAAGATCATGGCTGATCTTCGACCTCGACTCCACTTTCCTGCCCGATCCCCATATCCCTTGATTCCCCTAGAGTCCAAAAATCTATCGATCTCTGTCTTGAATATACTCAACAATTCAGCCTCCACAGCCCTCTGGGGCAGAGAATTCCAAAGATTCACAACCCTTTGAATGAAGAAATTTCTCCTCATCTCAGTTTTAAATGACTGACCCCATAGCCTGAGACTGTGACCCCTGGTTCTAGACTCTCCAGCCAGGGGGAAACAACCTCTCAGCATCTACCCTGTCAATCCCCCTCAGAATCTTATATGTTTCAATGAGATCACCTCTCATTCTTCTAAACTCCAGAGAGTATAGGCCCAATCTACTCAATCTCTCCTCATAGCACAACCCTATGTATGCTTTGTATTCATGTATCTATATATATAAAATACATCTGTCTGTCTGTCTGTCCTTCGGTGTGTCTGTCCGGCTATACACTCTAAAGTTATAGAGCGTACCTACACATGCATTACATCAAAAGAAAGCTTACGATTCCGGAACGGTCGTAAGCATATTTACGTTTCGGCTGGACAAAAATTGCGCCCGCGGTATCCAAAAAACGTTCAAAATTCCGCTCATTAGCATCTCATTATCTGCTCATTAGCAATAGAGTGACATTAAGGTCGACCAATCGTACGGTCGAGCGACCCGACGGTCGACCAATCGCTGCGTGGCGGGGGCGGGTTCCTGGCACATGCGGGCGGGCACTCCTAGAGTCGAGTGACGGGACGATTGACCAATCCTACGCTTCGGTGACCTGACGGTCGACCAATCGGTGCGTGTGTGGGCGGGCCTTATCGTTCTGAACCGAGGTGCTTAGCCGCCATCTTGCTTCCATTCTTTTTCCCGCTTTCTGCGTCTTTCTTTTTCTTTTTCCCGCTTTCTGCGTCTTTCTTTTCAAATATACATTTCCAGCAAAAAAAAAAGTTGCTTTTAAAACACACATTGTTTTTTTAAAAAGTTAATTAATTTGTACATCTTTTCTCTAACCTCTATAATTTTCCTACCTTTCACCGTTTTTGTAGGCCTCGAAGCCTCGGCCTCTCCTCCGCACCCATGCCCGAGCTAGGCACCTCCCGGCCCCAGTCAACAAGCGGCCCCCCGATCGCCGCCATCTTTGTCAAGGCTGGAGGGGCGGGCCTCAGCCGAGCGTCGCTACCGCTGCCATCTTAGTAAAGGCTGGTGCGGCGGTGGCGGCATGGAGCTCCGCGGAGCAGGTGCGCAGCGGCGTCTCACTCTCCCCCCCAGTCTCTCTCTCTCTCTCTCTCTTCCCCGCGCTTCCTGAATGCGCGGGGGAAGAGGCCCGGGGCACCGTGGCCGCTTTCGGAGACTTCAACTCCGTGACAGGTGAGGAGGGTCTTTGTTGTTCACGTTGGGCGGCGGGCGGGTTCCCCGGGTGCTGATCCCTGGCGGTGTGGGTGTGGGGCCGGAGCCCGGCTCTTACCTTGCCCCGGAGAGCGGGCGGACGGCGGGGCCTGGAGTAGCAAATCGGGCACCGGCACCAAGATGATTTCCATACAGAGCCTGAGCGACCGGCGAGCTCGCAGACAAAAAACGGCAGAAAAACTGAGAGCGGCAGAGGGGAACAGACGTCAGAGAGACAGAGAAATAGGGAGGGAGGAGAGGGCGAGGACAGGGGAGAGGGGGAGGGAGAGGGAGAGGGGCAGGGAGGGAGAGAGGAGAGGGGCAGGGAGGGAGAGAGGAGAGGGGCAAGGAGGGAGAGGGAAGAGAGAGAGGGTGGGGGGAGGGGAGAGAGAGGGGGGGAGGGGAGAGAGAGAGGGTGGGGGGAGGGGAGAGAGAGAGGGTGGGGGGAGGGGAGAGAGAGAGGGTGGGGGGAGGGGAGAGAGAGAGGGTGGGGAGGGGAGAGAGGGAGGGTGGGGGGAGGGGAGAGAGGGAGGGTGGGGGAGGGGAGAGAGAGAGGGTGGGGGGAGGGGAGAGAGAGAGTGGGGGGAGGGGAGAGAGGGAGGGTGGGGGGAGGGGAGCGAGAGAGGGTGGGGGAGGGGAGCGAGAGAGGGTGGGGGGAGGGGAGCGAGAGAGGGTGGGGGGAAGGAAAGAGTGAGGGGGTGGGACAGGGAGGGAAAGAGTGAGGGGGTGGGACAGGGGAGGGAGAGCTTACTTTCTTCCTTCCTTTGCAGGGGTCCATCGGGCCACCTTCCCCCCCCAGTCGCTCTCTCTCTTCCCCCCGTCGCTCTCGTCCTCTCTTCCCCCCCAGTCGCTCTCTCTCTTCCCCCCAGTCGCTCTCTGTCTTCCCCCCCAGTCGCTCTCTCTCTTCCCCCCCAGTCGCTCTCTCTCTTCCCCCCCAGTCGCTCTCTCTCTTCCCCCCCAGTCGCTCTCTCTCTTCCCCCCAGTCGCTCTCTCCCTTCCCCCCCCAGTCGCTCTCTCTCTTCCCCCCCAGTCGCTCTCTCTCTTCCCCCCCAGTCGCTCTCTCTCTTCCCCCCCAGTCGCTCTCTCTCTTCCCCCCCAGTCGCTCTCTCTCTTCCCCCCCAGTCGCTCTCTCTCTTCCCCCCCAGTCGCTCTCTCTCTTCCCCCCCAGTCGCTCTCTCTCTTCCCCCCCAGTCGCTCTCTCTCTTCCCCCCAGTCGCTCTCTCTCTTCCCCCCCAGTCGCTCTCTCTCTTCCCCCCCAGTCGCTCTCTCTCTTCCCCCCCAGTCGCTCTCTCTCTTCCCCCCCAGTCGCTCTCTCTCTTCCCCCCCCAGTCGCTCTCTCTCTTCCCCCCCAGTCGCTCTCTCTCTTCCCCCCCAGTCGCTCTCTCTTCCCCCCCAGTCGCTCTCTCTTCCCCCCAGTCGCTCTCTCTCTTCCCCCCAGTCGCTCTCTCTTCCCACCCAGTCGCTCTCTCTCTTCCCCCCCAGTCGCTCTCTCTCTTCCCCCCCAGTCGCTCTCTCTCTTCCCCCCCAGTCGCTCTCTCTCTTCCCCCCCCAGTCGCTCTCTCTCTTCCCCCCAGTCGCTCTCTCTCTTCCCCCCCAGTCGCTCTCTCTCTTCCCCCCCAGTCGCTCTCTCTCTTCCCCCCCAGTCGCTCTCTCTCTTCCCCCCCAGTCGCTCTCTCTCTTCCCCCCCAGTCGCTCTCTCTCTTCCCCCCCCAGTCGCTCTCTCTCTTCCCCCCCAGTCGCTCTCTCTCTTCCCCCCCAGTCGCTCTCTCTCTTCCCCTCCAGTCGTTCTCTCTCTTCCCCCCCCAGTCGCTCTCTCTCTTCCCCCCCAGTCGCTCTCTCTCTTCCCCCCCAGTCGTTCTCTTTCGTCTCCCCCAGTCGCTCTCTCTTCCCCCCCCAGTCGCTCTCTCTCTTCCCCCCCAGTCGTTCTCTCTCTTCCCCCCCCAGTCGCTCTCTCTCTTCCCCCCCAGTCGCTCTCTCTCTTCCCCCCCAGTCGTTCTCTCTCTTCCCCCCCAGTTGCTCTCTCTCTTCCAACAACAACATGCCCTCGAAAAAGCCTCGGCACCGCCGGGCACTCCAGCTATCTATATATATAAAAGGATTGATCTGTCTGTCTGTCTGTCTATCTGTCTATCTGTCTGTCTGTCCTTCGGTGTGTCTGTCCGGCTATACACTTGAAAGTTATAGAGCGTACCTACACGTGCGTTACGTCCAAAGAAAGCTTACCATTCCAGGACGGTCGTAAGCGTATTTACTTTTTGGTCGGACAAAAATTGTCCGCGCATTATACAAAAAACCTTCAAAATTAAACTCATTATCTGCTAATTACCATTGATTGACTGACGTCAAGGTCGACCAATCCTGTGCCGTCATGATTGACCAATCCTACAGTTCAGTCACCTGATGGTTGGCCAATCGGTGTGTGTGTGGGCGGGACTAATCGTTTTCATCTCAGGGATCTGGCAGCCATTGCTTCAACTACTTCCAGCTCAAATCTGCTAATCCAGCTTCTAAAAAGTTAGTATCTCTTTTAAAAATAACATAAGATTTACCAAAAACGTTTTATAAGTACTTTCACTTTCATCTTTCAAGGCATTAAAAGGTAGAAATGTTGCCCGGCAGCACATTCACAGAGGGACAGACAGACAGGCCCGAAAGCCTGGGACTCGATTTAAACCGCCCGCACCAAAACAGCCCTGGCAACGCCGGGCTCCTCCAGCTATTTATATATGTTTCATGTTGAGAGTCTGTGTTGTCATCCAGACTCAACAATAACATTTCCAGTTCTGACGAGGGGTCATTGACCTGAAACGTTAACTCTGTTTCTCTCTCCACAGATGCTGCCCTGACCTGCTGAGTATTTCCAGCATTTTCTGGTTTTATTTCACATTTCCTACCTGCAGTTTCAAAGCATTCTGCTGAGACTATGAGGCACATCTATGAAGAAGGAGGTAAAATAAATGGCTACCCAAGGCTGTTCTCACTCTTAAACTGGCTTTCACCTCAATATTTCTTTACATTGAAACATACAGTTGAAGGTCAAGACCTAAAGAAGGTTGAAGGGAGAAGAGAAGATATGGCAAGTCTATTATGGCCCCTATTACATTTTTACTTATTTCTTATCCACCCCTTTGTTTTGGTTTTTTCCCTCCCCCCTTTCCTTTCTTTTCTCTCTCCCACACGGCAGCTGTCTCCCATTCTGCCAGAACATTTCACACCTAATCTGAGCCGTCTTTTGTCTCCACTTGTCCTATCACCATCCGTCTGGTTTTGAATACCTCTTAATGTCTCTTCACTTCTTTTGTTCTCTCCCAGCCCGGCCTTTCGATCTATTTCATTTCCTTTCCAGTTTTGAAAAAGGGTTCGACCCGAAACGTCGACTCTTAATTTCTCTCCACGGATGTTGCCTGGCCTGCTGTGTTTTTCCAGCATTTTCTGTTGTTATTTCGGATTTCCAGCATCTGCAGTATTTTGCTATCGGGCAAGTCTAATGGTGCTTAGGTGATTCCAAGTTCGGAGTTTAAGATTGTAGGTGTCGTGCGCCAATATTTATCCCTCAACCAACATCACTAAATCAAAATTATCTGGTCCTTTATCTCATTGCTGTTTGTGGGATCTTGCTGTGCACTAATTGGCTGCTGCATTTCCTACATTACAACAGTGGACTACACTTCAAAATTATTTCATTGGTTGTAAAGTGCTTTGGGTCGTCTTGAGATTGTGAAAGTTGCTTTTTGGTTCTGTATATTTAGCATATTCAGAGTGCTTGTTACACCTTTGAAACTCATGTTTAGCTAAAATAAAAAGTGCTGCTCTTACAGTGTGCAGAGCATTTAAATGGTGATGTAAAGACGTTTTGTGTGTTGGTTTATCTAACGTCCTGTGGCGGAGCACCCAAGAGACTCGGCAATTAGTAATTGCAGTGTAGTGCAGCTGTGGACTGCACCTTTAAACTGTCTGTTAACTATACTGTATGTACTTCTCTTGCACTCTGCGTGATGACGTCATGACGGCGATCACGTGACCGCGAGTGGCGCGGAGAACGTGATGACGTCATGACATCAGCTTCCAGGGCCTGAAAGCAGTCTTCGAGGGCCTGGCAAGGGGGACAGACCTGTGTAAACCTTCTCCTGTAGTTTACCAGTTAACCTGTTTGTTTATTAAACTTTGTTATTTTGATTCACTGAGTAGAACTCCATTATTCAGATAGGAACCTCCGTTCCTACAGTCATCCTGTTCATCTGATCACCACTGTGAACAGAATCAAGTTTTTCCACTTGGATGCAAACAAGGATATTATTTTACACAATCACGCTATAACTCACCGGATTGGTGCGTAGTATACTAGAGTGGGGGAGGGGTGCTCCTGGAAGCTTCGAGGACATTTTGTACCTTGTTTACCCTGTAAGGAAGTTAAAGCATTCTTACCCAAATATGGTCATCTAAAAATGGCCATTTTGTTTGAATCTGAATTCTGATTTTGGCTCAAGCTCACAGCAACAATCCATGGGCATCAATATGGGGGGAATGTCGAGTAAACATGATATGGACTCCATCGCTCAGTCAGTGCACTTGCAAATGTGGCTACTGCCTCCCTTCATATAGTCTTTTACCCTCCTTGTAATGGTTGTTCCCCATCTCAGTTGGGTTGCTGATGCCAGGAACATGCAACAGGAGTAGGGCGTCTGTCTGATTAAGCCCCCTCGACCATTTCATCTCAGCTCCCTGCTTTTTCTCCATGTCCCTTAATCCCTTTGCTTCCCAAGTAACTATCTATCTTCCTATTAAACACCTCAATTGACCTTTGCATCGGTAGCCTTCTGGGATTCCACATTCTGGCAAACCTTTGTGTGAAGAAATGTTTTTTCCTGGATTTTCTTTTAACCTACTCAGCTCGAATTCTAATATATTATAATTCTGTATTGGGGAGAGGGAGAGGTTTAGCATTTGAAAAATGTAAGAGAAAGGTAGATAGAAATAGACATCAAATTAATCTTCCACCTGTTTTGTTTCTGAAAGAAGGTATTAAAGGAAAGTTTATCTGTAAACAAGGACAGTTTGATGATTCTGAGGGGGATTGACAGGGTAGATGCTGAGAGGCTGTTTCCCCCTGGCTGGGGAGTCTAGAACTAGGGGTCACAGTCTCAGGATAAGGGGTCGGCCATTTAGGACTGAGATGAGGAGGAATTTCTTCACTCAGAGGGTTGTGAATCTTTGTAATTCTCTACCCCAGAGGGCTGTGGAGGCTGAGTTGTTCAATTCAAGGCTGAGATTGATAGATTTTTGGTCTCTAGGGGAATCGAGCGATATGGGGATCGGGCAGGAAAGTGGAGTTGAGGTCAATGATCAGCCGTGCTCTTATTGAGTGGCGGAGCAGGCTCGAGGGGCTGTGTGGCTGACTCCTGCTCCTAGTTCTTATATTCCTATGTTGATGCCCAGAGCAAATTCATTTTTAGAATTTCTCCTACACAGGAAGTCAGGTAATTCATGAGATTGATAGATTTTTGCTGGGTTGAGGTGTCGAGGGATAGAAACATAGAAGATAGGAGCAGGAGTGGGCCATTCGGCCCTTCGAGCCTGCTCCGCCATTCAACGAGATCATGGCTGATCATCCAAACCCTAGCACCCGGTCCCTACACCGACAGCTATCCCACCCAAGCCCTAACCCCGTAACCCCACGTATTTAATCCCCCCTAACACTAAGGGTCAATTTTATTTTTTTCATGGCCAATCAACCTAACCCGCACATCTTTGGACTGTGGGAGGAAACCGGAGCACCTGGAGGAAACCCACGCAAACACGGGGAGAATGTGCAAACTCCACACAGACAGTCGCCCGAGGCCGGATTTGAACCCGGGTCCCTGGCGCTGTGAGGCAACAGTGCTAACCACTATGCCACTGTGCTGCTATGGAGCTAAGGTGTGTAAGTGGAGTTGAGGTACAGATCAGCCATGATCTAATGGAGGGGCTGAATGACCAACTTCTGTTCCTAACAAAAACAGTTTATCTGGTCATTATCACATTACTGTTTGTGGGAGCTTGCTGTGTGCAAATTGGCTGCCGTGTTTCCCACATTACAATAGTGACTACACTCCAAAAGTACTTCATTGGCTGTAAAGCGCTTTGAGATGTCCGGTGGTCGTGAAAGGTGCTATAGAAATGTAAGTCTTTCTTTCTAAGACAAGTGTTGAACCATAAGTGACAGCCTTGACTCATTGGGCTAGATTTTCGAGGAGCCGTCAGGCGGGGTTTCAGGTGTGTGGGGGCGGGGGGGGAAATCCCGACTTTGGGGGTCCCAACACCATCCCGCCCAAAATCCCGCCCCACGTAAGTTTCAGGGGTGGCGGGTACCTGCCCCGCACTGGGGCCCGACGAAACCAGGCGGGAAGGGATTAGTGCCAATTAACTGCCTGTTTACAGGTAGTTAACAGGCAGTTTTTAGCCTAATCCCCATTTTGAGGGGTTTCGTGTGGGTTTCCCGATGGCTCCAAACCATGCCAGGTTAGAGCAGGCGGGCCGTCGGGTTGAAGGCGTTGGAGGGGTCGAGATGTCGGTGTTCAGGTGAGTGATGGGTGCATGAGTGTAAAGGTAAGTGTGTTTGGTGTGTCTAAAGTGTGTAAAGAACTTTTACTTACCTGTACTTACCTTCACAGCCTTTTTTCCTGTAGCCGTCGGGAGCCCATCACTCAGCCGGCACTTAAAGCTGAACGGCTGCGATCTGTGAAAAGTGACAGCCTTCAGCTTTGAGTGCTGCTGAGATTTCTAACTGAGTCTGTGCAGAAGGACTGATCTTAGAACTCAGACTGTCAGTGTTTCACAGCTTCAAACAGCTGTCAAACGCTGATATTTCATCTGTCAGAAATCTTGACAGATGAAATTTCAGTCTGTGACGTCACCTGTTGCTGGGTGGCCCTTAATTGGCCTGCTGAGCCCGCTGGGCGGGCTCAACAAGGTCAATCAAGGGAAAATCGCGCGGATTGGCCGGACGTCGAAGTAGGCGGGTCAGAAACCCGAAAGGGGAAGTCCCGCCTTCTTCCCGACAGGTTCGACAAAATCGACCCCATTGGGTAGCAATTCCATCTCCCAGGTCATGGGTTCAAACCCCACTCCAAGACTTGAACACGCAATCTGCGCTGACACTCCCAGCGCGGCACTGTCAGAGATGCCGTCTTTTGGATGAGACGTTAAACCAAGCCCCAGGTTATACCTGAGCTTTTCATTAAAAAAAAATGAATGTCATCCCTAATAGGGTTTTTTTTTCCAGAGATGCTTAGCTTAAAATAATGATCATGTATTTGGGAATAAAACTTACCCCACTTCTCAAAAAAAAAAATATTTTGCTCTCGACTTTTGTGCTGAAATTACCAAAAGATAGTTCAGCTGTCGCCCTGTCATTGCGCAGTGTACAAACTCCCCGCCAATCACAGATCATCAATTCAACACAGTCTTCTTTAAATCAGTAATCAACTTTTAATATTTTTTTAATATAAACAAACAGTTAGTAACACACATAATTATACAGTCATTTAAAACATCAACCGAAAATAAAACAGTTTATTGAACACTAGTGTAATATCAAGTCATATAAACATCAGGAACTCCACAGTGTCATTCACTACACACAGTGAACGGAAATCGGAGAGAGAGAGAAAAAAACCACCTCGCCAAAAATGAAGGTTCACAGAGCTCGCAACCTCACGAGCAACACGGCAGCAAGAACACCGCAATATTTCTACCACGCACGTAGGAAGGTCACGGGTAAAATACTCAAAGCGGGCAGGTAATGTACATAATCCTACACAAAGGCAACTAGTATCGTTCTACAGCATCTGGTGCTAATGCTTTTTACACTTCGTTGTCGCAAAGATTAGCATTTAACTGTGGTCGTTTTGTCTCACTGCAGATTTAGACATGTCTCGACCGAGTGAGTAGAAAGGAATGGGGGCACCTTCTGGTTATGGCTGTACTTCAAGTTGTGACCAATGTTCCCTCTAATTATTTCTCTATTTAAAAAGCCGGCTCATTGGCTGTGCGTGCGGGTCTTGCAGAGCGCTGCGCGGCCTCGCAGCTTAAAGGGAACATTGGTTGTGACTATCAGAAAGAATCGTAATTCTTTTTTTGGCAGTGTATTTATATATATATATATATCGTCGTGACTTAACCTTGTAAATTAAACCCGCACGTTACCGTCTCGGTGGCACTTTCTGATGCAGTGTGCTAGTTGTGTGACTTTATTAAAATCCTGAGCTAAGTGTACGCTAGCAGTCGATTAACCGCAGCTTCCGTCACGCTGCTCACTCTTACTTCAAAGGCGGAGCCCATCGGCAGAAGACGACTATCTCACGACGGTTTTTTTTTTGTTGTGTTTAGAGTGCACAGTGCTCGAAAAAGATGCTGTGTGATTTCATCTATTTCTGCTGTTCCCTTTCGGAGCGAGATACAGCTCTCCTGCAGTCCTGTATTGGTCCACATATAGTCTGAATGGAACTGTACGCGCCATGCAGTCAACTTGACAGGGTAGCAGAAAGGAATGATTATCCGGGCAAAAAAAACAAACAAACAAACAAACCCCACACGGCTGAATCAAAATTACTATCGAGTAAACTTGCCGCTATCCCACTGAAGACTCTACTTTTCTAAGCACACAGGCAGTCACAGTGATACACAGAACAGTCCTTTAGACTCTAATGGAATGACCGATAGCTTTATAATAGTGCCATTGACTACATTATAACATGAAAAAACATTTAAAAACTCCTCCCGAAGTGAGCACCTAGTACACGAAAAAGTGATGGAACTAGGCCACCTGCTTCAGCTTGTTTTGTGTGATCCCCTCGCTGATCTTTACTGAGGTGTGTTTCCGTCTTGCTTCATAGGCTTCACAAGAAGGAAATCACTGGAATGCAGAAGAAATTTGTAACCCATAATATATAGCATCGACTTTCCTATTTCTCAGTCAATTCATATAATTTAAAATAGAACATCTTATTAAAAACAATGCACAGAATAAGAAATGCTAAACAACATACAAACGCACAGACTAGAAATCATTATCCGCTTTACGGGGGATATGTACAACTGTGAGATACATCATTTCAATCATGCTCTATCTACACAGATCATATTGCTTAAAAGGATGATGGTTTTGGACAGTGCCGATGAGATGAAGTGCCCTAACAAATTTTTTTCTTTAACCAGACCTACAATTATTAATGGCGAGATGCGGCGGAGGAGGAGGAGGAGGGGGGACGAGTTGGGGAACCACTCAATGAGAATAGTCAAGGTGGAAGTGGGTGGATTGGTAGGGGGGGGGTTGAGGTATTTACACACACTAACTGATGAGCACTAAAAGAAGGGAGGGACGTTGAAAGGCTTTTCATTTCTTCATGCCGAGAGTGACATCCACTTCTTCCTCGGGTTGCAGGGTGTGCCACTGCGCAATGGGCCGCCGTGGGTTGGCCAGCATGTCTGACCAATGGCGGAGCTCTGCAGCAGTGCTGTTGTAGCCCACAAAGACTTTCCCAATAGCGTCGTTCTTGCCGATCTTGTCATAGTCCAGGACAGTGACGACAACCTGCACTTTCTGTGTGAGAATAAACGGGGTGGGGGGGAAAGACAAAAAATATGAATTTAATGTTAATCTATACATATAAAATTCTGCCCATTGTCACGATGTGGTCATGTTTTCGTGACGTTAGTCACGCTTTTGTGACATTAGCGCCTCATGTGAGATTAAGTAACGCCTAAGGTGTAACAGCCGGCTTCTGTTACATTTAACAGAGTGAATATCGACACCACTGTGTCGGCCAATGAGTTGGAGGTGGGGGGGGGGTGGTGGGGGGGGCGAGCAAACGGAGTCTCCAAACTCATCACCGAAACTACAGCAAAGTCTCCCGACATGAACAGGATTATTTCTCCAGCAAACTGCAGTGAGTGGAAGATAGTTACACAATGCAAATGATGTGCACAAAAGCAATCCTAGTCACTTACAGCAGTGAGTGCGGTCTCCGGGCGTGATTGATGGGGGAATTACCCAATCATCTCCATTCTGGGCAGAAATAGTGGTGTCACTATCGGCAGCCTGTTTTTTTTTATTGGTAACACCAACACCTGGTATTTAGTCGTCCCACCACTGGTGGCACTGTGGCAAGAGTTGGCCCACTCTGGCTGCCATTTTCTTTATTATTCCAATAAAACACAGCGAGAAGACACTCCATTTCCCCCAACTAACTATGAGCAATGCCAGGGGTGATTCACTAGTAATTAACAAAAATTACTAATGGAAGCGATAATGGAGTTATTGTGTTAGTATTACCTTATTAAAAGTCATGGAAGCAGGTGTTACAGATTGCGTATTACTTTTTATCATTATCATTGGACTCTGTGGCCTCCCCAGTCAAGGAAGGGGGGGGGGTGAGGGGAATTAACCCCTCGGAACACAGGAACAGGAGGAGGCCATTCAGCCCCTCGAGCCTGTTCCGCTGCCATTCAATTAGATCACGGCTGAGCTGTATCTTAACTCCATCTACCCGCCTTGGTTCTATAATCCTTAATACCCTTGCCTAACAAAACCTATCAATTTCAGTTTTGAAATTTTCAGTTGAGCCCCAGCCTCAACAGCTTTTTTTGGGGGCGAGAGTTCCAGATTTCCACTCCCCTTTGTGTGAAGAAATGCTTCCTGACATCACCCCTGAACGGCCTGGCTCTAATTTTAAGGTTATGCCCCCTTGTTCTGGACTCCCCCCACCAGAGGAAATAGTTTCTCTCTATCCAGCTCATTGAATCTTTTAACCATCATAAACAGCTCAAGTAGTTCACTCCTTAATCTTCTATAACTCGAGGGAATACAAGCCTAGTCAATGTAACCTGTCCTCATAATTTAACCTTTTTAGCCCTGGTATCATTCTAATGTACCTAATCAGTCTGGGCTGGATTGGAACCAAGGGTCTGTTTTCTGCTCCCTAACTGGTATCCAATGACACCTGCTTCAAGGACAGGCTTCATCTCGGTTGTGATACCGCTATGGTTTTTGTTTATTCGTTCCTGGGATGTGGGCGTCGCTGGCAAGGCCAGCATTTATTGCCCATCCCTAATCGCCCTTGAGAAGGTGGTGGTGAGCCACCTTCTTGAACCGCTGCAGTCTGTGTGGTGAAGGTGCTCCCACAGTGATGTTAGGGAGGGAGTTCCAGGATTTTGACCCAACGACGATGAAGGATCAGCGACATATTTCCAAGTCAGGATGTTGTGTGACTTGGAGGGGAACTTGGAGGTGGTGGTGTTCCCATGTGCCTGCTGCCCTTGTCCTTCTAGGTGGAAGAGGTCGCGGGTTTGGGAGGTGCTGTCGAAGAAGCCTTGGCGAGTTGCTGCAGTGCATCTTGTAGATGGTACACACTGCAGCCACGGTGCGCCGGTGGTGGAGGGAGTGAATGTTTAAGGTGGTGGATGGGGTGCCAATCAAGCGGGCTGCTTTGTCCTGGATGGTGTTGAGCTTCTTGAGTGTTGTTGGAGCTGCACTCATCCAGGCAAGTGGAGAGTATTCCATCACACTCCTGACTTGTGTCTTGTAGATGGTGGAAAGGCTTTGGGGAGTCAGGAGGTGAGACACTCGCTGCAGAATACCCAGCCTCTGACCTGCTACTGTTGCCACAGTATTTATGTGGCTGGTCCAGTTAAGTTTCTGGTCAATGGTGACCAGAATGGTCAAATGGCCTAAAACAATTCACTGTCAATAACAATTATAGGGAATCGGGTTAGGGACTGCAGTGAGCTGCCACACTCTCCTTTTGTTTCTGGGTCATAGGTTCCAATCCAGCCCAGACTGATTAGATACATTAAAGTGATACCAGGACGTAAAAGGTTAAATAATTGTGTTCCTTTTCAAATATACATCCGACTCCATATTGAAAGTTACTATTTAATCTGCTTCCACCACCCTTCCAGGCAGTACTTTCCATCATAGAATCCTAGAATGGTTACAGCACAGAAGGAGGCCATTCGGCCCATCGAGCCCGTGCCGGCTCTCTGCAAGAGCACTTCAGCTAGTCCCACTCCCCCGCCCTTTCCCCGTAGCCCTGCAATTTTTTTTCCTTCAGGTACTTGTCCAATTCCCTTTTTGAAAGCCGTGATTGAGTCTGCCTCCACCACCCTTTCAGGCAGTGCATTCCAGATCATAACCACTCGCTGTGTAAAAAAGTTTTTCCCTCATGTCGCCTTTGGTTCTTTTGCCAATCACCTTAAATCTGTGTCCTCTGGTTCTCGACCCTTCCGCCAATGGGAACAGTTTCTCTCTATCTACTCTGTCTAGACCCCTCATGATTTTGAACACCTCTATCAAATCTCCTCTCAATCTTCTCTGCTCTAAGGAGAACAGCCCCAGCTTCTCCAGTCTATCCACATAACTGAAGTCACTCATCCCTGGAATCATTCTCATTAATCTTTTCTGCACCTTCTCTAAGGCCTTCACATCCTTCCTAAAGTGCGGTGCCCAGAATTGGACACAATACTCCAGTTGAGGCTGAACCAGTGTTTTATAAAGGTTCAGCATAACTTCCTTGCTTTTGTACTCTATGCCTCTATTTATGAAGCCCAGGATCCCATAAGCATTTTTTAACTGCTTTCTCAACCTGTCCTGCCACCTAAACGATTTGTGCACATATACCCCCAGGTCTCTCTGGTCCTGCACCCCCTTTAGGAATGTACTCTTTAGTTTATATTGTCTCTCCTCATTCTTTCTACCAAAATGTATCACTTTGCACTTTTCTGCGTTAAATTTCATCTGCCACGTGTCCACCCATTTCACCAGCCTGTCTACGTCTTCCTGAAGTCTATCACTCTCCTCCTCACCGTTCACTGTACTTCCAAGTTTTGTGTCATCTGCAAATTTTGAAATTGTGCCCTGTACACCCAAGTCCAAGTCATTAATATATATCAAGAAAAGCAGTGGTCCTAGTACCGACCCCTGGGGAACACCACTGTATACCTTCCTCTAGTCCGAAAAACAATCGTTCACCACTACTCTCTGTTTCCTGTCACTTAGCCAATTCCATATCCATGCTGCCACTGTCCCTTTTATTCCATGGGCTTCAACTTTGCTGGCAAGCCTATTATGTGGCACTTTATCAAACACCTTTTGGAAGTTCATGTATACCTCGTCAACCGCATTGCCCTCATCAACCCTCTCTGCTACCTCATCAAAAAACTCTATCAAGTTGGTTAAACACGATTTGCCTTTAACAAATCCGTGCTGGCTTTTCTTAATTACTCCACACTTGTCCAAGTGACTGTTAAGTTTGTCCCTGATTATTGTTTATAAAAGCTTCCCCACTACCGAGGTTAAACTGACTGACCTGTAGTTGCTGGGTTTTTTGAACATGGGTGTAACATTTGCAATTCTCCAGTCCTCTGGCACCACCCCCGTTTCTAAGGAGGATTGGAAGATTATGGCGAGTACCTCCGCGATTTCCTCTTAAACCTCTCTCAGCATCCTAGGATGCATCCCATCCGGACCTGGTGACTTATTTACTTTAAGTACAGCCGCCTTTCTGGTACCTCCTCTTTTTCAATTTTTATCTCATCCAGTATCTCCACTACCTCCTCTTTCACTATGACTTTGGCAGCATCTTCTTCCTTGGTAAAGACAGATGCAAAGTATTCATTTAACACCTCAGCCACGCCCTCTGCCTCCATGCGTAGATCTCCATTTTGGTCCCTAATTCCAGATCACAACAACTCGCTGCATAAAAAAAATTCTCCTCATCTCCCTTTGGTTCTTTTGACAATTATCTTAAATCCCGAGCTTCCGGTTGCCTGTCACTTTAATTCTCCGCTCCACTCCCACTCTGACCTCTCCGTCCTCGACCTCTTGCACTGTTCCAACGAAGTTCAACGTAAGCTCGAGGAACAGCACCTCATCTTTCAATTAGGCACTTTACAGTCTTCTGGACTCAACATCGAGTTCAACAATTTCAGATTATAACCTCGGCCCCTATCTTTTTTTTCTCTCTTGCATGGCAGCTGTTGATCATTCTGCCATTGCCATTTACACTTCATCTAAACTCATCTTTTGTTTCTTAACTTGTCCCATTATCATCTCCTTTTGCCTCGCACCATCATCCCTTTTGTCTTTTAATCCCTCCTGCCTTCCATCCTATCACAGACCTGCCCTATTGTTCTTTCTTCCCCTCCCCCCTTTCCCTGTTCCATCTCCAACTTTTTCCAGTTCTGACGAAGGGTCATCGACCTGAAACGTTAACTCTGTTTCTCTCTCCACAGATGCTGCCTGACCTGCTGAGTATTTCTAGCACTTTCAGTTTTTATCTTAAATCTGCGTCCTCTGGTTACCGACCCTTCTGCTACGGGAAACAGTTTCTCCTTATTTACTCTATCAAAACCCCTCATAATTTTGAACACCACTATTAAATCTCCCCTTAACCTTTTCTGCTCTATGGAGAACAATCCCAGCTTCTCCAGTCTCTCCACATAACTGAACTCCCTCATCCCTGCTAGCATTCTGGTAAATCTCCAAGGCTTTGGCACCCTTGGCTGGATGGCATTTATTTTAATGCAAGGAGTCTTGTGAGTAAGGCAGATGAATTAAAGGTGTTGATAAACACATGGGAGTATGATATTGTTATCACAGAGACATGGTTGAGGGAGGGGCAGAACTGGCAGCTCAATATTCCGGGGTATAGAATCTTCAGGCGAGACAGAGGGGGGTGTAAAAGAGGAGGGGGTGTCGCAATATTAATTAAGGAGTCAATTACTGCTGTAAGGAGGGATGATATATTAACAGGTTCCTCTAATGAGGCCATATGGGTAGAACTTAAAAACAAAAAGGGGGCAAGCACTTTGCTGGGAGTGTACTATAGGCCCCCAAACAGTCAGGGGGAGATAGAGGAATAGATATATGGGCAAATCTCAGAGAAGTGTAGAAATAATAGGGTAATAATAGTAGGGGATTTCAACTTCCCCAATATTAACTGGGATAGTCAGAGTGTGAAAGGCTTAGAGGGTGCGGAATTCTTAAAGTGCATCCAGGAGAGCTTTTTGAGCCAGCATGTAGAAAGTCCTACAAGAGAGGGGGCGGTACTGGACCTAATTCTAGGGAATGTAGCCGGGCAAGTGGTAGAAGTGTTAGTAGGTGAGCACTTTGGTGACAGTGACCATAACTCGGTGAGATTTAAGGTAGTCATGGAAAAGGACAAAGATGGACCGGAAATAAAGGTTCTAAATTGGGGAAGGCCGATTTTAATATGATAAGGCAGGATCCGGCCAAAGTGGACTGGGATCAGCTACTTGTAGGATAATCCACATCAGAGCAGTGGGAGTCATTCAGAAAGGAAATAGAGTACAGCGCCAACATGTACCCGTAAAGGTCAAGGGTGGGACCAACAAGTCCAGGGAACCCTGGATGTCAAGGGATATACAAGAATGGATTAGGAAAAAAAGGGAGGCTTTTGGCAGATACAAAGGACTAAAAACAGTGGAAGCCCTAGAGGAGTATAGAAAGTGCAGGGGGGGTACTTAAAAAAAGAAATTAGGAGAGCGAAGAGGAGGCATGAAAAAACACTGGTGGGCAAAATAAAGGAAAATCCCAAGGTGTTTTATAAGTATATTAAGGGCAAGAGGATAGCCAGGGAAAGAGTAGGGCCCATTAGGGATCAAAGTGGCAATCTGTGTGTAGAGCCGAAAGATGTAGGTGAGGTTTTAAATGAATATTTTGCATCTGTGTTCACTATGGAGAAGGACAATATAGGCATAGAAATCAGGCAGCGGGATTATGATATACTTGAACAAATTAGCATTGAGAGGGAGGAGGTACCAGCGGTTTTAGCGGGCTTAAAAGTGGATAAATCCCCAGGCCCAGATGAGATGTATCCCAGGCTGCTGTGTGAGGCAAGGGAGGAGATTGCAGGGGCTCTGACACAAATTTTCAGAACCTCTCTGGCCACAGGGGAGGTGCCAGAGGACTGGAGGACAGCTAACGTAGTACCATTATTCAAGAAGGGTAGTAGGGATAAACCAGGGAATTACAGGCCAGTGAGCCTAACATCAGTGGTAGGGAAATTATTGGAAAAAATTCTGAGGGACAGAATTAGTCTCCACTTGGAGAGGCAAGGATTAATCAAGGATAGTCAGCATGGCTTTGTCACGGGGAGATCATGTCTAACCAATTTGATTGAATTTTTCGAGGGGGTGTTTAGGTGTGTGGATGAGGGTAGTGCAGTTGATGTAGTCTACATGGACTTCAGTAAGGCTTTTGACAAAGTCCCGCATGGGAGACTGGTCAAGAAGGTAAGAGCCTATGGGATCCAGGGCAATTTGGCACATTGGATCCAAATTTGGCTTAGTGGCAGGAGGCAGAGGGTGATGGTCAAAGGTTGTTTTTGTGACTGGAATCCTATATACAGTGGTGTACCACAGGGATTGGTGCTGGGTCCCTTGCTGTTTGTAGTGTACATTAATGATTTAGATATGAATGTAGGAGGTATGATCAGTAAGTTCGCAGATGAAAAGAAAATTGGTGGGGTGGTAAATTGCGAGGCGGGAAGCCTCAGGCTACAGGACGATATAGATGGGTTGGTCAGATGGGCAGAGCAGTGGCAAATGGAATTTAACCCTGAAAAGTGTGAGGTGATGCATTTTGGGAGGACTAACAAGGCAATGGAATACACGATGAATGGTAGGACCCTAGGAAGGACAGAGGATCAGAGGGACCTTGGTGTGCATGTACATATATCCCTGAAGGCAGCAGGACAGGTAGATAAGGTGGTTAAAAAGGCATATGGGATACTTGCCTTCATTAGCTGAGGCATAGAATATAAGAGCAGGGAGGTTATGATGGAGCTGTTCAAAACGCTAGTTAGGCCACAGCTGGAATACTGTGTGCAGTTCTGGTCGCCACACTATAGGAGGGATGTGATTGCATTGGAGAGGGTGCAGAGGAGATTCACCAGGATGTTAACTGGGCTGGAGCGCTTCAGCTATGAAGAGAGACGGGACAGGCTGGGGTTGTTTTCCTTAGAGCAGAGAAGGATGAGGGGGGAACTGATTGAGGTGCGCAAAATTATGAGGGGTATAGATAGGGTAGATAGAAAGGAACTTTTCCCCTTAGTAGAGGGGTCAATAACCAGGGGGCATAGTTTCACGGTAAGGGGCAGGAGGTTTAGATGGGATTTGAGGAAAAACCTTTTCACCCAGAGGGTGGTTGGAATCTGGAACTCACTGCCTGAAAGGGTGGTAGAGGCAGGAACCCTCACAACATTCAAGAAGTATTTAAATGAGCACTTGAAACGCCATAGCATACAAGGCTACGGACCAAGTGCTGGAAAATGGGATTAGAATAGACAGGGCTTGATGGCCGGCGCGGACATGATGGGCCGAAGGGCCTCTTTCTGTGCTGTATAACTGTATGACTTCTTAAAGTGCAGTGCCCAGAATTGGACGCAATATTTGACTTTACCTGTATTTGTTCAAATGGCACTTCAAAGCTGAATGATTCGTTGTAGTATGGGTTAAGAGTATTTTTCTTAATTGTTGTCTTCTTTTTCTTCAGTCTTTTGCCATTCTGCATCAGATGAATCTTCACGTAGGGATCTAGGAAAGTAATAATGGTCAGGAGACAAGATGTGCTCAAGTATCACTGCATAGCTCAAAACAGAGTCTGCTTTTTTTGATGCAAATTTCTCCCAGGAAATGTTTTACAGCAGTGTGCACACCCGAAACATTAGCCTTTCTTCTCTCCTTACAGACTGACCTGCCGCAGTTTCTGTTTCTATTAAAGAAAGATTTACATTTCCATAGCGCCTTGCATGACTTCAGGACGTCCCAAAGCGCTTCACAGACAATTTTTGAAATAAAAACAGAAAATGCTGGAAATACTCAGCAGGTCAGGCAGCATCTGTAGAGAGAGAAACAGAGTTAACGTTTCAGGTCGATGACCCTTCGTCAGAACACTTTTTGTGAAGTACTTTTTCAATTGCAGTCACTGTTGTAATGTAGGAAACACTGGAGCCAAATTGCACACAGCAAGCTCCCACATTATGACCAGATCATCTGCTTTAGTGATGTTGGTTGAGGGATTAATGTTGGCCAGGACACTAGGGAGAACTCCCCTGCTCTTCTTTGAACTAGTGGCCATGGGATCTTTTATGTTCACCTGAGAGGGCAGACATTTTAAAGTCTCATCTGAAAGACGGCTCCTCCGACAGTGCGGTACTCCCTCAGTACTGCCCCTCCGACAGTGTGGCACTCCCTCAGTACTACCCTCCGACAGTGCGGTGCTCCCTCAGTACTGCCTCTCCGACAGCGCGGTGCTCCCTCAGTACTGCCCCTCCGACAGTGCGGCACTCCCTCAGTACTACCCTCCGACACTGCGGCGCTCCCTCAGTACTGCCCCTCCGACAGCACCGTGCTCCCTCAGTACTGCCCCTCCGACAGTGCGGCGCTTCCTCAGTACTGCCCCTCCGACAGTGCGGCGCTCCCTCAGTACTGCCCCTCCGACAGTGCGGCGTTCCCTCAGTACTGCCCCTCCGACAGTGCGGCGCTCCCTCAGTACTGCCCCTCCGATAGTGCGGCGCTCCCTCAGTACTGCCCCTCCGACAGTGCGGCACTCCCTCAGTACTACCCTCCGACACTACGGCGCTCCCTCAGTACTGCACTGGGAGTGTCAGCCTTGATTTTGTGCTCAAGTCTCTGCAGTGGGGCCTTGAACCCACAACAGTCTGTCTCAGAGGCGAGAGCGCTACCCACTGAGCCAAGGCTGAAACCTGTTCAAGGAACTATTATTCCCAAAAAATAGTTTCCTTTATGTTGTTCCGCTTAATTTACATCAACATTCAGCCATTCTCCACCCTCTTTACCTGCAGATCAGAGACTGCACTTCAAAAGTACTTCATTGGCCGTGAAGCACTTTGGGACCTCCTGAGCAGGTGAAAGGCGCTATATAAATGCAAGTTCCTCCCTTCTATCCACAACAATGACAAGATGGATACAGGTGAGAGAGGCACATGCCTCCCGTTTTAACTCATCCACCCAGAAAGGCTCTTCAATCCGGCATCACAGGTTATAAGGGGAAAAAATTCGGTTGCTTTAGCAACCGGGCGCGAAGCCGCCAACGTCTCCCGCGAAATTCAGTGGGAGGTTAGCGGCGGCGGTAACCGGTAGCGTCCCGTGGCGCTGCGCCGCCGGCGAGGACGTCATTGCCCTGCTCGCGCCCCAGCCGCAATCTTCGGGAACGCCCCCTGACTTACCGCCGGACGCTATGTCCGACGGGGTCAGGGGGGCCTACCTGCGGCTGGGGAGGTGCTATTTAAAGGCGAGGTGCGGGGCGGCCATTTTTGTTGCTGGCCGCCTGCCAGCACCTGCCTCCGCTCCCGTCGCTGGCCTCCTGAACCGCCCCCACCCGCGGAGTGCCGGCTGCGCTCCATGAGCCCGACATGTCTCTTGAGTGCCGGGCTCTTTTGCTGCACTCCCGATCCCCGGGTGGCCCAGCTGGGCCCCGGGTCGCGCTGTGCAAGGCCCCTCCCCTTTAAGAAGTGGAGGAAGGCCTGCACTACCGCGGCACGTATCGCCGCAATATTTTCTCGCAGTGCCCCAAGAGGAAGGCGGGGCACTTCCAGTAGCACCCTGCTTCCCTATTGGGGCGCTACCACTCAGTTTCCGTCGCGGGGACGCTAATTTTTCCAGGACGCTAAAAGTAGCGCTGCCAAAGTTAGCGCCCCCACTCAATTTTTAGCCCTAAGAGTCTTTAAGCTGCTTTTTGTACTCTGCAAGTCTACACTAGCATTGCTAGTTCCTGACACGTGCGTCTCTCGCCATTGGCTGCAGCGTGAATGTAAACCAGCTGGGATTGGCTGAGGCCGGCGGCTGCTGGGAGCCTTTGTTTTCGAACCAGGTGTTCCTTGAGGACAGAAGGAGGCCCTTCGGCCCATCGCGCCTGTGCCGGCTCTTTGAAAGAGCTCTCCAATAAGTCCCACTCCCCCCCCTGTTCTTTCCCCATAGCCCGGCAAAATTTTCCCCTCCCAATTCCCCTTTTGAAAGCTACTATTGAATCTGCTTCCACCGCCCTTTCGGGCAGCGCGTTCCAGATCACAACAACTCGCTGCGTCGAAACAATTCTCCTCATCCCCCCCTCTTACATCATCTACTTTCAATGGCAAAGAAGGTCAATGGACTTGCAATGACAATATCAATTTTAAGTGCAGAGTCGGATCAAATTGTCTTTTATTTCGTATTTTGATTTTTACGGCAATTTGGAAATATAGATTGAAACATTTCCATTCTAACACTATAAAAATACCATATCCTTAATGGATCTGTGGCTCTGCAAATAGTTTTTAGAATTATAGTGAAATTTAAGTAAAATTGTCACAGATTCATTGAAGAGCATTGAGTTCCATCAGAGCCTTAAATCCTTCATTTACTATTGGTTTGCGATGATTACACGTAAGATTCTTTTCTCAAATTTTCCTTTAAACAATATATTTATTAAACATTCATGAATAACTAAACGGATAGGAACGATGTGTGACATTTTGTGGCACATTCGGGCTATTTGTGTTAATCTCTCCACCAGATCATAGGACTGGATATAAAATAAGAATTGAAGTGATTTTTTTGGGGGCTTTTACTTAAAACTTCATCCTGTTATTCAACGAGCAGAATCTGTGTGCATTTTACAAATCCTTAGAAATTCCAGCAAAGAATGAGGCCATTGGGCCCATTGTTTTCTGTGCTGGTGCTAGCTCTTAAGAACATAAGGAACAGGAGTCGGCCATACAGCCCCTCGAGCCTGCTCCCCCTATTCAATAAGATCAAGGCTGATCTTCTACCTCAACTTCACTTTCCCGCCCGGTCCCCATATCCCTTGATTCCCCTAGAGTCCAAAAATCTATCGAGCGCTTCAACTGGAGCCAGCACAGGCACGATGGGCCAAATGGCCTCCTTCTGTGCTGTATGATTCCATGGAGCTATCTACTCCAATCACATTCCCTTGCTTTCTCTCCCTCCCCATGTTCTTTCGTAATCCTCCTACTTAAGGACGAGAACAAAGATGGGATATTCTTGGATTTTTGCAAGGCTTTGGGCGTGGTACCTCGTACCAGTTCAGAAAATGAGCAGGCACAACACTGGTGGAGTGTGCTGAGATGGATTGAATTGTGGCTGGGAAAGTGGAGAGAGAGGTTTTTTTTTATTCGTTCCTGGGGATGTGAGCCAGCATTTATTGCCCATTCCTAGTTGCCCCTTGAGAAGGTGGTGGTGAGCCGCCTTCTTGAACCGCTACAGTCCGTGTGGTGAAGGTACTCCCACAGTGCTGTTAGGGAGGGAGTTCCAGGATTTTGACCCAGCGACGATGAAGGAACGGTGATATATTTCCAAGTCAGGATGGTGTGTGACTTGGAGGGAACTTGGAGGTGATGGTTGACATGAATTAGTCATTCATGAAAGAAAGACTTATGAAATAATACTGAGTGGCCTACGGGTGGCGCTGTCCAGGGAGAGTATAAATACTCGGGCATGGGCCCAGCTTGCGCAGGACATTCTTAACAGGAACTAGTGAAGGACACAACTAGATCTCCATGTTGTAAAACAGTTGATTAAAGCTTTGTTTAACGCTTAGACCGAGTGCCTAGTAGTTTTCTTACGTCAATGGTCATCCCATGTGCCTGCTGCCCTTGTCCTTCTAGGTGGTAGAGGTCGCAGGTTTGGGAGATGCTGCCGAAGAAGCCTTGGCGAGTTGCTGCAATGCATCTTGTAGATGGTACACACTGCAGCCACGGTGCGCCGGTGGTGGAGGGAGTGAATGTTTAAGGTGGTGGATGGGGTGCCGATCAAGCGGACTGCTTTGTCCTGGATGGTGTCGAGCTTCTTGAGTGTTGTTGGAGCTGCACTCATCCAGGCAAGTGGAGAGTATTCCATCACACTCCTTACTTGTGCCTTGTAGATGGTGGAAAGGCTTTGGGGAGTCAGGAGGTGAGACACTCGCCACAGAATACCCAGCCTCTGACCTGCTCTTGTAGCCACAGTATTTATGTGGCTGGTCCAGTTGTGTGAATGGAAAGTATCCTGGATGGAGGGGGTGTGCTGGCTGGGACTCTGTTGGGACTGGTTCTCTTTAACATTTTCATAAATGACTTGGAGGATGGAAGAGCACATGGAAGCTTCATTTCCAAATTCCCAGATAGCGACTAAATAGTGGAGGTGGTCACTACACCGGAAGATGTGGAATATGTTGGGTACAGTAGTGTCGTGGTTATCTTACTGGACTAGTAATCCAGAGAGCCTGGACTAATCATCCAGGTGAGCGCGAGTTAAAATCCTATCATGGCAGTTTGAGAATTTAAATTCAGTTTAAATGAATCTGGAAATAAAGAGCTGGCACCAGTAGAAGTGACCGTGAAGCTGTTGGATTGTCGTAAAAACCCAACTGGTTCACTAATAGCCCTTTAAGGAAGGAAACCCACTGTCCTTACCCGGTCTGGGCCTATATGTGACTCCAGACCCACACCAACCTGGTTGACTCTCAACTGCCCTCTTGAGCAACTCAATGGGCTGGATTTTCATTGAGGAAGCGGGTAGGAGGCGGGACTACAACTTTCGGGGTTGTAGTCCCGCCTCCATCGAGTTGTAGCCAACCCACGCGATTTTGACTTGATTGACCTTGTTGAGCCCGCCCAGTGGGCTCAGCAGGCCAATTAAGGGCCACCCGGCAACAGGTGACATCACAGATTGATATTTCATCTGTCAAGACCTTTTGACAGATGAAATATCAGCGTTTCACAGCTGTTTGAAGCTGTCGAACACTGAGGCCTAGAAATTAGGTGGGCTGCACCACCAGTTAGCACCCAAAGAGGGCACGTAGTGGGTTTAGCGCCACTGGCCACGCCTCCCGCGAAATTTAGCAGGGCGCTAATGGCGGCACTAGCCGTTAGCGCTGCGCCGCCACCGATGACATCATCGGTGTGCGCAGCGCCCCGTTGCCACCCCGATCGCGAAATTTGGTAGCGCCCCCTGCTGCAATTTGCGACCGGTTCAAGGGGGCCTACCTGCGGCGGTAGAGGCGCTGAGGTGCGGGGCAGCCATTTTTTTTGCTGGCCGCCTGCCAGCACCTCCTTGCGCAGCCGTCCCCGGCCTCCTGAGGCCCCCCCCGCGTTGTGCTGGCTGTCTCCCAAGAGCTCGGCACTTCTCCTCGGTGCCTGTGCTCTTTTGCCGGCACTCGCGATCCTCAATCACGCTGCAGCAGGCCCCTCCCCTTTAAGAAGGGGAGGAAGGCCTGCAGTATCGCAGCGTGCCGTGCCGCAGCGTGTGGCGCTGCGGCACGTAGCGCTGCGAACTTCAGTTGCAGCGCCACAAGACGGATGCGGGGCGCCTCGAGTAGCGCCGTGCTTCCGTTTGGGGCGCTCAAACTGAATTTCTGGCAGGCGCTCGCGACTCCTTCCGGGGCGGTACTTCCGGCGCCTTGGCGAGACTGGCGCCCCAAATGGGGCGCCACCGAATTTTTAGGCCTATCTGTACTCCAAGTTAATTCCTTTCTCTCGGGATGATTTAGAGATTTTTGACAGATCGCAGCCATTCTACTTTCTGTGCTGGTGAGATGAGGGACTCCCGAGACCTGAAGGAAGGAAGGCTGTAAAGGTAAGTAAAACTTCTTTAAACACACCAAACACACTTACCTCTGCACTCATGCAGCCATCACTCACCTGAACACCGGACATCTCGACCCCTCCAAGCCCTTCATCCCGACGGCCCGTCTCGCTAACTTAACCAACTAGAGATCAGGCCATCTTAGACTGGGTATTATGTAATGAGAAAGGATTAATTAGCAATCTTGTTGTGCAAGGCCCTTTGGGGAGGAGCGATCATAATATGTTAGAATTCTTCATTAAGATCGATTGTGAAGTAGTTGACTCAGAGACTAGGGTCCTAAATTTAAATAAAGGAAACTACGATGGTATGAGGCGCGAGTTGGCTAGGATGGATTGGGGAACGTTACTTAAAGGGTTGACGGTGGATAGGCAATGGCAAACATTTAAAGATAGCATGGATGAACTACAGAATTTGTTCATCCCAGTTTGGCATAAAAATAAAACAAAAATGGTGAATCAACCATGGCTAACAAGGGAAATTAGGGATAGCATAAGATCCAAGGAGGGGATATATAAATTGGCCAGGAAAAGCACCAATAATCCTGAGGATTGGGAGCAGTTTAGGATTCAGCAAAGGAGGACAAAGGGATTAATTAAGAGGGGGAGAATAGAGTATGAGAGTAAGCTGGCAGGGAACATAAAAACTGACTGTAAAAGCTTCTATAGATACGTGAAGAGAAAAAGATTGGTGCAGTCAAGCGTAGGTCCCTTGCAGTCAGAATCAGGGGAATTTATAATGGGGAACAAAGAAATGGCAGACCAATTAAATACATACTTTGGTTCTGTCTATACAAAGGAGGACACAAATAACCTCCCAGAGATGTCGGGGAACATAGGGTCTAATGAGAGGGAGGAACTGAATGAAATCAGTATTTGTAGGGAAATGGTGTTGGGGAAATTGACGGGATTGAAGGCTGATAAATCCCCAGGGCCTGATAATCTACATCCTAGGATACTTAAGGAAGTAGCCCTAGAAATAGTAGATGCATTGGTGATCATCTTCCAAAATTCGATAGACTCTGGAACAGTACCCATGTATTGGAGGGTAGCTAATGTTACCCCGCTATTCAAAAAGGGTGGTAGAGAGAAAACGGGGAATTATAGACCGGTAAGCCTGATATCGGTAGTGGGGAAAATGCTAGAGTCCATTATAAAAGATGTAATAGCAGAGCACTTGGAAAACAGTGACAGGATCGGACAAAGTCAACATGGATTTACAAAAGGTAAATCGTGCTTGACTAATCCACTGCAACTTTTTTGAGGATGTAACTGGTAGAATAGATAAGGGAGAACCAGTGGATGTGGTGTATTTGGACTTTCAGAAGGCTTTCGATAAGGTCCCGCATAAGAGATTAGCGTGTAAAGTTGAAGCACATGGGATTGGGAGTAAGGTACTGACTTGGATAGAGAACTGGTTGGCAGACAGGAAGCAAAGTGTTGTAATAAACAGGTCTTTTTCCGAGTGGCAGGCAGTGACTAGTTGGGTACCGCAGGGATCGGTGCTAGGACCCCAGCTGTTCACAATATATATTAATGATCTAGACAAGGGAACTAGATATAACATCTCCAAGTTTGCAGACGACACAAAGCTGGGTGGGCGTGTGTGCTGTGAGGAGGATGCTGAGAAACTCCACTATGATTTGGACAGGTTGGGTGATTGGGCAGATGCATGGCAGATGCAGTATAATGTGGATAAATGCGAGGTTATCCACTTTTGTGGCAAAAACAGGAAGGCAAATTATTATCTGAACGGCAATAGATTGGGAAAAGGGGAAGTGCAATGAGACCTGGGTGTCCTTGTGCATCAGTCGCTGAAGGTAAGCATGCAGGTGCAGCAAACGGTTAAGTAGGCAAATGGTATGTTGGCTTTCATAGCGAGAGGATTCGAGTACAGGAGCAAGGATGTCTTGCTGCAGTTGTACAGGGCCTTGTTGAGACCACACCTTGAGTATTGTGTGTAGTTTTGGTCGCCTTATCTGAGGAAGGATGTTCTTGCCATGGAAGGAGTGCAGCGAAGATTCACCAGACTGATACCTGGGATGGCAGGAATGATATGTGAAGAGAGATTGGGTCGATTAGGCTTATATTCGCTAGAGTTTAGAAGAATGAGAGGGGATCTCATTGAAACTTATAAAATTCTAATAGGACTAGACAGACTAGATGCAGGAAGGATGTTCCCGATGGCGGGGAGGTCCAGAACCAGGGGTCACAGTCTAAGGATAAGGGGTAAGCCATTTAGGACAGAGATGAGGAGGAATTTCTTCACCCAGAGAGTGGTGACCCTGTGGAATTCTCTACCACAGAAGGCAGTTGAGGCCAATTCATTAAATATATTCAAGAATGAACTAGATATATTTCTTAAGGCTAAAGGGATCAAGGGATATGGGGAGAAAGCAGGGACAGGGTACTGAATCTGGATGATCAGCCATGATCTCATTAAATGGCGGAACAAGCTCAAGGGGCCGAATGGCCTACTCCTGCTCCTATCTTCTATGTTTCTATGTAATTATTGGAACATGGGAGGCCATTCGGCCCCTCAAGCCTGCTCTGCCATTCAATAAGATCTTATTGAATGGCAGAGCAGGCTTGAGGGGCCGAATGATAATTTCACATTTCCCCACGTTATATTTCATCTGCCACCTTCTTGCCCAATTACTTAACCTCTCTATATCCCTTTCCAGGCTCTTTGTATCCTCCTCACGGCTTACTTTCCCACCTAGCTTTTTATCATCAGCAAACTTGGACACATTGCACTAGGTTCCCTCATCTAAATCATTGATGTAGATTGTGAATAGCGGAGGCCCCAGCACTGATCCTTGCGGTACCCACTAGTTACAGCCTGACAACCTGAAAATGACCTTTTATTCCTATTCTGTTTTCTGTCCGTTAACCAATCCTCTATCCATGCTAGTATATTAATCCCAATCCCATAAGCCCTAATCTTGTGTAGCAACCTCTTGTGTGGCACCTTATTGAATGCCTTCTGAAAATCCAAATATACAACATCCATTGGTTCCCCCTTAACTTCCCTGTCAGTCACACCCTCACAAAACTCCAACAGATTTGTCAAACACAATTTCCCTTTCATAAAACCATGTTGACTCTGCCTAATCATATTGTGATTTTCTAAGTGCCCTGTTACCATGTCCCTAATAATAGAATTTTCCCTACCACTGATATCAAGCTAACTGGCCTATTGTTACCTGTTTTCTCTCTCCCTTTCTTGAACAGCGGGGTTACATCTGCTACCTTCCAATCCATGGGGACCGTTCTAAAATCTAGGGAATTCTGGAAGATCAAAACCAATGCATACACTATCTCTGCAGCCACCTCTTTTAAAACCCTAGGATGTAGGCCATCAGGTCCAGGGGATTTGTCAGTTTTTAGTCCCATTAATTTCACCAGTAATTTTTCTTTAATATTAATTTGTTTAAGTTCCTCACTTTCATTGGACACTTGGTTACAACGTTCCCCCCTAAGCTGCGCAGGCACATGGCCGCGCATTGATTGAGAGGTCCCGCACAGGCCGCTCACCAGCTGTTGCCACTGGAAAAGATACTGCACAAATTTAAAGGGACCGTGTATGAAAAAAAAGTTAGAGGGAATATTGCTTGGTTCCCTACTATTTCCGGTATGCTTTTTGTGCCTTCTACTGTGAAGACAGATACAAAATATTTGTTTAACGTCTCTGCCATTTCCTTATTCCCCATTATAATTTCTCCTGTCTCTGCCTCTAAGGAACCCACATTTATTTTCGCTAATCTCTTCCTTTTTATATACTTGTAGAAGCTCTTACAATCTGTTTTTATATTTCTTGCTAATTTACTCTCATTCTATTTTCGCACTCTTTATCAATTTCTTGGTCATCCGTTGCTGAATTCTAAAATCCTCCCAATCCTCAGGTTTAATACTCTTTTTGACAACATTGTAAGCCTCTTTTAATCTAATACTATCCTTAACTTCTCCAGTTAGCCAGGGTTGGACCACTTTTCCAGTGGAGGTTTCATTCCTCAAAGGAATGTATATTCATTGAGAATTATAAATTATTTCTTTAGATGTTTGCTATTGCTTACCTACCATCATATATATTAATCTAATTTCCCAATCTACTTCAGCCAACTCACCCCTCACATCTCTGTAATTGGTTTTGTTTAAATTTAAGACCTTAGTTTCGGACAAACACCATATGAAATACTATCATATTATGATTACTCTCCCCAGAGAATCCTTTACTATACAAAAATACTGTGGCTACAAGAGCAGGTCAGAGGCTGGATATTCTGTGGCGAGTGTCACACTGTTGGTTCCCCAAAGCCTTTCCATCATCCAGAAGGCACAAGTCAGGAGTGTGATGGGATACTCTCCACTTGCCTTGATGAATGCAGCTCCAACAAAACTCAAGAAGCTCAACACCATCCAGGACAAAGCAGCCCGTTTGATTCGCACCCCATCCACCTCCTTAAGCATTCACTCCCTCCACCACCGCTGCACCATGGTCGCAGTGTGTACCATCTACAAGATGCACTGCAGCAACCCGCCAAGGCTTCTTCGGCAGCACCTCCCAAACCCGCGACCTCTACCACCTAGAAGGACAAGGGCAGCAGGCGCATGGGAACACCATCACCTCCAAGTTCTCCTCCAAGTCACACACCATCCTGACTTGGAATTATATCGCCGTTCCTTCCTCGTCGCTGGGTCAAAATCTTGGAACTCCCTCCCTAACAACACTGTGGGAGTATCTTCACCACAGGGACTGCAGCGGTTCAAGAAGGCGGCTCACCACCACCTTCTCGAGGGCAATTAGGGATGGGCAATAAATGCTGGCCTTGCCAGCGATGCCCGCATTCTATGAAGAAATTTTTTAAAAATTACTAATTAACCCTGTCTCATTGCACAATTTTAGATCTAAAATAGCCTGTTCCCTACCAGGTTCCTCAACTATGCAACCTATTTTAACCCTTTTACCTTTAGTACTGCACTGGGAGTATCAGCCTAGAAATTTGTGCTAAAATATCTGGAGTGGGGCTTGTACTTGGAAGCTTCTGACTCTGAGGCGGGAGTGCTGCCCACTGAGCCACTGTCGAGCACACCAGGTGTGTAACTCCCAGCAAGTAAGAGGGGTTAAAAAAAGGCTTCAGCTCCAGTGATAACAAGACTTTGGCAGCGGCAAAATGACCAGCCTTCATTTTTAGAAAAACAATTCTGGTAAATTCACTTTGAAAGACAAACACTTTATTGCAGTTGGAGATGAGACTTTGTTAAAGATCACGCGAGGGGACAGATGTGTCACGTCAGAAGCTTCTTGTTCGGGGGCTTCAAAGTAAGAGTTTTGGAACAAGGAAATTGAATGGAAAATGATCAACACACCAGAGCTTGAGGCTGTAATGTACATCATTCCTATCAGCGACACTGCATCCACCTTATGGCAAATATACCTCGCTGAATAATGAGGTGGTGCATTTCTCGAATGCTTCCATCTTATTCAGCTTCCAGGGTAATGCGCTTTCTTAAAAAAAAGAAAATGTAATACTGTACGCTTTGACGCAGGAAGCTGACTCTTATTTATTATGTACAGATGCCAGACTATAATTGTTTTTGGAAATTGGTTTTTGGATATTTCTGGAGTCTTTACGCACCCTAATTAAGTAATATTCCATTACGTCACAATCCGCAATAGCGTCAGGGCAGAGCATGGTGTAATACATCGTACCAGTATAGCTACAAATCTGAGCCCTGCATTGAGAAGGTTGTGAAAGTGGATAGAATATTAGTTGGACATTAAGCACAAGTCATCCAACCTTACAGCACAGGCGGAGGACATTCGGCCCATCGTGCCTGTGCCGGCTCTTTGAAAGAGCAATCCGATTAGTCCCACTCCCCCCCTGCCCTTTCCCCATAGCCCTGCAAATTTCTCCTTTTCAAGTATATATCCCAAATTCCCCTTTTCGAAATTTATTATTGAATCTGCTTCCACCGCCCTTTCAGGCAGCGCATTCCAGATCACAACAACTCACTGCGTAAAACAAAAGTTTCCTTATGCCGCCTCTGGAGTTTTATATGTTATGTGTGAGTGGGAATTGGTGCCGAGCAGGGTGTGGGTGGTGGGGGGTCATAGAATGAGTCGAAGTTTTCACACAGAGAAGCTTGGGAGGAGCATGATGGAGAATTTGGGCCTCATGGTTCGGAAGAGAATTTCAGCGGTGGAGGGAGTGAGTTCGGGATGATGGTGGGCGATGTTATGGAGGTGGACATGGGATTTGAAGCTCAGCAGAGAATGAAACAGGAAACTGAGGGCGCACACTGCTCGTGAGAGAGAGAGAGAGAATTAGTGCCGAGGGTTTGGTTTTGTCGACATTAAAATCCTGGCTCGTTTGCAACTCGATGTTTGGGTGGTGAGATAGGAACATAGGACCAGGAGTCGATCATCCAGCCCCTCGAGGCTGTTCCGTCAGTATAGCACAGTAACAGCATGTGGCTCATTTACCGAGGGAGCCATTGGAGACACGAAGGGCCTTCTTTACAGTTGCTGTTTCCGCTGGAAGTACTTTTGAGATCAAGGGTCAACAGGTGGTCAACCCCTAACCAAAGACCGACATCTGAGTGTTCCATGACGTATAACCGAGTTATAGATGTCAACTGTGGCTCAGTTGGCAACACTCTTGTCTCTGAGTCAGATTATAAGAACACATGAATCAGGAGTTGGCCGTACGGCCCCTCGAGTCTGCCCCGCCATTCAATAAGATCATGGCTGATCATCGACCTCAACTCCACTTTCCCACCCCAATCCCCATATCCCTTGATTCCAAAAATCCAAGAAGGTTGTGGGTTCAGGTCCCACTTCAGAGACTTGAGCATATAATCTAGGCTGACACTCCCAGCGCAGTGCTGAGGGAGCGCTGCGCTGTCAGGGGGTGCCGTCTTTCGGATGAGACGTTAAACCGAGGCCCCCATCTGCCCTCTTGTGTGGACATTAAAGATCCCAAGGCCACTACTTGGAAGAAGAGCAGGGGGAGTTCTCCCCGGTGTCCTGCGCCAATATTTACCCCTCAAACAACATCACAAAAACAGATTATCTGGTCATTATCACATTGCTGTTTGTGGGAGCTTGCTGTGTGCAAATTGGCTGCCGTGTTTCCTACATTACAACAGTGGCTCCACTTCAAAAAGTACTTTGTTGGCTGTAAAGTGCTTTGGGATGTCCTGAAGTTTTGAAAGGCGCGATAGAAATACAAGTTCTTTCTTTACTGAGCTGTGGCAGGTTTACTTTGCTGTGAAGTAGCCTTTCCCAGATCACGCACTGTCTTCTGTAAGCGCGGCTACACCGCGTCTGACTTTCAATTTCAGGAAATGTAAACAGTTCTTTTTTTTTATTGCTGATCCCTCTGAGCATCTTTGTGATTGCCAACAACTCGACTGTCAGTTCAAGACAGAACTGCAGTCACTTCGCAAAATTGTTTTCTCTCCATCCTGTCAGATTTATCTGCTTTTTTCCCCCCTTCCAGCACTAAACGCTTTATTAGTTTATATTGTCTTTTAGCTGCGGGATTGTTTGTGAAGAGAAACAGTTCTGAAAACTATAACCTACAAGAACGAGCAACAAATACCAATTTAAAGGACCTCTGGTGTTATTGATAATAATTGAGGTAGAGACTCTAAGGAAAATATAAACTATAAGAGTCCCATTTTCATCCAAACGCCTTCAGATGTTATAATCTGATAGCTTTCTTCACCATTTTTGTTCATTTAATATTTACCAAATAATCTCCTCCTATTTTAAAGGGGGTGCAGGAACAGAGAGGCCTGGGGGTTCACATACACAAATTATTGAAGGCGGCAGGCTAAGTTGATAAGGCTGTTGAAAAGCATACAGGAACCTGGTCCTTATAAATAGAGGCAGAGAATACAAAAACAAACCTTTATCAATCACTGGCTAGGCCCCAGCTGGAGTATTATGTCCAATTTCTGGGCACCGCACTTTAGGAAGGATGTCAAGCCCTTGGAGAGGGTGCAGAGGAGATTTGCCAAAATGGCACCAGGGATGAGGGACTTCAGTTATCTGGAGAAACTGGGATTGTTCTCCTTAGAGCAGAGAAGGTTAAGGGGAGATTTAATAGAGGCGTCCAAAATTATGAGGAGTTTCGACAGAGTAAATAAGGAGAAACTGTTTCCAGTGGCAGGAGGGTCGTTAACCAAAGGAAACAGATTGAAGGTAATTGGCAAAAGGACCTCAGCCTTGATTTAACATCTCATCCAAAAGACGGCACCTCTGACAGTGCAGCACCCCCTCAGTACTGGTACTGAAGAGTCAGCCTAGAATTTGTGCCCAAGTGCCTGGACTGGGATGTGAACCCACCACCATCTGACCTCTGAGGTGAGAGCGCTTCCCATTGAGCCACAGCTGACACCAAATATGGAATTCAAGAACTTGCTTCTACTCAGTGGAGGAGAAATGCAATACTGAGTGGGTCGACAGAAAAAAGATTTGAATGTTAGTGTGATTTACGATGAGGCACAACTCACAGTCCCTCTGGTTGCAGCACATAGAATCATAGAATAGTGCAGCACAGGAGGAGGCCATTCGGCCCATCGAGTCTGTGCCGGCTCTTTCGAAGAGCAATCCGGTCAGTCCCACTCTCCCGCTCTTTCCCCATATCCCTGCAATTTTTTCTCCTTCAAGTATTTATCCAATTCCCTTTTGAAGGCTACTATTGAATCTGCCTCCACCACCCTATCAGGCAGCGCATTCCAGATCCTAACCACTCGCTGCGTAAAAAAGTTTTCCTCACGTCGCCTCTGGTTCTTTTGCCAATCACCTTAAATCTGTGCCCTCTGATTCTCGACCCTTCAGCCATTGGAAACAGTTTCTCTTTATTTACTCTATCTAAAACCTGCATGATTTTGAAACACCTCTATCAAACCTCCTCTTCGCCTTCTCGGCTCCAAGGAGAGCAACCTCAGCTTCATAATGGGATTAGTAAAAGTCTTGTGATAAAGACATCTGTCTCGGATTGTTGATATCTCCTCTCTGGGTAGGACCAGCCTGCTGCTTGGAAACCATTAACAAGGGAATTCATATTTGCTAATCCTGTTGCTGAGTAGAATTAATCAGGAATATTCTCTCGTTAAAATTTGAAGACCTATGATTAGACCATTCCAAATTGTTGCTGCAAGTTATATTCTGATTTGCGATGGGGAAGTATTTTCCACTTGTTTTTCCGGTAAGGCTGAGGAGGCATTGTATTTGTTAATGGTAATTTCGTGCCATTCTCAATGCTTGCTTATGGCTCCAAAGAATCTTTTGATTAATTGATGCGAAGGTAATGTCATACGGCTAAATCAGGATTAAAACCACGGGGTAAATATTCAATGTAAATATAGTCAGTGCAAAAATCTGACGTATGGTCCAAAAAAATTCCAATACGTACAACAACAACTTGCATTTATATAGAAACATAACATAGAAGATAGGAGCAGGAGTAGGCCCTTCGAGCCTGCTCCGCCATTCAATGAGATCATGGCTGATCATCCAAGTTCAGTACCCTGTCCCTGCCTTCTCCCCATATCCCTTGATCCCTTTAGCCGTAAGAAATATATCCAACTCCTTTTTGAATATATTTAATGAACTGGCCTCCACCGCCCTCTGTGGCAGAGAATTCCACAGGTTCACCACTCCCTGGGTGAAGAAATTCCTCCTTATTTCACTCCTAAATGGCTTACCCCTTATCCTTAGACTATGACCCCTGGTTCTGGACTCCCCGACCATCATAAACATCCTTCCTGCATCTAGTCTGTCCAGGCCTGACAGAATTTTATAAGTTTCGATGAGATCCCCTCTCAATCTTCTAAACTCCAGTGAGTATAAGCCCAATCGACACAATCTCTCCTCATACGCCATTCCTGCCATCCCAGGTATCAGCCTGGTGAATCTTTGCTGCACTCCTTCCATGGCAAGAACGTCCTTCCTCAGGTAAGGCGACCAAAACTGCACACAATACTCAAGGTGCGGTCTCACCAAGACCCTGTACAACTGTAGCAAGACATCCTTGTTCCTGTACTCGAACCCTCTTGCTACGAAGGCCAACATACCATTTGCCTTCTTAAGCACCTTTAACGTAGTAAAACGTCCCAAGGCGCTTCGCATGAGCGTAATAAAGGTAAGTGTGATGTGGTACATTTTGGTAGGAAAAATAAGGAGGCCACATACTCCTTGGAAAATAAGAATCTAAATGTTGTACAGGTGTAAAGGGATCTGGAGTACAAATACACAAATCACTAAAAGTAACGACGCAGGTTAATAAGGCCATTAAAAAAAAGCAAACAAAGCACTGGGGTTCATTTCTAGAGGGCTAGAATTGAAAAGCAGAGAAGTGATGTTAAACTTGTATAGAACCTTGGGTAGACCTCACTTGGGAGCACTGTGGACAGTTCTGGTCTCCATATTATAAAAATGATGATATAGAGGCACTGGAGAGGGTGCAAAAAAGATTTACTAGAATGATGCCAGAGCTGAGACGTTATACCTATCAGGAAAGATTGAACAGCCTGGGGCTCTTTTCTCTAGAAAAGAGAAGACTGAGGGGGTGACCTGATCGAGGTCTATCGGATTATGAAAGGGTTTGATAGGGTGGACGTAGAGAAGGTATTTCCACTTGTGGGGGAGACCAGAACTAGGGGCCGTAAATATAAGATAGTCACTAATAAATCCAACAGGGAATTCAGGAGAAACTTCTTTACCCAGGGAGTGGTGAGAATGTGGAACTCGCTACCACAGGGAGTGGTTGAGGTGAATAGTATAGATGCATTTAAGGGGAAGCTGGATAAACACATGAGGGAGAAAGGAATAGAAGGATATGTTGATAGTATTAGACAAAGAGGGGTGGGAGGAGGCTCGTGTGGAGCATAAACACCGACATGGATCAGTTGGACCGAATGGCCTGTTTCTGTGCTGTAAATTCTATGTAATATTATGTAATACTGTGTAATCAGACAAGATTTGACACCGAGCCACATAAAGAGATATTAAGACAGGTGACCAAAAGCTTGGTCAAAGAGGTAGGTTTTAAGGAACGACTTAAAGGAGGAGAGGCGGAGAGATTTAAGGAGTTAATTCCAGAGCTTGGGGCCTAGGCAGCTGAAGGCAAAGCCACCAATGATGGGTTGATTAAAATCGGGGATGCGCAAGAAGCCAGAATTGGAGGACGCAGGGATCTCGGCGGGGTGGGGGGGGGGGGGGCGGTGTGGTTGTGGGACTGGAGGAGGTTACAGAGATAGGGAGGGGCGAGGCCATGGAGAGATTTGAAGACTAGTATGGGAATTTTAAAATTAAGGCATTGCTGGACTGTGAGCCAATGTGCTTGCCAGTGTTTCTGCACTGACAGAGATTGTCGTCTTCTCTCCCCCCCCCCCACCCACCACACTCCACCCCCCACCCCCGATGATACCACCTTTAATGGGGGAGTTATTAATATGGCATGCAATCAGTGTGCTGTTAAATAATGTTAACACTGTAGATCACAGGACTAGAAGTAGTGAAGGCACATTTGGAATGAAATCTGTCAGAGCACGCAGTTTAAATCACCCAGCCTCATCACCCAGCCAGGCTTGATATACAATTAAAGATTATGATAACACCTCACACAATTATGTAAGATAAAAAAAATCACTGCTTACGCTAAGCTGACGGTGCTGTACTCCATAGTGTCTTTTTGTCTGTCTGTCTGTCTTTCAAATATTAAAAGTATTGCATATAGTGTGCACTTCCTATAAGTATCACACTCAGTTCCCGTCACACTTTCCCCCAACGCACTTTGTTGATAAGACCCCTACTGTTATGAAATGGCATATCTTCGCACTTAATCGTGAGCAATGCCAAGGGAGGTCATTGTGCAGGTCCTTCACCCATGAAAATGTCAAATGTATTGCAAAAAAAGAGATAGAAAGCCTGTCACTTCCTGCTGGGTTTTCTTATCCCGGCCCCGGGAGTCAGGGCGAAGCAGTTTTCAATCTGCAGAATTGGTTTCCTCAGTTAACCTCTAACTGACCTCGGAGTGTATCTCGTCAGACCACTTCGCTACGGGAAGTACTTGGGGCACTGCTCTTAAAGGGACAGGCCAGGCTAAACACGGCTCCGTCTTAGCCAAGCATCACAACGGTGCCCCGGGCCCTAGTTTAAACCACGAACAACATTGCAGGAGCGTAATTAATTATATATGAAAATATTTCCATTTAATATGGCTTTGATTGATAAAAGATTCTGTTCTGACGTGGTCTGAATGCACATTATTGAGTGTATTTATGGATTTCACCAGTCTTGAGAGAAAGAGATGGTACCAAGGTTAGCCACCGAGGTGACTCCAGGTGGCTTGCTTTTATTTATTAAAAGTAAGATTTTGGGGTGACTCAATTGAGGTTCCCGGGCGGAGGGATTGACAAAGTCGATCCAAGTGAACTGTTCACTTTGGTAAACAGTTCGAAAGCCAGGAGACTCAACATACTCTTCAACATTAGCAACCTTCTGGGGAACTTCATAGAGGAGAGAGACAGACTGAACGGTAGAGGACTGAAGAGAGAAACAGACAATGAAGTACTTTTTGAAGTGTTGTCACTGCTGTAATGTAGGAAACACAGCAGCCAATCTGCACACAGCAAGCTCCCACAAACAGCAGTGTGATAATGACCAGATCATCTGTTTTAGTGATTTTGGTTGAAGGCTGAATATTGACCAGGATACTGGGGAGAACTCCCCATCCTGCTCTTCTTTGAAATAGTGCCATAGGATCTGTTACGCACACCTGAGAGGACAGACGGGGCCTCGATTTCACATCTCATCCAAAAGACGGCACCTCCGACAGTGCAGCACTCCCTCAGTACTGCACTGGGAGTGTCAGTTTAGATTATGGGCTCAGGTCTCTGGAGTGGGACTTGAACCCACAACCTATATATATTTACTATACTGCAGTAGATATCTACCATGGTAAGTTATGAAACTGAGTTCAATACATCTGGTCATTTGTAGGCCAGCACTAGAAAAAAGTGACCATGAAAGCTGGTTCACTAATGTCCTTCAGGAAAGGAAATCCGCCAACCCTACGGAGTCTGGCCTACATGTGACTCCATTCCCACACTATGCGGTTGACTCTTAATGACTCCAGGGCAACTAGGGATGGGCACAAAAAGCTACCTTGCCAGTATCACCCTCATCCTCGGAACAGGAGTGGGCAATTCAGCCCCTTGAGCCTGTCCCGCCATTCAATTAGATCATGGCTGCTCTGTACCTCAACCCCATTTATCCGCCTTAGCTCCATATCCCGTGATACCCTTACCTAACAAAAATCTATCAATCTCAGCCGTGGAAGTTTCAATTGACCCCCCGGCATCCACAGTATTTCTGGAGGAAGGGAGTTCCAGATTTCCACTCCCCTTTGTGTGAAGAAGTGCTTCCTGACATCACCCCTGAACGACCTGGCTCTAATTTTAAGGTTATGCCCCCCTTGTTCTGGACTCCCCCCACCCGAGGAAATAGTTTCTCTCGACCAACCCTATCAACTCCTATCTGCTTCACTCCCGCTCTGATCTCTCTGTCCTCGGGCTATTGCATTGTTCCAATGAAGCTCAACGTAAGCTCGAGGAACAGCACCTCATCTTTCGATTGGGCACTTTGCATCCTGCCGGACTCAACATTGAGTTCAACAATTTCAGATAATTATCCCTGCCCCCATTTTTCATGCTGTATGATTTTTGCCATTCCCATTTGCAATATTTTATATTTCTTGCCTCTTACAAAAGTACAGGATGTTCTTTCAATTCCTTCCTCCCCTCCTAAACCCCCCCCCATCTCTGCACCTGCTTAATATCTGTTACATCTCCAGCTTTTTCCAGTTCTGATGAAGGGTCCCAGACCTGAAACGTTAACTCTGTTTCTCTCTCCACGGATGCTGCCTGGCCTGCTGAGTGTTTCCAGCATTTGCTGTTGTTATTTCTATCAAATCCCTTTATCATTTTCAACACCTCAAGAAATAATTCAACATAAAAAATTACAGTAAACTTCCATTTTCCCCCAGCGACTCAACGCAATTACTTCAGTGATACTTTGCCACAAAACCATTAGTCACTGAACAGCTGGAGTGAGATCCTTTTCTGCATGGGTGGCCCAGTCTCGAGAGTTTACCGCTGCTGGGCTGAATACTATAAAGCTGAAGTACTCAGTCCTCAGAGAATCTGTGCACTGTCAAGAAAGTCTGGTGAGCTTCTTGGATAACAGGATTCAGATCTCCAAAAGACCAAGGCACCCTTTAGAATGCAATCAATGACCATAGGAGGAACAGTTTATCTTGGTAGAAGCATATTCTCATATAAAAGATGAAGTGTTACATAGAATTACAGCGAATTTACAGCACAGAAACAGGCCATTTGTCCCAACTGGTCCGTGCCGGTGTTTATGCTCCACACGAGCCTCCTCCCACCCCTCTTCACCTCACCCCATCAACATATCCTTCTATTCCCATCTCCCTCCGGTACTCACCTAGCTTCCCCTTAAATGCCTCTAATCTATTCGCCTCAACCACTCCCTCTGGTAGCGAGTTCCACATTCTCACCACTCTCTGGGTAAAGAAGTTTCTCCTGAATTCCCTATTGGATTTATTAGTGACTATCTTATATTGATGGCCTCTAGTTCTGGTCTCCCCCACAAGTGGAAACATCTTCTCTACGTCTACCCTATCAAACCCCTTCATAATTTTCTAGAGAAAAGAGCCCCAGCCTGTTCAATCTTTCCTGATAGGTATAACCTCTCAGTTCTGGTATCACCCTTGTGAATCTTTTTGGAACCTTCTCAAGTGCTTCTACATCCCTTTGGTAAATATGGAGATCAGAACAGTGCACGGTACTCCAAGTGTGGTCTAACCAAGGTTCTACACAAGTTTAACATAACTTCTCTACTGTTGAATTCAACCCCAGGCTGTTCAGACTTTCCTGATAGTTATAACCTCTATTAAGCCCTTCCTTTATCTCTTCCAGCCAGGAGTAATCCCATTAAAAGTTACGGTGCTGTGCCATGTCAGATTTTGATGTTTCAGCTTAAAACAAATATGCCGCATATCTTTGCTTACCTGATAAACCTCCCACATCCATTTTCTTCAGGTTCTTTGCCTCCAGGATCACCACAGTCAATTTTCCAGCAGTTGGCACATAGCGAAGAGAGAAACAAATGTCACCCAGCTTCTCCTGCTGTGAACGCAAATCAACAGGGCAGACACGGGTTTTAGACTCAGATAAATGAATGTCCTATCGATGTAATTGCTCAACTGCACCACCCACCGCAACGCGATCATGGCCAGATAATCTGTGTTAGTGAAATAACAACAGAAAATGCTGGAAAAACTCAGCAGGCCAGGCAGCATCCGTGGAGAGAGAAACAGAGGTAACGGCCCAGAAATTCGGGTCGGGGGCTTCCCGCGGGTGCAAGCCCCCGACCTGCACTCACCTAGTGCGCCGGCCGTTGAGCTGTGGGCCCGCGTGGGATTCCGATCCTGGGCCTCCTCCAACTGCCGGCGCGCTGTGCTCGCGTATCCCAGGGGCGCAGTTAGTTCGATGCGTCCCCTGGGATCACGTGGGCCATGGAGAGCCAATGGTAGCAGGGAATCTCCATTCATAGATTTGACAGGAAGACCTGTCAAATCCATGAATTAGAGATCAGCCCCAAAACATCACTAAAACTTCAAATACATTTTTTTTAAATCACATTTTTAAAATAACTATAAATTACATAAAATAACTATTATAAACAATTTAAATTTTTGAAAAAATTAATCACAGTTTCTAACGTGGCTAAAAATAAACTTACCTTTCTTTAAAGTATTTAAAAATAATAAACCTGTGGAAAAAATGTTTTAATTTAACTTAATTCACCACTTACCTTGTTAAAAGCAGGCCTTGCGGCTACTTTTTGCAAGCATAGCTGCTGGAGACTTACCCTCCCGGAGAAACCTGCAAACAAACTGGAAGTTCCAGGCGTACGCGCTGCCTCACGCGTTCGACCTGTGAACCCCTTCCTTTAAGGGAACGGAAGTTCCGGTTTCCCGCGCATGCGCAGTGCATGCATGAAACCGGCACTTTCATTGGGCCTACGCGTGAGTACCCAACGTGTACTCACCCGTGGGGACCCGAAGTTCTGGCCCAACGTTAACGTTTCAGGTCTGGGACCCTTCATCAAGATTCACAAGGGTGATACCAGAACTGAGAGGTTATATCTATCAGGAAAGATTGAACAGGCTGGGGCTCTTTTCTCCAGGAAATTATGAAGAGGTTTGATAGGGTAGACGTAGAGAAGATGTTTCCACTTGTGGGGAGTCCAAAACTCAATTTTTTGGAGTTTGGAGAAGCCCAGCAACGGAACTATACGCACCTTGGGAGCCCTCAGCTAAGTGCGTAGATTTTCTTCCAGATCGGAGGCTTCTGCACGCATGAAGCCACCGATTGGAAAATACGGCCCATTGAACGGCAATGTTGGTTGAGGGATAAATAAATATTGGTCCCAGGACACCGGGGAGAACTCCCCTGCTCTTCTTCGAAATAGTGCCACAGGATCTTTTACGTCCGCCTGAGAGAGCAGACGGGGCCTCGGTTTAACGTCTCGTCTGAAGGACGGCACCTCCGACGGTGCAGCGCTCCCTTGTAAGTGGGGAACTGGCTTTATGCATATCTTGTGTTACATGCGCGCCACCTGGCAAAATGCTGCACGACTCTCGGCCTTTACAAACAAAAGGGAGCTCCCAAAAAAAAAGGCGACAGAAATTCACGTTCAGTTTAATTTTACTGAACGGCTGAAACAAGCCAATCAAATGTCACAGCAGAGAAACACTGTGCACAGCTCACTAAATCAGTCTGTGATCATCTCTACTCTCACGTTGGGTGGTCACGGCAACCAAAGATGAACATGGGAAGCGCACAGAAGATCTCATAATGTGAACCTGAATTGTCCTGAGTCCCGTTCACCCATCACCCTCTTGTGCTCGCCGACCCTCATTGGCTCCTGGTCCAGCAACGCCTCAATTTTAAAATTCTCACGCGATAGCAAAATACTGCAGATGCTGGAAATCCGAAATAACAACAGAAAACGCTGGAAAAACTCAGCAGGCCAGGGCAACATCCGTGGAGAGAGAAATAGAGTCAACGTTTCAGGTCGAAACCCTACTTCAGAACTGAGAAAAAAAGGCAGAAAATGAAACAGATTAAAAGGCAGTTTGGGGGTTGGGAAATAGGGGAGGGGATGAAAGAAGAGACATTAAGAGATATTCAAGGTGAGACGAGATGGTAATAGGACAGGTAAAGAAACAAACAATGGCTCTAGATGAAGTGTGAAATGCGCTGGCAGAGTGAGAGACAATATCGAGTTCAACAATTTCAGATCATAACCTTGGCCCCTATTATACTTTCATATTTTTTATCCACACTTTTGGTTTGTGCCTTTCCCTTGTTTCTCTCTCCCACATGGCAGCTGTCTCTCACTCTGCCAGCGCATTTCACACTTCATCTAGAGCCATTGTCTGTTTCTTTACCTGTCCTATTACCATCTCGTCTCACCTTGAATATCTCTTAATGTCTCTTCTTTCATCCCCTCCCCCATTTCCCAGCCCCCAAACTGCCTTTTAATCTGTTTCATTTCCTGCCTTTTTTTTCTCAGTTCTGACGAAGGGTTTCGACCTGAAACTTTGACTCTGATTCTCTCTCCACGGATGTTGCCTGGCTGGTGAGTTTTTCCAGCGTTTTCTGTTGTTATTTAAAATTCTCATCCTTGTTTTCAAATCCCTCCATGGCCTCGAACCCACCGCCTCCCCCAATTTGCAGCCAATTTGCACGCAGCAAGCTCCCACAAACACCAATGAAATGGACAACTGTTGAGGGATAAACATTGGCCAGGACACTAGGGAGAACTCTCCTGTTCTTTTTTGAATAGTGCCACAGGATCTTTTACGTCCACCTGAGAGAGCCTCGGTTTAACGTCTCATCTGAAAGACGGCACCTCCGACAATGCAGCGCTCCCTCAGTACTGCACTGGGAGTGTCAGCCTGGATTATGTGCTGAAGTCTCTGGAGTGGAACTTAAACCCACAACCTTTTGAGTCGAAGGCGAGAGTGCTACCCACTGACGCCAATGGTGGAGCGATGAAAATCGGAGATGCGCAAGAGGCCTATAAGGTGCTATATAAAGTTCTTTCTTATAGTATCAGGTTTATATTGCTCTAAGATAAGATCGGATACGGTGGTGTAGTGGTTATATTACTGGACGAGTAATCCAGGGAACGTGAGTTCACAGTCCCACCACAGCAGTTTGAGAATTTGTATTCAATTAAAACAAATCTGAAAAAATAAAAATCTGGTATGAGTAGAAAAAAGTGACCAGGAAGCTATCGTAATGTCCCTTTAGGGAAGAATACCTACCGGTCTGGCCTATATATGACTCCAGACCTACAGCAATGTGGTTGACTCTTAACTGCCCTCTGAAATGGCCTAGCAAACCCCTCAGTATCAAATCTGGGCAACGAGGGATGACACACCCTGAGAATTAATAATAAAGTAGATGGAACATCTGAATTTAATGCTAGAGGTCCCAAACTAAACCTTTGCACAAGACCCCCACAAAGCAAACTGTTACCAGAGGCCAGTCCGCCAATTTTCCTCATCCTTCCACATTAACTAGATATTTCTCTCTGTCTTTCTCTTTTACTCTCTCATTTTTGTCTCTCTCTCTTTCTCTTTCCATCTATCTCTTTCTCTCTTTCCTCCCCACTCTCTCTTTCTCTTTAACTGTCCCTTTCTGTCTCTCTTTCTCTTTCTGTTTCCCTTTCTCTCTCCTGCTCTCTCCTCCTCCTCTCTCTCACTCTTCCCTTCTCTCGTCCACTCCCTCTCTCCCTCCCTCTTTTCTCTTTCCCTCTATCTATCTCTCTTCGCCTCCCTCTCCCTCCTTTCTCTCTCTCTTCCCTCTCTATCTCGTTCCCCTCTCTCTCTCTTCACCTCCCTCCCTCCTTCCCTCTCTATCTCTCTTTATCTCTCTCTTGTTCCCCCTCCCACTCTCTCTCCCTCTTTTCTCTTTCTCTTTCCCTCTATCTCTCTTCCCCTCCCTCCCCCTTTCTCTCTCTCCGTCCCTCTTTCCCTTTCCCTCTCTATCTCTCTTTATCTCTCTCTCATTCCCCTTCTCTCTCCCTCTCTCCCTCTCCCTCTCCCCCTCCCCCTCCCCCTCCCTCTCTCTCTCCTTGAATTGCCCGCAGTCTGTTGAGAAACTCCAATGGTCCCATCTCATAGAAACATAGAAGATAGGAGCAGGAGTAGGCCATTCGGCCCCTCGAGCCTGTTCCGCCATTCAATGAGATCATGGCTGATCATCCAAATTCAGTACCCTGTCCCTGCTTTCTCCCCATATCCCTTGATCCCTTTAGCCTTAAGAAATATATCCAACTCCTTCTTGAATATATTTAATGAATTGGCCTCTACTGCCTTCTGTGGTAGAGAATTCCACAGGTTCACCACTCTCTGGGTGAAGAGAGTCCTCATTCTATGTTGTCACTCGGCTCACTCACTTTGCTCTCGGCTGGCTTACATTTCTCAATGTCACGCCAGGCTTGTGCAGGCTCTTGCATGAAACAAAATTAATTTTTGTCATAGAGCTATGTTAATAATACTGCCCCTGACAACAAGGATGTGATCTGAACTATAGCCTGTCAGGATGCCTTTGAGTGATTGAACAGAGTGATTGTAAAAATGCAAAATGAAATTCAACCTGAGAGGTTCATTAATAATAAGACAAAAAAACAAGTAAGTGGATTTGCCTTTACATTACTGTCACTGGATTATATCACGACAGCACTGTATTTACAAACAGACACAAAAGGATCAACAATGCTCCACTTAGCTTATTAAGAGTTGGACACAATACTCCAACTGAAGCCTAACCGGTGATCTATCCTAACTCGCACCAAGTCCCGTTCACCCATCACCCCTGTACTTGCTGACCTACATTTGCTCCCGGTCCTACAACCCTCCGAGATCTCTGCGCTCCTCCAATTCCGGCCTCTTGCGCATCCCCCGATTTCCTTTGCTCCACCATTGGCGGCCGTGCCTTCAGCCGGCTGGACCCTAAACTCTGGAATTCCCTCCCTAAACCTCTCCGCCTCTCTCTCCTCCTTTAAGATGCCCCTTAAAACCCACCTCTGTTTTTGGTCACCTGTCCTAATATCTCCTTATGTGGCTTGATGTTCGATAAAGCTCCTGTGAAGCACCTTGGGACGTTTTACTATGTTAAAGGCGCTATATAAATGCAAGTTGTTGTTATAAAGGTTTAACATAACTTCCTTGCTTTGCACTCTATGGGGCCGATTTTAACTCGGGTGCGGGGAATTGTCGGGTTCCCCGAATTTGGTGTTTCCCACACGAATCTAAATGGGTGTGTGAGATTGATGCAATTTTAACTCATTTGGCCAATTGATTTCCAACGTGTGGGAACCCTTGGCAAATGAGTATTTCCAGTCAGAAAGTCGCATAATATGACGTCATTATTGCTGCTGCATTTAGGGTCTGCAACAAGCCTTGCTTCTTCTGCAGGCTGCCAACCTTTTGGCATTTGCTGATACACTGAGCTGGAAGCAGAATGGCAAGAGAAAGACTGAGGTCTGCACCCCGTTTTGACGACGTTGCCCTGCAGGCTTTAGTGGAGGGAGCAAGAGCTCACAAGGAGGTGCTCTTCCCTTCATCAGGGAGGAAGATGCCTCCCCAGCAAACAAAGGCTGCGTGGCTGCAAGTGGCAGAGGAGGTCAACTCCTTATCGGCTACCCGCAGAACCTGGATACAGTGCAGGAAGAGATTTCATGACCTTCAGCACGCTGGAAAAGTGAGTATGAAGTTCCCATCACTCTCAATCTGATCTCCATTGCCTCTCCTCACCAGCACTCAGCTTTAGCAATCTCTTCCTCCACATCCCACTTGACACTGACATCCATGCACCCTTACCCATTCCCTCTCTCTCTATGGTCACATTCAGCTAACTATTCAACTATGCAGCCCTCACACTCCCTATCACTCTGATGCTATGAAAACAACTGACAACACACAGGGAGGGCCTTTGGTCTTGCCACCTCACTCCATCTTTGTCTCCTTCTAAGCATCTATGCTATGGATTCTCTACACTCACTCCCTCATTCTCACTCAAACTCCACTTGTCTCCCTCATTGCAGGAAAAGAGAGCTCACAATAAAAGAGAACGAGCGAGGACAGGAGGAGGGACACCATCAGTCGCCCACCTCACCCCCTGGGAGGAGGCGGTCCTGGAGATCGTAGGACTGGAGGATGAGGCGCAAGTGGGGGGCGGACAGACGGGTGCATCACAGCAAGCTGGTGACAGAACAGTTTTCCATCTCTCTCATTGACATTGCCTGAGTCGCTGATAATGATTCTGAAGCTATAACAGATGGACCTATGATCATCTGCAATATGCAATGTACATGTAACCTTGACCTCACATCTCTAACTCTTTCCTTTACTCCCCCACAGGACCATTGAGACCCCACTGTCCAGGAGGAAGAGCCTGAGCTTCCAGACTCCTCAGAGGAATCTGCAACCTCTGAGGGCGCAGCGTCAGCAGAATTCAGCGCACCTAGCACCAGCACAGACACTCACACCTCGGTGGGATCTTCGGGACATAGAGTAGTGTTGTCACCTGGTGTATCACAGCTCACAAGTGAGCATCAGCAGATTGTGGAGACAGGGACAGCAGTGGAGAGTCCTAGTTGGAGGGCGCAGGACTCTGCCAGCTCGGCTCAGCTGCATGTCGACCCTCTGCCTCTGGGTCCATCCATAAGATCAGCGGGGCTGGAACTCCAGGAACAGATGCAGGAGTCTCTGGCAGGTTTTGTCTCCAGGGTCGATGTGAGTGTGGAGCGAATAGAGGAGTCCATAGCGAACATGAGCAGAGCCTTTGTGGAGTCATTGGTGCATGAACGCATCACCATGGAAAGGATGGCAACCTCCATGGAGGAGATAAGTCGCCAGGGTACGGAAAACATGGTGAGTGCTCATAATAGAATGACATCTCTTGAGGAGCAATGGGCATCTATTGAACAGAGAAACCAGACTTTCATGGAAGTCCTTCTGATAAGGGTCCCCATGGCCCCCTGATGTGCAACAAGGTGCTCTCAATCCACTTCCAAGCGCTGGCCCCTTCTGGCCTGTGCAGCTTCAGGTGGGTGAGCAGCAGCCTGGCGCTCCTGTTGCTGCTGCTGTTGTTCCTGGTTCTGCTGGTGCCGCGGCTGGTGCTCGAGCTCATCTAATGCCCAGAAGGGAAGGAAATAAATGGCTCCCATGCTTCTGGTATATGCCTCCGTTGAGGAAGCGCTGAGTGAAGGTGACGAGTGGGGTTTCCCAGGAGGTCACACTGGAGATGTGTGTGAGGCTCCAACCTTCCACAGGTGTGGTTAAGCCTGGTAAAAGTTGCCCCAGGCCTGAAACAACAAAGTCCTGCCACCTGCAAATGATGACTGATCAAATCTCCTCTTTAATGGTTGACCTGCAGCTGATAGTCAGCAAGCCAATAGTGCTCACGTCAGGTTTCACAGGCGTGATCCCTACCAGGCGTGTTTTACGTGGGAAAAGGGTTAAAAATGCAAGGGCCTGTTAAAATGGGATTATAAAGGCCAATTATTGCTGATTAAGGGCCTTAAAGACCAGTCCCGCCTGTTGGAGGCGGGACTGATTCGGGACCATCAGACACGCCTGGGTTAAAATGGCTCGGGGTCGGGAACCAGGCGGGGGGGGTCCCAACCCCCAGTTTTTGCGAATTTAACCCCCCACACGCCTCAAAGCCCGCCTCACGGCTGAGTTAAAATCGACCCCTATGCTTCTACTTATAAAGCCAAGCATCCCGAATGCTTTTTCTAATAGCCTTTTCAACTTGTCCTGCTACCTTCAGAGTTTTGATGGACTGTTGCTGCAAACAACAGTCATCCCACTGCTGCTACTGGACTGAACTGATTATCTAGGTCATGTGACCACTATTGGACTCCCTGCGAATTGTCATTAAACAAAACACTGACGCCGTCAAATTTCCTGAGCTGCCCGTAACGTAGGCACCCACAATGAAATGGCAAAGTCCTGTTTTGCCTGGCATTGTGTGTTTCCAGCCCAGTTGGAATCTCACTCTACTGAGGCCGTCAGGCAAAGTAAGAAAGAATTTGCATTTCTGTAGCGCCTTTCACGATTTCAGGACGTCCCAAAGCGCTTTACAGCCAAATCAAGTACTTATGAAGCGTAGTCACTGTTGTAATGTGGGAAACGCGGCAGCCAATTCACACACAGCAAGATCCCACAAACAGCAATGTGATAATGACCAGATAATCTGTTTTAGTGGTGCTGGTTGAAGGACATAATAAATAGGAAGCAGGAGTCGGCCATTCGGCCCCTCGAGCCTGCTCCGCCATTCAATAAGATTATGGCTGATCTTCGACCTCAACTCCACCTTCCCGCCCGATCCCCATATCCCTCGATTCCTCTAGAGTCCAAAAATCTATCGATCTCAGCCTTGAATATACTCAATGACTGAGCATCCACAGTCCTCTGGGGTAGAGAATTCCAAAGATTCACAAACCTCTGAGTGAAGAAATTTCTCTCATCTCGGTCCTAAATGGCCGACCCCTTATCCTGAGACTGTGACCCCTGGCTCTAGACTCCCCGGCCAGGGGAAACAACCTCTCAGCATCTACCCTGTCAAGCCCTCTAAGAATTTTGTATGTTTCAGTGAGATCACCTCTCATTCTTCTAAACTCCAGAGAATATAGGCCCAATTTACTCAATCTCTCCTCATAGGACAATCCCCCCACCCCAGGAATCAATCCAGTGAACCTTTGTTGCACCCTCGTTAAGGCAAGTATGTCCTTCCTTAGGTAAGGAGACCAAAACTGTGCACAGTACTCCAGGTGTGGTCTCACCAAAGCCCTATACTTCCTTTCTCTTATATGCTAACCCTCCTTGCAATAAAGGCTAACATACCATTTGTAGCATAAATATTGGCCAGGACACTGGGGAGAACTCCCCTGCTTTTCTTCAAAACAGTGGCATGGAATCTTTTATGTCCACCTGAGAGGGCAGATGGGGCCTCGGTTTTTAAAAATTTGTTTATGGGATGTGGGCGTCGCTGGCAAGGCCAGCATTTATTGCCCATCCCTAATTGCCCTTGAGAAGGTGGTGGTGAGCCGCCTTCTTGAATCGTGTGGTGAAGGTGCTCCCACAGTGCTGTTAGGGAGGGAGTTCCAGGATTTTTGACCCAGTGACGATGAAGGATCGGCCGATATATTTCTAAGCCAGGATGTTGTGTGACTTGGAGGGAAACTTGGAGGTGGTGGTGTTCCCATGCACCTGCTGACCTCGTCCTTCTAGGTGGTAGAGGTTGTGGGTTTGGGAGGTGCTGCCGAAGAAGCCTTGGCGAGTTGCTGCAGTGCATCTTGTAGATGGTACACACTGCAGCCACGGTGCGCTGGTCGTGGAGGGAGTGAATGTTTAAGGTGGTGGATGGGGTGCCAATCAAACGGGCTGCTTTGTCCTGGATGGTGTCGAGCTTCTTGAGTGTTGTTGGAGCTGCACTCATCCAGGCAAGTGGAGAGTATTCCATCACACTCCTGACTTGTGCCTTGTAGATGGTGGAAAGGCTTTGGGGAGTCAGGAGGTGAGACACTTGCCGCAGAATACCCGGCCTCTGACCCGCTCTTGTTGCCACAGTGTTTATGTGGCTGGTCCAATTAAGTTTCTGGTCAATGGTGACCCCCAGGATGTTGATGGTGGGGGATTTGGCGATGGTAATGGTTTAACGTCTCATCCGAAAGACGGCACCTCTGACAGTGCAGCACTCTCTCAGTACTGGCACCGGGAGTGTCAGCTTAGATTATGTGCTCAAATCTCCAGCGTGGGGCTCGAACCCACGACCTTCTGACTCAGAGGCGAGAGAGCGCTACCCACTGAGCCACAGCTGACACATACAATATACAGTATTCAGTGAAATCAAACCCTTCCGTTGACAACACGAGGCACAGTCACACAACTCTGCCATATGCCGTCCTCTGTCATGGCACCTACCATCAACCGAAACAATACAAAATGGGTAGTTTGTCAGAAACAAAGTATAAATACTCTCTGCACCTGTATATATTCCGTACAGCGACCCCGGGATATATTCCGTACAGTGACCCTGGTATACATTCTGTACAGTGACCCCGGCATATATTCCGTACAGTGACCCCGGTATATATTCCATATACAGTGGCCTCGGTATATATTCCATACAGTGACCCCGGTATATATTCCATACAGTGACCCCGGTATATATTCCATACAGTGACCCCGGTATATATTCCATACAGTGACCCTTGTGTATATTCCATACAGTGACCCCGGTATATATTCCGTACAGTGACCCCGGTATATATTCCATACAGTGACCCTGGTGTATATTCCATACAGTGACCCCGGTATATATTCCATATACAGTGGCCCCGGTATATATTCCATAAAGTGACCCCGGTATATATTCCGTACTTGACCCCGGTATATATTCCGTACTTGACCCCGGTATATATTCCATATACAGTGGCCCCGGTATATATTCCGTACAGTGACCCCGATACATACGAAGGACCGTGTGTCCTGGCGGTCACTGAGACTTGGCTCACAGTTTTAAAAAATTCATTCATGGAATGTGGGCGTCGCTGGCAAGGCCGGCATTTGTTGCCCATCCCTAGTTGCCCTCGAGAAGGTGGTGGTGAGCCACCTTCTTGAACCGCTGCAGTCCGTGGTACTTCTTTGTAGTGGTTTGGTACAACTGAGTGTCTCGCTGGGCCATTTCAGAGGGCAATTAAGAGTCGACCACATTGCTGTGGGTCTGGAGTCACATATAGGCCAGACCGGGTAAGGACGGCAGATTTCCTTCCCTAAAGAACATTACAATCCAGTAGTTTCTTGGTCACCATGACTGATACTAGCTTTTTATTCCAGATTTATTTAAATAACTGAATTTAAATTCCCCAGCTGCCGTGGTGGGATTTGAACTTGTGTCTCCGGATCATTAGTCCAGGCCTCTGGTACCGTACCCCCATAGTGGTGACTTGTTCTGTAGCCTTCCTGCCTGGCTGTACTTTCCACCCCCCTGCCCCATCCAAACCATCACAGTGGCAGTGTGGCCTTTATCACCAAAATCACACCTTGGTCTTTCATCCTTCGAGCACCTCACCTTGTCCCACCTCTCCCCCCTCTCCTTTAACATCCTTGTTCTCTATCATCCCCCACCCTCCCTCCCCAGGCCCCACCCCGAGCTTATCCCTGAGATATCCTCCACCCTTTCCTCCTTCAGCCTCTGCGCCGAGTGACTCCTCATCCTCGGTGATCCATCTCAACTCACCACGCCCCCTCTCCTCTGAGTTCACTGCCCTCCTGTCCTCCCTAAGCCTCTCCAGCCATGTAAACTCTCCTACCCATATTCACAGCCCCTACCTCTTAACCTTGCCATCTCGCCTAACCGCTCCACGCACCCGGCCTCGATCACAGACAAGGCCATCTGTGACTGCATCCTTGTACCCCTCACCCCCCCCCATTACCCCTTCCCACCGTCCAACCCCACTTCCTGCTGCGTCAGTGCCTGAAAGAAACTCTCCCCCAAGCCAACGACAACTGCTCTTTCAAACTCCCAACTGCCTAGCCTTTGGCCCTCCATTCACCCGTAATATTCCTGCAGCTGCCACTTTGCACCTCCAGTCTCCTCATCTTCACCTTTGAGGCTCTTGTCCCCGAATAAACCTGGTCCATGTTGTTCCCCTTTTCTGGACCGGAAACAGGTGAAAAAAGTAACAATTTCACGGGGAGCAAAGGACACCCGCAGTAGGTCCAACCCCATATTGTAGGCAAGCAAAGCAGCCAATTTGCGCACAGCAAGATTCCACAAACAGCAAGGAGATAAATGACCAGTTAATCGGTTGGTTGGGGGATGAATGTTGACCAGGACACAGGGGAGAACTTCCCCTGCTCTTCTTCAAATAATGCCTTGGGATCTTTAACATCCTCTTGAACAGGCCTCATGTTATTGCCTCACCCGAAAGACGGCGCCTCTGGCAATGCAGCACTCCCTGCGTCCTACATTTAAGTTACAGCCTAAATCATGTGCTGGTCTAACCACAGAACTGGAAGTGAGAAATAATATTTTACAAATGACTGAAGTACTAAGTTTTAAGAGATTGATTGGCGATGTAGGAATTTGAATCGGAAGACAGCTGTGACCACTTTAGCAGCGTGTAGTGTCTGTATGAAACTCGGACACTAACCTCCTCTTTCTCAGCTCCTTGCAGGTCCCTCCACTCCTCAGTTACGTGTCCGAAGTCTACCGTATTCATCGGCACTTTTGCCTCCCCAATGACGTCGTGCTTGGAAAACCGATCAAAGTCGTAAACTGCCATCACCAGAGTTTTTCCTCCCAGTTCTGAGTACGGAATCTAGATGAGAGAATGAAAAGTAACTTGGCGTGAATGTGAAATTCACATCATTACATAGAATGTACAGCACAGAAACAGACCATTCCGCCCAGTTGGTCCGTGCCGGAGTTTATGAGTGTTCTCCCACCCTACTTTTTAAAAATTCATTCCTGGGATGTGGACGTCGCTGGCAAGGACAGCATTAATTGCCCCTTGAGAAGGTGGTGGTGAGCCGCCTTCTTGAACTGCTGCAGTCCGTGTGGTGTAGATGTTCCCACAGTGCTGTTAGGGAGGGAGTTCCAGGGTTTTGACCCAGCGACGATGAAGGAACAGCGATATATTTCCAAGTCAGGATGGTGTGTGACTTGGAGGGGAACTTGGAGGTGGTGGTGTTCCCATGCGCCTGGTGCCCTTGTCCTTCTAGGTGGTAGAGGTCACGGGTTTGGGAGGTGCTGCCGAAGAAGCCTTGGTGAGTTGCTGCAGTGCATCTTGTAGATGGCACACACTGCAGCCACGGTGTGCCGGTGGTGGAGGGAGTGAATGTTTAAGGTGGTGGATGGGGTGCCAATCAAATGGGCTGCTGTGTCCTAGATGGTGTCGAGCTTCTTGAGTGTTGGAGCTGCACTCATCCAGGCAAGTGGAGAATATTCCATCACACTCCTACTACTTCACCTCACCCTATCAATATATCCTTCTATTCCTTTCTCCCTCATGTGTTTATCCAGCTTCCCCTTAAATGTATCTGTACTATTCGCCTCGCCCACTCCCTGTGGTTGCGAGTTCCACATTCTCACCACTCTCTGGGTAAAGAAGTTTCTCCTGAATTCCCCATTGGATTTATTAGTATCTATCTTATATTCATGGCCCCTAGTTTTATATTAAATATTAATATTTCGATTAATATCTTAGGTGTACATTCCTTTCTCCCTCATATGTTTATCTCGCTTCACCTTAAATGTATTATGCAGATCGATTCCCCCCCCCGGCTATCAATGGAAGTGGGTGAAAAATTATGATTCGGATTGTCTCAGAAAAAAAGTCACACGACAGAGTATTTCCTGAGCATAGCGAGGAGTCCTCCTCGGAGCAGAGAAGGTTCAGAGGAGATTTGATGGAGGTGTTCAAAATCATGATGGGTTTTGATAGAAAAAATAAAGAGAAACTGTTTCCAGCGGCAGGAGGGTCGGTAACCAGAGGACACAGATTGAAGGTGATTGATGTTAAAGAACCAGAGGAGGAGATGAGGAGAATATTTTTACGCAGCGAGTTGTTGTGATCTGGAACGCGCTGCCTGAAAGGGCGGCGGAAGCAGATTCAATAGTGATTTTCAAAGAGAATTGTATAAATACTTGAAAAGGAAAAACATTTGCAGGGCTCTGGGGAAAGAGCAGGGGGGAGTGGGACTAATTGGAGAGCTCTTTCAAAGAGCCGGAACAGGCACAATGGGCCGAATGGCCCCCTTCTGAGCTGTGTCATTCTATGATTCGATGATTCGATGAAGTCAATAGCTACATTATGGCAGCACACATATCATTTGATAATTCCACCCTTCCCCCCCTTTCCTATTCCCCCCCTTCACTCCTTCCCCCACTCCCCTTGCCCACCCCCCCCCCCGCCACTTCCCGCACTCTGCCCCGCACCCTCCGATTTGATTGCCGATGCATGTTATTAACCTGGAACTCCGGCTGTAAATAATGGACACTTGGAGCAAACGCTGTGACAATACGTCAACTCACTTGGAATTATTTATGTTTCAAACAGCTTGAATCGGCAGGAGTTACTGCACATTGAGGCTTGACATTATCCTTTTCTTTTCTCTTTGACATTTCTCTCTCTGTCTTTCCGTTGGTGTAATGTACTGCCCCGTCTTGAGTCTGCAGGGCTTCCAGTCCATTATAAAAAGGTAATAATTGACGTGGAGTGAATACCTGGCCTCTAAAATGCTTCTAATGATCAAAAGCACTGTCATCCTGGAATATGTGAGAAAATATTTACTCTGATATTGTGCAACAAAACAAACACCACTAAACTCATTGGGCACAGCAATTTTATCTTTATTTTGCCCTGAATTTGATTAATAATGAAAAACGGATGAAAGCACTGACTTTAAGATAAGATCTACTCCCACCTACTGCACAGAAGTTCTAACTCAATCCTTTACATTTCTTGACAAATGTTGGCTTTATAAACAGAGACGGAGAGCACAAAAGCAAGGAAGTTATGTTAAACCTTTATAAAACACTGTTTAGGCCCCAGCTGGACCACTGTGTCCAATGGACACCACACTTTATGAAAGGATGTCAAGGCCTTGGAGAGGGTGCGGCGGAGAGTTACTGGAATGGTTCCAGGGGATGAGGGACTTCAGTTACGAGGAGAGACTGGAGAAGCTGGAGTTTTTCTCCTCGGAGCAGAGAAGGTTATGGGGAGATTTAATAGAGGTGTTCAAAATCATGAGGGGGTTTTGACAGAGTAAATCAGGAGAAACTGTTTCCAGTGGCAGGAGGGTCGGTAACCAGAGGACACAGATTGAAGATAATTGGCAAAAGAACCAGAGGGGGAGATGAGGAGAATATTTTTACGCAGCGAGTTGCTGTGATCTGGAACGCGCTTCCTGAAAGGGCGGTGGAAGCAGATTCAATAGTAACTTTCAAAAAGGGAATTGGATAAATACTTGAAATGGAAAAGCTTGCAGGGCTATGGGGGAAAGTGCAGGGGAGTGGGACTAATTGGAGAGCACTTTCAAAGAGCCGGTACAGGCACGATGGGCCGAATGGCCTCCTTCTGTGCTGTATCATTCTATGATTCTGAGACAAATGACTGACTGACTTTATTTCTTTGTATTTTTTCTTTTGAAGTGTGATACAGAAATGTAAGTATGACTCTTGAAGTGTGACAGAGAAGTGAGACAGGAAATGCATGTGAGATGAAGCTTTCTGCAATAAGACTTTTGAGAGAGAGGGAGAGAGAAATTTGATGGAAATTCTTTCTCATGGGGTTAAGCCATCTCTCATTGAAAACCTGCTCACGTGGGTTTGTTCTCATAGTAGCAATCAATGTATTTAAATATTAAATGAGCTGACCGATTGTTTGTCAATCGCTCTTGGACAATCCCATTCACTGTTTGTTCATCGCAGATTATGTTCTGTGAGTTAATGTTTTGTTTTCATGGTATAATGTGTCGAGTCTAGTTTGCTATTTATTTCACATGACCCTCCGATGCATCATTTCTTTTTTTCTCATCGCATGTGAGATGTTAAGAAAATGACAGAGTTCAAATCCCAGCGTGATAAATTGTGAATAAATCTGGTGATTTGTGGGTTGGCACCAGGAAAGTCATTGGATTGTTAGAATCATAGAATAGTACAGCACAGGAGGAGGCCATTCGGCCCATCGAGTCTGCGCCGGCTCTTTCGAAGAGTAATCCAGTCAGTCCCACTCCCCCGCTCTTTCCCCATATCCCTGCAATTTTTTCTCCTTCAAGTATTTATCCAATTCCCTTTTGAAGGCTACTGTTGAATCTGTATCCACCGCCCTATCAGGCAGCGCATTCCAAATCCTAACCACTCGCTGCGTAAAAAAGTTTTTCCTCATGTCGCCTCTGGTTCTTTTGCCAATCACCTTAAATCTGTGCCCTCTGGTTATCAACACTTCAGCCATTGGAAACAGTTGTAAAAACCCAACTAATGTCCATCTGCTAATCCTAGCTGCTTCTGGGCTACACCTGGCTCCAGTCCCCACATTATATGATTGGCTCGTAATACCGTCCAAACTGGGCATTCAGTCAAGAAGAAGGCAGCCCACCAGTGCCTTCGCAGGACAACTAAGGTTAGACAATAAACCCGAGGACAAATATACAGTCAACCTCAACATCTCTAGGGGAGGGATGGGGAAAAATGCTGCTGCTGATTGTTACTTATTAATAGAGGCATTGGAGAAGGTGCAAAAAAGATTTACTAGGATGATACCAGAATGGAGGGGTTTTACCTATCAGGAAAGGTTGAACAGGCTGGGGCTCTTTTCTCTAGAAAAGAGAAGGCTGAGGGGTGATCTGATCGAGGTCTTTAAAATTATGAAAGGATTTGATGGGGTAGGTGTAGAGAAGATGAATCAACTTGAGGGGGAGTCCAGAACTACGGGGCCATAAATATAAGATAGTCACTGATAAATCCAATAGGGAATTCAGGAGAAAGTTCTTTACCCAGAGAGTGGTGAGAATGTGGAACTCGCTACCACAGGGAGTGGTTGAGGCGAATAGTGTAGATGCATTTAAGGGGAAGCTAGATAAACACATGAGGGAGGAAGGAATAGAAGGATATGTTGATGGAGATAGATGAAGAGGGGTGGGAGGAGGCTCGTGTGGAGCATAAACACCGACGTGGACCAGTTGGGCCGAATGGCCTGTTTTTGTGCTGTAAATGCTATGTAATATTATGTAATACTGTGCAATCAGACAAGATTTGACACCGAGCCACATAAAGAGATATTAAGACAGGTGACCAAAAGCTTGGTCAAAGAGGTAGGTTTTAAGGAGCGTCTTAAAGGAGGAGAGAGAGGCAGAGAGATGGGCCGAATGTCCTGTTTCTGTGTTGTAAATACTATGTAATTAATTGTTGTTGGCAGTACATTGGGTGTTTAAATAATTCACTGGGGCTCATCATCCAGTCTCGGTCACAAGGAGCGGGCCCTTGGGTGAGATACTGAAGGGCACTTGCCACTTGTGGAATGGGACCTCACTGTGTGTTGCTGAGAGCCTGAAGGAAGATATTACCTTGAAGATGAAGGACTCGTTGAAAACTGGATTCAGCGTCTTTCGGTGGACTTTCGTTTCGTACTTCTTCTTCTTGTCGGGCAGTAAGAAGACCTTCACGTACGGATCGGACGTCCCTCCCATATCTAGAGCAGGAAGCTCAGCGGCTTGAATAATCCCCACTATAAGCTGTTAGTACGACAGAAAAGAGCATTCAACAACAACAACAACAACTTGCATTTATACAGCGTCTTTAATGCAGTAAAACGTCCCACGGCGCTTCACAGGAGCGATTATCAGACATAAATTGACTCCGAACCACATTAGGAGATATTAGGACAGGTGAGGTAGGTTTTAAGCCAAGTCTTAAAGGAGGTAGAGAGGCGGAGAGGTTTAAGGAGGTAATTCCCGAGCTTGGGGCAAGATGGCTGAAGGCACGGCCGCCAATGGTGGAGTGTAGGAAATCGGGGATGCACGCAAGAGGACAGAGTTGGAGGAACATAGAGTGCTCAAAGGTTTTTAGGGCTGGAGGAGGTTACAGAGGTAGGGAGGGGGTGAGGCCAATGGAGGGATTTGAACACAAGGATGAGAATTTTAAAATCGAGGTGTTGCCGGACTGGGAGCCAATGTAGGCGGAGATTCTCACTGCAGGAAAATGAGGCCCAACATTTCTGAGAAAGTTGTTCAAAGCCTTTCCTTCAGGGAATAGCTAGGTGGCAGGGCAGACTCTTGGCCTACTTTAAATACTTTAAATACAATTGTAGACCAGAACCTCGGCCCCTATTTTTTTCCACATGGCAGCTGTTGATGATTCTGCCATTCCCATTTACACCTCATCTAGACTCATGCGATAGCAAAATACTGCAGATGCTGGAAATCCGAAATAACAACAGAAAATGCTGGAAAAACTCAGCAGGTCAGGCAACATCCGTGGAGAGAAATTAGAGTCAACGTTTCGGGTCGAAACCCTTTTTCAAAACTGGAAAGGAAATGAAATAGATCGAAGGCAGGGCTGCGATAGAACAAAAGAAGTAAAGAGGTATTCAAAACCAGACGAGATGGTAATAGGACAGTGGAGACAAAAGACAGCTCAGATTAGGTGTGAAGTGTACTGGCAGGATGGGAGACAGCTGCCATGTGGGAGAGAGAAAAAAAAGGAAGGGGGGGGGGAAGGGAAGACCCAAAACAAAGGGGTGGAAAAAAAATATAAGTAAAAATGTAATAGGAGCCGAGGCTATGATCTGAAATTGTTGAACTCGATATTGAGGCCGGAAGGCTGCAAAGTGCCTAATCGGAAGATGAGGTGCTGTTCCTCGAGCTTACGTTGAGCTTCCGTGGAACAATACAAGAGGCCAAGGACGGTGAGGTCCGAGTGGGAATGACAGGCAACTGGAAGCTCGGGGTCACCCTTACGGACTGAACGGAGGTGTTCCGCAAAGCGGTCACCCAATCTGCGTTTGGTCTTCCCAATGTAGAGGAGACCGCCTCGTGAGCAGCGAATACAGTATACTAGATTGCAAGAAGTACAAGTAAATCGCTGTTTCACCTGGAAGGGGTGTTTGGGGCCCTGGACAGTGGGAAGGGGGGAGGTATAGGGGCAGGTGTTACATCTCCTGCGCTTGCACGGGAAGGTGCCAGGCAAAGGGGAAGGGCTGTTGGGGATGATAGAGGAGTGGACTAGGGTGTCTCAGAGGGAGCGGTCCCTACGGAATGCTGAAAGGGGAGGGGAGGGGAAGATGCGTTTGGTGGTGGGATCACTTTGGAGGTAGCGGAAATGGCGGAGGATGATCCGTTGAATGTGGAGGCTGGTGGGGTGAAAGGTGAGGACAAGGGGAACCCTATCGTGGTTCCGGGAGGGAGGGGCAGGGGTGAGGGCAGAAGTGCGGGAGATAGAACTGACACGGTCGAGGGCCGTGTCAACCACGGTAGAGGGGAATCCTCGGTTGCGGAAAAAGGAAGACATGTCAGAAGCACTGGTGTGGAAGGTGGCATTGTCGGAGCAGATACGGCGGAGACGGAGAAACTCATCGTTTGTTTCTTAACTTGTCCCATTACCATCTCCTTTTGCCTCACACCATCATCCCTTTTGTCTCTTAATCTCTCCTGCCTTCCATCCTATCACAGACCTTCCCTTTTGTTCTTTCCTCCCCTCCCCCCTTTCCCTGCCCCTACACTTGCTTAAAAACCTGTTCCATCTCCAACTTTTTCCAGTTCTGACAAAGGGTCATCGACCCGAAACGTTAACTCTGTTATTCTCTCTCTACAGATGCTGCCTGGCCTGCTGAATGTTCCCAGCGCTTTCTGTTTTTAGTTCAGATTTCCAGCATCCGCAGTATTTTGCTTTTGCTTAAATACTTGTACCAATACCAACACAAGGGTCAGGTTGTTTCAATCAAAGGTTCTCGCCTGGATTCGGCATTTTAATCCGATCACTGGTACAGATTAAGGGACAACAGTCCAGCCCTGTAATAAACTAGACTAACAGAACCGATTCAAGATCATGAACGTAATTACATGTGAAAAGAAAACTAATCGCTGTCACGCTATCTTGAGTGACAGCTGTCTAACTCAACCAAATGCTATTTTCTATCGAGGATAACTATCAATTAAAGAATAACTGCAGATTTAATCAGCGACCAGTATTCCTTTGGATGCAGTTTGCTTAAAAAAATAAATAGAATCTTGGATGAAAATTAGCTGCGCTTTATTGATGCAGCCCACAGTGCTCCGTCTCCCCCCCCTCCATATTCTAAAGCAGTCACTCCAGTGCGAGTGGTATTTAGCTCTATTTTTAAACATTAAACTAATTTGAGCTCACATACTGTAAATTCTCCTTGGAGCAGCGCAGATCTTACTTGGTGCTTTCCTGCATCATCAAAAAAAAAACCAGAAGCGAAGTGGCTAGAAGGCCCACACTCAGACACAAATGCACCTCATTAATGTACCCATGAGACTGACATTAATACAAGAGACTGCAGGAAATTCATTCAGACCCATTTCTAATCATTTGCAATGGGTCCCAGGAGACGGATGAGGTCTGTAGGCTGCCCTGAGCGTTTCTATTATTGGATGTTTCTGCAGTGGACTGACGAGTCAGCGAGGAACATCCATCTTCTTTTAGGGGAAGTCTGTTAGGAGCAAATGCCTGAGTATTAGAAGCATTGGGGTATTAGTGACTGTTTTCGATAGTGGGGCGGCATCAAGTGTCATTGTTTATCTGCGCTTATTGGGAAAGAAATTGTAGGCAGAGTTGGAAAGACTTTGAGGCGTAGAGTATTGGGTTATGAAAGGGATGCAATGACAACCGATTTATACAGGGCGTCCCAGCCACTGCTAAATTGTTCGGGGTCCTGTTTTTTTAGACATTCGTGGTGGCTGCCTGAAATTTACAACCCGGACTTGTAAATTTGTTTACATAGAAACATAGGAGCAGGAGTCGGCCATTCGGCCCTTCGAGCCTGCTCTGCCATTCAATATGATCATGGCTGATCCTCTATCTCAATACCATACCCCTTGACGCCTTTTGTGTCAATGTTACAGTGCTTGTGTTTCGCAACCTCCGACTATTATTTCCGGGGCCTGACCATTGGGTCCATAAGTGAGCTGCTGGTTCGACCCGACTTGGGAAAAAGGCCCCGAAACTTTCAGAAATGTCATCTTTCATGGAATTCAGAAGGAGGAGATCCGTTCGCACCCTCCCCTTCCGCCACCCTCCGGATCTCTCCCACCCCCCTCTTTCCCATAGGCCTCTGCTCAAGCTGCAGTTGGCTAGGCCCCAACTTTGAGAAATGCATTGAGACACCCGAAGCTTGCCTGAATTATGTCAATGAGGCCCGAGGACGAATTTAGGATGGTGCTCAGGCCTGACCGGTCTGACGCCAGGATTTAGGCCCCATTGTTTTTGTGTAAAAGGTCCACTTGCTTTTTGCAGCAAGGCCTGAATGATTTGATTGCGCATTCTCCTCTCTAAGGAAGCCACAGAGACTAAGAGAGCATATTGACTGGACACTCTCACGGCAGGAGTCGGGAGCAGATCTCCAAAGCCGCCATTCTTCTGATGCTAAGACATGCGCCAATCTAAAGCCAATGCTTATGGGCAGGGATAAAATCTTGCTCTACTCAAAATAAACAATGTACTCGCTGCCTTTCCTAATAAAATATAAGAACATAAGATGTAGGAGCAGGAGTCGGCCATTCGGCCCCTCGAGTCTGCTCCGCCATTCAATAAGATCATGGCTGATCTGATCTTGGCCTCAACTCCACTTTCCTGCCCGCTCCCCATAACCCTCGACTCCCTGTAGCTCAAATATCTGTCTATCTCCGCCTTGAATATATTCACTGACTCCGCCTCCACAGCTCTCTGGGGAAGAGAATTCCAAAGATTCACCACCCTCTGAGAGAAGAAATTCCTCCTCATCTCCGTTTTAAATGGGCGACCCCTTATTCTGAAACTATGCCCCCTAATTCTAGATTCCCCCATGAGGGGGAAACATCCTCTCTGCATCTACCCTGTCAAGCCCCCTCAGAATCTTATATGTTTCAATAAGATCCCCTCTCATTCTTCTAAACTCCAATGCGTATAGGCCCAACCTGCTCAACCTTTCGTCATACGTCAACCCCTTCATCTCAGGAATCAACCTCGTGAACCTTCTCTGAACTGCCTCCAATGCAAGTATATCCTTCCTTAAATAAGGAGACCAAAACTGTACGCAGTACTCCAGGTGTGGTCTCACCAGCATCCTGTACAGTTGTAACAGGACTTCCCTACTTTTATACTCCATCCCCCTTGCAATAAAGACCACCATTCCATTTGCCTTCCTAATTTAATGGTTTTGTGGGTAGATTAAAGACAATGGGCTCGAATTTCCAAGCCCCGGGGAGGTGGGTTTGGAGGCAGGAGTGGTGGGAAAATTGCAGAATCGGGGGGCAGGAACCCATCCCACCCCAACCCGCCTCCGTGCCAATGTCCCAGGAGGCGGGTATCTGACCTGTGCTGGGAGCTGCCTCCCCGAGGCGGGAAGGGGATTAGTGCCAATTAACAGGCAGATTTTTGCCTAATCCCTATTTTTAGCCCTGAAGTGTGGGCTTCCCGACGGCTCTGAACCACGCCAAGTTAGCGAGGTGGACCGTCGGTGTGCAGGGGTTGGAGGGGTCGAGATGTCCGTTGTGCAGGTGAGTGATGGGTGCGTGTGTGCAGAGGTAAGTGTGTGAGGTAAGTGTAAAGTGTTTTACTAAGTTTTACTTACCTTTACTTTCCCCTGCAGGCTTCCTCCCTTCAGTTCTCGGGAGTCCCTCAGCTCACCGGCACAGAAAGCAGAATGGCCGCTGAACTGTCAAAAGCTGCAGCCTCTGCTTTCTGGTCTGGAGAGCTCTCTAACTGAGTCTGTGGAGAAGGACTCAAGTTAGAAGTCAGATTGTCAGTGTTTGACAACTTCACAGAGCTGTCAAACGCTGATTTTTCATCTGTCAAAGGCTCTTGACAGATGAAATGTCAATCACTGATGTCACCAGTAATCAGGTGTCCCTTAATTGGCCTGCTGAGCCCGCTGGGCGGGCTTAACAAGGTCAATCAAGTGAAAATAGCGTGGGTTGGCCACAAGTCGATGGAGGCGGGACTACAACCCAAAAAGTGGGAGTCCTGCCTCCATCACATCCCCATTGACAAAATCCAGCCCAATGGCTTTTCTACATCAGCCCGCTAGATAGAACCCAAAATCTGCCATTTTCTTTTCTCTGGGCAACATATTTCGGAGGAATCTCACTGCACCTGATTGTTCTGAAAGTCGTAATCCAAAGAGAACTGGAGCTTCCCGAGTTTCTCCTCTTCCTTTTCTTCTTCCTTCCCTTCTGCGGTCAAGCCTGTCTCTGCATCATCGTCGTCATCATCATCCTTCAGCGCCTGTGAGCAGGGGAAGGCATGTTAGAATGCATTGCTTGTTCCCTTTGACGGAGATTCAAAGGTGGCGAGTCAATCTCTGACTCTATTGAAAAGCTATTACAAGCAGGCAGTGGATGATTTAATCTTCATTAGCCCCGGCACAAAACTATAGCTTTGTTATATTGTTGCTACTGGGAGGTTTTCAAATCAGCAGAGAGCCGGCGCAAAGTGCACAATCCCACAGGGTATCGCAGGCAAGTACTTTAAATTTGCAAACACCATCTAAAGCTGCCGAGCACTTGTCAACTTGATATTAAACCAAATTCAGATCCATTAACGATATCCTTATATGAAAATTGTAGACAGAACATGCTGTTAACAGGCAAGATAGTATATCAGAACTCAGTCCAGCGTTCCATGCACTAACTATAAATGATATTGGATTTATGCAAGCTTAATTTTTTTTTACCTTCGAGCCAAAATTACGGCCAAATATGTTTCGTCCTGAGACTGCTTTGAGTTTGGGCTTTTTACTCATGATTACTTCACTAAGCTAACAGAGCTGGTACATGCCAACAGCACCAAAGTACATGTTGCTCCTAAATACCGCTCCACTTCCCAATTCTCAGCTTCAAACCAACTTGAGATTTTAAGGATAATAGATGTGCTTCACTCGTCAAGAATAGAACATAGCGATTTTACAATAACACCGAGGACTTAAGTATTGCAATATTAAGACCAATCAGTTATGCGTATAGTTGGAATGAATGCACAAGTTGTGGCCTCTATGCGACCCGATTTGGACCAGCACGGGCCTAACCTGTTACATAGGAACAGGAGGAGGCCATTCAGCCTCTCAAGCCTGTTACACAGGAACAGGAGGAGGACATTGAACGGGAGGAGGCCATTCAGCCCCTCGAGTCTGTTACACAGGAACAGGAGGAGGCCATTGAACGGGAGGAGGCCATTCAGCCCCTCGAGTCTGTTACACAGGAATAGGAGGAGGCCATTGAATGGGAGGAGGCCATTCAGCCCCTCGAGCCTGTTACACAGGAACAGGAAGAGGACATTCAGCCCCTCGAGCCTGTTACACAGGAACGGGAAGAGGCCATTCAGCCCCTCGAGCCTGTTACACAGGAACAGGAGGAGGCCATTCAGCCCCTTGAGCCTGTTACACAGGAACAGGAGGAGGCCATTCAGCCCCTCGAGCCTGTTACACAGGAATGGGAAGAGGCCATTCAGCCCCGCGAGCCTGTTACACAGGAACGGGAAGAGGCCATTCAGCCCCTCGAGCCTGTTACACAGGAATGGGAAGAGGCCATTCAGCCCCGCGAGCCTGTTACACAGGAACGGGAAGAGGCCATTCAGCCCCTCGAGCCTGTTATACAGGAATGGGAGGAGGCCATTCAGCCCCTTGAGCCTGTTCCGCCATTCAATTCAATCATGGCTGATCTGTATCTCAACTCCATTTACCCGCCTTGATTCTGTAACCCTTAATACCCAACAAAAATCTCAGTGTTGACATTTCCAGTTGACCGCTCCCCCCCCACCTCCCCCGACCTGAATAGCTCTTTGGTGGGAGAGAGTTCCAGATTTCCACTGCCCTTTGTCTCAAACTCAAACTTTAGAGCTCAAAATGAATCACCTGAGATTGAATTTACTCTTAAAGGCAGTGTGTGTGAGTGAAAGGACAACATATCTCTTGGAGCTTATGTGCTATCATACTTCATGATTGCTACTCTCCGCCAACTCACAGAGGGATATTATGCGTCTCTGTGTATGGGTGGAGCTGTTTTTATACACCTCCTCGTGTTGAGCATGACCCTCAGCTTTCCTGGTACAATTGTTCCTAAAAGTGTAATTAAGAGGACCCCATGGCCATCCCATTTTCGTAGAAGTGCTTGAAAGCCCTTGGACCAGATTTGCCTTCCTTCTTGGCCATAGTCCATATAGGAACGGGAGGAGGCCATTCAGCCCCTCGAGCCTGTCCTGCCATTCAATCAGATCGTGGCTAATCTGCACCTCAACTCCATTTACCCGCCTTTGCTCCATATACCTTGATACCCTTACCCAGTAAAAATCTATCGACCTCAGTCTTGAAAGTTTCAATTGACCCCCAGCGTCCACAGCCTTTTGGGGGAGAGAGTTCCAGATTTCCACAACCCTTTGTGTGAAATTTCACTCCTAAATAGTCTATCTCTAATTTGAAGATTATGCCCCTTCTTAGTCTGGATTCCCCAAACTGAGGAAATAGTTTCTCTCTATATCTACCCTATGGAATCCCATTTTAAAGACTGCGATCAGATCACCCCTCACCCTTCTAAACTCAACAACAATTATTGTTTCCTCACTCTCAAAGTGTCTAGCCATCCTCCTGTCCGTGCTGGTGTGTGCCAGGGGAGATTGATCACCATTCATAGAGCAACGTTAATGTAGAAAATCATCCCAGGACGTTCACACAGAGGCATAAAGAAAATAAAAGGATGCTGAGGTAAAAAAGAAAACATTCTAAAACGTGCTTAAATATATCATTGAAAGAAATGAGAAACCTAGGCAATCGTTCTCAATTTCGGCTAGGGTTTCGCATTCATTATTTTTTTTGCATTCAGAATTGGCTGAGAATTTCGAGCAAAAAAGACCATTATTATCCTTCCAATTAAAGTTGGTTCAGCGCCAAAAAAAATGTGCGAGAGAACTAAACTATCTTACAGAAGAAAACTAGAATCAGGGACGCAAGCTGGTTAAAGCGTGAGAAGAATATGCAATCCAAGCATTGAAATAAACCTACCGCAGTGGACAATCCAGAACAGTCATGAGATACAACACAGATAAGGAAGGACATAGAAGGAAGAAATAAAAATTATAGCAACCACACGCAAGCAGTAAATAAAGAGACCGGGGCAAACGTGGAGAAATGAGCTCAATAAAGAGAGCATAGCCATCGCAATTGTCTCTCACCTCAGCGTGCCCAATCATTGACATAGATTTTTCCCAAGTGCTCTGGGATCTTTTGGAGATCCTTGTAAATAAGGTACATTTCTGGTGTACAGTTTAATTTACTATATAAATGAATCAAAATATAATTATTTCAGTAGCTTGCGATGAGACACTGGCAATTTTAAGAGTCACTTTGGGGGCGATTTTCCCAATGGAGGTGGGTTGGGGTTTGGGTTGAGTTCCAAACGCGCCTCCTCGGGGCTGGGAAAATCGCCCCCATAGAGTGAGTTCTCCAGGTCCTGCAACATCAATAGTTCAGTAAACATAGAAACATAGAGATAGGAACAGGAGTAGGCCATTCGGCCCTTCGAGCCTGCTCCGCCATTCAATGAGATCATGGCTGATCTTCGTCTGAGATCTTAGCTGATCTTACCAGTTCAGTACCCCGTCCCCGCCTTTTCTCCGTAACCCTTAATCCCCTTAGCCTTCAGAAATATATCCAATTCTCTCTTGAAAATATTTATTGAATTAGCCTTCACAGCCCTCTGTGGCAGGGAATTCCACAGGCTCACCACTCTTTGAGTGAAGAAATTCTTCCTCATCTCTGTTTTAAATGATTTGCCCGCTATTTTTAGACTGTGGCCCCTGGTTCTGTGCTCCCCTGCCATTGGAAACATTCTCTCTGAATTCAGCCTGTCCAGGCCTGCCATAATTTTATATGTTTCGATGAGATCCCCTCTCAATCTTCTAAACTCCAGTGAGTACAAGCCCAAACTATTCAATCTCTCCTCGTAGGTCATTCCCGCCATTCCAGGTATCAGCCTGGTGAATCGCCGCTGCACTCTTTCCATGGCAAGAACATCCTTCCGCAGATGGGGCGACCAAAACTGTACACAATACTCCAGATGCGGTCTCACCAGCACCTTGTACAGCTGTAGTAAGGTATCCCTATTCCTATACTCGAACCCCCTTGATATGAAGGCCAACATACCATTTGCCTTCTTAATCGCCTGTTGCACCTGCATGCTCTCCTTCAGTGACTGGTGCACAAGAACACCCAGGTCCCTCTGCACTTCCCCATCTCCCAATCTATTGCCATTTAGATAATAATCTACCCTCCTGTTTTTACCCCCAAAGTGGATAACCTCGCATTTATCCACATTATAGTGCATCTGCCACGTATCCGCCCATTCCCCCAACCTGTCCAAATCGCACTGTAGCCTCCTGACATCCTCATCAGAGCCCACCCCTCCTCCTAGTTTAGTGTCGTCAGCGAATTTGGAAATATTGCATCCAATTCCCTGATCCAGATCATTTATATATATTGTGAACAGCTGGGGTCCCAGGACAGATCCTTGCGGCACCCCGCTGGTCACTGCCTGCCACTCCGAAAACGAGCCGTTTATTCCAACTCTCTGTTTTCTATCCGCCAGCCAGTTCTCTATCCACGTTAATACCTTGCCCCCAATCCCATGAGCCTTAATTTTGCATGATAATCTTTTGTGTGGAACCTTATCGAAGGCTTTCTGGAAGTCAAGGTACACCACATCCACTGGCTCTCCCCCATCTATTTTACCAGTTACTTCCTCAAAAAATTCCAGCAGATTAGTCAAACACGATTTACCCTTTGTAAATCCATGTTGACTCTGTCCGATCCTTTCCCCATTTGTCAAGTGCTCCGCTATTTTATCCTTAATAATGGACTCTAGCATTTTGCCCACAACCGATGTAAGGCTTACTGGTCTATAATTCCCTGCTTTCTCTCTACCCCCCTTTTTAAATATTGGGGTAACATTAGCTACCCTCCAATCCACGGGTACTGTTCCCGAGTCAATGGAGTTCCGGAAGATGATCCTTAGAGCATCTGCTATCTCCAGGGCCACCTCCTTAAGTACCCTAGGATGTAGTTTATCAGGCCCCGGGGATTTGTCGGCCTTCAGTCCCCTCAACTTACCCAACACCATATCCCTAGAGATACTAATTTCTGTCAGCTCCTCCCTCTCATTAGTCCCTATGTTTGCCGATATTCCTGGGAGGTTATTTGTGTCCTCCTTTGTGAATACAGAACCAAAGTATGAGTTTAATTGGTCTGCCATTTCCTTATTCTCCATTATATATTCTCCCGAATCGGACTGCAAGGGACCGACTTGGGATTTTACCAGTCTTTTCCTCCTGATATACCGATAAAAGCTTTTGCAGTCTGTCTTTATGTTTGCTGCAAGTTTACTTTCGTATTCTATTTTCCCCTTCCTGATTAATCCCAGTAAGAACAGGCTCGAAGATTCCGTGCGTCAACTTTGCACAGCGAGCCCCTAACGATTCATTTACCGTTATCTGATTCAAAGCTTCTGCAAAAATAACTTTGAAACCGCGTTTTCCCCTCTCTCCGACACGCAGGTTGGTGGCGGGGAAAGCATTGGAAATATTTAGCCATCTTCAGCGGCAAAACGTTTCCGCAAACAGACACGCGCCCTCGAAGGGAAGTGTTTTGAAACATTTTCAGGTGATTTAACAAAGTGCATCGTGTGTAATTGCAAACTTCCCTGAGTGCTTTAATCCAACCCAAACAGTTAGCATTTCAAAGTGGTGTCTGCTGACATTTTAAGTGGCCAACACTTCTCGAAGGCATCTTGAGAACTTCAGCTTCACCTGCTACAAAATGTTTTGTGAAATCAGAGATCGCAAGTAGTGGGGTGGGTGAAATTGGAAATGGACCGGAACACAAAAACAGGTGTCGTGGCACCGGGCGCCTGTTACTTCAATAGAACTGATTATCGGGCCTGCCCTATAACAACAACACCACCTTCAGTGTGCCAGTGCAGCCTTCGGTCGCCTGAGGAAGAGAGTGTTTGAAGACCAGGCCCTCAAACCCGGCACTAAGCTCGTGGTCTACAGAGCAGTAGTAATACCCGCCCTGCTGTATGCACCTCAAAGCACTGGAGAGGTACCACCAACGCTGCCTCCGCAAGATCCTGCAAATCCATTGGCAGGATAGGCGCACCAACGTCAGTGTTCTTGCTCAGGCCAACATCCCCAGCATCGAAGCTTTGACCACGCTCAATCAGCTCCGATGGATGGGTCACATTGTCCGCATGCCCGATACGAGGCTCCCAAAACAAGCACTCTACTCGGAGCTTCGGCATGACCAGAGAGTCCCAGGTGGGCAGAGGAAATGCTTCAAGGACCCCCTCAAAGCCTCCTTGAAAAAGTGTAACATCCCCATCGACACCTGGGAATCCCTGACCCAAGACTGCACAAAGTGGAGGAGAAGCATCCGGGAAGGCGCCGAACACCTCGAGTCTCTTCGCCGGGAGCAAGCGGAAGCCAAGCGCAGGCAGCGGAAGGAGCGCAGGTCAACCCAAGCACCCCACCCACCCGCCCCTTCAACCACCGTCTGCCCCACCTGTGACAGAGACTGTAGGTCCCGCATTGGACTCATCAGTCACCTGAGAACTCATTTTTAATGTGGAAGCAAGTCATCCTCGGTTCCGAGGGACTGCCTAAGAAGAAGATAACAACAGCAACCTGCATTTATATAGCACCTTTAATGTAATAAAATGACCCAATGCGCCTCACAGGAGCGAATATCAAACAAATTTTGACACCGAGCCACATAAAGAGATATTAGGACAGGTGACTAAAAGTTTGGTGAAAGAGGTAGGTTTTAAGGAACATCTTAAAGGATGCGCAAGGGAATTAGAGGAGTGCAGAGATCTCGGAGCGTTGTAGAGCCGGAGGAGATTACCAATTATTTGTTTTAATGGTTCATTCTAAGTGGACTCCATTGCATAAATTAAATGGCACTTTTCGGCAGCCTTATCACCATCATATCAGGTACAAATAGTGCCAGCTGTGGCTCAGTGGGTAGCACCCTTGCCTCTGGGTCAGAAGGTCGTGGGTTCATAGTCCCACTCCAGGGACTTGAGCTCATAATCCAGGCTGGCACTCCCAATGCAGTGCTGAGGGAGAGCTGCACTGTCGGAGGTGCCGTCTTTCGGATGAGATGTTAAACCGAGGCCCCGTCTGCTCTCTCAGGTGGATGTAAAAGATCCCATGGCCACTATTTCGAAGAAGAGCAGGTTAGTTCTCCCCGGTGTCCTGGCTGATAGTTATCCCTCAACCAACGTCAGTAAAACAGATGATCTGGTCACTGTGAAGTATATTGGGACGTCAGGTGGTTGTGAAAGGCGCTGTAGAAATGCAAGTCTTTTATAAAACAAATAGTAAGCTTATAGTTCAGTCTCTCTCTCAAAGTAGTGTGTCCTGCCTGTGGAATATATATTTCTTCCTGTTTAATAATTTTGCTTCAGGGCTATCTGATAGAACATCATATTACTGTGAGATGTTGTGGGGGGGTTGATGTCACTGGGTTCAATTCAGTTAAGCTGCATCCCTTCTAAAAACCTCAAGCACTCAGATACCAAACGCCATTTCAGACATATTTAGAAAGACTTGCATTTCTATAGCGCCTTTCACGACCACCAGATGCCCCAAAGCGCTTTACAGCCAATGTACTACTTTTAAAGTGTAGTCACTGTTGTAATGTAGGAAACGCGGCAGCCAATTTGCGCACAGCAAGCTCCCACAAACAGCAATGCGATAATGACCAGATAACCCGTTTTAGTGATGTTGATTGAGGGATAAATATTGGCCCCAGGACACCAGGGATAACTCCCCTGGTCTTCTTCGAAATAGTGGCCGTGGGATCTTTTACGTCCACCTGAGAGAGCAGACGGGACCTCGGTTTAACGTCTCATCTGAAAGACGGCACCTCCGACAGTGCGGCGCTCCCTCAGCACTGCACTGGGAGAGTCAGCCTGGATTTCTGTGCTCAAGTCTCTGGAGTGGGATTTGAACCTCACAACCTTCTGACTCCGAGGCGAGGGCGCTGCCCACTGAGCCACGGCTGACACTGCGATTGTACAGTGATTCACATCTCGTGGCCAAAAATAACCCCAGCAGAGATTATTCACAGCTTCCTCAGATTATTAGATGGTTAATTGAGAATTTATTTCTACCCGAGTCAAAAAAATCAAAGTATTGAGAAATACCGAAGAGGGTTGGGCCGCAGATTGTGGGAGAAGGCGTTTGCTGACAGGACGTGTTAATTGGTGCAGTCGATCCCACGTGTGCTGCGTATCCTTGGTTCCACACTCATGCACAGCACAAATGCACACATATGTGCAAGTGCGCACGCAGTTGCACACGCACATACGTGCAGGCACACATGCACTTACACTCACGTGCACGTTTACACACTTGGGGACATGCACACACACATACACGTACATGTGGGTACGCACAAACACACTCATCAGCGTGTATACACACACACACACACACCTACAGATAATTGCACACACACATGCACGCACACAAACACATGTACAGACACGCGCATATATACACACACACACACATATGCACTCACATATACAAACACCCACAAATATATACAGACACATAAACAATCACACACACCCTGACCAGAATGACAAGTCCTGCCATGTTTTCCAATGGAAGGGCAGTACACAGCTTGGAAATTGAAAGAAGGCTGACAGAAAGACACCTTAAATCAGAAAGTTTTATCACAGCGTTGGGGGGTGGGGGAGGCGAGGGGAAAACCCTATTCTGGAATGTGATTTTCAAAACTGAGGACAGTGGCCTTCATGTGTAATCACATGGTTGTTCGAGGCTGTCTCCATCAGGGAAAGGACTGTGTGCTAAAGGAGATGTTCCCGAAACACTGTGCACTTTGACCCCCCACACCTCACAGTGTCTTGTCATTGCGTAGACCTTCATCCATGCACATACCAGAGTCTCAGCCCAGCCTTCTCCTATCACTGATTTATCTGAAAGTCTGGCTCCAGAAGCAACGCAAACCTTGATAAGCGATGAATGCTCAATGAGAACCATGGAATGGAAGAAAGGATGAACCTTAGAATCTCATCACGGTCTCAGGACCTCCGAGAGTGCCTCACACCCAATGAATCATTTTCCAAACGCTGCTACTTAGGCATGTGACAGCCAATTTCTGTACAGCAAGCTCCCACAAACAGTATATGAGATGTATGGCCAGTTAATGTGTATTCAGGTGCTGTTGGTTAAGGGAGGAATGTTGACCAGGGCATTGGAAGAATTCTTCGACTAACACCATGGGATCATTTACATTCGCTGAGTAGGGAGCCAGGACCTCCGTTTCATGACTTCACCTCCGACAATGCAGCACTCCCTCCGTACTGACCCTCCAACAGTGCGATGCTCCCTCAGTACTGCCCCTCTGACAGTGCGGTGCTCCCTCAGTACTGCCCCTCCGACAGTGCAGTGCTCCCTCCGTACTGACCCTCCAACAGTGCGATGCTCCCTCAGTACTGCCCCTCTGACAGTGCGATGCTCCCTCAGTACTGCCCCTCTGACAGTGCGGTGCTCCCTCAGTACTGCCCCTCCGACAGTGCAGTGCTCCCTCCGTACTGACCCTCCAACAGTGCGATGCTCCCTCAGTACTGCCCCTCTGACAGTGCGGTGCTCCCTCAGTACTGCCCCTCCGACAGTGCAGTGCTCCCTCTGTACTGACCCTCCAACAGTGCGATGCTCCCTCAGTACTGCCCCTCTGACAGTGCGGTGCTCCCTCAGTACTGCCCCTCCGACAGTGCAGTGCTCCCTCAGTACTGCCCCTCTGACAGTGCAGCGCTCCCTCAGTACTGCCCCTCTGACAGTGCAGCGCTCCCTCAGTACTGTCCCTCCAACAGTGCGGCGCTCCCTTAGTACTGCCCCTCTGACAGTGCAGTGCTCCCTCAGTACTGACACTCCGACAGTGGGGCGCTCCCTCAGTACTGCCCCTCTGACAGTGCAGTGCTCCCTCAGTACTGCCCCTCTGACAGTGCAGCGCTCCTTCAGTACTGCCCCTCCGACAGTGCGGCGTTCCCTCAGTACTGCCACTCTGACAATGCAGTGCTCCCTCAGTACTGACACTCCGACAGTGGGGCGCTCCCTCAGTACTGCCCCTCTGACAGTGCGGCGCTCCCTCAGTACTCTCCCTGCGACAGTGCGGCGCTCCCTCAGTACTGCCCCTCTGACAGTGCGGCGCTCCCTCAGTACTGCCCCTCCGACAGTGTGGCGTTCCCTCAGTAGTGCCCCTCCAACAGTGCGGCGTTCCCTCAGTACTGCCCCTCCCACAGTGCGGCGTTCCCTCAGTACTGTCCCTCCGACAGTACGGCGTTCCCTCAGTACTGCCCCTCTGACAGTGCGGCACTCCCTCAGTACTGCCCCTCCGACAGTGCGGCGCTCCCTCAGTACTGCCCCTCCGACAGTGCGGCGTTCCCTCAGTACTGCCCCTCTGACAGTGCGGCGCCACCTCAGTACTGCCCCTCCGACAGTGCGGCGCCCCCTCAGTACTGCCCCTCAGACAGTGCGGCGCCCCCTCAGTACTGCCCCTCTGACAGTGCGGCGCTCCCTTAGTACTGCCCCTCTGACAGTGCAGTGCTCCCTCAGTACTGACACTCTGCCAGTGGGGCGCTCCCTCAGTACTGCCCCTCTGACAGTGCAGTGCTCCCTCAGTACTGCCCCTCCGACAGTGCGGCGTTCCCTCAGTACTGTCCCTCTGACAGTGCAGTGCTCCCTCAGTACTGACACTCTGACAGTGGGGCGCTCCCTCAGTACTGCCCCTCTGACAGTGCAGTGCTCCCTCAGTACTGCCCCTCTGACAGTGCAGCGCCCCCTCAGTACTGCCCATCAGACAGTGCGGCGCCCCCTCAGTACTGCCCCTCCGACAGTGCGGCGCTCCCTTAGTACTGCCCCTCTGACAGTGCAGTGCTCCCTCAGTACTGACACTCTGACAGTGCTGCGCTCCCTCAGTACTGCCCCTCTGACAGTGCAGTGCTCCCTCAGTACTGCCCCTCTGACAGTGCAGCGCTCCCTCAGTACTGCCCCTCCGACAGTGCAGCACTCCCTCAGTACTGCCCCTCCGACAGTGCGGCGCTCCCTCAGTACTGCCCCTCCGACAGTGCGGCGCTCCCTCAGTACTGCCCCTCCGACAGTGCGGCGCTCCCTCAGCACTGCCCCTCTGACAGTGCGGCGCCCCCTCAGTACTGCCCCTCTGACAGTGCCGCGCTCCCTCAGTACTGCCCCTTCGACACTGCGGCGCCCCCTCAGTACTGCCCCTCCGACAGTGCAGCACTCCCTCAGTACTGCCCCTCTGACAGTGTAGCACTCCCTCAGTACTGCCCCTCTGACAGTGCGGCGCCCCCTCAGTACTGCCCCTCCGACAGTGCGGCGCTCCCTCAGTACTGCCCCTCTGACAGTGCAGCACTCCCTCAGTACTGCCCCTCTGACAGTGCAGCGCTCCCTCAGTACTGCCCCTCCGACAGTGCAGCGCTCCCTCAGTACTGCCCCTCCGACAGTGCGGTGCTCCCTCAGTACTGCCCCTCCGAGAGTGCGGCGCTCCCTCAGCACTGCCCCTCCGACAGTGCGGCGCTCCCTCAGCACTGCCCCTCCGACAGTGCGGCACTCCCTCAGTACTGCCCCTCCGACAGTGCGGCGCTCCCTCAGTACTGCCCCTCCGACAGTGCAGCACTCCCTCAGTACTGCCCCTCTGACAGTGCTGCGCTCCCTCAGTACTGCCCCTCTGACAGTGCTGCGCTCCCTCAGTACTGCCCCTCTGACAGTGCGGCGCTCCCTCTGTACTGCCCTTCCGACAGTGCGGCGCTCCCTCAGTACTGCCCCTCCGACAGTGCGGCGCTCCTTTCAGTACTGCACTGGGAGTGTTGGCCTGGATTATGTGCTCAAGTCTCTGGAATGGGGCTTGAACCCACAACCTTGTTTCAGCCTGATTCTCACTGCTGCCCACGAGAAGGTGTATCTCCCTTACGACCAAAGGGCCAAATATTATTCCGTGCGACAACAGCCTGATCAATCGTGAATGATAAAATAAAAAGTGGGTTAGTAATGAATCCCCAGGTGTGATCCACAGTTTGCCATTGAGCATTCTGATTGACAAATGTAGGAACATAGGAATTGCCAGACAGAAACAGACCAAGGTGCAGCTAGTTCATCTTCTACCATCCTGGAAGTCGCGGGATACTAAGAGTTGTTGGCCAATCACAGCGATCAATCTCCATCAATGAGTCTACAACTGGCCTAGACATGAGATGAGGAAGGCCCCAGTGGTAGAGAGCTTTGGGAATCGTGGCCGGAATTTTGCCTACCTGGGCGGGCCTGGTGCAGGTGGTGTCTGTGGCAGGTTGCGACGCCGCGGCTGGCTCCATCCCGCTGCTGAAAATGAACGTACATTAACGAGGCTTTTTAAGCCCCGCCCAGTGCATTACCTGGCCCAATGAGAAGGTGACGTCATTCATGATGCGTTTTCAGCCGGGGTCTTTGAAGGGACCACGGCCACATTGCATTTAAATACCAATGTAACATAGTGCTGTTAGTGCACTACAGCACTGGAGGGCTGCAAACACTGACTATGACCGCACAGAGGCACAGGGCTGCACCCAGGTTCTCCCATGACTCCCTCCAGATGCTTATGGAGGGAGTCAGAGCACGCCCATCGGAAGGGAAAAGGACTTCCCCAGACCAAGACAGCCTGGTTGCAGGTTGCAGAGGAGGTCACAAGCAGGGATGTGGTCAGGAGGACCTGGGTGCAGCGCCGTAAACGTTTCAATGATCTCATTAGATCAGGAAACGTTAGTACAAAGCCACACTCGACTGCATCCTGCTGTGCCTCTCATCACACCCCCATCACTCTGCCTTCCCCACCCTACTCCTGCACATCCTTCTCACACCAACTTACCCATCCCTCTCTATCTACATTATCACATCCACATCTCACTAGCCACCCCTCACACTCACCCTCATCCTAGTGCATTCATACCAACTAACAACACACAAGGGTAGCCACTTGGGTGTTTTATCCAATGTTTATGTAAAGTTTCTGTTAATGTGGTGTCAAACATAAAAATCTTTATTTTCGCCACTTTCAGATTGTCCACTGTCCACTTGGACAGATTTGTGTGTACCTTTGGAAGTGGTTTAGTGTGTTGCAGTGAATGGTGAGACATAACGGTACCCCCCTGTGAAAGGAATGACTTGGGCATTGTAGGGATGCTTTATGATGTTGGTATGGGGTGGTGCCAACCTGGTGCATCATGTGGCAGCCATATGGGTGTACAGCATCAAGTTAACTAAATCTGGATATGATGAGGCCATTCCTGGCCTCCCGGGCAGCAACGTGCTCGGGTGCTGATGCCCTCTGTCTTGTGCAGCATCAGGTGATTGCGGAGAAGGTTGGTGTTGTTGTTGGTGCTGCTGGTGTGGGGGCTCATCGTGGTCCGATTCTGAGGCCCAAGGTGAGACTGTTTAAATGGCACCCGTGTTGTTGGAATAGACAGCAGGTGAAGTACAGCTGTCAGAAGCATTCTGTCAATGGTGCGAGAGGTTCTTCCAATGAGGCGAGACTGGATGGAGACTTTGCTGGAAACACTTGCAGCCTGCAGAACCTGTGCTGGAAATGGACTGAGCAACAGCTTCTGCCCGAGGAAAGTGATCAGCTGTCAGGTGGGAGCTTTTACTGTACATTTCATGCTATGAAGTAATCAGCTGGAGCAATGGCCAATGAACTCCCACCTCAGGTTGACAGACATGGTTCCCGAGCTGTGTGAATCCCGTGGCCATGCAGGGAAATTAAAAAAGTAAGTGAAAAAAGGCTCTTAAGTGCCTATAAACTACCTGATAATTATCCACGGCTCTCTGGGGTAGAGAATTCCAAAGATTCACATTGAAGACTAATTTCTAGGGCTTGATAAGAAAGGAACAACATTTTAAGCGCTTGTTAAAATTGAAGCTCACCAGCTTTGTTGAACAGAATGAAAACAGACCTTGCTTGAGATGTGTGTTCCTGGAACCTCCCATTACACCAGCGCTAGGGAGAGGGCCCAGAGGAATCTTCAGGGAAGCACAGGGCTCCCGTTAGAATGAAAAAGTTTGTGCCTCACCGTTGGGATGTTTCTGAATCCATCAGTCTTTTCTGGAGGTCTCCGGGCAGCGGGGAGTGCGACGGGGACTCTCAGAGAGGCGTCAACATCTAACGTCACCCACTGGGGGGGAAATAAAACAAGACCACCTTCCCTGAGAACTGGGCCGGCCAGTATTACAGCTCGGGTTTGGGAGTTGAGAGCTCTTTTTTTGTTTTGGGAGCTTGAGGTGTATTCTCGGCCTCCAGTGTGTCCAGAGGAACTTGGCGATGTAACCCGCCATGTTTTGCACAGCTGTTGGACTGCGACCCTGACTGGTAGTAGGTGGGATGGATAGAGGTGGGTAAGGACTATTTAGCACCTTCAGTGAATAACTATTTACTATATTCATCTTCATTGGACTTGCCTTATCCAAAGATGATATGGGAAAATTATTCTATCTACTTCGGTACGGCGGTATAGTTGGTTATGTTGATCCAGAAGATTCCTTGGAGACATTTTTTTTTGGATATACTTTCCCCAACTTTTTAATCAATTGAAAGCTGTAACCAAACATTTAATTACTAATTAAATACAAGTCAATGAACAATAAAACAATGCATGACTTTTAACCATCACGTAAAGAAGAATTTATCAATGGCAAACAAGATTCCTCTTCAGCTATCTACTCACAAGATTCCCTTCCTGCATTACCTGGTCTTTGGCGGACTTCCCCATCTCCTTCACGTCTTTCATATTCATGGCATTCTTTCCTCCTTTTTCTTTTCCCTTCTTCTTGTTCTTCTTCTTCAAAAGGCATTTCTTGCAGATGCAGAAGCAGCAGGTGAGAATCAAAAGGACGGCGACAATGGCGATGGCAATCAAAGCCCAGGGAGGCACTGCAACAAAAACCCACAAACACAGCCCGCGTCAGAAAGAAAGAGCTGCCATTCATGTGGCGCCTGTTCATAGGAACAGGAGAAGGCCATTCAACAACACCAACAACAACAACTTCTATTTATACGGCGCCTTTAATATAGTAAAACATCCCAAGGCTGCTTCACAGGAGCGTAAATCAAACAAAATTTGACACCGAGCCACATAAGGAGAAATTAGGGCAGACTTGGTCAAAGAGGTACGTTTTAAGGAGCGTCTTAAAGGAGGAGAGAGAGGCGGAGAGGTTTAGGGAGGGAAATTCCAGAGTTTAGGGCCCCAGGCAGCTGAAAGCACGGCCGCCAATGGTGGAGTGATTAGAATCCGGGATGCTCAAGAGGCCAGAATTGGAGGAGCGCAGAGATCTCGAAGGTTTGTAGGGCTGGAGGAGATTACGGAGGTAGCCCCTCAAGTCTGTTCCGCCATTAGATCATGGCTGATTTGTATCTTGAACTCCATTGCCCCGCCTTTACTCCATAAGAACATAAGAAATAGGAGCAGGAGTAGGCCAATCGGCCCCTCGAGCCTGCTCCGCCATTCAATAAGATCATGGCTGATCTGATCCTAACCGCCAATCTACTATCACAGAACCATCTCCTGAATCTAACAGAATTAGACACACGAACTAGGAGCAGGATCAGGCTACACGGCCCCTGGGCCTGCTCCGCTACCCACAGGGCCATGACCGATCCGAACCTAGACTCATGTCCAAATTCCTGCCCGCTCCCCGTAACCCTTAATTCCCTTTACTTCAAGGAAACTGTCTATTTCTGTTTTAAATTTATGTAATGATGTAGCTTCTACAGCTTTTTGGGGCAGCATATTCCATGGACCTACTACCCTCTGAGTGAAGTAGTTCCTCCTCATCTCAGTTTTGAAAGAGCAGCCCCTTATTCTAAGACTATGCCCCCTAGTTCTAGTTTCACCCATCATCGGGAACATCCTCCCCGCATCCACCCGATCCAACCCCTTCACAATCTTATATGTTTCAATAAGATCGCCTCTCATTCTTCTGAACTCCAATGAGTAGAGTCCCAATCTACTCAACCTCTCCTCATACGTCCATCCCCTCATCCCCGGGATTAACCGAGTGAACCTTCTTTGTACTGACTCGAGAGCAAGTATGTCTTTTCTTAAGTATGGACACCAAAACTGTATGCAGTATTCCAGGTGCGGTCTCACCAATACCTTGTACAACTGAAGCAATACCTCCCTATTTTTATATTCTATCCCCCTAGCAATGAAAGCCAACATTCCATTGGCCTTCTTAATCACTTGCTGCATCTGCATACTAACCTTTTGAGTTTCGTGCACCAGGACCCCCAGATCCCTTTGTACTTCAGTACTTTCTAGTTTCTTGCCATTAAGATAATAACTTGCTCTACGATTTTTCCTGCCAAAGTGCATAACCTCACACTTTCCAGTATTGTATTCCATACTGGATATTCCTTGATAACCTTAACCAACAAAAATATATCATGCAGCACAGAGCGAGAACATTTGGCCCATTGGGCCTGTGCCGGCTCTTTGAAAGAGCTCTCCAATCACAAAAGCAAAATACTACGGATGCTGGAAATCTGAAATAGAAACTGTAAAGTCTGTGGGTTGTGCAGTTAATAAATACACAGACTTCAGAAGTAACAAACAAACAGGTCTTTACTATTCGAAGGTCCGGGCGAATCTGCCCCAGCAATCCGGCCACAACACTTATATACTGGTGTGGTCACTATCGGTATTACAGTATACAGAAGCCAAACAAATAGTGCCACACCTAAAGTAGTTCTCTTAAAGGTGAACGGTTACATTCAATAGTTCCCTTAAAGGTAGACGGGTACATACACTACAATCCTCCCTTTTTAGCTTATTGCTTACAGAGTCCCCGTTAAACATACATATCTTCAACTTCCTATAAAACAAATTACAGATATAATCTCGGTGGAGTCAATGTCATATAAAACAATTTACAGATATAATCTCGGTGGGAACAGTTCCCAGGTTCAGTCTCTGCGGAAACAGTTCATAGATTCAGTCTCTGATCTTGACTCGTTCCGAACAACATTTCTTTGGTGTAGCCGGTTCACCTGGCTAGCATGACTCCTCCATAGCCTTTTTCTTGACGTAACAGCTTGAACTTTTGTCCTGTTGAACCAGCAGTGCGGACTTTTACAACCAACTGGCTGTCTTGACATTTTCCAGTTTTTCAACTAATTTAGCTCCTTTCGTAGTGTCCCGCCTGAGATGGTAGAAGTGCTAATATTTTAGACAGTTATTATCTTCTGCTTCTTCTTTTTCTTTTCTGCCTTTTTGAAACTCTCGGAGCTCCTTTCTCGGCTGCCAGCTGTAGCGCCACCAACTCTCTATGTTCCTTAGACCTTAAGTGCTTCATCCGGATTTCAGCACTTTGGGAGTTTTCATCACAAGCTGGGCAGACCACATCCTCGTAATATTCAGTGTCACTCAACAGGTCATGGTAATATTCGGGTTTGTCCTGAGTTAGGCCAGCGAGAGAGCCTTCTTCTTCCTCCTCACCCATCTGGACGTTAGCTGACGGTGGTTCCTTCCCTAGACATCTTTCTTGAAAAGACTTCTTCATGCATTCATATTCATCCCGCTCTTCCTGGGTTATCTGCCATTCCTTCACGACGGACCTCATTTGTGAGTTCAATACCTTCCCTTCCATCGGGAATTGCGTTATCAGGCTATTTAATCCTTCTACTGAAGTAACGGTTTCCACATTCTTCTGTTCACCTTGACGTGATTCAACGTACTTTTGGCATCCTTGTAAAATTTGTGTTGCCACCTCAGCTATCTCCGTGACTTTTGAGAGCTCCGAACTCGTTCCCCCTGAAGATTGAAGCTCGTGTTCAGATTGTTCCCCTTGCAGAGTCTTGTCCTTCAGCATATGAAGGAGTTGGCTGGCCGTTAACTCTTCCCTGGGAACACGGTGGATCAGAGTCTTCTCCATTTCATCCACCTTTTCCTCCAATACTTCCACCTTCTGTTCCTCTTGAACTTTGGCTTTCAGCGCTCGGAAAAGTTGCGCCCTGATGCTCTCTAGTTCATGTTCAGGGACCATTCTTACAGTCTCTGAGTTTCTTACAGTTTCCTTTTCTTCCACTGAAAGGATTCCCAGTTGAATCTGTTCTTCAAGTTGTTGAACCTCGGTCATTGCCGCCTCATATTTGTCTTGGGTGTCCTTCAATGTTTTTATGAGTTCTTGGACATCCTGTCTTTCATGCTCTGCCATGTTTTTCACCTCTAATTTCTCATCTATGGATGGAACTTCTACCGATGAGTCTGTCTTGGCCTTGAGCTCATCAAGAATTTCCTGCAGCCTTTGGACTTCTTGCTCATGTTCAACCTTTAGTTGTTCATATGCTTCTACTGAAACTAGCTTTTCGGAGGTTGCCGAGTTAACCCCCTCCAGAATTGTAGCCTGGGCCTGTTCATACTGTTCTTTCAACTTCTCACACTCTGCTTGTAAGGAGTCGTAGAGAAGAACTGGAATAAAATCCTGGCTTCCTGAAGATTCCTCTTCCTTTGGTTCGTTCTGTAAATATTCTAGTTCCTGAACAGCATCAGGGGAATGTGATTGGTATTTGGCCACGATGGCTCTATGGTCGCTCTCTGCTTGAGCTAGCTGTCTCTGTTGTCTTTCCAGGTTTTCCCATTCGGTGTCCCAGAACTTTTCCATATTTTTCATCTCTTGTACGAGACGGTCACTCAACTGTTCTAATTGTTGTCGTACTTTGACATAAGTTTGCGTCCGAGCTCGGTGTTCTTCCATCGTGGATGAATCCTTTGCTTGAACAGGCTCAGAATTCTCTGTCAACCTGGAGTTCTGCTCTGCAGCTTTATTCTTCTTGGTACCATAAGTCCTTCTGCATGTCTTCGTTTTCTTCCCCATCATCGGCAAGTCCCTTTTAGCCTTGTCTTCCATATTCGAATTGGTCTTATCATCATCCATTTCAGAATCTGAGCTAATAGCTTGCACCGAGTCCTCCCTTATTATGGCTTTTAGGTAATGCCATTCCATGTCTATTTTCGTAATCCACTCCCGTCCTAGAAGCGGTGGTCCTCCCTCAGGTAATATGTACAAGTTCATTCTTGGGTGTTCTTTCCCCCTATCTCTCACCTTGACTCTTATTTTCCCCACGGGGTATACGTTATGCCCCGTGTATGTCTGTAATACGAACTTGGTATTTCTTAAAGGTATGTGAGAGAATAGCCGGTGGTAGTCCCTTCGGTTGATGACTGATAGAGCTGATCCAGTGTCTAGCTCCATTCTTACTTGGACTCCAGCTATTTTTAGTATGACCCAGATGGTCTGTAGATCCGTTTCTTCACCCACATTGTGGATTCTCAGACTACCCAGCTCCTGGTTGTTTGGGTCTGAGTCTGAATTCTATTCGTCTGAACTCTTCTCAGCCACCTTGTGTACCTTGTTGTACTTTTCTTGTGGTGGCTTCCTTTGATTGTTGGTCTTTTTCCCGGACCGGCATACCTTCGCGATGTGACCCAGTTTGCCACATTTCCTACACTCTTGGTTCTTAAACCAGCATTGATTCTGGTCATGCGTTGTCTTCCCACAACGGTAGCATTTTGTTGTGCTTGAAGTAATTTGGTCCACCCCGAGTGCCGCCGCCTTTAGTTGCATTTCCGCCGTTCCTTTCGCTGCGGCTTCGTGCGATGCAGCTATAAGGACAGCCCTGTCCAGTGTGAGGTCGTTCTCTTCCAGTAGTCGCTTCTGCGTTCCTTCTTTGGACAATCCGCATACGAACTTGTCCCGCAGCGCTTCTGTCAGATTCCCTCCGAACTGGCAGTATTTCGCTAGCCTACGCAGTTCGACCAAGTATTCCGCATTGCTTTCGTCTTTCCTCTGCGTTCTTGCGTAGAACTTGAATCGTTCAGCCAGCATCAACGGTGTGGGGTTCAAGTGGTCCTTCAGCACAGCCACAATTTCTTCGAAGGTCTGATCCGCTGGTTTATTTGGTGCTATTAGATGCTTCAAGAGCCCGTATGTTTTTGCCCCCATCGAGTTTAGCAATGTTATCGCCTTGTCGTCTTCCTCTATTTTGTTGGCTTCGCAATAGATCTCTATGCGCTCCACGTACGTGGCCCAGTCTTCTATTTCAGAATTAAAATCGTTAATATTCCCTCTCTTAGGCATCTTTCTTCCCTTGGGAGCAGCACCAGTATTTCTTTAAGTATTCTTATTTATTTGTTTATTTCTAAGATGGCGGTTTTCCCGCGAAAATGGCGGTTTCCCGCTCTTTCCTTCTCTCCCCGCCCACTTCACTGGCGGCATGTCAGTTAAGATGGCGGTTTTCCCGCGAAAATGGCGGTTTCCTGCTCTTCCTTTCTCTCCCCGCCCCCTTCAATGGCGGTTTCCCGCTTCTGTCGTCTCCTCCGCCTAATGGCGGCTTCCCGCGTTTCTTCCTGGTGGAAGGGGTACGCTTTCCCCACAGCGGACAGGTTCAGCCGCTGGGCTGGCTCTCGCACAGCTCCCCTTACTTGGCTCTGTCTTTTCCTCCCGCCCGCACGGCTCTACCGGCGCTGGGTACACCCCGTTAACGGAGGACAGTTCAGCCGCTGGACTGGCTCTCGCGCAGTCTCTCTCTCCGTACCCGGCTCTGTCGCTCTCTCTCCCGCACGTTCGGTTCTACCGGCGCTGGGTGCCCCGTTGGTGAAGAACAGTTCAGCCGCTGGACTGGCTCTCGCACAGTCTCTCTCCCCTTGCTCAGCTCTGTCTCTCCCACTCCCGCACGTTCGGTTCTACCGGCTCTGGTTACCCCATTGGTGGAGGACAGCTCAGCCGCTGGACTGGCTCTCGCGCAGTCTCTCTCCCCTTGCTCGGCTCTGTCTCTCTCTCCCACCCGCACGGTTCCTGTTCGCCTCCCAACCCTCTCGCAGACCGGTGTTTCCCTCCCCGGCTGCGGCTGGGTTTCTCTTCCCACGCCTACTCCCAGTCTCAGCGCTTCGTGGCTGCGGCGCTGCCCGGCTTTTCCCGCCGATCGAGGTCCGACTGTCTCACGACGCCGTTGGACCCGACTTTCTGACCGGCTCCGTTCCCCCCTCGACCGTGGTCGAGTGCACAGCCCTTATCCTCCGGATATTCTCTACACCTTCCCCTACTCACAGTCTCCGCGGCCGCCTTGTTTCCTGCTGATCGGCTCACTCCGCACCGTGGTAGAAGGGTAGTCAGTGCCTGTTGCTAATGGAAGCTTTTGTTGCTAAAGTCTTCCTCCGTCCTCCTGCTGCAGCCTCGTGTTTTCTTTCAGCAGCACGACGAGGGCGGTTGCCTCTCTTCGACGCTCTTCGTTGCTTTGGTAGTCTTGCCGCAGGGTACGATCGGACTCGTCGCCACTGTAAAGTCTGTGGGTTGTGCAGTTAATAAATACACAGACTTCAGAAGTAACAAACAAACAGGTCTTTACTATTCGAAGGTCCGGGCGAATCTGCCCCAGCAATCCGGCCACAACACTTATATACTGGTGTGGTCACTATCGGTATTACAGTATACAGAAGCCAAACAAATAGTGCCACACCTAAAGTAGTTCTCTTAAAGGTGAACGGTTACATTCAATAGTTCCCTTAAAGGTAGACGGGTACATACACTACAGAAACAGAAAATGCTGGATACACTCGGCAGGTCAGGCAGCATCTGTGGAGAGAGAAACAGAGTTAACAATTCAGGTCGATGACCTGATCAGGTTCTGACGAAGGGGCCATTGACCTGAAGCGTTAACTCTGTTTCTCTCTCCACAGATGCTGCCTGACCTGCTGAGTGTTTCCAGCTCTCCAATTGGTACCACTCACCCCTGCTCTTGCCCCGTAGCCCTGCAAATTTTTCCTTTTCAAGTATTTGTCCAATTCTCCCTTTTGAAAGTTACTATTGAATCTGCTCCCACCGCCCTTTCAGGCAGCGCGTTCCAGATCACAACAACTCGCTGAGTAAAGAAATGTTTCTTCATCTCCCCTTTGGCTCTTTTGGCAATGATATTAAATCTGTGCCCTTTGGTTATTGACCCTCTTGCCAGTTTCACCCTTATTAAAACCCCCCATATTCATGTTGGCAATTTAAAAAATATATTCTCGGGGTGTCGGCGTCACTGGTGACGTAGGAGAAAGAACAAAAGGACTTGTATTTATCTCGCACCTTTCACCACCTCAGGACGTCCCAAAGAGCTTTACAGCCAATGAAGTACTTTTGAAGTGTAGTCACTGTTGTAATGTAGGAAACGTGGGAGTCAATTTACGCACAGCAAGCTCCCACAAACAGCAATGTGATAATGATCAGATCATCTGTTTTTTGGTGATGTTGGCTGAGGGATAAATATTGACCCCAGGACACACCGGGGAGAACTCCCCTGCTCGTCTTCAAAATAGTGGCCGTGGGACCTTCTACATCCACCTGAGAGGGCAGACGAGGCCTCGGTTTAATGCCTCATCTGAAAGACAGTGCAGCACTCCCTCAGTACTGGCACCGGGGATGTCAGCCTTATCTCAACCATCATCATTAAGAACAGATTATCTGGTCATTATCACACAGGTGTGTGTGGGAGCTTGCTGTGCGCAAATTGACTGACGTTTTTCTTACATTACAACCGTGACTACGCTTCGAAAGCATTTCATTGGCTGTAAAGCGCTTTGGGACATCTTGAGGTTGTGAAAGGCGCTATATAAATGCAAGATCTTTCTTTTTTCTTTCACATACATTGCCACTGAAATACAAGTACATCGTTAAATGGAATATCCTGTGGTACCCGCAAACATTACTGTGTGCATGTGTTACTAATAATAATGATGACAATTTATCAAGACAATCTACAGCAGTTACTTATTCATGTGATGCATTTAGTTACCTTTGATGTATTAATCTTACTTGAAGTGTTGCACAATGACCTGGTCGTTGGATTGGACAGTAAACAGTAATCCGAGGTACGCTGACTACGACCAGGTTAAGTTTGAGAGGGGAGTGTCGCCAGCTCAAACCGCCTTTACCTTGTTTGTTATGGCGGAGTAACTGTGCATATTTATTGGACCAATCGCTTTTTGAGAGCAGGATAAACTTTACAGAGAAAGGAGCAGCTTTTTGGCCCCGATATTAACTTTAGGCAGATTCCCCGCTAAGGCCCGAGTTAAAATTACAGCCGGGTCTCAATGATGTCATTGGGGCCGCAACATGTATATGTAAAGAAGGGCCCTCTTGGCTCCGGGCGTGTGTCCTTGCTGCCTGCTCAAGAGAGCAGGTTAAAATTGCAGGTGTTGCGATCATGGCGGCTTTCGGACAGGTAAGAGCCAGGAGTGATTTTAACTGCCCTCCCGCCAGGTTTCTGCTGAGTGAGTAGGGTTAAAATCGCCCCCAAATGACTGCCAGTGAGCAAGGTTGTCCACCTTTGGATCTGGGCAAGGGTCTGTTGCAGGTTAACTTCCATCAGCGGTTTCCCTTGAAAGTGGGATTCAGTGCACAGGTCATGGGCAGAATCTTAACAGCCAAAAACTAGTAGGCTGGGGTCAGGTCAGAGATTAAAATTTACAAAATCTGAAACAGAAACCCAATCCGCCTCGAACCCGCCCACTTCTGGTTTTAACGGAGGCGGGACGAGGGGCGGGTGACCAATCCGCTCGCAGGAGGCGGGTTGGTCATTTAAATATTACAATGAGTTTCCTACCTTCATCTTAACAGTGATTCTATTTTTAACTCATGTCAGCTGGGTTTCCCAGGCCTCGGGAAACCCGGCAGGTGAAAGGAGGTGAGGAGGGCTGAATCAATGATGTGAGTGCCTTTACAGCACTGCTTGTGGGCCAGCAGGAGCAGGAGTGTTTCCTCCAGGCCCAACAAACTACCTAGTAAGCCCCCCGTGACCTGTCAGCTAACCTTCCCCCACCATTGGACCCCCTGACCACCACCAGACCCCCCTCGACCACCATCGGACCACCCAACCACCACCGGACTGCCCTCGACCACCACCGGACTCCCCGACCACCACCGGACCCCCCCGACCACCACCGGACCACCCCCGACCACCACCGGACCCCCCCGACCACCATCGGCCATGATTGAAACCCCACCCCACCACCATTGGACCCATCGACCACAATCTGTACCCCTCCCCACTGCGATTGGACCCCCTCCCACTATCGGGCCCCCCCCACCCCACAAGATCTCTCCCACCCCCCCGCTAGACCTACCTGCTCTCAGCCCAGCCCGGCTGTGACCTTGTGCTGTAGGCTTTCCCGCCCGTAGGCCTCCAGGCCGAAAGTCAGGCTGGCTGTGGGCGGGAAACCTACAGAAAAAAAAAATGTAAAAGACGTCCTCGAGTTAAAAGCTGCAGGACGCTCGGGAAACTCGTATTTCCGGGCTTCCCGACCTCCAAACAGCCTTCCCCCGCACGGAACGCGCCTCCAAGCTAAAATCCAGGCCCTTATAGCTGTACGGAGGGCCATGTAAAAGGGCACGGGGGGCATAGAATAAGGTTCTGTGCCGACAGCAACTATGTTCCACTGCCGGGAAAGAGAGATCTTTCAGAATTCACCTTTAGCATTGCGAACCTGAACGGCTGCCAATGTATCTTGAAATCAAGTGGAATGGAGCAAAGCTGAAGCGTCCCCTCACTCAAATCTCTACGTGGGAGTTGACAGTGTTTCCATTCAGATATCTCCCCAAGTCATCTCGATCTTGAGGATCAGCATGCTGCCGAGTTTAATCAGATGACAAATCTGAAACATGTTGTCTTCTTGGGAAAAGGATTGGCATTACCATCGTCGAATCCCCCACCATCAACATCCTGGGGGTCACCATTGACCAGAAACTTAACTGGACCAGCCACATAAATACTGTGGCAACAAGAGCAGGTCAGAGGCTGGGTATTCTGCGGTGAGTGTCTCACCTCCTGGCTCCCCAAAGTCTTTCCACCATCTACAAGGCACAAGTAAGGAATGTGATGGAATACTCTCCACTTGCCTGGATGAGTGCAGTTCCAACAACACTTAAGAAGCTCGACACCATCAGGGACAAAGCAGCCCATTTGATTGACACCCCATCCACCACCTTAAACATTCATTCCCTCCACCACCGGTGTACTGTGTTTGCAGTGTGTACCATTTACAAGATGCACTGCAGCGACTCGCCAAGGTTTCTTCAGCAGCACCTCCCAAACCCGCGACCTCTTCCACCTAGAAGGACAAGGGCAGCAGGCTCATGGGAACACCACCACCTCCAAGTTTCCCTCCAAGTCACACACCATCCTGACTTGGGGCTGGATTTTCATTGAGGAGTCGGGTAGGAGGCGGGACTACTACTTTTGGGGTTGTAGTCCCGCCTGCATCGAGTTCTAGCCAACCCACGCGATTTAGACTAGATTGACCTTGTTGAGCCTGTTTTGATTTCTTTTTGGGTTCAATAAAGACTCATTTCTGAAAGAGAACGTTGTTTAATCTAAAGTCTTGTTCAAGACTTTCTACAACTTTTTACAGAACACATAATGCTGTGATGCATCTAGAATGAAACCGAAAGTAAAACTCCTCTGGACTGCTTGTCTCTCACATGACCTCTGCTGGTCAGGCACAAGTAATCAAAAACACAGACAAATATGCTGTAAGGCATAAGTAATCAAACACAGACAAATATCATCACTATTTGCTGATATCATTACATCTCCCTTTCTTAACACAAAAGTATTTTACTTTTAACTAACAACATTTAATGAACTTACATTATCATTATCCTGATCAAGGTTTTTTACCCTTGCTTTGTGTGTTCACATGAAATATGTCAATACACTAGAACTTGAAGAAAGAATAAGATAACATTACTTCCTTCTTTAACAATAGTCCTTAAATTTGCTCAATGAGTCTCTCAGGAGGCTTCACGTGTCTTGAGGATTTTCTGATTGATTGTCCTTGAATCTGAGTTGTTGCCTCAGATGATTGGTTCTCAGCTGTGTGATCAGGTTGTTCACCAGTATCAGTCTCTTGACCTGCTGTGGCTGGTCCCATGAGAAGATCTCGACGATTTCTTCTCAGAACAGCACCCTCATCTGTCTGAATGGTGTATGATCTTGGTTGAACTTCACTCAGGACAGTTCCCTTCTGAGTCCATGTGTTTGTTTTGTCTTTCAACCTTACTTGGTCACCAGTGTGGAGTTCAGGTAGGTTTTGTGTTCCTCTGTCATAGTAGTACTTTTGCTTTTCTTTCTGTTGCTCTTTGAACTTCCTCACTTTCTCCCCCTCTTCTGTTTTCAGGAGGTTCTCCGGGATGGGTAGGTTTGACCTTAGCCGACGTCCCATCAGGAGCTGGGCTGGTGACATACCACACTCGAGCGGCGTTGTGCGGTATACAAGCATGCTTTGGTAGAAGTCAGTTCCACTGTCTTTTGCCTCGTACATCAGTCTTTTCACTGTCTGGACCGATTTTTCCACTAGTCCATTGGACTGTGGATAGTGAGGACTTGACGTTGTGTGGACAAAGTCCCACTCTTTGGCAAAGTGTCAGAAATTTGCATTGTTAAACTGGGGTCCGTTGTCTGTGAAGACCTCGCTTGCCACGCCATGTCTGGAGAATATGGCTTTCATACTTCTTATCACAGCGTCTGCAGTGGTGGTGTACAGTCTACAAACCTCTGGATACAGGGAGTAATAGTCTGTGACGACAAGATAGTCCTTCCCTTGACATACGAATAGGTCAGCGCCTACCTTCTGGTAAGGTCTGTCTGGTGCTGGGTGTGGCTTTAGTGGTTCTACCGGATTGCTTGCTCGATATTTCAGGCATATTGTGCAGTTTGACACCTCATTTGTCACATCTTGGTTGATTCGTGGCCAGTACATCACCTCTCGTGCTCTTTTCTTACACTTTTCGATTCCCAGATGTCCTCCATGGATCTTTTTTAGCATCTCTCTTCTCAGACTCTTTGGGATAACTATTTTACTTCCTTTGTAGATGATGTCTTCGACCACTGATAGTTCCGCCCTGCAGTTCCAGTACTCTGCTATATCAGGTGAGCAGTCTTGCTTCATGTTGGGCCATCCATCCAAGATGCTTTTTCTCAGTCGTCTCATTGTTTCATCTTTGTTTGTCTCAGTCTTTATGAGCTCCATTTTTGCATCTGCTATGGGCAGTGCACTTGTGATCATGTCCACGCAGGCGTTCACTTTTTCATCCATTGTGGTGTTTGCGGGCTCACTTGGGTCAACAGCTCTGGACAACGTGTCTGCTGTATACATCAGCTTACCCGGTGTGTACGCAACATTCAGTGTATAGCGTTGCAGCCTGATCATCATTCTTTGTATTCTAAGCGGACAGCTATTCAGTGGCTTTTGGAACAATGCAATCAAGGGCTTATGGTCAGTCTCTACACTGATTGCTTGTCCTGCCACAAACTGGTGAAATCTTTCACAGGCGTATGTGATGCTGAGCAGCTCCTTTTCTATTTGAGCATATCGCGTCTCCGCGTCTGTCATTGAGCGCGATGCATATGCAATAGGTTGCCAGTAGTCATATTGTTGCAGAAGAACGGCACCGAGCCCACTCTGTGATGCATCTGATGATATCTTGATGGGTCTCGCTGGGTCATAAAACCTCAGAACTGGTTCCTCTGTGAGCAGTTTCTTTAGATCGCTCCATGACTTCTCATGCTCATGATTCCATTCCCATTCTATGTTCTTTTCAGTTAGTCTTCTCAGTGGCGCTATTTTTTCTGAGAGGTTGGATATGAATTTACCCATGTAGTTGATCATTCCATTAAACCTCTGCACGTCCTTTTTGCATTGTGGCCTTGGCATATTCTCAACGGCGGACACCTTTCTGGGATCTGGTCTGATGCCCTCACTGCTAAGGATATCTCCCACGAATGTCAGTTCTGTCACCCCGAGCTGGCATTTCTCTCTATTCAGCTTCAGGTTTGTTTTCCTTGTTGCTTCCAGCACTTTTTTCAGTCTCTCGTCATGCTCAGTTCTCGTGGTTCCCCATACTATGATGTCATCCATTGATGTATCAACCCCCTCCAGGTGCTCATAGATCATATGGATAGTCTTGTGATACACTTCAGGAGCTGAGGCAATGCCAACTGGTAACCTTAGGAATCTGTATCTGCCAAATGGAGTGTTGAACGTGCACAGTCTTGAACTTGCTTCGTCCAGCTTCATCTGCCAAAATCCTGAGGACGCATCTAACTTGCTGAAATATTTTGCATTTGCAAACTGCCATGATTTCCTCACGTGTAGGAAGCTTGAAGTGCTCTCTCTTTATTGCTCTGTTTAGATCTCTTGGATCCAGGCAAATTCTGAGCTTTCCATTCTTTTTGTCCACTACGACGAGGGAACTCACCCACTCAGTTGGCTCATCTATCTTCTGAATCACGTTCAGGCTTTCCATCCTGTCCAACTCTGCCTTCAGTTGCTTTTGAAGAGCAAACGGAACTTTTCTGCATGGATGTATGACCGGTGTCATACTTTTATCTACTCTGATCGTGTGTTCTCCTGGAATGCAGCCTAGACCCTTAAATAGGTCTTTGTACTCTTTCATGAGTTCATCATAGACTGTCTCTCCTTCGCTTTCCACAATGAGGACTCTCTTTACCAGGTTCAGTCTCTCACAGGCTTTTAACCCTAGTATGGCTTGCACATCCTTTGGCACCACGATTAATGCTAGCGTGTGCTCTCTGTCCTTGTGTGTTACTTTGACAATGCATTTTCCTTTCACTGGTATATCAGTACCTGAGTATCCGGTCACTTTCACTTGTATTCCATGTAACTTTGGTCTGGGTCTAATTCTCTTAAAATCGGTCTCTGATATCACATTAACTTGTGCTCCAGTATCCAATTTAAATGGAATGTGCATGTCATTCACTTTTAGTGTCAACATCCAGTCTCTTTCTTTTTTGTTTTCAGACACAACATCTACATAGAATTCCTCTATCTCGCTTTCATCTACTGTATGGACCTTTCTTTGTTGCGCTTGGTTCTTACAGCAACGGGCATAATGGTTGTTTTTGTTGCAACTATTGCATGTTTTGCCATATGCTGGACACTTTCTTGGTGGATGCTGTGTACCGCATCGACTACATAACTTCCGATTGTCTCTTTCATTTTCGTTTGCTGGCCACGTCTCTTTTTTCACATTGGCGCTCACTTTGTTAAACGGTTTGTATCCGTTCTTTCTCACTGCATCCACGTTGCAGCTACTGTCACTGAACAGCTCCTTTGCCTGCAACTTCACAGTCTCTGTAACCCTACACAGTGCTATGGCTTTTCCCAGGTCTAGATCTTGCTCTCTTAGCAGTCTTTCCCTTAGACCATTATCTGGAATACCACACACCAGTCTGTCTTTTATCAGCGAGTCTGTGAGTCCCCCAAATTCACACGATTTGCTCCGGTTTCTCAGTTCAGTCACATACTGATCAATAGTCTCGCCGATTTTCTTTACACATGTGAAAAATTTGTGCCTCTCAAAGGTCACGTTGCGTTTAGGTATGCAGTAGGCCTCAAACTGTTCCATTATTTTATCTAGCTTCATTTTGTCTCCATCAACAGCAAATATGAAATTATTATACACCTCCAGCGCTGCATCACCCACGACATGTAAGAACAGTGACGATTTCTGTTTATTACTTTTCTTGTCAGCTCCGATTGCCGCTAAATACAACTCAAAACGTTGTTTGAACCTTCTCCAATTTTCAGCCACATTACCTGACAATTGAAGCGTCGCCGGTGGGAGTAAACCTTCCATTTTTTCACTTCGTTAGCTATTCTCTAATGGTAAGCAACGATGTTCTCTTCTGGCTTGCTAATATGTGGAGAGCTGATTTCGCTTACTTGCCACAACTGCTTTCACTGTCCCATCAAGTTGCTAACTTCAGATTTTTTCTCTTTCAGCCACTTCTGACATCATGTTTTGATTTCTTTTTGGGTTCAATAAAGACTCATTTCTGAAAGAGAATGTTGTTTAATCTAAAGTCTTGTTCAAGACTTTCTACAGCTTTTTACAGAACACACTATGCTGTGATGCATCTAGAATGAAACCGAAAGTAAAACTCCTCTGGACTGCTTGTCTCTCACATGACCTCTGCTGGTCAGGCACAAGTAATCAAAAACACAGACAAATATGCTGTAAGGCATAAGTAATCAAACACAGACAAATATCATCACTATTTGCTGATATCATTACAGAGCCCACCCAGCGGGCTCAGCAGGTCAATTAAGGGCTACCCGGCAACAAATGACGTCACAGATTGAAATTTCATCTGTCAACACCTTTTGACAGATGAAATATCAGCATTTCATAACTGTTTGAAGCTGTTCACTTGAACACCGGACATCTCGACCCCTCCAAGCCCTTCATCCTGACTGCCCGCCTTGCTAACTTGGCGTGGTTTGGAGCCGTCGGGAATCCCACATTTTAACAATGAAAATAGGGATTAGGCTAAAAACTGCCTGTTAACTACCTGTTAACAGGCAGTTAATTGGCACTAACCCCTTTCCCGCCTCGGGGAGGCGGGTCCCAGTGCAGGTCGGGTACCTGCCTCCTTTGAAAGTGGCATGGAGTTGGGTTGGGGGCGGGATGGGTTTGTGCCCCCCGATTTCAAGATTTTAAACCCCGACACGCCTCCAATCCCGCCTCCACAGCCTAATGAAAATCCAGCCCTAGGAAATATATCGGCCGATCCTTTGTCGTCGTTGGGTCAAAATCCTGGCACTCCCTCCCTAACAGCACTGTGGGAGTACCTTCACGGACTGCAGTGGTTCAAGAAGGCGGTTCACCACCATCTTCTCCAGGGCAATTAGGGATGGGCAATAAATGCCAGCTTTGCCAGTGACGCCCACAACCCATATATGAATTTTTGGGTGAAGATGGATACTATGATGAAATGCGTCGGCTGTGGCTCAGTGGGCAGCACTCTTCGCCTCTGAGTCAGAAGGTCATGGGTTCAAGCCCCACAAACATGAGCCTTGAGCACAAAATCTAGGCTGACACAACCGGCGCTGTACCGAGGTGCTGTATTTCAGATGAGATGTTTAACAGAGGACCTGCCTGCCCTCATCAGGTGGATATAAAGGATCCCACGGCCAGTGTAGTGTCCGTGTGTAGATAAAGACACTGAAGACAGGAGTTGGTTCATAGGTATTTACTAAGCAAGTCTGGGGGGGGGGGTTCTAAAGGATATACACAATACACAGGCTTATATAGCCCAAGTGGCAATTACCGGCATTACGCACACCTGGGGCTCTTAAAGGCACATACACCACAATTCCTCCCCTTCTAGCTAACTAGTACATCATATTTTAAGTAATTATTAATTACATGTTATATGCAAAATAATATACATTGCTGTATTAATTAATTATAAGTTAGTCTCTCAGGAGGCTTCCTGACTCGGTCCGGATAACGCCTCGGGGTGTAGTAGTTTCTGGTGGTGTAGTAGGTTCTTCTGGTAAGGCTGATTCGGCTTGAAGGCCAGTGTCGGGTTCATCGGGTTCCAGTATCACCGGATCGGAGGTAGATATGGGTATCTCTACTTCATCGTTAGATGTATAGCGTTGTGGTGTAGGTTGTCCCTTTTCGGATGACTTGATGATTTGGTCAGCATGGCGCCTTATTATGCTTTCTCCGATGTCCACGGTATACATCAGTGGTCCTAGTCGTGTGCAGATAGTTCCAGGCTGCCATTTCTCGGTACGGTAGTCCCGGGCCAAAACCGGTTGGCCTATCTGGAAGGCCCTAGTTGGCCTTTCATTCATGCCCTGAAACTGCCGGTTCTCCACGTCCCTTCGGATGTTGGGCTTGACCAAATCCAGCCGGCATCTTAGGTTTCTATTGTAGAACATCATGGCGGGAGTTTGGTTTGTAACCATATGTGTTGCATTCCTATATGCAAATAAGAAGTTATCCACCTTGTGCTGAAGTTTTATGTCTTCATTACCCATGGCCTTTATGGCCTTCTTAAAGGCCTGGACAAACCTTTCAGCCAATCCATTGGTGGCGGGATGGTATGGGGCAGACGTGTAGTGCTTTACCCCATTGTTCTTTAAGAACTTTCTGAATTCTTCGGACCCAAATTGCGGTCCATTATCAGAACATATTTGTTCCGGCAGCCCATTCCTGGCAAATATGGTCCTTAATACTGTGATGGTTTTTTCCGTGGTGGTGGAGGACATCTTTATTACCTCCGGCCACTTGGAGTGTGCATCAACTGCGATTAAGAACATTGAGTCCATAAATGGACCAGCAAAGTCGATGTGCATCCTTTGCCAGGGAGATGAGGGCCACTCCCATGGATGTAGAGGAGCCTGTGGCGGAGCATTTTGGACCTTCTGGCATCCTAGGCAGCTCTTGGTCATGTCTTCGAAGTCTCCATCGCTACCTGGCCACCATACAAACGCCCTAGCTAGGTTCTTCATTTTCACTCCACCCAGATGCCCCTCGTGAAGCTCCTTTAGCACTTTATCCTGGAGTTTGGGTGGAATCACCACTCTGGATCCACACATCAAGGTTCCTCGGCACACTGACAGCTGTTCTCTTCTTTGCGAGAATGCTGGCAACAGTGGTTCGCCATGTGCTGGCCATCCCTTCATTGTTAAATCGTAGACCCGTGAGAGAGTAGGGTCATTTCTGGTCTCCCTTTCAATGGCAGAATTTGTCACTGGTAGACATTCCACTATGGTAGAGTGGAATATCTCTACTGGGTCTACTGTAGGTGCCTCTTCTATCATTGGCAACGGCAGGCGCGATAAACCGTCAGCATTCCCATGCTGTTTTGACCCTTTGTATTCAATGTTGTATTGGTGTGCCCCTAGAAGAAGGGACCACCTCTGTAGTCTTTGTGCCGTCATAATGGGGACACCTTTCTTAGGGTTGAATATGGAGATGAGGGGTTGATGGTCAGTCAGCAAGGTAAATTTTTGTCCGTGTAGGTAATGGTTGAATTTCTTCACTCCCCATACCAGGCTGAGTGCTTCCCTGTCTATCTGGGAATAGTTACGCTCAGCTGAGTTCAATGAGCGTGATGCAAAAGCTATCGGCCGTTCCGAGCCATCAGGGAATCTATGGGACAATACCGCTCCTATGCCGTAAGGGGATGCATCGCACGCCAGTCTGATTGGTAGTGATGGGTTGTAATGAGCCAAAACTTTCTCGGATGTGATTAAGTCTTTACATTTATGGAAGGCACGTTTACAGTCTTCGTTCCATTTACAAATCACTCCTGTGTGTAGAAGATCATTAAGAGGGTGTAGAATAGTTGATAAGTTCGGTAAAAATTTATAATAGTCATTTATTAATCCCAGGAATGACCTCAATTGTGAAACATTTTCAGGTGCTGGGGCTTTTATAACTGCTTCAATTTTTTCAGGTGACTTATGCAACCCTTCTTTATTAATTATGTGGCCACAATATGATATCTGATTTTGGAAAAATTCGCATTTGGGGCGATTTGCTCGTAGGCCCCGTTCTTTCAGCCTAGTGAGCACCTGCTCCAAATTGGCAAGGTGCTCGTTGTCATTTTCTCCTGTTATAAGGATGTCGTCTAGGTAACACTGAGTCCCCGGAATCCCTTGCAGGACTTGCTCCATAGCTCTTTGCCGGGTAGCTGGAGCTGATGCTACTCCAAAAACCAGTCGATTGTACTGGTACAGGCCTTTGTGTGTGTTTATCGTGAGAAACTTTTTAGAGGCCTCCTCAACCTCCATCTGTAGATATGCCTGTGCCAAGTCAATTTTGGTGAAACGTTTTCCTCCGGATAGTGAGGCGAAAATATCTTCTATCCTCGGAAGAGGATACTGTACCGTGTGAAGGACCGGGTTTACAGTCACCTTAAAGTCCCCACAGATGCGAATTTTTCTCTGTTCCTCAGAGTTATTTTTCAATGTTTTTTTCATGACTGGAACGATGGGTGTTGCCCATTCGCTCCAATCTATTTTGGATAATACGCCTGCCTTTTCCAAATTCTCCAGCTCTGCCTCGACTGTCGGACGTATTGCGTATGGCACCGGTCTTGCCTTAAAAAATTTTGGAATTGCTGCATCTTCCACTTTTATTGAGGCGGTGATGCCTTTCAAGGTTCCTAGTTTCTCTTGAAACACTTCTTTGGTGTTGGCCAAGATGTCTTTTAATCGTTCAGGTATGATGTCATCATTGTTTTTTTCCTTACTGGTCACCGTCAGTGCCTGAATGGAGTGCCAGTCTAAACGTATCTTCCTTATCCATTCACGTCCCAACAACGGTGGACCACCATCTTGTAGAATGTATAAATACAACTTTTGTATTTCTTTGCCGTTGTATACCACAGGCACCTTTATTTTTCCTTTGGGGTATACTTTCTGCCCCGTATATGTTTTTAAGATAATGGATGTGTCTTTTCGAGGTATATGCGAAAATAGCCTCTCGTAATCTCGTCGATTTATTACGGTTAGAGCTGATCCTGTATCTAGCTCCATTTTAACTGGGGACCCTGCTATTATGAGGGTAACCCAAATGGTCTGGTAATCTTCATTGGCAATTACATTATGTAATTTGAGAGAGCTTAGTCTCTTGTTCCCGGAGTCGCTATCGCTCTTCTGGTCTTTGGAGCTACTGTCCGTCATCATTTGTACCTTTCTGTGCTTTTCCTTATTGATTCTTTTCCCGTTAGTGGATTTTTTTATTTTCAGATCGGCATACACGTGGAATGTGTCCCATCTTTCCGCATCGCCTGCATGCTTTTTCTTTGAACCAGCAATCCCTCTGGTCATGGTTGGATCTGCCGCAGCGATAACATCTCTCGAAACCCCGTGTCATTTCATGGGTGCCGAAGTCCTGTGGCCTTTGCTGTATCTTTGCCGCTCCTATTGCACTGAAAGCCTTGTCCAGTGTTAAATCTTTTCCAGAAGATACCTTTTTTTGTGTTTCTACACTTAGGGGATCGCAGATGAATTTGTCTTGCAGAGAATCTGCCAGTCCTGCCTCGAATTGGCAGTGTAGGGTATCAACAATCTCCTCAAAATTCTTGTCCATCGGTTCGGCTGGAGTGATTAAGTTGCGTAACAGCTTGTATGTTTCTGCGTCCATTAGATCCAGAAGCACTGAAGCTTTTTTTTCATCTTCTATTCCATTTGCGGTGCAAAACACCTCCACTCTTACTACATATGTGGTCCAATCCTCTATCTTGTTATCAAAAACATCAATATTGCCAAAGTTAGGCTCTGTTTCGTTATCAAAAACATCAATATTGCCAGACTTAGGCATTTCAAAAAAGATATGGCGCTTCCCGCGCTTTTTTTTTCTCTCTGTAGCAACGATATGGCGCTTCCTGCGCTTTCCCGCCGCTGCTACCGATAACAACGCTGTTTTACTGTGGTTTCCGTTTATTCACTGTTAGAGACTCGTTCCCGACGGAAGTCTAAACGCTGACCTGCTTGCCGCGCCGGCCGTCTCCCGAGTGCACCCTCCCAGTCCGTTATTGCTTGCCTCCGATTTCGCTGCCTGTCTCAGCTGTAGAGCCCGCCGCTGGAGCCCCAGCCTGATGCCCAGGAAGGATTAGCGCAGTACCTGCCACCAGCTTGGCCAGCTGGTGAAACCACAGTTTCTATTACTTCCTTGAGTCTTCTGGACGCTGGAGGAATCGATGTCCTTGAGGTGCTGCCGAATTGCAGGTAAGTCCGTTTCCACTTCGTCGCCACTGTAGTGTCCGTGTGTAGATAAAGACACTGAAGACAGGAGTTGGTTCATAGGTATTTACTAAGCAAGTCTGGGGGGGGGGTTCTAAAGGATATACACAATACACAGGCTTATATAGCCCAAGTGGCAATTACCGGCATTACGCACACCTGGGGCTCTTAAAGGCACATACACCACAGCCAGTATTTCGCGGAGCGTGGGGTGTTCTCCCCGGTGTCCTGGCCGATATTTATCCATTAACCAACATCACTAAAGACAGAGGGGGAAAAATCCGTTCGCGAGCATTTCGGGTTGCGAACATCGCCTGGGTGCTAAATTTAGCACCCGGTGAAAAATAGCGCCGGCGAGTGCTAACTTCAGTTTTAGCGCCCCAAGAGGGAGGTGGAGCATTAAAGTGCTCCACTTCTGTCTGAGAACGCTAACCCCGAATATTGGGGCGGTGCGTTCTGCAGCGCTGCGCACTGGGCCACGTAGCGCTGCCGCGTGGAAGGGCTCTTCTCCTCATTAAAGGGGAGGGCCCAAGCCCACGACTCTGCAGGGCCCCACCTGGACCACCGGGGAGCGGGGTGCCGTGCCAGCAGCCCGGTACACAAGAGGAGCGCTGGGCTGCCAGGTCGCGGCACAGACGCCGCATTCAAAGAGGCAACGGGCCGCGACAAGTAAGTCGGTCGATTTTTCCCCCCCGCCATCTCCCCTTTACTTATTGCCCCGTGAGCCTCCTGCCGCTCCGTTCCCGCCCCCTGAATCGGTCGCTTTCGTCGGCCGGCACAGACTCAGAGGGCGAGGGCCAATTTTGCAGGCGGGGCGAAAACGGGGCGCTGCGCACGGTGATGACACGGGGCGCTACTGGTTACCGCCGCTGCTAAGCTCCCGCTAAATTTAGCGGGAGTCGTTAGTGGTGCCGCGCCCGGGTGAAAAGTCATTAGCGCCCCCGTTACCGCCGCCGGGGGCACTAGCGAGAGGCGCAAATGCACCGAATTTTTAGCCCAGAATGTCTGGTCATTAGCACTTTCTGTGTGGGAGCTTGCTGTGCACAAATCCGCTGCCACGTTTCCTACATTACAACAGTGACTACTTTGACTGTAAAGCACTTTGCGACGTCGTGAAAGGTGCGATATTTTTTTTCTTTATAATGGAAATGCCCAGGACCAATATTCCCACTAAGCTGCGTGGTCTGGGACCAGCTTTTCCAATGTGAAGTTTCATGCATGCACGAAGCTTTGAATGGGTCACGCAGCCCGCTAAAGGGACCGCGTACCCAAATTTAAAATTAAGGGGAGCATTGCCCAGGGCTGCCAGCTTTTGATAAGCCAGCCTGCCGTTTTTCAATTTATTTTCATGTGTTAAGATGCAATTACATATTCAAGGGCAGCCAGTGTGGATTACGTGGTGCTGGGAGGGGAAATGTGCTGATACATTCGGGGTCTTGGCTTGGCTGTGCTTGGGTTGGGAGCGATGTATCTTTACGGGGCATTTGTTTGGGTTGCATCTGGACTCCTGGTGTTTCGATAGGCTGGGGAACCAATGGTGTGCTGCCTCATGAGTGCTTCTGTTGGGTGTCGTCGGGTAAGTCACAGCTACTGGTTTATTTCCTTAGAGGCGGTGCAACGAAGGTTCACTAGATTGATTCCTGGGATGAGAGGGCTGTCCTATGAGGAGAGATTGAGTAGAATGGGCCTATACTCTCTGGAGTTTAGAAGAATGAGAGGTGATCTCATTGAAACGTATAACATTTTTAGAGGACTTGACAGGGTAGATGCTGAGAGGATGTTTCCCCTGGCTGGGGAGTCTAGAACCAGGGGGCACAGTCTCAGATAAGGGGTCGGCCATTTAGGACTGAGATGAGGAGGCATTCCTTCACTCAGAGGGTGGTGAATCTTTGGAATTCTCTGCCCCAGAGGGCTGTGGAGGCTCAGTCGTTGAGTGTATTCAAGACAGAGATCGATAGATTTTTTGGGCACTAAGAGAATCGAGGGATATGGGGATCAGGCGGGAAGGTGGAGTTGAGGTCGAAGATCAGCCATGATTTTATTGAATGGCGGAGCAGGCTCGAGGGGCCGAATGGCCGACTCCTGCTCCTATTTCTTATGTTCCTGCTTTAGGGGGTGATTTGGGCATTGAGGCGGATGTCTTTGAGAACAGATCGCAATATTCCAGGCACAAATAAACACTGGTTTATTAGGCCCCAGCTAGATTATTGTGTCCAATTCTGACCACCACACTTTAGGAAAGATGTCAAGACCTTAGAGAGGGTGCAGAAGAGATTTACAAGAATGGTTCCAGGGATGAGGGACTTCAGTTACGTGGAGAGACTGGAGAAACTGGGTTGCTCTCCTTAGAGCAGAGAAGGTTAAGAGGAGATTTGATAGAGGTGTTCAAAATCATGAAGGGTTTTGACAGAGTAAATAAGGAGAAACTCTTTCCAGTGGCAGGAGGGTCGGTAACCAGAGGACACAGATTTAAGGTGATTGGTACAAGAACCAGAGGGGAGATGAGGAAACATTATTTTACGCAGCGAGTTGTTGTGATCTGGAATGCGCTGCCTGAAAGGGCGGTGGAAGCAGATTCAATAATAACATTCAAAAGGAAATTGGATAAATACTTGAAGGGGAAAATGTTGCAGGGCTCTGGGGAACGAGTGGGGGTCAGTGGGACTAATCGGAGAGCTCTTTCAAAGAGCCGGCACAGGCTCGATGGGCCGAATGGCTTCCTTCTGCTTTTACAAAATCTAAGAAGAAAGATTCGCCTTTTTTGTGGGGCTCTATCACATCTCTCACATGATGCAAATCGCTCTGAAGTCCAGCGACTTGCTCTACAGACGAATAAAGCAGCCGTTTTTGTGCACAGCAAGATTCCACAAGCAGCAATAAGATAGCTGCTTCTTAGCGGAGTACATTAACCAGCTTCGATATTATTTAAGTCACCGATTGCGGCAGATAAAGAGACTGTAACCTCTGTGGGGGTGAAATTGGTCTCGGGCAACAGTGGAAAACAGGGCGAGAGCCAATCGGCTCCCGCTTTACCCCCCATGCTGTCTGATTGGCCCATGCCAACCGTTTGTGCTGTTGTTGGTTACGAGGGTTAACGGGTTAATCAGATCTGAGAATCAAATTCCACACCAAACACAGAAGGCAGCAAATACACTTCCACACCGAAACCTGGGCGTTTAGGTAAGGAGTCGGCAGCCCCGGAGAAGGTAGAGGATAAAGAATGCGGGAGGCCGAGGACAGCGGACCTGAAAGGAGTCGGCAGCCCCGGAGAAGGCAGAGGATAATTCAGAGCAGTTGAAGGCCGTTAAGTAGGGAAACTAGGCCTATAAAAACAAGCTTCGCAGTGCGATCTGCACTAAGTGCGGTTTGCACAGAGTGCTGAGAGTTGGGTGAGTGAGGGAGTTAGGTGGGTGAGGAGTGGAAGGAGGAGCTCCCTTGCTTCGCCTTTGCTTTCCCTAACTTTTCACTCTGTAGGATTTGGTTCTTACTTTACACCCAGGAAAGAGTCCGAGAGCGGGGGCAGTCAAACAACAACAACAACTGCAAAACCGCTAAAGTGACGTCACAACCAGGGAAGGAGCTGATTGGTAAGTAGGACCTGGTGAGTATTTCTACAGTCCAGTCATTAAAATAAAAGTAAGGTCTCTAGTTCAGAGTAAGTAGTGTGTAAAGTGAAGTAAGGTCCCTAGTGTATTTAATATTCTTTAACTTAGAGCCAAGTCTGTGGCACTACGAGTGGCTCAGCTACACAGGAGGGGAGGAGAAAGAGTGGGAGAGCAATGGTGATAGGGGATTCTATCGTAAGGGGAACAGATAGACGTTTCTGTGGCTGCAGACGTGACTCCAGGATGGTATGTTGCCTCCACGGTGCCAGGATCAAGGATGTCACTGAGCGGCTACAGGACATTCTGAAGGGGGAAGGTGAACAGCCAGAGGTCGTGGTCCATATCGGTACCAACGACATAGGTAGAAAGAGGGACGAGGTCCTGCAAGCAGAATATAGGGAGCTAGGAAATAAATTAAAAAGCAGGACCTCAAAGGTAGTAATCTCAGGATTACTCCCAGTGCCACATACTAGTAAGAGCAGAAATAGGAGAATAGGCCAGATGAATGTGTGGCTGGAGAGATGGTGTAGGAGGGAGGGATTTAAATTCCTGAGGCATTGGGTCCGATTCTGGGGAAGGTGGGACCTGTAAAAGCTGGACGGGTTACACCTCGGCAGAAGCGGGACCAACATCCTCGCAGGGGCGTTTGCTAGTGCTGTTGGGAAGGATTTAAACTAGTTTGTCAGGGGGCTGGGAACCTAAGTGTGGGCCCAGAACAGAGAGAAATAAAGCTGGAAGTGCAAGTTGAAAAAGTAGTCAGCAAAACTAGTAGGGAGCAGAAACAAAGGCCAACAGTAAAGTGCGTCAAAGTGCAGAAAAATATTAAACAGGCAAAGTTGAAGGCACTTTATCTAAATGCATGTAGCATTCGCAACAAGGTGGATGAATTAGTGGCACTAAAAGAAGTAAATGGGTATGATGTAATTGCCATTACAGAGACATGGTTGCAGGGTAACCAAAGCTGGGAACTGAATGTTCCAGGGTACTCAACATTTAGGAAGGACAGACAAAAAGGAAAAGGAGGTGGCGTCGCGCTGTTAATAAAGGATGAGATCGGTACGGTAGAGATAAAAGATCTTGGCTTAACAGATCGTGATGTAGAACTGGAATCAGTTTGGGTGGAGCTAAGAAACAGCAATGGGTGGAAAACATTGGTGGGAGTTGTGTATAGGCCACCAAACAGTAGTGGTAATGTAGGGCACAGTATCAATCAAGAGATTAGAAGTGTATGTAACAAGGGCAATACGGTAATCATGGGGGACTTTAATCTACATATTGACTGGGCAAATCAAATTACCACTAATGGTGTGGAGGACGAATTCTGGGAATGCATGCGAGATGGTTTCCTGGATCAGTATGTGGAGGAGCCAACCAGGGAACAGGCTATTCTGGATCTGGTACTGTGTAATGAGAAAGGGCTAATCAATAATCTTGTGGTAAAGGGGCCTTTAGGGACAAGTGACCATAATATGATTGAATTTTTCATTAAGTTTGAGAGTGATGTAGTCCAATCTGAAACTAAGGACTTCAATCTAAACAGAGGAAACTACAAGGGACAAGTTGGCCATGGTAGATTGGGAGACTACACTAAAAGGTATGAAGGTGGACATACAATGGCTAACATTCAAGGAAATAATGCATAATTTGCAACAAACATATATTCCTCTAGGGCATAAAAACCCAAAAGGAAAAGTGATCCAACCATGGCTAACAAAAGAAATTAAAGCTAGTATTAAGTCAAAGGAGGAAACTTATAAAGTGCCAGAAAAAGTGCTCAGCCTGAGGATTGGGATCTTTTTAGAAATCAGCAAAGGGGACTCAAGAAATTGATAAAGAAAGGGAAAATGGAATATGAGCACAAACTAGCGAAAAATATAAAAACGGATTGTAAAAGCTTCTATAGGTATGTGAAAAGGAAAAGACTGACAAAGGTAAATGTAGGTCCTTTACAGTCAGAGACTGGAGAATTTATAATGGGGAATGAGGAAATGGCAGAGAAATTAAATAAATACTATGTTTCTGTCTTCACGGAGGAAGACGCAAAAAACCTCCCAGAAATACGAGAAAACCAAGGGTGTGACGAGAATGAGGAACTTAAAGAAATTATTATTAGTAAAAAAACAGTACTAGCAAAATTAATGGGACTAAAAGTCGATAAATCCCAAGGACCGGATGACCTACATCCTAGGGTTTTGAAAGAGGTGGCCATTGGGATAGTGGACGCATTGGTTGTCACCTTCCAAAATTCTATAGATTCTGGAACGGTTCCTGCAGATTGGAGGATAGCAAATGTAACCCCGCTATTTAAGAAAGGAGGGAGAGAGAAAACGGGGAACAACAGACCTGTTAGCCTCACATCAGTAGTTGGGAAAATGCTGGAATCTATTATAAAGGATGCAATAACTGGGCACTTAGAAACTAATGGTAAGATTGGGCAGAGTCAACATGGATTTATGAAAGGGAAATCCTGTTTGACAAACCTATTGGAGTTCTTTGAGGATGTAACTAGTGGAGTGGACAAAGGGGAACCAGTAGATGTTGTGTATTTGGATTTTCAGAAGGCCTTCGATAAGGCCCCACATAAGAGGTTGGTGAACAAAATTAGGGCACATGGAATTGGGGGTAATATACTAGCATGGATTGAGAATTGGTTAACAGACAGAAAACAAAGAGTAGGGATAAACGAGTCTTTTTCAGGATGGCAGGCTGTGACTAGTGGGGTACCGCAAGGATCGGTGCTTGGGCCCCAGCTATTCACAATCTATATCAATGATTTGGATGAGGGGACTAATTGTAACATTTCCAAATTTGCTGATGATACAAAGCTAGGTGGCAGTGTCAGTTGTGAAGAGGATGTGAAGAGGCTTCAAGGGGATCTCGACAGGCTCAGTGAGTGGGCCACAGCCTCAGGATAAAGGGTAGGCCATTCAGGACTGAGATGAGAAGAAATTTCTTCACACAGAGGGTGGTGAATCTTTGGAATTCTCTACCCCAGAGGGCTGTTGAGGCTCAGTCATTGGGTATATTCAAAACAGGAGTCGATAGATTTCTGACTAGTAAGGGCATCAAGGGATATGGCGATAAGGCCAGTGAATGGAATTGAGGCAGAAGATCAGCCATGATCTCATTGAATGGCGGAGCAGGCTCGAAGGGCCGAATGGCCTACTCCTGCTCCTATTTCTTATGTTCTTAGGTTCTTATTCAAGATAACTCCAAACATTTAACAGGTGCAACAGAATGTTGAAGTAACTGAGTTGAGGCAATAAAACGCCAATCAAGCAGCGCTGGTAAAGTCCTGGAACACAATATCTGAACAAAACCCAGTAGGAAATGCCAATTCTACTCATTTCCAAGATTTTTAAAAAAGGTTTGCCCATGAACAACAACAATTTGTATTTATATAGCTCCTTTAAGGTAGTAAAACATCCCAGGGCGCTCCACAGTAGCGTAAATCACACAAAAATTTGACACCGAATCACGTAAGGAGATATTAGGACAGGTGATCAATAGCTTGGTCAAAGAGGTAGGTTTTAAGGAGAGTCTTAAAGGAGGAGAGAGGCGGGGAGGTTTAGGGAGGGAATTCCAGAGCTTAGGGCCCAGGCAGCAGAAGGCACGGCCGCCAGTGGTGGAGCGAAGGGAGTGGGGATATGAACCAGCAAAATCGTGCAGCATTACGGAACATAATAGTTTCTTCTTTAATAAAAAAAATCCATTAAAAGGTATACCTTGATTTATTTAAGAGCGGTAACTTGGTCCATACAGCTGAAAATGAAGTTTATCACCAAGAAAAGCATTTTTAGTAAGGGCATGTAGTCCTCCACCATGTGAGAAACCGGATTTAAATTCACTGAACCAAAACAAACTATTCTGAACCAGTTAATAGTTTCATGGGTGTACACCATCAGTTTCTGAGTAACTTAAAGAAAGAAAGAAAGTCTTGTATTTCTATAGCGCCTTTCACGACCACCGGACATCTCAAAGTGCTTTACAGCCAATGAAGTACTTGTTGAAGTGGAGTCTCTGTTGTTGTAATTTGCCAAATTTGTTGTAAACAGCCAATTTGCGCACAGCAAGCTACCACAAACAGCAACGTGAAAATGACCAGATAATCTGTTAAACTGTAAATTAAATAGTTTAACTATAAATTAAACAGTTAAACGTACCTATGTGTGCCTAAGAAAATGAGCGCAATTTGAAGAGCTTTCCTGAACCAGCGCAATCAGCGGAATCTTGCAGTTTCAATGTGGGGGGGGCGTGGCCAGTTTTGTGGGCGGGGCCACATTAAGAAAAAATTTGTTTTATGAGATCAGGGCGTCGCTGGCAATGCCCAGCATTTATTGCCCATCCCTAGTTGCCCTTGAGAAGGTGGTGGTGAGCCACCTTCTTGAACCGCTGCAGTCCGTGTGGTGAAGGTGCTCCCACAGTGCTGTTAGGGAGGGAGTTCCAGGATTTTGACCCAGCAACGATGAAGGATCGGCGATATATTTCCAAGTCAGGATGGTGTGTGACTTGGGGGGAACTTGGAGGTGGTGGTGTTCCCATGCACCTGCTGCCCTTGTCCTTCTAGGTGGAAGAGGGCGTGGGTTTGGGAGGTGCTGCCGAAGAAACCTTGGCGAGTTGCTGCGGTGCATCTTGTAGATGGTACACACTGCAGCCACGGTACGCCGGTGGTGGAGGGAATGAATGTTTATGGTGGTGGATGGGGTGCCAATCAAGCGGGCTGCTTTGTCCTGGATGGTGTCGAGCTTCTTGAGTGTTGTTGGAGCTGCACTCATCCAAGCAAGTGGAGAATATTCCATCACACTCCTGACATGTGCCTTGTAGATGGTGGAAAGGCTTTGGGGAGTCAGGGGGTGAGACACTCGCCGCAGAATACCTAGCCTCTGATCTGCTTTTTTTGCCACAGTATTTATGTGGCTGGTCCAGTTAAGTTTCTGGTTAATGGTGACCCCCAGGATGTTGATGGTGGGGGATTCGGCGATGGTAATGCCGTTGAATGTCAAGGGGAGGTGGTTAGACTCTTGCTTGTTGGAGATAGTCATTGCCTGGCACTTCTGTGGCGCGAATGTTACCTGCCACTTATCAGCCCAAGCCTGAATGTCGTCCAGGTCTTGTTGCATGTGGGCATGGACTGCTTCATTATCTGAGGAGTTATGAACGGTGCTGAACACTGTGCAGTCATCAGCGAACATCCCCATTTCTGACCTTATGTTTGGGTGAATGGAATCTTGAAGCAGCATAAAAGACGGTGGTTTCGGCTGAATCTGCCCGATTGCTCCCCTCCCTCAGTCAACCCTCTCTTCGACTCTCAGTCTCCATCTCTGCCTGCAGCAGTGACAGCATGTGGAAGCCAGGCTTTTAGCTGCGATGACCGAGGCGGGTAAGCTTAGACACTTATATCAGGGGTCACGGGATTTTCTTTCCCCCGCCCCCCGTGCGCCCCCCCCGCCCCAACCACCCATCCCCAAACCCCAGGTTATTGACTGGAAAGCAAGTTATCTTAAATATGGAAATACTGCATAAGCTGGACAGGATAAATGTAGTGACTTGATTGCTCTGCGGTAACTATTGAAGGTGGAATTAGTGATCAACACTTGCACAGCAGCTGGATAAATATCTGTTTAAGAATAAAGCTGGAGGAGTTATAACGGCAACAACAACAACTTGTATTTATATAGCACCTTTAATATAGTGAAACATCTCAAGGTGCTGCACAGGAGTATTTTAAGACAAAAAATTTGACACCGAGCCACATAAGGATAAATTAGGGCTTGGTCAAAGAGGTCGGTTTTAAGGAGCGTCTTAAAGGAGGAAAGCCGGGTAGAGAGGCGGAGAGGTTTAGGGAGGGAATTCCAGAGCTTAGGGCCCAGGCAACAGAAGGCACGGCCAGCAAAGGTTGAGCGATTATAATCGGGGATGCTCAAGAGGGCAGAATTAGAGGAGTGCAGGTGTCTCGGGGGGGTTGTGGGGCTGGAGGAGGTTACAGAGATAGGGAGGGGCGAGGCCATGAAGGGATTTGATAGCAAGGATGAGAATTTTGAAATCGAGGCGCTGCTTAACCAGGAGCCAATGTAGGTCAGCGAGCACAGGGGGTGATGGGCGAACGGGACTTGGAGCGAGTTAGGACACGAGACCCGAGTTGGAGAAATGCAGAGATCTCGGAGGGTTGTAGGATTGGAGGAAGTTACAGAGGTAGGGAGGGGCGAGGCCACAGAGGGATTTCAAACACGAGGATGAGAATTTTAAAATCGAGGTGTTGGTGGACTGGCAGACAATGCCACAAGAGACCAGCTAGTTCAGATGATGTTGGGACAATTGCTCCATTAAGATGTTAATATACTTTGTTTATAGTGAGGCTTGATGGCTTAATCTTGTCTGAGATGTTAAATCTGCAATGCCAGATTAATTCATGCTAATACATTTATAATGCTGGGGTCAGTGAAACAGTCGGGCTCTAAAGGTTTGCTTTTTAAATTCTGTTGAGATGCAAATGTGGTGTGTGTGTGTGTGTATGTGTGTGTGTGTGTTAATAGTCACAGAAGAATGTCCGATGAAATAATAATTTGTTTGAAAGGAAAGGAATCTACTGTTTACATTATAGTGCCTCTGAATCGGTCCTGGCACGAAGCTTGTTCCTAGCGGAGGGTAAAATGATGTCCAGCCTGAGCTACAGCCACAAGCTCCTTCTCTATTAACAAGCCGCTGTTCCAGGAAACTGGTTGCAGTGAATCCGGGTAAGTTTCCTTTGGTACTGCTACACAATGGTTTGTGCACGGCACCGAACCATTAATGAACTTTGGGTCCCCACGGGTGAGTACGCGCTGGGTACTCACGCGTAAGGCCAGCGAAAATGCCAGTTTCGTGCATGCACTGCGCATGCGCGGGAAACAGGAACTTGCGTTCCCTTGAAAGAAGGGGTTCACAGGTCGAACGCGTGCGCCGGAGAGGCAGCGCGTACGCCTGGAACTTCCGTTCTTTTCCAGGTTTCTCCGGGAGGTAAGTCTCCAGCAGCTACGCTTTTAAAAAAGCAGTCGCAAGGCCTGCTTTGAACAAGGTAAGTGGTGAATTAAGTAAAATTAAAACATTTTTTCCACAGATTTATTATTTTTAAATACTTTAAAGAAAGGTAAGTTTATTTTTAGCCCCGTTAAAAACTGTAATTAATTTTTTCAAAAATTAAAATTATTGTTTAAAATATTTTATGTAATTTATAGTTATTTTAAAAATGTGATGTTTTAAAAAACAATTATTTGAAGTTTTAGTTATGTTTTGGGGTGATCTCTATTTCATAGATTTGACAGGTCTTCCTGTCAAATCTATGAATAGAGATTCCCTGCTACGATTGGCTCTCCATGGCCCACGTGATCCCAGGGGACGCTTCGAGCTAACTGTGCCCTGGGATAAGCAAGCACTGCGCGCCGGCAGCTGGAGGAGACCCAGGTCGGAATCCCACGTGGGCCCACAGCACAACGGCCGGCGCGCTAGGTAAGTGCAGGTCGGGGGCTTGCACCCGCGGGAAGTCCCCGACCCGAATTTCTGGCCCATTACTATGTTCTTTTTTCAGAAGGCTTTATGCAGTGACACTATAAGTCCCGAACAGAAGACAGATGATTGGGTAATTCCCCCGTCAATCATGCCTGGAGACCGCACTGCTGTAAGTGACTGGGATGGATTTTACGCACATAATTTGTATTGTGTAACTCTCCTCCGCTCACTGCATTTTGCTGGAGAAATAATCCTGCATTTATCGGGAGACTTTGCTGTAGTTCTGGTCATGATTTCTGTTTGCTGTGGCTCATAGAGTCTCTGCTTAAACAGACACTGTTTGCTCTTTGCTGAGTAAATAGACTCTGTTTACTTTAGTTTGTAGAGACTCTGTTTAAATAACTCTGATTAAACAGACTCTGTTTGCTGTTTGCTGAGTAAATAGACTCTGTTTACTTTAGTTTGTAGAGACTGTTTAAATAACTCTGATTAAATAAACTCTGTTTGCTGTTTGCTAGTAAATAGACTCTGTTTGCTGTAGTGCATAGAGACTCTGTTTAAATAGATTCTGTTTGCTGTAAGTCCCGCCCCACCTCCAACTCATTGACTGACTCCATTTTCAGAAAGGCCGATATCTTTAAGTGAGGTGAACGGCTACTGTAAGGTAACCAACCTTTCAGCAGGCTGCGGGCTGTTCTTTCACCAGATGCGGTTCTGCAACGCTGGGGGCATCAGAGGCAGGACAGGTTGCATAAATTTGGCTTGTATTCCCTTGAATTTAGAAAATTGAGGGGTGATCTGATTGAGGTGTTTAAAATGTTAAAAAGGATTCGATAGGGTAGATAAGGAGAAACTATTTCCTCTGGTGGGGATATCAAGTACGAGGGGAACAGAATTTTAAAGTTAGAGCCAAGCCACTCAGGAGAGAAATCAAGAAGCACTTTTTCACACAAACGGTAGTGGAAATCTGGAACTCTCTCCGCGAAAGGCTATGGATGCTAGGGGTCAACTGGAGCTTTCAAGACTGAGACAGATAGATTTTTATTGGGTAAGGGTATCAGGGGCTACAGAGCAAAGGTGGGTAATTGGAGTTGAGGTGCAGATCAGGTCAAAGATCAGCCATGATCTTAATGAATGGGGGAGCAGGCTCGAGGGGCCGTATGTTCTTATGCTCTTGTCAGCCATGATCTAATTTAGGCTGGTGTGGAGCATAAACACTGGCATGGACCTGTTGGGCCGAATGGCATGTCTCTGTGCTGTAAATACTATGTAATGGCAGAGCAGGCTTGAGGGGCTGAATGGCCCACTGCTGGTCCTATATTCCTATGAATTCAATGTAGGACAGCAAGCACAGAGGGTAATGGTTCAGCAGGACTTGGTGCGATTTAGGATGCGGGCAGCAGAGTTTTAGACGAGCTCAAGTTCACGGAGGGTGGTAGGTTTCAAAGAAGGTATTTACGAGGATGTTGCCAGGAGGAGATTTACGAGGATGTTGCCTGGGCTGGAGAATTATAACTATGAGGAAAGATTGGAGGGGCTGGGGTTGTTTTTTTTGGAACAGAGGAGGCTGAGGGGAGACTTAATTGAGGTGTATAAAATTATGAGGGGCCTAGATAGAGTGAATAGGAAGGACCTATTTCCCTTCGCAGAGGGGTCAATAACCAGGGGGCATAGATTTAAAGTAATTGGTTGAAGGATTAGAGGGGAGTTGAGGAGAACGTTTTTCACCCAGAGGGTGGTGGGGGTCTGGAACTCACTGCCTGAAAGGGTGGTAGAGGCAGAAACCCTCATCACATTTAAAAAGTACTTGGATATGCACTTGAAGTGCCGTAACCTACAGGGCTACGGACCAAGAGCTGGAAAGTGGGATTAGGCTGGATAGCTCTTTGTCGGCCGGCACGGACACGATGGGCCGAATGGCCTCCTTCTGTGCTGTAAATTTCTTTGATTCTATAATTCTGAGGTAAATCTGGGCAGCTGGGCACAATCAGCAGATTCAATAGAAAAGAAAGATTATCAAAGGAAAGCAAGATTTCAAAAGAAACCTGTTCTGAAGATTATTTGAAGTGTTCAAAGAGACAGGAAATACACACAAAAGAACATTGGCCACAAAGCTGTATTTGTGTTCAGAAGCTTGAGGCCTTTAGAAATTCCAGTAAATACTTATAATAAAAGAGATAATTGATTTCACAATCTTGCTGACCTACTTTCTGTTCAGCTTGTGGGACAGCATTTTACGGAGTTCCATCTTGTGCCTCATTCATTTGACGCAGTTTATTTTACTTAATGTCCCCGTCTTTACCGGCACCCGGCTACCGACCATAGAGCACATATACCAGAAACGCTGTTTACGGAGGTCATGGACCATCATCAAAGACCCTACCCACCCCTAGCCACAGTCTGTTCGCCCTCCTGCCATCTGGGAGACGCTACAGATGCATTCGCACCCGTACGACCAGATTTAGGAACAGCTTCTTTCCCAGGGCTGTCATCCTACTGAACTCCACAAATAAACTCTAAAGCCTGCACATCTGCCAATGCACTTTATTATGGTTATATTTATGTTAATGTATTACAAGCCAAATGAATGTTGAATGTTTAAATGTCTTAATCTAAATGTACACTCTCGGGGGCCGCAAGCCTACATTTCGTTGTACTGCACTTGTGCACTAACAATGACAATAAAGTTGATTATGATTATGATTCTCTCCATCATCAAGACCGCCTCCTTCCACCTCCGTAACATCGCCCGTTTCCGCCCCTGCCTCGGCTCATCTGCTGCTGGAACCCTCATCCCTGCCTTTGTCACCTCCTGACTCGACTATTCCAACGCTTTCCTGACCAGCCTCCCATCTCCCAAGTTCCTTAAGCCTGAGCTCTTCTAAAACTCCGCTGCCCCGTATCCTAACTCGCACCGAGTCCTGTTCAACCATCAGCCCCTGTGCTCACTGACCTACATTGGCTCCTGCTCCGGCAACGCCTCGATTTGAAAAATCTCATTCTTTTTTTCAAATCCCTCCATGGCCTCGCCCCTCCCTATCTCTGTCACCGTCTCCAGTCGTACAACCCTCCGAGATCTCTGCGCTCCTCCAATTCTGGCCTTTAGCGCATCCCCGGTTTCAATCGCTCCACCATTGCCAGCCGTGCCTTCAGCTGCCTGGGCCCTAAGCTCTGGAATTCATAGAATCATAGAAATTTACGGCAGAGAAGGAGGCCATTCGGCCCATTGTGTCCGTGCCGGCCGAAAAAGAGCTATCCGGCCTAAAATTCTCTAGTCCTGACAACATCCTTGTAAATCTCCTCTGTACTTCTTCTTCTTAGGCAGTCCCTCGGAAACGAGGATGACTTGCTTCCACATTAAAAATGAGTTCTCAGGTAACTGATGAGTCCAATGCGGGACCTACAGTCTCTGTCACAGGTGGGGCAGACGGTGGTTGAAGGGGCGGGAGGGTAGAGTGCTTGGGTTGACGTGCGCTCCTTGCGATGCCTGCGCTTGGCTTCCGCTTGCTCCCGGTGAAGAGACTCAAGGTGTTCGGCGCCTTCCCGGATGCTTCTCCTCCACTTTGTGTGGTCTTGGGCCAGGGATTCCCAGGTGTTGATGGGGATGTTACACTTTTTCAAGGAGGCTTTGAGGGTGTACTTGAAGCGTTTCCTCTGCCCACCTGGGGCTCTCTTGCCGTGCCGGAGCTCCGAGTAGAGTGCTTGTTTTGGGAGTCTCGTATCGGGCATGCGGACAATGTGACCCGTCCATCGGAGCTGATTGAGCGTGGTCAAAGCTTCGATGCTGGGGATTTTGGCCTGAGCAAGAACACTGATGTTGATGCGCCTATCCTGCCAATGGATTTGCAGGATCTTGCGGAGACAGCGTTGGTGGTACCTCTCCAGTGCTTCGAGGTGCCTGCTGTACATGGTCCATGTCTCTGAGGCATACAGCAGGGCGGGTATCACTGCTGCCCTGTAGACCATGAGCTTAGTACTGGGTTTGAGGTCCTGGTCTTCAAACACTCTCTTCCTCAGGCGACCGAAGGCTGCACTGGCACACTGAAGGCGGTGTTGGACTTCGTCGTCGACATCTGCCCTTGTTGACAGCAGGCTCCCTCTGTACCCCCTCTAGTGCAATCACATCTTTCCTGTAATGTGGTGACCAGAACTGTATGGAGTACTCTAGCTGAGGCCTAACTAGTGTTTTATACAGTTCTAGCATAACCCCCCTGCTCTTATATTCTATGCCTTGGCTAATAAAGGAAAGTATTTTGTATGCCTTCTTAACCGCTTTATCTACCTGTCCTGCCAACTTCAGGGATCTGTGGACATGCACTCCAAGATCCCTCTGTTCCTCTACACTTCTCAGTATCCTAGCATTTATTATGTATTCCCTTGCCTTGTTAGCCCTTCCAAAATGCATTACCTCACACTTCTCCAGGTTGAATTCCATTTGCCACTTTTCTGCCCACCTGACCAGCCCATTGATATCTTCCTGCAGTCTAAGGACATAAGAAATAGGAGCAGGAGTAGGCCATTCGGCCCTTCGAGCCTGCATTCAATGAGATCATGGCTGATCTTCTGCCTCAACTCCATTCACCGGCCCTATCGCCATATCCCTTGATGCCCTCACTAGTCAGAAATCTATCGACTTCTGTTTTGAATATACCCAATGACTGAGCCTCCACAGCCCTCTGGGGTAGAGAATTCCAAAGATTTGCCACCCTCTGTGTGAAGAAATTTCCTCTCATCTCAGTCCTGAATAGCCTACCCTTTATCTTGAGGCTGTGGCCTCTGGTCCTAGACTCCCCAGCTAAGGGAAACATTCTCCCAGCATCCACCCTATCAAGCCCTGTAATAATTTTGTATGCTTCAATGAGATCCCCTCTCATTCTTCTGAATTCAAGAGGATATAGGCCTAGTTTACTCAATCTCTTCTCATACGACAGTCCCGCCATCCCAGGAATCAATCTCGTGAACCTTCGTTGCACTCCCTCTATGGCAACAATGGGGCAGTAATTCCTCCCCAAACGCGTGAGTACGGAAGGGGTACTCACGCGTCTGGCCGGAGGAAATGCCGGTTTTCAGCATGCACAGCGCATGCGCTGAAAACCGGCATTTCCTCTCCTCTAACCCAAGAGCTGTAGGGGGCAGCGCGTGCGTCTTGGATTTCCTCTGTTTTGGGGGATTTGCGCATGTGTAAAGGCCTCCGGTCTTTACGCTTGTAAAAAGCACACGTAAGTATTTATTTTTACAGGTAAGTGGTGTTTTAGTGCAATTTCGACATTTTTTTCCCACAGGTTTATTATTTTAAAGAATCTACAATAAGGTAAGTTTAGTTTTAGACCCTTTTTATTAAAAATTTATTTTTTTCAAAAAAAAAATTATTGTTTAAATTTTTAAAAAAAACTTATTTATACTTAATTTAATGATTGGGATGTTTTTTAAAAATTTTATTTAAAGTTTAAGAAGTGTTTTGGGGTGCAGTACTTTTCATGAGTTTGACAGTTCTTACTCTCAAACTTATGAATGAAGTTTCCCCTCCCCTGATTGGCTGCACAGTGCTCACCTGATTCCAGCTGGCACATCGCACTAACTACACCGCTGGGTCAGGTTAGCACAACGCGCCGACATCAGAACCGGGCCACTGACAGGAAATCCACTGCGGGCCAGGTTTCAGATGTCGGTGCGCCGGGTAAGTGCACATCGGGGGCTTGCACGCGTGGCAAGCCCCCGACACCAAGTTCTGGGCCATTATCCTTCCTTAGGTAAGGAGACCAAAATCGTACACAGTACTCCAGGTGTGGTCTCACCAAGGCCCTATATAATTGGAGTAAGACTTCTTTACTCCTGTACTCAAATCCTCTTGTAATGAAGGCCAGCATACCATTTGCCTTCCGAATGGCTTGCTGCACCTGCACATTCACTTTCAGGTACTCATGTATAAGGACACCCAGGTCCCTTTGAGCATCTGCATTCCCCAATCTTTCACCATTTAGGAAATACTCTGCCTTTCCGTTTTTTCTACCAAAGTGGATAACTTCAAATTTATCCACATTATATTCCATCTTCCATGTTCTCGCCCACTCACTGAGTCTGTCGAGAACCCCTTGAAGCCTGTTTACGTCCTCTTCGCAACTGACACTGCCACCTAGCTTTGTATCATCAGCAAATTTGGAAATGTTACATTTAGTCCCCTCATCCAAATCATTGATATAGATTGTGAATAGCTGGGGCCCAAGCACCGATCCTTGTGGCACCCCACTAGTCACAGCCTGCCATCCTGAAAAAGACCCGTTTATCCCTACTCTCTGTTTTCTGTCTGTTAACCAATTCTCAATCCATGCTAGTATATTACCCCCAATTCCATGTGCCCTAATTTTGTTCACCAACCTCTTGTGTGGGACCTTATCGAAGGCCTTCTGAAAATCCACATCTACCAGTTCCCCTTTGTCTACTCCACTAGTTACATCCTCAAAGAACTCCAATAGGTTTGTCAAGCAGGATTTCCCTTTCATAAATCCATGTTGACTCTGCCCAATCTTACTATTAGTTTCTAAGTGCCCAGTTATTGCATCCTTTATAATAGCTTCCAGCATTTTCCCAACTATTGATGTGAGGCTAACAGGTCTATAGTTCCCATTTTCTTTCTCCCTCCTTTCTTAAATAGCGGGGTTACATTTGCTATCCTCCAATCTGCAGGAACCGTTCCAGAATCTATAGAATTTTGGAAGATGACAACCAATGCGTCCACTATTCCAATGGCCACCTCTTTCAAAACCCTAGGATGTATGTCATTGGGATTTGTCGACTTTTAGTCCCATTAATTTTGCTAGTACTGTTTTTTTACTAATAATAATTTGTTTAAGTTCCTCATTCTCGTCACACCCTTGTTTTTCTCATATTTCTGGGAGATTTTTTGTGTCTTCCTCCGTGAAGTCAGAAACAAAGGCCGAGAAATTGGGTTGAGGCGCCAAAGTGGCGCCGAATTCGCCTGGGCGCTGATTTTTGCGCAGCGTTCGGAGCATTAAGGAATGTCAGAAATTCAGTTTCAACGCCCCTCGAGGGAGACGGGGCGAGGCTCGAGGCACTCCGCGTCCCTCTTAGGGCGCTGAAACTGAATATCGCAGCGCAACGTGCCGCAGCGTGGGCACGCTGCGGTACTGCAGGCCTTCCTCCCATTGTTAAGGGGGAGGGGCCTGCAACAGCGCGATCCCCGATCGCGAATGCCGGCAAAAGAGCCTGGCACCGAGGAGAAGTGCCGGGCTCTTGGGAAACAGCCGGCAATGCCGCGGGGAGTGGGGGGGGGGGGGTGGTCAGGAGGCCGGGGACGGAGGTGCTGGCAGGCGGCAACCGAAAAAGGCGGCCGCCCCACACCTCCACCTTAACTTGCGCCACTGCCGGCACAGCAAGGCCCTGTGAACCGGGCGCAGGTAGTGAACGGTGCTACAGCGGCGTTCGCTACCAAATATCGCGATCGGGGCGCTAATGGGGCGCTGCGCACACAAATGACATCATCGGTGGCGGTGCAGCGCAACAGGCTAACGCCACCATTAGCGCCCCCGCTGAATATCGCGGGAGGCGTGGCCAGTGGCGCTACAGCCACTGACTGCCCTCTTTAGGCGCTAACAGGTGGCGCTACTCACCCAATTTCTCCCCCTTTAAAGTATTTATTGAATTTCTCGGCCATTTCCTCATTCCCCATTATAAATTCTCCCGTCTCTGACTGTAAAGCTTTTACAATCCATTTTTATACTTTTCGCTAGTTTGTGCTCATATTCCATTTTCCCTTTCTTTATCAATTTCTTGGTCCCCGTTTGCTGATTTCTAAAAAGATCCCAATCCTCAGCTGACCACTTTTTCTGGCAACTTTATAAGTTTCCTCCTTTGACTTAATACTAGCTTTAATTTCTTTTGTTAGCCATGGTTAGATCACTTTTCCTTCTGGGTTTTTATGCTGCTGAAACTGAATTTCTGACGTTCGTTAATGCTCCGAACGCTGCGCAAAAATCAGCGCCCAGGCGAACTTGGTGCCACTTTGGCGCCTCAACCCAATTTCAAGGCCTTTGTTTCTGTCTTCACGGAGGAAGACACAAAAAATCTCCCAGAAATATGAGAAAAACAAGGGTGTGATGAGAATGAGGAACTTAAACAAATTATTATTGCCAAAATATGCTTGTTGCAAATTATGCATTATTTCCTTGAATGTTAGCCATTGTATGTCCACCTTCATACCTTTTAGTGTAGTCTCCCAATCTACCATGGCCAACTTGTCCCTCACACCCTTGTAGTTTCCTCTCTTTAGATTGAAGACCTTAGTTTCAGATTGGACTACATCACTCTCAAACTTAATGTAAAATTCAATCATATTATGGTCACTTGTCCCTAAAGGCCCCTTTACCACAAGATTATTGATTAGCCCTTTCTCATTACACAGTACCAGATCCAGAATAGCCTGTTCCCTGGTTGGTTCCTCCACATACTGATCCAGGAAACCATCTCGCGTGCATTCCAAGAATTCGTCCTCCACACCATTTGTGGCAATTTGATTTGCCCAGTCAATATGTAGATTAAAGTCCCCCATGATTACCGTATTGCCCTTGTTACATGCACTTCTAATCTCTTGATTGATACTGTGCCCTACATTACCACTACTGTTTGGTGGCCTATACACAACTCCCACCAATGTTTTCCGCCCTTTGCTGTTTCTTAGCTCCACTCAAACCGATTCCAGTTCTACATCACGATCTGCCGAGCCAAGATCTTTTATCTCTACTGTACTGATCTCATCCTTTATTAACAGCGCTATGCCACCTCCTTTTCCTTTTTGTCTGTCCTTCCTAAATGTTGAGTACCCTGGAACATTCAGTTCCCAGCTTTGGTTACCCTGCAACCATGTCTCTGTAATGGCAATTACATTATACCCATTTACTTCTTTTAGTGCCATTAATTCATCCACCTTGTTGCGAATGCTACGTGCATTTATATAAAGTGCCTTCACCTTTGCCTGTTTAATATTTTTCTGCACTTTGACCCACTTTACTGTTGGCCTTTGTTTCTGCTCCCTACTAGTTTTGCTGACTACTTTTCTAACTTGTACTTCCAGCTTTATTTCTCTCCGTTCTGGGCCCACACTTAGGTTCCCAGCCCCCTGAAAAATTAGTTTAAATCCTTCCCAACAGCACTAGCAAACCCCCCCGCGAGGATATTGGTCCCACTTCTGCCGAGGTGTAACCCGTCCAGCTTGTGCAGGTCCCTCCTTCCCCAGAATCGGTCCCAATGCCTCAGGAATTTAAATCCCTCCCTCCTAAACCATCTCTCCAGCCACGCATTCATCTGGTCTATTCTCCTATTTCTGCTCTCGCTAGCACGTGGCACTGGGAGTAATCCTGAGATTACTACCTTTGAGGTCCTGCTATTTAATTTATTTCCTAGCTCCCTATATTCTGCTTGCAGGACCTCGTCCCTCTTTCTACCTATGTCGTTGGTACTGATATGGACCACGACCTCTGGCTGTTCACCCTCCCCCTTCAGAATGTCCTGTAGCCGCTCAGTGACATCCTTGACCCTGGCACCAGGGAGGCAACATACCATCCTGGAGTCATGTCTGCGGCCACAGAAACGTCTATCTGTTCCCCTTACGATAGAATCCCCTATCACTATTGCTCTCCCACTCTTTTTCCTCCCCTCCTGTGCAGCTGAGCCACTCATAGTGCCACGGACTTGGCTCTTGCTGCATTCCCCTGAGAAACCATCTCCCCAGCAGTATCCAAAACGGAAAATCTGTTGGAGAGGGAGATGGACCTAGGGGACTCCTGCACTACCTTCCTAGTTCTTTTACTCTGTCTGGTGGTCACCCATTCCCTGTCTGCCAGTGCACTCTTTACCTGCGGTGTGACCACCTCGTTAAACGTGCTAGCCATGAAGATCTCAGCCTCGCGGATGCTCCACAGTGACTCCAGCTGCAGCTCCAGCTCTGAAACGCGGATTTCGAGTAGCTGCAGCTGGAGACACTTCCTGCACACGTGTTCGCCCTGGACATTGAAAGTGTCCCTGACTTCCAACAAAGCACAAGAGCAGCTATCCTGTCATGTCCTACCCTTAATTTACTCACTTTACTTCCTTTAATTTAAAGAATATTAACTACACTAGGGACCTTACTTCACTTTAAACACTACTTACTCTAAACTAGAGACCTTACTTTTACTTTAATGACTGGGTTGTAGAAATACTCACCAGGTGCTTCTTACCAATCAGCTTCTTCCCTTGTGCCGACGTCACTTTTAATCTCTGACATCACTTTTGAATGTTGCCTGTTTTGGTCCGCTCTCGCTGCTGCTCCCAATAGCTCGGTCTGGGCCTCGAGCCTTGGACTTTATTTCCTCGCTCCTCCTTCGCTTGTTCCCTCACAGGTTGGTCCGCTCTCGCTGCTGCTCCCAATAGCTCGGTCTGGGCCTCGAGCCTCGGACTTTATTTCCTCGCTCCTCCTTCGCCTACTCCCTCACAGGTCGGTCCATTCTCGCTGCTGCATCCAATAGCTCGGTCTGGGCCTCGAGCCTCAGACTTTATTTTCTCGCTTCTCCTTCGCCTGTTCCCTCACAGATTGGTCTGCTGTCGCTGCTGCTCCCAATAGCTCCAGGCTACAGGTTTCTTCCTCACTATCAACCACACGGCCAAATTTTGTATCATCTGCAAACTTCTTAATCATGCCTCCTACATTGAAGTCTAAATCCACAAAAAGCAAGGGACCTAGTACTGAGCCCTGCGGAACCCCACTGAAAACAGCCTTCGACCATTACCCTTTGCTTCCTGCCACTGAGCCAACTTGCCACTTTCCCTTGGATCCTATGGGCTTTTACTTTTCTGACCAGTCTGCCATGCAGGACCTTATCAAAAGCCTTGCTAAAATCCATGTAGACTACATCAAACGCATTACTCTCATCGACCCTCCTTGTTACCTCCTCATAAAATTCAATCAAGTTAGTCAGACACGACCTGCCCTTAACAAATCCACGCTGATGCTCCATGATTAATCTGTGCCTTTCTAAATAACGAATAATACTGTGCCTCAGAATTTTTTCCAATATTTTTCCCACCACCGAGGTTAGGCTGACTGCCCTGTAATTACTCGGTCTAATTCCCTCCCTAGACCTCTCCGCCTCTCTACCTCTCTCTCCTCTTTTAAAATTCTCCTTAAAACCTACTTCTTTGACCAAGCTTTTGGTCACCGGTCTCCTCAAATCTCCTGATGTGGTTCGGTGCCAAAATTTTGTTTGATTTTACGCTCCTGTGAAGCGCCTTGGGACGTTTTATGCCGTTAAAGGCGCTATATAAATGCAGGTTGTAGTTGGTCTAGTTCTGGTTCTAGTGTCAGCTATGGCTCAGTGGGCAGCACACTCGCCTCTCCGTCAGAAGGTTGTGGGTTCAAGTCCCACTCCAGGGACTTGAGCACATAAAGCTAGGCTGACACTCCAGTGCAGTGCTGAGGGAGAGCCGCACTGTCGGAGGTGCCGTCTATCGGATGAGACGTTAAACCAAGGCCCCGTCTGCCCTCTCAGGTGGATGTAAAAGATCCCGCGGCCACTATTTCAAGGAAGAGCAGGGGAGTTCTCCCCAGTGTCATGGCCAATATTTCTCCCTCAACCAACATGACGATTACAGATTATCATTATCACATTGCTGTTTGTGGGAGCTTGCTGTGTGCAAATTGTCTGCCGCGTTTCCCACATTACAACAGTGACTACACTCCCAAAAGTACTTCATTGGCTGTAAAGCACTTTGAGACATCCGGTGGTCGTGAAAGGCGCTATAGAAATGCAAGTCTTTCTTTTCTTTTTGTTGTTGCTTCGGTAGCGTCTTACACCAAGCTGGCTTGTTATCGTTGTTGACTTATTCAGCAAGTGTATCTCGCTGTCAATTGTCAGGCTGCCCTAAATAGCTTTCAACGCTCACTCCTCGTGACTGAACAGGATCCGCTCACCAAGCGAGAGTCCTATTTTTGGCTGGATTATTAGCACTGGAAAAGTAAAGGGGGAAAGAGCCTTTGAAAAATTCAAGTAGCTCTCTCTGTAATTACAGCATACATATTTATGAGCCAATTGTGTTAATCCTTGGGTGTAAATGTGTTAAATAATGCAGATTACGCTCTGACTGGCTTTATTAAATATTCCACTGCCTGAATTGTCGGATGTTGAAGAGGCTGCGATCTTGACCCATCATTTACTGCCTACTTCATTTATCTTTTTGACATGAGTTGTATGGCTCGACCCTACTAGAATGTGCAGAAGGATAATACCGGACCCGAGTCCATTTCTAATACTTTCAGTTAGGCTTTTTTTTCCTCTCGCGAGGGAGGCCAGTTTGATTACTGAAACGTCCTGTATGTAAATTTAGCCAATTTTGCAGGATTTTTTTTTGAGTCTTGTGCCAGACGATAATTTTTTTTTAAATGATGTGTGTCAGCAGAGAGCTGGAATGTGAAGACTTCAAACGCTGGGGACCGTTAAAGGTTGGAGCAAAGGGCAGATCATCAGTTGGAATAGTCGAGCACTTGACTTCCAACCAGTGGTTCATGAAAGAAAGAAAGACTTGCATTTCTATAGCGCCTTTCACGACATCCTAAAGTGCTTTACAGCCAATGAAGTATTTTTGAAGTGTAGTCACTGTTGTGATGTAGAAAATGCGGCAGCCAATTTGCGCACAAGCAAGCACCCACAAACAGCAATGTGATAATGACCAGATCATCTGTTTTTTAAGTGTTGGTTGAGGACACCTAAATATTCGCTCAGGGCACCAGGAGAATCCCCCTGCTGTTCTTCAAAACTGCCAAGGGATCTTTTACATCCACCTGGGAGGGTAGAAGAGGCCTCAGCTTAATGTCTTATCTGAAAAACAGCACCTCTGACAGTGCAGCACTCCCTTGGCACTGCCACTGGCACTGGGAGTGTCAGCCTGGATTTTGTGTTCAAGTCTCTGGAGTGGGACTTGAACCCACAACTATCTGACTCAGAGGTGAGAGTGTGTTATCCACGGAGCCACTGCTGGCACCTAAATAAGAGCCCGTATCCTGGCCCTAACCCATCCCTTATAACAATGACCTTATAAGGCGGCAAGGCCAGGGTGGGGACAGGTCCTTCCCAGAAAGATTGGCGTTGGGTTGATTTAACCTGGTTGAGTTTCCAGCTATTCTGGTAAGGAGCCGTGGATTACTGAGGCCAGAATGTATATCGTAAACTCCTATTTCTCATCCTTGTTTTCAAATGCCTCGCCCCTCCTTATCCCAGAAACCTCCTCCAGCCCCACAACCCTCCGAGATGCCTGCACTCCTGCAATTCCGGCCTCTTGCGCATTCCCGATTTTCAGCGCTCCACCATTGGCAGCCGTGCTTTCAGTTGCCTGGGCCCCAAACTCTGGAATTCCCTCCCTAAATGATACAAAGATGGGAGGGAAAGCAATGAGTGAGGAGGACATAAAAAACCTGCAAAAGGACATAGACAGGCTAAGTGAGTGGGCAGAGATTTGGCAGATGCAATATAATATTGGAAAGTGTGAGGTTATGCACTTTGGCAGAAAAAATCAAAGAGCAAGTTATTATCTAAATGGAAAGAAACTGCAAAGTGCTACAGTACAAAGGGATCTGGGGGTCCTGGTGCATGAAACACAGAAGGTTAGTATGCAGGTACAGCAGGTGATCAGGAAGGCCAATGGAATCTTGGCTTTTATTGCAAGGGGGATGGAGTATAAAAACAGGGAAGTCTTGCTGCAGTTATACAGGGTATTGGTGAGGCCACACCTGGAATACTGCGTGCAGTTTTGGTTTCCATATTTAAGAAAAGATATACTTGCTCTCGAGGCGGTTCAGAGAAGGTTCACTCGGTTGATTCCGGAGATGAGGGGGTTGACGTATGAGGAAAGGTTGAGTAGGTTGGGACTCTACTCATTGGAGTTCAGAAGAATGAGAGGCGATCTTATCGAAACATATAAGATTGTGAGGGGGCTTGATCGGGTGGATGCGGTGAGGATGTTTCCACTGATGGGTGAGACTAGAACTAGGTGGCATAATCTTAGAATAAGGGGCTGCCCTTTCAAAACTGAGATGAGGAGAAACTTCTTCACTCAGAGGGTGGTAAATCTATGGAATTTGCTACCCCAGAGAGCTGTGGAAGCTGCAACATTAAATAGATTTAAAACGGAGATAGACAGTTTCCTAGCAGATAAGGGAATTAGGGGTTACGGGGAGAGGGCAGGGAAGTGGACGTGAGTCTAGTTTCGGATCAGCCATGATCCTATTGAATGGTGGAGCAGGCCCGAGGGGCTGTAAGGCCTACTCCTGCTCCTACTTCTTATGATCTTATGATCTTATAAACCTCTCAGCCTCTCTTTCCTCCTTTAAGACGCTCCTTAAAACCTACCTCTTTGGCCAAGCTTTCGGTCACCTGCATTATTATCTCCTTATCTGTCAGCCATGGCTCAGTGGGTAGCACACTCGCCTCTGAGTCAGAAGGTTGTGGGTTCAAATCTCACTCCAGAGACTTGTGCATATAAAGCTCGGTTGACACTCCAGTGCAGTGCTGAGGGAGTACTGCACTGTCGGAGGGGCTGTCTTTCGAGTGAGATGTTAAACCGAGGCCCCGTCTGCCCTCTCAGGTGGACGTAAAAGATCCCAAGGCACTATTTCGAAGAAGAGCAGGGGAGTTATCCCTGGTGTCCTGGACAATGTTTCTCCCTCAACCCATATTCTTATGTTCATTAATAACTAGACATTCTTATTATGAACACAGCTAGCTTCTAGCTAGTCATTTATTCAGTACACGTTCTCTAGGTACAGTATCTGTAGAGATGCAGCATGTGTGCTCCTGTGTGCAGGCTGCCATCTTGACTGTTGCCTTGTGGGTAGCCTAGTGCCTCATGGGTAATATAGTCTTAATATCTATACAGCTGGGTAGTGTAGTCTTATATACATACAGCTATATACAGCTCTACGGCTCCACCTAGTGTCCACTATAGAATGACATGTTATTGATCATTACATCCTCCTTTCTTTGAGGTTTAACAAAATCAATATCAATCAACTTTCAAGAAAACAATAAAGATAATATCAGTAACACTTTTGTTAGTGCTCTATAAACATAAACATTTTCAAAACAGTCAACACATTTTCAAAGCTTTACATTGTACTCAAAGATTAAGTCTATCAGGCTTTTTTACTTCACGTGTGGATCTTCTCAACACGGGTAAGCCTGATGTGTCTTCATGAGATTGTTCTGGCGGTGAATGACAAGATGCAGTTGCGGCATTGTCATCAATCTGGTCACGAATGATGGATGATTTCAGCTCAGAGAAATTACATGTCTGTGCTTTCAGTTTCAGATCAGTTATAAAGCTATCAAAAGTCTCATTTTGTTGCTGTGTCCGAGAACGGAAGATGTATCTTTCATACGTCTCATTCTTTTTGGGAGAGCAATGTGCATCAAATTTTTTTAGCACATCTTCTAATTTTCCTCTGTTCTCCTCTGGATTAAATACAAATGTATGAAATACCTCTATCGCCTGTGGGCCTGCAACCGTAAGCAGCAACGCTATCTTCCTTGCGTCTGGCTTCGTACCGAATCCGATGGCTGCAATGTAGAGTTCGAATTGTTGTTTAAAAATCCGCCAATTGTAGTCGACATTTCCCTCGAGATTCAAACGCTCTGGTGGCTTCAAATTCTCCATGTCGCTTTTCACAATTTTCAGCAGATCTTCACCACCCTGGTACCATCTTATGTTCATTAATAACTAGACATTCTTATTATGAACACAGCTAGCTTCTAGCTAGTCATTTATTCAGTACACGTTCTCTAGGTACAGTATCTGTAGAGATGCAGCATGTGTGCTCCTGTGTGCAGGCTGCCATCTTGACTGTTGCCTTGTGGGTAGCCTAGTGCCTCATGGGTAATGTAGTCTTAATATCTATACAGCTGGGTAGTGTAGTCTTATATACATACAGCTATATACAGCTCTACACGGCTCCACCTAGTGTCCACTATAGAACGACATGTTATTGATCATTACACATATAACCAAAACAGATTGTCTGGTCATTATCACATTGCTGTTTGTGGGAGCTTGCTGTGTGCAAATTGACTGCTACGTTTCCCACATTACAAGAGTGACTACACTTCATTGGCTGTAAAGTGATTTGAGATGTCTGGTGGTCGTGAAAGGCGCTATATAAATGCAAGTCTTTCTTTCTTATGTGGTTTGGTGTGAAATTTTGTTTGATTTACACTCCTGTGAAGCACCTTGGGACATTTTACTACGTTAAAGGAGCTATATAAATGCTAGTTGTTGTTATTTTGAAAACAGATCTTTGGGTAAGAGAAGGCAAGCTTCTCTACTGCTGTATTCAGACATCTGAACTCTGTGTGGAAGCAATGCGCACATGAGACGGGCAACAACGTGACTGAGCCATGTAGTGTGGGAACCTTGCCAGTATCTTTCTCAATTGCTTTCGAGCCGAACTCTGACTGGCCATCTGAAGTGGACTTGGGTTGGCTGAGCCACATTTTAAAAGCCTCTCTAAGTACAACGTACTTGTTATAAAGACTCTTAAGTGCATCATCACTCCAAAATACTCTGCCCAGAGAGAGAAACCCTTGTGTGAATGGCTGAGTAGCTGGTTCACATGGCCTGAGACGTTGGTTCACATGGCCTAAGACACATGCTGCGTGCAGCCACTTCAGTAAAAGCTTAAGCCTCCTGCCTGTCATTCAGTAAAGGGTGGCGGGCAGATAGCAGCGATTCCTAGAAGGCTGTATCTAAAATAAAATGAGCCGCTCTGATCTCCCAGGATCATTACAATAATGGTCAGAGTTTTAAGGTGGAGAATAGTTACAGAGAGAGAGAGAGAGCGGGATTGTGTTCCGGGAGTGTAATTCTAACAGGTGCTGTTTCACCATCTCCAGAACAGTTGAACCAGAGCACTCAGCCTGTGCTTGAAGAGGGCTAGTTTCAAAATTAATCTGCGGAAACAAGCGAGTGGTCAATCTATGGAACAGGCTCCCCGGGGAGATGCTGGAAGCAGTTAGTATTGATTCATTCAAATGCAAATGAGATAGATTTCTTTCAGAAAATAACAGGGCATCATAGAATTATAGAATGATACAGCACAGAAGGCGGCCAGTCGGCCCATCGTGCCTGTGCCGGCTCTTTGAACGAGCTCTCCAATTAGTCCCACTCCCCCCTGCTCTTTCCCCATAGCCCTGCAAGTTTTTCCTTTTCAAGTATTTATCCAAATCCCTTTTGAAAGTTACTATTGAATCTGCTTCCACCGCCCTTTCAGGCAGCGCATTCCAGACCATTGCTGTGTAAAAATTGTTTTCCTCATATTGCCTCTGGTTCAATAACATTTTGGGACACCGTACATGTATAATTGGAGGCGTGATGTGTGGGGAGTGTGCACTGCTTGGGAGGAATGGGTGACTTTGGACCTCTGGTCCCCAAAGCTCTCCACCACTGGGGGTTTTCCTCACCTCATGTCTGGGTCTGTTGTAGACTCATTGATAGAGAGATTGATCGCTGTGATTGGTCAACAACTCCATTATTGTTGGATCGTGCGACTACCGGGATGGTAGAAGGCGAACTAGATGGACCCGGGTCTATTTACATCTCGCAATTCCTATGTTCCTAAGTGCAGCTACTATTACAGTACTTCTAAATACTGCAGAGACAAGGGGGCTGAAAATCCGCAGCAGTTCTGACGTGACACTGGTGGAAAATGCCGGAAAAGCAGACGTGCGACGTGCCCAGTCCCTGAACCTCTGCCCTTCGGAGGGTCTGGGAGGTCCCATGGGTGGGGGCTGAAAAGTCAAAAGTAAAGAATATGTTCAACGTTGAAACCTCCTCAAGGATGTTTCAGTCTAATCAGGACCAGGTCAGATCAGAAGATTCACCAGACTGATACCTGGGATGGCAGGAATGACGTATGAGGAGAGATTGGGTTGATTGGGCTTATATTCGCTAGAGTTTAGAAGAATGAGAGGGGATCTCATTGAAACTTATAAAATTCTAACAGGACCAGACAGACTAGATGCAGGAAGGATGTTCCCGATGGCAGGGGAGTCCAGAACCAGGGGTCACAATCTAAGGATAAGGGGTAAGCCATTTAGGACTGAGATGAGGAGGAATTTCTTCACCCAGAGAGTAGTGAACCTGTGGAATTCTCTACCACAGAAGGCAGTAGAGGCCAATTCATTAAATATTTTCAAGAAGGAGTTAGATATATTTCTTAAGGCTAAAGGGATCAAGGGATATGGGGAGAAAGCAGGGACAGGGTACTGAATTTGGATGATCAGCCATGATCTCATTGAATGGCGGAGCAGGCTCGAGGGGCCGAATGGCCTACTCCTGCTCCTATCTTCTATGTTTCTATGTTTCCTGGCTTTCCTGGTCTCCATCACTGGCCAGAAGCTCAGAGCCCGGAGAAGCCTTCAGCTGTGCTTCAGTATCTTGCCCTTCCCTCGGGACTAACCTCTGCCAGAGGGTGGGGGAGGAGGGTGGGGGGCGGGTGGAGTGGGGGAGGGGGGGGCGGTCAGTCCTGAGAGAGGGAACCCGGCACTCCTAGACATTGACAGAAATAGCAGATTTCAGGAGATGGAAAAGGAGAGGAAAACCTATCCTCTTGTTCTTCCACATCAGTAGCTGCATACTTATCTTTAGAATTGGGCTGCATACTCATTGGGAGGAATGATCATTGGCTGCTTATTCTCACTATCAAAGAAGGTTCCACAATATGGAGATAGTGTGGACATAGCTTCAAAACAGTCAATCGTGAAGAAAATTTGAGCCCAAGTAAAATGTACAATTGCGTGTGTGTGTGAGAGACCACTATCTTACCTGACATCTGGCCGGTGAGTGGCTGACATGGCAGGAAAATGGAGCAACGAGACCTAACTCTGCGACTTCCCTCCCACACCCCCTCCAGAAGTGACCCCGGCCGCCCCTTCCTCACCTGCCGTTTTTAATACTGGCCGTGGCTCAGCGGGGAGCTCTCCCTCGCCTCTGAGTCGGAAGGTTGTGGGTACTTAGGCCCCCTCCAGAAACTTGAGCACAAAATCCAGGCTGACACTCCAGTGCAGTGCTGAGGGAGTGCTGCACTGTTGGAGGAGCTGTCATTCATATGAGATGTTAAACCGAAGTCCCGTCTGCTCTCTTGGGTGGATGTGAAAGATCCCACGGCACTATTTTGAAGAAGAGCAGGGGAGTTCACCCTGGTGTCCTGGGGCCAATATTTATCCCTCAACCAACATCACTAAAACAGATTATCTGGTCATTATCACATTATGGGAGCTTGCTGTGCACAAATTGGCTGCCGCGTTTCCTACATTACAGCAGTGACTGCACTTCAAAAGTACTTTATTGGCTGTAAAATGCTTTGGGACGTCCTGAGGTTGTGAAAGGCGCTATAGAAATAAAAGTCTTTGGGGGAGAAATTCGGTATCACCCCATTTGGGGCGCCATTATTGGCGGTGCGCAAAGTTTAGCACCTGACGCTAATTATCGCCTCCGACAGCAAACTTGGTTTTTATCGCCCCTGGAGGTGATTGGAGCACTAAATCAGGTGCTACACACCTCTCTTAAGGCGCAAAGGCCGAGGAGCGAGGCGCTAACTCAGAGCGCTGGTGCAGCGCAGGTGATGTCAGTTAGCGATGGAACATAGGCACACTGCTGCCGGACAGATCTTAAAGGGGAGGGTCGATCTTGCTCTCCAGCCACACCCTGCTCATTGGAGCCTTGAATCTCGGCCTGGAGAGACCTGTGATTACATTTTCCAGCCAAGGACTATGGAGAGGGTGAGAGAACAAGCTCAGCGAACGGGCCTTGGAGGCTCTGGTTGGTGTGGTGGAGCACAGAAGATCTATGCTCTACCTGAGAGTGGCAGGAGGCCTTTGCCGCGCGACTACAGAAGAGTGTGGAGGGAGGTGGCTCAGCACGTCTCCTCCAGGAGCATGGTGCCCAGGACCCATACTCAATGTCGCAAAAAGTTCAACGACCTCACTCGGGTCATCAGGGTGAGTGGCTTTTTTTCACTACCTCTCCATCCCTCCATTTCAACCTCACTCTATGGCCAGCGGGTCTTAAAACCCCAATGCCCAACAATCATCCAACACCTATGGCCCTCTCATGAAGCACATACGTGCATTCCACACCTTTCATACAGTAAGGGCTATTCAATTATGGGAGGCACATCAGGCAAAACCATGGCTGCATACAGTAAGGGCTATTCAATTATGGGAGGCATATCAGGCAAGACCAGGCTGTATATTTACTCAGACACCGTGCTTTTTCTTGCAGGCCAAGCTATCTCATAATAGGAGACAGCAGCAACGGACGGGTGGAGGGCGGCCTCAGCTGCAGCCCCTCAGCGATCTTGAGGCGCGCATCCACAGGATTGTGGCAAGCCAGGTGATCGGTCCCGTCACCCCTGGAGAGGCCGACCCCGTTCGGGACAGCAATGGTAAGGTCATCATCTTTTTGTCCTCTCTCCTTCCACTTGTCCCTTACAATACCTGCCTTTGACACTTTCAATCCAACTTACTAAATCGCTGCACTCCTTCCTCCCTTACCGCCCCACTGTCCTCACGCTAAAGCCACTCTTGTACCTCCCTGCTTTCAGATGGTGATTCACCAGGTGAGGAGACGGGCCCTCAAGCTGCCAGTGGGAGTGAAGCTGCAGGCGAGGAGGAAGAGGAAGCCGGAGCCTCAGCGCCAGCGTCTCCCGAGGAAGCCCATGCCCACACTGGGAACACGCCTTCCCTGGAGGGGAACGGGGGAAGGGTCTGATGAGGGTGAAGCTCCGGCACCCAGCAGGCTGCAGCAACGTGATGCGGCTAGGGAAGCTCGGGGGCCTTCTCCCCAGAGGGAGAGTAGGCCAGCGAGTCCTGCTGCACTGGACGCAGAGGAGGAGCGGCTGATCGCTGAAATGAACACCCAGGCGGTGGACATGCACACTCAGCTCATGGGTGCAGTGGGAAGGGTGCCCGAAAGCATTGATGCACTGGCAAGGAGTGTGGAGCACTTCGCTGTCGCACAGGCGGATGCCACGCTAATGCTTAGCGCTGCAATTCAGTTACTGGCTGCCGTGATCCAATCTCAGACTGGTCTCATGCAGACTCAGATTGAGGCCACGCAAGCACTGACTGCTGCCATTGTCGCTGGTTCAGACACATTTCCCCGGGGCTCTCACCGCGCCGCAGCAGGCCAGCAATCTGTGCTCCAGCAGATTGCTCTGGATGCTGAAGTGCTGCCCTGTGGGAGTGCCAGTGTGTCGGTCGAGCAGGGAGTTGCTGTCCTCTCTTAAGATGACAGCATTCCTGCTGCCACCACTGTCACTTCTCCACTGCACTTGCCACCGCCTGTAGGACAGACTGCTGCCGCCCATGCAGAGTTGGTGCAGTCTGCAGCCGGACCCTCCAGGCCCAGAGCTGGTCGAGGCCGTCCTTCAAGGGCATCTGTAGTCTCAGGTTCTGACAATCAGCAGCCTTCCACCAGCCTTGCTGCAGCCACTGGGGCCCCATTACGGAGGAGCAGTAGGGTGGGAAGGGGGGAAGTGCACAAGGGAAGGAGATCACCCTCGAAGGGCAAAAAGTAGGAGGTGTGACGAAATGATGGTAAATTTTTAATTAAAGGCTGAGTTCGTGTTCAAACTTTAGTGTTTTGGACAGGTTGTGAGAACCAGTAATGTTAATGTGTGGCGGAGCCACCAAAGGACTCAGAGCGGTTGTACATAATTCCTTTAACAGCAATGTAGTTACTGTCTGTGCCTGTACCTTTAATTACACTGTTTGACTGTACAATGTCTAGTTACCTTTACAGCGCGGTTTCAATGTGATGACATCATGCCGTTAGTCACGTGATGCCCCAATGGCGGGAAGAACATGATGACGTCATGACGTCAGTCTTCTGACCAGAGGATCAGTCCTCGTGGAGCCCTCAAGGAGAGTAGACCTGTTATTGATGTGTTCTAGCAGTTTCCAGTTTAAACTTGTTTCGTTTAATTAAAGTTCATTATTTTAAGTGCCTGAATCGAACTCAGTCTTTTTGATAGGAACCTCCGTTCCTACATTGGTGACCCCGAATTCTACGAAAGATTTTCGTGGAAGATTCAACATGGACACGAACGCCGTCACGCTGAAACTGCCACAGTTCTGGGAGCAACAGCCAGACGCCTGGTTTATCCAGGCTGAAGCCCAGTTCGCCATTAGGAACATCGTCGCCGATCAGACCCGTTATTATTACGTGGTCTCCGCCCTCGACAGCGCAACTGCATCACAGATCATCAGCCTCCTCTGTAGTCCTCCTGCTGACAGCAAGTATGATGCAATTAAGGCGCGGTTGCTTCAGGTTTTCGGGCTCTCAAAGTCGGAGCGCGCTCGCTGGCTCATCACGCTGCCCGTCCTCGGGGACTCCAAACCGTCCGAGCTCATGAGTCAAATGCTCACGCTCTTGGGTGCTGAACCAGAATGTTTCCTCTTCCGGGAGCTTTTCCTCTATCAAATGCCTGAACAGGTTCAGGCTGCCCTAGCCAGATCCGACATTACAGACTGCGCCGAGCTTGCGGCCGAAGCCGATAAGATGTTCACGGTTACCCAGCAGTGCTGCGCGGCCACGAGGCGCCCATCCCCCACAGACGCGGTTCCAGCTCCTCCTACAGTGGGCTGGTGCTCCTACCACACACGTTTTGGCGCGAAAGCACGATGCTGCCGTTCCCCCTGCAGTTTTTTGCCTAAAAAAAACCAAGAAAGCGCAGGCGGCGTCCCTGGCGACGGATAACCAGGTCTAACGGGCGTTCCACGGTGGCAATGGCCGTCGGCTCTACGGGGAAACTCCTTTATATCACCGATTCCCTCTCGGGCCGCCATTTTCTTTGTGACACCGGGGCACAGTGTAGCATTCTACCTGCGTCGAAGCTCGACATGCAGACCGGGAACCTTGGTTTTTCCCTCATAGCGGCTAATGGCGCAGCAATTCGAACTTTCCGAAAGTGGCGAGTCGAAGTCTGTTTCGGCGGTCAGCGCTTCTTTTGGGAATTCGTCACGGCCACAGTCTCACAGGCTATCCTAGGGGCGAATTTTCTGTGTGCCAACAGCCTCCTCGTCGATGTCCGGCACCGCCGGCTGATCAACGCGGCCACCTTCCACTCGATTCTGTGCTACCACGGTACCTCCGTGTCGTGTTCCATTGCCTGTGCTTTCCCTCCTCCGGATGACTTCATGCGGCTCCTCGGGGAGTTTCCGGAGCTGACAAGGCCCACCTTCTTCTCTTCAGCAAAACGAAGCATGGTGTTGAACATCACATCATCACTACTGGCTCCCCGGTTTATGTGCGGGCTAGAAGGCTCGAACCCGGCAAGCTCGCGGCCGCGAAGGCGGAGTTCGACACAATGGAGCGGCTCGGGATCATTTGGTGATCCAATAGTCCCTGGTCCTCACCTCTCCACATTGTGCCGAAACCAGGCGGCGGCTGGCGGCCATGCGGTGACTACCGATGCCTGAACGATGCCACCACTCCGGATCGGTACCCGATTCCGCATATCCAGGATTTCTCGGCCCATTTGGCGGGAAATTCTATCTTCTCTAAAGTCGACATCGTCCGTGGATATCACCAGGTTCCAGTGCACCCACAAGACGTCCCGAAAACCGCAGTCATCACCCCTTTTGGACTCTTTGAGTTCCTGCGGATGCCGTTTGGCTTAAAGAACGTAGCACAGACGTTCCAGCGTTTAATGGACTCTGTTCTTCGAGACCTGCGTTTCATCTTCGTCTAACTTGACGACATTCTCATCGCCAGTGCCAGCAAGGAGGAGCACATCTCCCATTTGCGTTCCCTCTTTACACGCCTCAGCCAACACGGTTTAATCATCAACCCGGCCAAGTGCCAGATTGATTTCCTGGGACATCGCATAACATCGGACGGTGCCGTCCCTTTGGCGACGAAGGTTGAGGCGGTTACCTCTTTCCCGCGGCCGTCGACAGTCAAGGCCTTGCAGGAGTTCCTGGGGATGGTCAACTTCTACCACCGTTTTGTCCCCAAGGCAGCTCAACTCATGCAACCTTTGTTCGGGGGCCTCAAGGGCAAGTCCGGTAAAGATCCAATCAGCTGGACAGCCGAGATGGTCCAGGCGTTCGGCAACACCAAGAACGCCTTGGCCAATGCAACCATGCTGGTGGACCCACTTCCAGGTGCCACCATCGCCCTTACCACGGACGCGTCAGACTACGCCATCGGCGCAGTGGGTCAACGGCACGTGGCAACCGCTGGCGTTTTTCAGCCATCAACTACGGAAGAATGAAAAAAAGTACAGCACCTTCGATTGGGAGCTACTGGCCCTTTTCCTCGCCATTCGCCATTTTCGGTTTTTATTGGAGGGGCGTCCCTTCACGGCTTTTGTCGACCACAAACCCCTTACGTTCGCCATGGCCAAGACCGCTGAACTGTGGTCCACTCGTCAACAACGTCACTTGACGTTCATTTCCGAATTTACCACGGAAATTCAACATGTGTCTGGTAAGGACAACCTGGTGGAGGATTGCCTCTCCCGTGCGACGGTCCACGCGGTGCACCTGGGGATCGACTACGCCCTCATGGCTGCAGATCAGGCCTTGGACTCTGAGGTCCAATCATACAGAACCATTCCCTCTAGCTTCCAAGCGACCGACATCATTTTCCAGGCCGCAGGCGCCACGCTCCTTTGCGACGTCTCCATGGGCATTCCTCGACCTATCGTGCCAGTCGCATGGCGCCGGAAGGTTTTTGATGCCATACACGGATTGTCGCACCCTGGGATGAAGGCTTCACAACGGCTTATGTCGGCGGACATCTCTTCTGACCGCGGGCCGCAATTTTCCTCGGAGCTTTGGAACGCTGTGGCTCAGGGGCTCGGCACCAAACTTCATCGCACCACCGCCTATCATCCACAGGCGAATGGCCTTTGCGAGCGATTCCACAGGTCGCTTAAAGCCTCTCTTCGGGCCAGTCTTCAAGGTGCAGGATGGGTGGACAGACTTCCATGGGTCCTTTTGGGTCTTTGTACAGCGCCCAAAGATGACCTACAATCGTCTTCAGCTGAACTCGTCTATGGCCAGCCACTCCGAGTACCAGGGGATTTCCTCCCTTCTCCCACGGAGCCATGGTCTGCCTCCCAGCAACTCGTTCGCCACCAGGAAGCGGCCAGATGCTTCGCTCCGATACCTACGTCCAATCACGGTTTGCAGAACTCCTATGTGCCACCGGGACTGAAGAATGCGGAGTATGTATTCATCTGCCACGACGCTCACTGGGATCCGCTCAAGCCCCCTTACACTGGTCCTTTCCGCGTTGTCGAACCAGGAGACAAATCGTTTTCGGTCGACGTCGGAGGGAAGCCGGATCACATCTCGGTGGACCGATTGAAGCCGGCTCACCTGGACCTGGACCACCCTGTCGTAGTCGCTCAACGACCCAAACGTGGCCGACCGCCCGCAGCCGCCGCACCAGATCAACCAAAGCCGCCTGCCAACTCGACCACGCTCGCCGCGCCTGCTCAGCCACAACCGACTGCCAACTCGACCACCGCTCATCAACTTCCTCTACCAGGATATCGAAGTCGATCGGACAGGCTTGTCAGGCCTCCTCCTCGCCTCACTTTTTCTGTTAAAGACAATTCTGGGGGGGGCGCATGTGGCGGAGCCACCAAAGGACTCAGAGCGGTTGTACATAATTCCTTTAACAGCACTGTAGTTACTGTCTGTGCCTGTACCTTTAATTACACTGTTTGACTGTACAATGTCTAGTTACCTTTACAGCGCGGTTTCAACGTGATGTCGTCATGCCGTTAGTCACATGATGCCACAATGGCGGGAAGAACGTGATGACATCATGACGTCAGTCTTCTGACCAGAGGATCAGTCCTCGTGGAGCCCTCAAGGAGAGTAGACCTGTAATTGATGTGTTCTAGCAGTTTCCAGTTTAAACTTGTTTTGTTTCATTAAAGTTCATTGTTTTAAGTGCCTGAGTCGAACTCAGTCTATTTGATAGGAACCTCCGTTCCTACAAATGAATGATTTTTTGTGTTTGTTTCTATTAGTTTGTCTTGAAGAAATGACACACACAGAGTTTGTAAAATAAAAAAATTTGGGGGGGAAAAATTTGGTATCGCCCCATTTGGGGCGCCGTTATCGGCCGTGCGCAAAGTTTAGCGCCTGGCGCTAATTATCGCCTCCGACGGCAAACTTGGCTTTTATCGCCCCTGGAGGTGATTGGAGCGCTAAATCAGGCGCTTCACACCTGTCTTAAGGCACAAAGGCCGAGGAGCGAGGCGCTACCTCAGAGCGCTGGCGAAGCAAGGAAGGTCAAATCAAAATAAACCTGCAAAGTGCTGTTCACTACCCAAAACTCCTTCACACAGCGTTGAATCTCTCCAGAAGTCTCGCTCTCTCTCAGAATGCGTGGTGCAAAAATGTCACCAACAAAAACAGGCAGGAAGCGGTCGCCTTTAAATAGCGCTCCCCCAGTCCCTTTCTGACAGCAAAACGCTCCCCTCAACCTGTCGTTGCTAGCGGCAGGCGGTAAGGCAGGGGGCGCCACTCAATATCCAGTCCGGGGCACTAACGGGGCGTTGCACACTCGACTGACGTCACAATCTGCCGGCGCAGGAGATCGTGGCGGTAGTGTTTAGCATCGCCGCAAAATGTTTAGTTAATTTCACGAGCGGCGCAAACATCGCCGTGCCCGGGCGCTAGTTGCTTTGCGCCCTCTTAAGGCGCGAACGGGAGGCAAAAATAACTGAATTTTACCCCCTTTGTATTCAAAATGTGCAGGTTTGGCCTTTGGAATCATTGCTGCCTTGGCCAGCTTTGGGGTTGCGGGTTGCTTTCATTCATGTTGTTCTCCATGCCAGAAGCCATTTCCTCAGTAGGGGCCTAGGAGCGGCTTGTTATCAGCCGTTGACGGACGGCACTTGCAGTTTCAACATTGTGGGCCTCCCTCCCACCTTGGTGCTGCTGCTGATCATCCTCCTCCTCTTCCTCCTCCTCTTCCTCCTCCAGTGGTGTTCCAGGGCCTGGTGGCATTGGCTGGGTCCTGAGGATTGCCAGGTTATGAAGAATGCAGCACACAACTATGAAGAGGGAGACTCGCTCAGGCGAGTACTGCAGGGCTCCTCCTGAGTGGTCCAGACAGCGGAACCGTTGCTTGAGCACGCCGATCGTCTGCTCAACGATGTTCCTGGTGGCGAGATGGCTCTCATTGTACCGCAGCTCAGCAGGGGTGTTGGGGTTACGGAGCGGTGTCATCAGCCAGGTGCAGAGTGGATAATCCTTGTCCCCGAGGAGCCAACCACTTGGCTGATGCGCTGCCTGGAAAAGTTCTGGCACACCAGTCTGGTGCATGATGAAAGCATCGTGGCTGCTGCCATGATAGCGGACATTGACAGCGAGTATCAGCTGTCTGTGGTCACAGACCAACTAGACATTTAAGGAGTGGAACCCCTTGCGGTTTCGTAAAACCTCTGCATTCTCATGTGGTGCCCGCAATGCCACATGCGTGCAGTCAATGGCGCCCTGCACCATGGGGAAGCCCGCTATCCTCGCAAAGCCCAATGCGCGTTCATGCTGTTTGGCCCGTGTCATCGGGAAAGAGATGTACTGGTGTCTCCTTTTATAGAGGGCAATCGTGACCTGATGGATACAGCAATGGACCGTGAACTAGGAGACATTGGCGATGTCCCAGTAGCTGCTTGAAAGGAGCTGGTGGTATAAAAGTTCAGAGCTACTGTGACCTTCACAGCCACCGACAGGGACATCCTGGTCCTCAGTAGATGCTGCAAATCTGGCTGCAGCAGGTGGCAGAGCTCAGTGACCACCTCCTTGCTGAAGCACAGCCTGCGCAAACACTGCTCCTCAGACAAATTAATGTAGGAGAATTGTTCCCGGAATACCCTGGGAGGGTAAGGTCTCCTGTGCAGAGGCCTGATAGTCCTCCTCCGTCTGGCCATGATTGCCACTCTCCCTCTGCGTCTCTGTTGCCTCCGATTCTGCAGGCGCAGGACGACGCCCCCAATCAGTGCAGCCCCCACAGTCTCTTGGTAATTAAAGTAATGAAGGTCAAATCCAAAAGTGATGCTCAGTAGCCAAAACTACTTCACACAGCGTTGACTCTATGCAGAAGTCTCTCCTTCTCTCTCTCAGAATCTCTCTCTCTCTCAGAATAAGTGGTGCAAAAATGTCTACCACAGTAAAAAGCCAGGAAGAGGGCACTTTTAAATAGCGCCGCCCCCAGCCCCTCACCGACCGGGAAACGTTCCAGTCTCCCTGTCGTTGCTTGCGCCAGGCGGAAAGGGGGGGGGGGCGCCACTCAATATCCGGTCCGGGGCGCCACCAGGGCGTTGCGTGCTCGAATGACGTCACGATCTGTGGGCGCGGGAGATCGGGGCGGTAAACTTTTGCGCCGCCGCAAAAACTCTAGTCAATTTTGCAAGCGGCGCAAACATTGCCGCGCCCAGGCGCTCATTGCTTTGCGCCCTATTAGCGCCCTCTTAGGGCACTAACAGGAGGTGCAAGCCAGCCGAATTTTCCCCCGTTTCTGTCTTGAGCCAGTTTGGGTGTTAACACCCAATTTACGGTACGCAGTAGGGTCGCTAAACTCCCAGGATTGCCCTGGAGTCTCCAGGAATTAAAGATTAATCTCCAGGAGACGGCTACAAGCAAACTCGGGAGAAAAATCACAGGGTCATTAAAAAATAAATTGTGTTTATTAGCTCTAAAAAGATTGGAGATGGCTACAGGGTATTAAGAGAATCAAGGGATATGGGGATAGTGCGGGAAGGTGGAGTTGAGGTCGAAGATCAGTCATGATCTTATTGAATGGCGGAGCAGGCTCGAGGGGCTGTATGGCCGACTCCTGCTTCATATTTCTTATGTTCTTAATCATCCAAACGGATAACGAAGAGTCTGTTCGCTTTCCAATTGGCTGTGAGGAAGGCGGGGCGCGGCGAGGTTGGACATGTCGGGTGGCCAATGGCGGGAGCGTGGGGGTGGGGCAGTTGGAGGCAGGCGCTCATGTGATGAGTGACCTCGCTCCCCACCCCCCCCCATCTCTGTAACCTTCCTCCAGGCCTACAGCCCTCCGAGATATCTTTGCACTCCTCCAATCCTGGCCTCTTGTGCAGCCCCGGTTTTAATCATTCCACAATTGGCAGTTGTGCCTTCAGTTGTCTAGGCCCGAAGCTCTGGAATTCCCTCCCTAAACCACTTCACCTCTCTACCTCTCTCTCCTCCTTTAAGGTGCTCCTTAAAACCGACCTCTTTCACCTGTTCTAATATCTCCTTATGTGGCTCGGTGTCAAATTTTGATGGATAACGCTCCTAGAGTCATGGGGGGAAAATTCAGTTGGTAGCGCCACCCATTAGCGCCTTAAGAGGGCGCTAAGTGGGGCGCAAACCAACTAGCACCCAGGCGCCGCGATATCTGCGCCTCTCGCGAAATTGACCGGACATTTTGCGGCGGTGCTAAATAATACCGCCCGATTTCCTGTGCACGCAGATCTTGACATCATTCGAGAGTGCAACGCCCTTGGGGCGCCCTGGACCGGAAATTCAGTGGCGCCCCCCTCCTTTCCGCCTGGCGCGACCAACGACAGGTTGACTGGAATGCTTCCCAGTCACTGTGGGGCTGGGGGGGGGCGCTATTTAAAGGGGGCCTCTTCCTGGCTTTTGTGTGGTAGCCATTTTTGCACCACTCGTTCTGAGAGAGAGCGAGAGATTTGGAGAGAGACAAAGAGAGAAAGAGAGACTTCTGCATTGAGTCAATGCTGTCTGAGGTAGTTTTGGCTTTTGACCATAACTTTGCAGGCACTTTGCTTTTTGACCTTCATAACTTTGATTGCCCAGATACTATGGGGGCTGCAATGGATGGGAACGTCATCCTTCTCCATCACATTCAGAGGGCACAGAGACGCAGAGAGAGAGTGGCAATCATGGCCAGACAGAGGAGGGCCAACAGGCGTTGGTACAGGAGACCTTACCCTCCCAGGGTTTTTCGCCAACAGTTCTCATACATTAACATGTCTGAGGAGCAGTGTTTGCGAAGGCTGCGATTCAGCAAGGAGATGGTCACTGAGCTCTGCCACCTGCTTCAGCCAGGTCTGCAGCCTCAACTGAGGAGCAGGACGTCTCTGTCGGTGGCAGTGAAGATAAGAGTGGCTCTCAACTTTTATGTCACCGGCTCCTTTCAATCCGCTACTGGGGACATCGCCAATATCTCCCAGTTCGCGGTGCATTGCTGCATCCATCAGGTCACAAATGCCCTCTTTAAAAGGAGACGAGAGTACATCTTTTTCCCCATGACTCCGGACAAGCAGCAAGAATGCGCAACGGGCTTTGCGATGATAGTGGGCTTCCCCATGGTGCAGGGCACCATTGACTGCACCCACGTGGCTTTGCGGGTGCCACAAGAGAATGCCGAGGATTTCCGCAACCGAAAGGGCTTCCATTCCTTAAACGTCCAGTTGGTCTGTGACCACAGACAGCTGATACTCGCTGTCAATGCCCACTTTCCAGGCAGCAGCCACGATGCCTTCATCCGGCGCCAGACTCCTGTGGCAGGCCTTTTCGAGGCACCGCTTCACCCAGGAGGTTGGCTTCTCGGGGACAAGGGATATCCTGTGTGCACCTGGCTGATGACCCCGCTCCGTTCGCCCAGCACCCCTGCTGAGCTACAATACAACACGAGCCATCAAGCTACCAGGAACATAGTTGAGCACACAATCGGCGTGTTCAAGCAACGGTTCCACTGTCTGGACCATCCTGGAGGAGCCCTGCAGTATTCGCCTGAGCGAGTCTCCCACTTCGTTGTTGTGTGCTGCATGCTGCATAACCTGGCAATCCTCAGGACCCAGCCAATGCCACCTGACATTGGAGCACCAGCAGAGGAGGAGGAGGAGGAGGAGGAGGATGAGGAGGATGGTCATCAGCAGCACCAAGGCGGGAGGGAGGCACAAAGTGGAAAGGCCGTCCGTCAAAGGCTCATAGCAAGTCACTTCTAGGCCCCCTCTGAGGGAATGGCTTCTGCCATTCAAACAACCTGAATGAAACTATCCCGCAACCCCTAAGCCAGTCAAGGCAACAATGAGTGAAAAGACCAAACATGCACATTTTGAATACAGACACTTCTTTATTTCCCAAACTGTGTCTCATTGCCGCATGATAAAGTAATAGAAAGAAGCACCAAAAAAAAACAGTCATTCACATAACTGGCTCTCACAACCTGGAGACAATGTCCAAAACAGTATCAAAAATTTGACCACGACTCTCAGCCTTCAATAAAACAATGAAATACATTTTGCGACACCTCCTACTTTTTACCCTTCGAGGGTGATCTGCCTCCCTTGCGAAATTGCCCCCTTCCCACCCTGCAGCTCCTCCATAATGGGACCCCAGTGGCTGCAGCAAGGCTGGGGGAAGGCTGCTGAGTGTCAGAAACAGCCTGCAGGTACCCTTGAGGGACGGCCTGGACCAGCTCTGGGCCTGGAGGGCCCGGCTGCTGACTGCTCCAACTCTGCATGGGCGGCAGCAGTCTGTCCTACAGGTGGTGGCAGCTGCAGTGGAGAAGTGACAGTGTTGGCAGCAGGAATGCTGTCATCTTGAGCGAGGACAGCAACTCCCTGCTCGACCGACACACTGGCACTCCGACGGGGCAGCACCTCAGCATGCGGAGCAATCTGCTGCAGCACAGATTGCTGGCCTGCTGCGGCGCGGTGAGAGCCCCGGGGAAATCTGCCCGATCCAGCGAGGGAGGCAGCAGTCAGTGCTCGCGTGGCCTCAATCTGTGTCTGCATGAGACCAGCCACTGACTGCATTGCAGCACTTAGCATTTGCGTGGCAGCCGCCTGTGCTCCAGCGAAGTGCTCCACACTCCTTGCCAGTGATTCAATGGATTTGGGCATCCTTGCCACTGCAGCCATGAGCTCAATGTGCCTTTGCTCTGCCTGGGTGCTCATTTTAGCGAGGACCCGCTCCTCATCTGCATTCAGTGCAGCAGGACTCGAGGCCATACTCTCCATCCGGGGAGAAGGCCCCCGAGTTTCCCTAACCCCCTCACATTGCTGCAGCCCGCTGGGTCGTGGAGCTTCACCCTCATCAGACCATTCCCCCCCGCTCCCCTCCAGGGAAGTCGTGTCCCCAGTATGGGCATGGGCTGCCTCGGCAGAGGGTTGCGCTGATGGTCCGGCTTCCTCTTCCTCCTCGCCTTCAGCTTCACTCCCAATGGCAGCTTGAGGGCCCGTCTCCTCACCTGGTGAATCACCATCTGAAAGCAGGGAGGTACAAGAGTGGCTTTAGCGTGAGGACAGGGTGGCAGCAAGGGAGACATGAGTGCAGCGATGTACTGATTTGGATTGAAAGTGTGAAAGGCTGCTGTTGTGAGGAACAAGTGAAAGGAGAAAGGACAAAAAGTTGATGACCTTACCATTGCTGGCCAGAATGGCGTCGGCGTCTCCAGTGGCGACGGGACCAAGCATCCGGCTTGCCACAATCCTGTGGATCCGCTGCTCAAGATCACTGAGGGTTTGAAGGTGAGGCCGCCCTCCACCAGTCCGTTGCTGCTGTCTCCTATTATGAGCCAGCTTGGCCTGCAAGAAAAAGGACGGCGTCTGAGCAAATATGCAGCCATGATCTTGCCTGAAATGCCTCCCATGGTTGAATAGCCCTTACTGTATGCAGTCATGATCTTGCCTGAAATGCCTCCCATGGTTGAATAGCCCTTACTGTATGCAGCCATGATCTTGCCTGAAATGCCTCCCATGGTTGAATAGCCCTTACTCTATGCAGCCATGATCTTGCCTGAAATGCCTCCCATGGTTGAATAGCCCTTACTGTATGCAAAGTGTGGAATGTGCGTGTGTGTTTCATGAAAGGGCCATAGGTGTTGGATGAGTGCTGGGCATTGGGGCTTTCAAGACCCTCTGGCCATAAAGTGAGGTCGAGATGGAGGGATGAGGAGGTTTTGAAAAAAGGCACTCACCCTGACGACCCGAGTGAGGTCGTTGAACTTTTTCCTCCATTGCACAGGGGTCCTATGCACCATGCTGCTTGAGGTCACTCTGTGAGCCACCTCCCTCCACGCTTTTCTGTATTCGCTTGGCAAAGGCCTCCTGCCACCCTTTGGGTACAGTAGAGATCTTCTGCGCTCCACCGCGCCAACCAGAGCCTCCAAGGCACGCTCGCTGAAGCGCTGTGCTCGCTCCCTGGCCCTCTCCATAGTCCCTGGCTGGAAGATTTCGCCACAGGTCTGTCCAGGCCGAGATTCAAGGCTCCAGTGAGCAGGGCGTGGCTGCAGAGCAAGATCGACCCCTTTAAGAACTGACAGGCGCCAGTGTGTCTGTGTTCAATCGCTAACTGACAGCACCTGCGCTGCGCCCGCCCTCTGAGGTAGCGCCTCGCTCCTCGGGCTTAGCGCCTTAAGAGAGTTGTGTAGCACCTGATTTAGCGCTCCAATCACCTCCAGGGGCGAGAGAGGTGAATTTTGCAGCCGGTGGCGATAATTTGCACCAGGCGCTAAACTTTACGCCCGGCCGATATTCACGCCTCAAAATGGGCGACACCGAATTTCTCCCCCATAGAGTCATAGATTTATACAGCACAGAAAGAGGCCCTTCAACCCATCGTGTCCGCGTCGGCCATCAAGCCCTATCTATTCTAATCCCATTTTCCAGCACTTGGTCCGTGGCCTTGTATGCTATGGCGTTTCAAGTGCTCATATAAATGCTTCTTGAATGTTGTGAGGGTTCCTGCCTCTACCACCCTTTCAGGCAGTGAGTTCCAGATTCCAACCACCCTCTGGGTGAAAAGTTTTTCCTCAAATCCCCTCTCAACCTCCTGCCCCTTACCTTGAAACTATGCCCCCTGGTTATTGACCCCTCTACTAAGGGGGAAAGTTCCTTTCTATCTACCCTATCTATGCCCCTCATAATTTTGTACACCTCAATCAGGTCCCCCCTCAGCCTTCTCTGCTCCAAGGAAAACAACCCCAGCCTGTCCAGCCTCTCTTCATAGCTGAAGCGCTCCAGCCCAGGTAACATCCTGGTGAATCCCCTCTGCACCCTCTCCAATGCAATCACATCCCTCCTATAGTGTGGCGACCAGAGCTGCACACAGTATTCCAGCTGTGGCCTAACTAGCGTTTTGTACAGCGTTTTGTCCTGTGAAGCGGCCTTGGGACGTTTTACTGTGTTAAAGGCGCTGTATCAATGCAAGTTGTTGTTGTTGTTGTCCATCAAAGCTCCAGCAATGTGGAAGATGTCAGGGTTGATACACAAGATTATGTCATTGCTTCCCTCTGAGGAGATTATCATCCAGTGCAGCTGTATGTATATAAAATAAATCCTTCACTCAAACAACATCTGAAAAGATAGTTTTTGCAATTTGCCCTACACAGTGCTTGGCGGGGAAGGACAGGGCCCACTCAGACACCAGCGAAGATCCTATCAGCACTGACCCTTGGTTGACCTGCCAACAGCACAGGAAGGAACCATTATCTGGTCAGTACAGGAAGGAACCATTATCTGGTCAGCACAGGAAGGAACCATTATCTGGTCAGCACAGGAAGGAACCATTATCTGGTCAGCACAGGAAGGAACCATTATCTGGTCAGCACAGGAAGGAACCATTATCTGGTCAGCACAGGAAGGAACCATTATCTGGTCAGCACAGGAAGGAACCATTATCTGGTCAGCACAGGAAGGAACCATTCTCTGGTCAGTACAGGAAGGAACCATTATCTGGTCAGCACAGGAAGGAACCATTATCTGGTCAGTACAGGAAGGAACCATTATCTGGTCAGCACAGGAAGGAACCATTATCTGGTCAGCACAGGAAGGAACCATTATCTGGTCAGTATTGCCCTCCCTTCTCGAGCTGATCCATTCCTGGTTGGGGTGGGGGGAAGCTTCTGTTGGAATGTTCCATTAATCTTCAACTAAGAAACCTTTGACTTCATATGGCAAACTGCCCTCCAGTGCATGTCATTTTTTTGGGTTTGTTATCTTTCCAAAAAAAGTGCATTCCAAATCGCCATAACACTGTGCGCAATATATTCCCTGCCTTTACATCTCCGCAGCGTGAGCAGCAGTAACTTCATTGAAGGGAGATGCTAAGATGCATGAAAGAATTTCATGACGAACGGATGTTCGATACTTCACGATACTTCAATTGGAACCAGCAAGATAAATGCAGAAACATCCGCCTCCATTTATCTTTTATTAGGTAGAAGTTGTGGCCGAAAGGTTCGGTAAAGCTGTCCGGTAAGTGATGTACATAAAAAAAAATATCGTGGGATTAAAAAAAAACAATGGCCCAGAATTTACTGCCTAAATAACGGTGAGTTCAACGGCGCTCGGCCATTATTATTGCGTAAATCGCCCGGGGACTTGTGGCAAGGGAGAGATACGCCGTGAGTTGCGAATCGCCACCAGTTGCTGGATGATTTGCGCCGTTAGCCTCGCAAAAACAGCTTCTCGCCCTCAACCTCCCCATGAGGTGCAGGAAATTGCTGCATTTGTGCGTTAATTACCCATTAAACTCGCCGTGGAAAGTTAGGGCTGGTACTTAACAGCGTAAGGACCCTTTTAATGAGGAGATTTCTGTTCCTGCAATGCCACTCAATCGCTCTGACCCAGGAAGGGAACAATTTAAAGTGTGGAGTCTCATTCATGCAGGAAGTAAATTGTTAGAGATTTGTAAAAAATAAATACATTCTGCAGAGTTTTTAACCCCCGTGCTTCATTTCAATGTTGGGGGTGAGTCTCCCACTCGAATCGCTACGTGCTCGGGGTGGTGGGGGGTGCAGTAGCAGGATTTCAGGAGCTCCCGGGGAATGGAACCTTATTGGTGAAGGCTTGGGAGGTCATCTGCCTCAGCTCATCCGCTGCTGAAACCCTCCTCCATGCCTTTGTTACCTCTAGACTCGATGACTCCAACTCTCACCTGGCTGGCCTCCCACATTCCACCCTCTGTAAACTTGAGCCCATCCAAAACTCTGCTGCCCCGTGTCCTAACTCGCACCAAGCTCCGTTCAGCCATCACTATTCGAGACTCATCAGATACTGACGCAGTCCGTGTCCATATGCAGCACGACCTGGACAACATTCAGACTTGGGCTGACAAGTGGCAAGTAACATTCGCATCACACAAGTGCCAGGCAATGACCATCTCCAACAAGCGAGACTCTAACCATCTCCCCTTGACATTCAATGGCATTACCATCGCTGAATCCCCCACTATCAACATCCTGGGGGTTACCATTGATCAGAAACTGAACTGGACCAGCCATATAAATACTGTGGCTACAAGAGCAGGCCAGAGGCTGGGAATTCTGCGGCGAGTGTCTCACCTCCTGACTCCCCAAAGCCTTTCCACCATCTACAAGGCACAAGTCAGGAGTGTGATGGAATACTCTCCACTTGCCTGGATGAGTGCAGCTCCAACAACACTCAAGAAGCTCGACACCATTCAGGATAAAGCAGCCCGCTTGATTGGCACTTCATCCACCACCTTCAACATTCACTCCCTCCACCACCGGCGCACTGTGGCTGCAGTGTGTACCATCTACAAGATGCACTGCAGCAACTCGCCAAAGCTCCTTCAACAGCACCTTCCAAACCCGTGACCTCTACCACTTAGAAGGACAAGGGCAGCAGATGCATGGGAACATCACCACCTACAAGTTCCCCTCCAAGCCACACACCATCCTGACTTGGAACTGTATCGCCGATCCTTCACTGTCGCTGGGCCAAAATCCTGGAACTCCCTTCCTAACAGCATTGTGGGTGTACCTACACCATATGGACTGCAGCGGTTCAAGAAGGTGGCTCACCACCATCTTCTCAAGGGCAATTAGGGATGGGCACTAAATGCAGGCCTAGCCAGCAACGCCCACATCCCATCAATGAATTTAAAAAAAACCTGTTTTTTTCAATTCAATTTTATTTGTCATATATGCAGCAGACGTGTGTACTGCACAATGAAATGTTGATTTTTACGAGTCCTCCCAACATTGGAATAAATATGGCATAACAATGATAAAAATACTAATAGAAATACACTAATAATAAATAAAACAACAGTAATAAATAATAATAAATTATACGTTCATGAGTCTTATGGCCTGGGGGTAGAAGCTGTTTCGAAACCTGCTGGTACGAAACCGTATACTTCGGTATGTGCTCGCTGACCTATATTGGCTCCCGGTCCGGCAATGTCTCAATTTAAAAATTCTCATCCTTGTGTTCAAATCCCTCCGCTCACTCTGTAATCTCCTCCAGCCCCACAACTCCCCGAGACCTCTGCGCTCCTCCAATTCCGGCCTCTTGCGCATCCCCGATTTTCATCGCTCCACCATTGGTGGCCGTGCCTTCAGCTGCCTGGGCCCTTCCGGCCCCGAGCCCGTTTGCCAGCAGGTTCCCCTCTGGCAGCTCTGGCCCTGGTCAAGACTGGCACGACTGCAGATTAAACTCTCTTGGGGGTCTTACCTGTGTGGTAGTTCCCCGTCTTTTCTGAGCACCTCTGACCCCTTTTGAAACCTGGGAGTTCAACTGGCAGCGGGTGGCTGGGCAACACGAGCGAGAAGATAAGCACTCTGCCTCAATTCTAACCCTCCGCCCCGCCCCCCCCGCCCCGCCCAAATACATGCCCTGTTCTCGCCGGGAGTGGGGAGTTGACATCGAGCCTACAAAATTTATACTCTTGTTTCACTTTCAGCATTCTCTGATCAAAGGAGATTTATTGGCATTTTTCTCCAATTTATTAAAGAATGAGAAACTTGCATTAATATCGATCATACCACACTGGAGGAGGCCATTCGGCCCCTTCGTGCCTGTGCCTGCTCTTTGAAAGTGCTATCCAGTTAGTCCCACTCCTCTGCTCTTTCCACACAGCCATGCAAAATTTCCTTATAGCAAACTTAATACCCATGGGATTAACGGGGCAGTGGCAGCATGGATACAAGATTGGCTCAGGAACAGAAAGCAGAGAGCAGTGGCAAACGGTTGTTTTTCAGACTGGAGGGAAGCAAAGGGTTGGCATTAGGACCACTGCTCTTTCTGATATATATTAATAACCTGGACCTGTATAGCTGTATAGAGGGTATAACTTCAAAGTTTGCAGACAATACAAAACTCAGAAAAGTATTTATCCAATTCCATTTTGAAGGTTACTGATGAATCTGCTTCCACTGCCCTTTCAGGCAGGGCATTCCGATATGGCACCTTTCACCACCTCAGGACGTTCCAAAGGGCGTTACAGCCAATGAAGTACTTTTGAAGGGAAGTCACTAGGGAAACACGGCAGCCATTTTTGCACACAACAAGCTTCCACAAACAGCAATGTGATAATGACCAGGGAGAACTCCCCCAGCTCTTCTTCGAAATAGTGCCAAGGGATCTTTCACATCCACCTGAGAGAGCAGACGGGGCCTCGGTTTAACGTCTCACCCTCAGTACTGACCCTCCGACAGTGCGGCGCTCCCTCAGTACTGCCCCACCGACAGTGCGGTGCTCCCTCAGTACTGCCCCTCCGACAGTGCGGTGCTCCCTCAGTACTGCCCCTCTGACAGTGCAGTGCTCCCTCAGTACTGCCCCACCGACAGTGCGGTGCTCCCTCAGTGCTGCCCCTCCGACAGTGCAGCGCTCCCTCAGTACTGCCCCTCCGACAGTGCAGTGCTCCCTCAGTACTGCCCCTCCGACAGTGTGGCGCTCCCTCAGTACTGCCCCTCCGAGAGTGCGGCGCTCCCTCAGTACTGCCCCTCCGACAATGCAGCGCTCTGTCAGTACTACACTGGAGTGTCAGCCTAGATTTTGTGCTCAAGTCTCTGGAGTGGGACTCGAACCCACAACCTTCTGACTCAGAGGCGAGAGTGCTGCCCACTGAGCCCCGGCTGACACTATTAATTAACACTGTGGAATCATTCCTTTACCCAGCGTGTAACAATCAAGTACCATTGATGATGATGATGGTTACCCTGTTTTTTTCCATGACTCCATTTTCTGCTGAAACATTGCACAACGTTATCTAGCTCACTGAGAATTGAATCATCCTCTCTGCTGACAACCCATAAGGGCTTATTTTTAGCTTCTAATCTCGTGTTGTTGGTGTGATTTTTGTTACTGTTTTGTTCCCATGCATAATTTAGCTGCTTGGTTTACTTCTCCGTAGTTTTCAGTTGTTGAAAGTTTGAAAGGAATTTTCTTTCTGTTGGAATCACTACCCTGTTGGGGTTGATTTTACATAGGATTACTTAGGATATATGGCACAGAAACAGGCCATTTGGTCCAACCAGTCCAGACTAGATGCAGGAAGGATGTTCCCGATGGCGGGGGAGTCCAGAACCAGGGGTCACAGTCTAAGGATAAGGGGTAAGCCATTTAGGACTCAGGTGAGGAGGAATTTCTTCACCCAGAGAGTGGTGAACCTATGGAATTCTCTACCACAGAAGGCAGTAGAGGCCAATTCATTAAATATATTCAAGAAGGAGTTGGATATATTTCTTAAGACTAAAGGGATCTTCTTGTACGAGGCCCCTTGGGTCAGAGCGATCATAATATGATCGAGCTCTCAGTCGAGATGGAGAGTGAGGAAATTGAATCAGAGACTAAGGTCCAGAACTTAAATAAAGGGAATTACGAGGGTATGAGACGGGAATTGGGTAAGATTGATTGGGTGGTGTTTCTGGGGGGATTGACAGTGGAGAGACAATGGCAAGCATTCAAAGATAGAATGGAAGAATTCCAGAACATGTTTATACCGGTTTGGCATAAAAATAAACCTAAAAAGGTGACTCAACCGTGGATAACGAGGGAAATTAGGGACAGCATAAAATCAAAAAAAAGGGCATATCAACTGGCAAAAAAAAGCACCAGACCGGAAGATTGGGGGCAGTACAGGATACAGCAAAAGAGGACAAAGGGATTAATCAGGAAGGGGAAAATAGAATACGAAAGTAAACTTGCAGCAAACATAAAGACAGACTGCAAAAGCTTTTATCGGTATATCAGGAGGAAAAGACTGGTAAAATCCCAAGTCGGTCCCTTGCAGTCCGATTCGGGAGAATATATAATGGAGAATAAGGAAATGGCAGACCAATTAAACTCATACTTTGGTTCTGTATTCACAAAGGAGGACACAAATAACCTCCCAGGAATATCGGCAAACATAGGGACTAATGAGAGGGAGGAGCTGACAGAAATTAGTATCTCTAGGGATATGGTGTTGGGTAAGTTGAGGGGACTGAAGGCCGACAAATCCCCGGGGCCTGATAAACTACATCCTAGGGTACTTAAGGAGGTGGCCCTGGAGATAGCAGATGCTCTAAGGATCATCTTCCGGAACTCCATTGACTCGGGAACAGTACCCGTGGATTGGAGGGTAGCTAATGTTACCCCAATATTTAAAAAGGGGGGTAGAGAGAAAGCAGGGAATTATAGACCAGTAAGCCTTACATCGGTTGTGGGCAAAATGCTAGAGTCCATTATTAAGGATAAAATAGCGGAGCACTTGACAAATGGGGAAAGGATCGGACAGAGTCAACATGGATTTACAAAGGGTAAATCGTGTTTGACTAATCTGCTGGAATTTTTTGAGGAAGTAACTGGTAAAATAGATGGGGGAGAGCCAGTGGATGTGGTGTACCTTGACTTCCAGAAAGCCTTCGATAAGGTTCCACACAAAAGATTATCATGCAAAATTAAGGCTCATGGAATTGGGGGCAAAGTATTAACGTGGATAGAGAACTGGCTGGCGGATAGAAAACAGAGAGTTGGAATAAACGGCTCGTTTTCGGAGTGGCAGGCAGTGACCAGCGGGGTGCCGCAAGGATCTGTCCTGGGACCCCAGCTGTTCACAATATATATAAATGATCTGGATCAGGGAATTGGATGCAATATTTCCAAATTCGCTGACGACACTAAACTAGGAGGAGGGGTGGGCTCTGATGAGGATGTCAGGAGGCTACAGTGCGATTTGGACAGGTTGGGGGAATGGGCGGATACGTGGCAGATGCACTATAATGTGGATAAATGCGAGGTTATCCACTTTGGGGGTAAAAACAGGAGGGTAGATTATTATCTAAATGGCAATAGATTGGGAGATGGGGAAGTGCAGAGGGACCTGGGTGTTCTTGTGCACCAGTCACTGAAGGAGAGCATGCAGGTGCAACAGGCGATTAAGAAGGCAAATGGTATGTTGGCCTTCATATCAAGGGGGTTCGAGTATAGGAATAGGGATACCTTACTACAGCTGTACAAGGTGCTGGTGAGACCGCATCTGGAGTATTGTGTACAGTTTTGGTCGCCCCATCTGCGGAAGGATGTTCTTGCCATGGAAAGAGTGCAACGGCGATTCACCAGGCTGATACCTGGAATGGCGGGAATGACCTACGAAGAGAGATTAAATAGTTTGGGCTTGTACTCACTGGAGTTTAGAAGATTGAGAGGGGATCTCATCGAAACATATAAAATTATGGCAGGCCTGGACAGGCTGAATTCAGAGAGAATGTTTCCAATGGCCGGGGAGCACAGAACCAGGGGCCACAGTCTAAAAATAGCGGGCAAATCATTTAAAACAGAGATGAGGAAGAATTTCTTCACTCAAAGAGTGGTGAGCCTGTGGAATTCCCTGCCACAGAGGGCTGTGAAGGCTAATTCAATAAATATTTTCAAGAGAGAATTGGATATATTTCTGAAGGCTAAGGGGATTAAGGGTTACGGAGAAAAGGCGGGGACGGGGTACTGAACTGGTAAGATCAGCTATGATCTCAGACGAAGATCAGCCATGATCTCATTGAATGGCGGAGCAGGCTCGAAGGGCCGAATGGCCTACTCCTGTTCCTATCTCTATGTTTCTATGTTTCTATGATATGGGGAGAAGGCAGGGATAGGGTACTGAGTTTGGATGATCAGCCATGATCTCATTAAATGGCGGAGCAGGCTCGAGGGGCCAAATGGCCTACTCCTGCTCCTATCTTCTATGTTTCTATGCCGGCGATTATGTTCCACTCGAGCCTCCTCCCATCTTTCCTCATCTAAATCTATCAGCGTATCCCTCTATTCCCAGAGAAAAGAAACCCAGCCTGTTCATCCTTTCCTGATAGGATGATCATAAAAAATGCGAGGGTATACCTTGTAAATCTCTGCACCCTCTCCAGTGCCTCTATATCCTTTTTATAAAATGGCGACCAGAACTGCACGCAGTACTCCCAAGTGTGGTCCAATCAAGGATCAATACAGGTTTAGCACAACTTCTCTGCTTTTCAGTTTTATCCCCAGGTGGGCATTGGGTGGACAAGGGGCAGTCGGGTCGGGCTGACCATTCAATACCATTGCTGTGAGGCCTGAATCCATTTCAAGGGCCTGGGCCCCGTGTACGTGAGATCGGCGAGCTGCCTGTGAGCACATGCACAGTGCAGGAGGAGGCCAGGAATTCCACGAGCCTCAAAGTGGAGCCGAACTGGAAATTTTATTCTGGGGCTGAGGGAGAGGGGCGGGCGGTTGCTCATTTATTTTTAATGCTCATTCTCGGGGATGTGGGCGTCGCTGGCAAGGCCGGCATTTATTGCCCATCCCTAGTTTCCCTGACTGACTGGCTTGTTAGACCATTGAAGTGGGGCAGGTAAGAGTCAGCCTTGTTGGTGTGGGACTGGAGTCACATATAGGCCCAGACCGGGTAAGGACGGCAGGTTTCCTTCCCTGAAGGACATCAGTGAACCAGTTGTTTTTTTTTTTACAACAATCCTACAGCTTCGTGTTCACTTTTATTGGTTTTTATTTCTAGAATTCACTTTCTCAAACTGCCACGGTGAGATCTGAACTGACTTTCTTTGGATTATTAGTCCAGTAATTGCAGGGGATGGCGGGAGGCACAGCGTCAGGCTGGAAAATGTTTGTTCATTCGTGCCCGCTCCCTTTTGGCCTCACAAAAATACGCTAGTGTAGTGGTTATATTACTGGACTAATAATCCAGAAAAAGTGACTTCAAATCCCACCGTGGGAGACGGAGAATTTGAATTTAGTTTAAAAATAAATCTGAGGAATCCAAAGCCGGTCGCAGTAAAAGTAACCACGAGGCTGTCGGATCGTCGTAAAAAGCCAACTGCTGGGAGAGTTTAAGGACAAGGGAAGACTGGGTAGGTGAAGGTGGTGGAAGCAGTCGGTGGCACATCCTCTATCGCCAAGCACGCACGCACCACGCAGCGCAGGGAACAGCTTAACCACCTCTCGGACCTGGCCAAGGTACGTGCAGGATTGCGGACATCTCGAAACATGGCTCATGTCCATAGGCACCTTGTCCTCAATGTGTGAGGAACATTGGAAGGAGTCTTGGTGAAATATCACGAGGCCCCCTCACTCCGCCCCCCCACACTCACACACACACTCTCACACACTCACACTCTCACACACTCACACACACACTCTCACACACACACTCACACACACTCTCTCTCACACACACACTCACACTCACACACACACACACTCTCACACACACTCACACACTCTCACACACACGTACACACACACACTCTCTCTCACACTCTCACACACTCACACACTCACACTCTCACACACTCACACACTCACACTCTCTCACTCACACACACACTCTTACACACACACTCACACACACTCACATTCACACACACACACACACACACACACACATATCCTTCCCATGGCAAGGGGCCATCAGCTGGCACCTGAGAATAAGCATTATATAATATTCTCGGGATGTCGGCATTGCTGGCATTGCCAGCATTTATTGGCCAACTTTAGCTGCCATGGATACAACCAAGTGGCTTGTAAGGCTACTTCAGGGGCAGTTAATAACTCATTGCATAAAATAAAATTCTGCTCATCTCCCCTCTGGTTCTTTTGCCAATTATCTTAAAACTGTGTCCTTTGGTTACTGACCCTCCTGCCAGTGGAAACAGTTTCTCCTTATTTACTCTGTCAAAAACCCTCATGATTTTGAACTCCTCTATTAAATCTCCTCTTAAACTTCTCTGCTCCAAGGAGAACAACCACAGAACATAAAAACATAAGCAATAGGAGCAGGAGGAGGTCATTTGGCCCCTCGAGCCTGCTCCGCCATTCAATAAGATCATGGCTGGATCTGCTCTTGGCCTCAACTTCACTTTCCTGCCCGCTCCCCATAACCCTCGACTCCCCCGTAGCTCAAATATCTATCTATCTCCGCCTTGAATATATTCAATGACCCAGCCTCCACAGCTCTCTGGGGAAGAGAATTCCAAAGATTCACCGCCATCTGAGAGAAGAAATTCCTTCTCATCTCCGTTTTACATGAGAGATCCCTTATTCTGAAACTATGCCCCCTAGTTCTAGATTCCCCCACGAGGGGAAACATCTTCTCTGCATCTACCCTGTCGAGCCCCTTCAGAATCTTATATGTTTCAATAAGATCACCTCTCATTCTTCTAAACTCCAATGAGTATAGGCCCAACCTGCTCAACCTTTCTTCATAAGACAACCCCTCCATCTCTGGAATCAACCTCGTGAACCTTCTCTGAACTGCTTCCAAATCAAGTATATCCTTCCTTAAATAAGGAGACCAAAACTGTACGCAGTACTCCAGGTGTGGTCTCACCAACAGTTGTAACAGGACTTCCCTACTTTTATACTCCATTCCCTTTGCAATAAAGGCCAACATTCCATTAGCCTTCCCAATTACTTGCTGTACCTGCATGCTAACTTTTTGTGTTTCATGTACGAGGACCCCCAGATCCCTCTGTACCGCAGCATTCTGTAGTCTCTCTCCATTTAAATAATATTTTGCTTTTTTATTCTTCCTACCAAAGTGGATAACCTCACATTTTCCCACACTATACTCCATCTGCTAAATGTTTGCCCACTCACTTAGCCTCTCTATATCCCTTTGCAGACTCGTGTCCTCCTCACAACTTGCTTCCCCACCCATCTTTGTATCGTCAGCAAATTTGGCTACAGTACACTCGGTCCCTTCACTAGCTTCTCTAGTCTTTTAGTAACAATCCAAGCCTGAATCTCAATTAATTTTAATTACCAGAACAATCGGGAGATTGCCAACCTCCATCTATTTGGGAATGAATATCAGATTTTTTCAAACACCAAACTGACATTTAACAGAGCGAAGAAAGATTGATCCGAGTGTTTTCCAAATGGCGAGAAGCTGGGAGCTGTGGAGGAGTCGAGTGATTTAGGGGTCCAAGCACAGAAATCACTAAAGGCTCGCGGACAGGGACAAAAAATAATTGGAACAACTAATGGAATGTTGGCCTTCATCTCAAGGTGACCTGGAATACAGGAAACTTTGTGATATCCGGCACCGACGGGACCGAGCTGTTGCCGATCTATCAAAACTGCCGGACACACCAGAGTTAATGTTGAAGCACACGGAGATTTGCAGCTCTGTATCTGGCAACAAACACTGTTGCTTAGCAACAGCTTCTAAACAGTCGGCCCGTACCTTGGAAGCGTCTTTGTAGCTTAGCAACAGCTTCAGAGAGACTTTGCAGAGCCTGGCTGTTGGAAAAAAAAGCCATGAGAAGAAAAAAAACCTAACAAAACGGCTCCTGATTTCTGCCGGTAAATCGAGGTTTCTGGACATACAACCTCCGGATAAACCAAAGTTTCCTGTACAAAGGTGTGGAAGTTCCATGAAGCTCTGGTCAGACCCCATCCGGACACTGTGTTCAGTTCTGGGCCCGGCACCTCAGGAAGGATAGACTGGCCTTGGAGGGGGAGCAGCGCAGATTCACCAGAATGATACCGGGGCTTCGAGAGTTAAACTATGAGGACAGGTTGCACAGACTAGGCTTATAATCCCTTGAGTTTAGAAGATTAAGAGGTGAATTCATTGAGGTGTTTAAGATGATTAAAGGAGTTGACAGGGTAAATAGAGAGAAACTATTTCCTCTGGTGAGGGGGAGTCCGGAACAAGGGGGCAGAACCTTAAAATTAGCGCCAGGCCATTCAGGGGTGTCAGGAAGCACTTCTTCACACAAAGGGTGGTGGAAATCAGGAACTCTCTCCCCCAAGAAAGCTGTTGAGGCTGGGGGTCAATAGAAAATGTCATCACTGAGATTGATAGTTTTTTGTTGGGCAAGGGGTATTAAGTGTTACGGAACCAAGGCGGGCAGATGGAGTTAAGATACAGATCAGCCGTGATCTCATTGAATGGTAGAATAGGCTTGAGGGGCTGAATGGCCTCCTCCTGCTCATATGTACCTTCCTTCCTTCTCTAGTCTCTCCACATGACTGAAGTCCATAACATGTTCTCCTCCAAGTCACACACCATCCTGACTTGGAAATATATCGGCCGTTCCTTCATCGTCGCTGGGTCAAAATCCTGGAACTCCCTCCCTACAGCACTGTGGGAGCACCTTCACCACACGGACTGCAGCGGTTCAAGAAGGCGGCTCACCACCACCTTCTCGAGGGCAATTAGGGATGGGCAATAAATGCTGGGCCTTGCCAGCGACGCTCACATCCCAGGCAATGAATAAAAAAAGCCATATCGGCCAGACCGGGTAAGGATAGCAGGTTTCAATCCCTAAAAATCATTAGTGAACAAGATGGTTTTCTTTCATGACAATCCAATAGCTTCATGATGACTTTGTTTTTTTTTTACTGATATCTGCTTTATATTTCCAGAATTCCCTCCCTAAACATCTCCGCCTCGCTCTCCTCCTTTAAGACGCTCCCTAATACATCTTTGACCAAGCCTGTCCTAAGACCTCCTTAAGTGGCTTGATGACAAACCTTGTTTGATAATTGCTGCTGCGAAGCGCCTTGGGACGTTCTGCTAAGTTAAAGGCGCTATATAAATGCAAGTTATAACTTAAAAACCTGGGCCAGAAGAGATTTTTCTAAAAGGTAATTTTGACTGACTTGTCAGAGCAATGACAGCTCCTTGAAATTGCCACAACCTTACAAACAAAAGACAAATGTCAGAATGATAATAGTGCAGCTTGTTTGCGAGTCTCTGTGGGGGAATATTCCAAGCCCTTTGTGCTGTCAGAGGCTAAGCTGCAAAGCATTGACTCTCCTGTGGTGAATTCAAACTAGCGGCCCTCAGTGACTGGACTCAGTGCTCCACCCTTTAATGGGTCTGAGAGCGAAGTGATTAACTGAGTGAGATCCACTTTGCAGGTTCCCCGGAGTTCCCATTGCAAAGGTAAAAGGGAAAGTAATAATGACGAACCACTGGTAGCTTCAAAACGATCTGTCAGCTGTGGCTCAGTGGGTAGCACGCTCGATCAGCTCCGATGGACAGGTCACATTGTCCTCATGCCCGATACAAGACTCCCAAAACAAGCGCTCTACTCGGAGCTCCGGCACGGCAAGAGAGCCCCAGGTGGGCAGAGGAAACGCTTCAAGGACACCCTCAAAGCCTCCTTGAAAAAGTGCAACATCCCCATCGACACCTGGGAATCCCTGGCCCAAGACTGCACAAAGTGGAGGAGAAGCATCCGGGAAGGCGCCGAACACCTCGAGTCTCTTCGCCAGGAGCAAGCGGAAGCCAAGCGCAGGCAGCGCAAGGAGCGCATGTCAACCCAAGCACCCCACCCACCCGCCCCTTCAACCACCGTCTGCCCCACCTGTGACAGAGACTGTAGGTCCCACATTGGACTCATCAGTCACCTGCAAACACATTTTTTATGTGGAAGCAAGTCATCCTCGGTTCCGAGGGACTGCCTAAGAAGAAGAAGAAGAAGAAGCACCCTCATCTCTGGGTCAGAAGGTTGTGGGTTCAATTCCCACTCCAGAGACTTGGGCACAAAAATCGAGGCTGAAGGTCCCAGTGCAGTGCCGAGGGAGTACTGCACTGTCGGATGTGCCGTCTTTTGGATGAGTTGTTAAACCAAGGCCCCGTCTGCTCTCTCGGGTGGATGTAAAAGATCCCACGGCACTATTTGATAGAAGAGCCCGGGGAGTTCTTCCTGGTGTCCCGGCCAATATTTATCCCTCAATCAACATCACTAAAAACAAAATGATCTGATCATTATCACATTGCTGCTTGTGGGAGCTTAAAAGTTTGTTTGTCCTAAATGTTAAGTCTGTGAATTATTTAGTTAATTAAAACACAGACTAATGAGTAACAATAAAAACAGGTCTTTACTGGTTGGAGGTAGGGACTATACTGAATACAAGATTACTGCACAATGCTTATATACCGGTGTGTTCACCCCCGGTATTACGTCTACAGCAGCCCGAGAAAGTAGTACATCTCTTAAGGTGGAACAGGCTTAAGCTCTCTTAAGGTGGAACAGGTTACATACACAACACTCCTCCCTTCTTAGCTTTATAGTCATCCCCCCATTTAACATAACGTAATAACATATATACATATATAACTTCATGTTTAACGTAACATATCACAGATTCAGTCTCTGCGGAAAACAGTTCACAGATTCAATCTCTGTGGTGTAGTCGGTTCACGTTACTCATTCAATAGTCCTTTCATGGATTTAACAGCTTGAACTTCCGAACTGATTTGGCTCCGTTCGGAGGGACCACGTGTGTGATCTGGTAGAGGTGATAATGGTTCAGATGGGTCATCTTCTGTTTTTACTTTTCCTTTTCTGCTTCTTGGAGACTCTCTGGGCTCCATTGTCAGCTGCCACAGCTGCCAGCTGCATGCGCAGTTCCTGCTTCTCTTCCTCCTGTTTCCGTCGTAGAGCCAGCTTCTCCCGATGTTCCGTAGACTTTTGGTGCTCCTCCATGATTTCTGCACTTTGGGAGTCGAAGTTACAAGCTGGGCAGGACAGGACATCGTAATATTCGGTGTCGTCCACCAGGTCATAGTAATATTCGGTGTCGTCCTGAGCTAGACCAGTGAGAGGGTCGTCTATTTCCTCCATACCCAGCTGGACGTTAGCCAGCTCTTGTTCCAAATCCAGACATCTTTCCTGAAGAGACTTCTTCATGTGTACCTCTGCATCCAGCTTTTTCTGGGCTTTCAGCAAGTCGTTTACTAGTGACCTCATTTGTGATTTTAATACTTCAACTTCCTTTGGAGATTGATTGCTCGGACTATGCAATCCCTCTACCGGAGCAGCTGTTTCAGCGGTCTGTTGTTCTACATTGACGTGAGTCAGCGTACTTTTGGCATCCAATGGCTGCTCTGTTGCAGTCGTTTCAGTCTGTGTCGTCACATCAGCCATCTCAATGACTTTTGAGAGCTCCGAACCCTTTTCCTTTGAAGATCGCAGCTCGTGTTCAAGTTTTTCCCATTTCAGAGTCTTGTCCCTCAGCATATGAAGGAGTTGGCTGACCGTTAACTCTTCTGACACCAGATTATGGCACGCACCTTCAGAACCTGAATCAGCTTTGATTCGTTCGGCCTCCTCGCGCAGATGGTTGGTGTGCTCCTGCTCCATTTTCTCCATCAGTTGCTTCTGTTGACTTTCCAGATTCTCCCACTCTGTAACAAAGAACTTTTTTATTTCATTCATCTCTTGCTCAAAACGGCGAATCATTTGTTCTAATTGCTGTTGTAGTTTGAAATGGAGTTGAGTTCGAGCCCAGTGTCCCTCAAAAATGTGCATATCAGTAGACTTGACAGACTCAGAATTCTCTGTTAAACTATGTTGTTGTTGCTCAGTGGAATTCTGTGCTGAAACTTTGTCTTTTGCACATGGGTTGGTCTTACCATCATCAGTTCTAGAGTCTGGGCTGATTATCTGCACCGAGTTCTCACTCTTTATGGCTTTTAGCGAATGCCAGTCCATATTTATGTTTCTAAACCACTCCCGGCCCAGTAGTGGTGGACCTCCCTCCGGTAGCACATATAAGTCCATTATTTGACTTCCTTCGCCCTTGTTGGCCACTGCAACCTTTATTGTCCCGATGGGGTACACTCTCTGCCCCGTGTAGGTTGTCAATATAATCTCCGTATCCTGTAGGGGAATATGTTGGAATAACCTTCTGTAATCTTTCTTATTCATGACCGACAATGCCGATCCAGTGTCCAATTCCATTTTTACTTGGACTCCTTCTATCTGAAGAGTAACCCAAATTGTCTGGAGGTCTGCACCCTTACCAACGTTGAGTACCCTTAAGCTAGCCAGTTCAATACTGCTTGCGTCTGAATCGGACTCCTGTTCGGCCACCTTGTGTACCTTTGCGTATTTCCCTTGCGGTGACTTCTTGTTGCTGGTCTTCTTCGCTGACCTGCATACTCTAGCTATATGTCCAAGCCTACCACAAGTTCTACATTCTTGGTTTTTAAACCAACACTGGTTCTGATCATGCGTTGTCTTTCCACAACGATAACATTTGCCAGAACTCACACCCAATTTGTGTGCACTGAGCTCCGGTGACCGTAGCTGCATTACTGCCGTGCCTCTCGCTGCGGCTTCGTGTGCTGCTGCCATAGTGACCGCCTTCTCAAGCGTCAGCTCATTCTCCTCGAGCAGTCGCTTTTGTGTATCTTGTTTAAATAAACCACACACAAATTTGTCTCATAGTGCATCTGTCAGTCCCGTTCCAAACTGACAATATTTCGCTAATTTACGCAATTCCAGCAAATATTCAGCATTGCTTCCATGCTGTAGCTGCCTTCTGTCGTAAAATTTAAATCGTTCCGCTAGCATCAGCGGCGTGGGGTTTAGATGATCTTTCAGGACAGTAACAATCTCATCGAACGTCTTATCCGCCGGTTCATCTGGTGATAACAGGTGTTTCAATTGCCCGTATGTCTTCGCACCCATTAAATTTAATAATGTTAGAGCTTTATCTTGGTCACGAATTTTATTGGCCTTACAATAATTTTTTACTCTTTCAACATATACGGCCCAATCTTCGAGGTCACTATCAAAGGTGCTAATATTCCCGTGTTTAGGCATTGTAGATTTGCAATTTCTCAGATTTTATTTTCTTTACTTGTTATCAAAGATGGCGGCTTCCCGCTCTTGCCGTCGTCCTCCGCCCACAAAATGGCGGTTTTCCCGCGCTTGGCGGTCTTCACCCGTCCCCCGACGCCGTCTCCCTTCAGCCCCCGAGTGCGGCCCTTATCAGCGGATGCGATCGATGGCCCGGCTGCGCCTCGTACTTGAAAGCGGCCCGGCCCTTATCAGTGGTTGCGATCGATGGCCCGGCTGCGCCCCTCACTTCAAAGCGGCCCGGCCCTTATCTGCCGATCGCTATCGCCCTGTACCTCTCTCTTCCCCAGTCCTGTCTTCTACTCCGGTTCACAAGCTGATGGAGGCTTCAGGGTCCTAATGCCTGTCGCTTCCAGTGGGGTGGTGAGTGGTGAGGTTTGAAACCTCTCTTCAACCGCCGTGGAATAACTGCCGCAGGGTAAGAACCTGACTCGTCGCCAGTGTTATGTCTGTGAATTATTTAGTTAATTAAAACACAGACTAATGAGTAACAATAAAAACAGGTCTTTACTGGTTGGAGGTAGGGACTATACTGAATACAAGATTACTGCACAGTGCTTATATACCGGTGTGTTCACCCCCGGTATTACGTCTACAGCAGCCCGAGAAAGTAGTACATCTCTTAAGGTGGAACAGGCTTAAGCTCTCTTAAGGTGGAACAGGTTACATACACAACACTAAACACTGTCAAATAAATGCAGTGCACTTCCGGGTCAAAGTGCAGCAACATTCCAGCTTATTTCCTCATCCCCAGATGGCTTTCGACTGTTCCCACGGTGCATTTTGGGTACGAGGAATGGCCTGTGTTCTATAACTTTCTACAAATAAAAGTTGCTGCATCTTAAATGCTGAAACTCTGTGAAGAGACGTGAGGCACAACCGCAGTGGTGTGACCAGTCCCAGAACGCCCAGACAGGATTGGAACTGCTTTAGTGATTAAGGTATGTAGAGGAAAGAGAGAAGGGGCTCGTGTTCATATAACGCTTAATCACATCTCTCAGAAATGTCCTGAAGCGCTTCACACAATGAATTTGCACCACTGTGACTGCTATGTAGACAAATATGGAAGCCCATGGTGCACAGCAAGATCCCACAATCAGCAGCGGGTTGAACGATCAGTTTCCTACATTTCCGACAGTTCAAAAAGTACTTTACAAAAAGAAAATACTGCAGATTCTGGAAATCTGAAATCAACTGCCTCCTTTTCACCATGGACGTACAATCCCTCTACACCTCCATCCCCCACCAGGATGACCTGAGGGCGCTCCGCTTCTTCCTTGAACAGAGGCCCGACCAGTCCCCATCCACCATCACCCTCCTCCGCCTGGCTGAACTTGTTCTCACATTGAACAACTTCTCCTTTGACTCCACTTCCTCCAAATCAAAGGTGTTGCTATGGGAACCCGCATGGGTCCTAGCTATGCCTGCCTTTTCGTGGGATATGTGGAACATTCTTTGTTCCAGTCCTACTCAGGTCCCCTCCCTCACCTCTTTTTCTGGTACATTGATGACTGTATCGGTGCCATTTCCTGCTCTCGCCCTGAACTAGATAATTTCATTCACTTTGCTTCCAATTTCCACTCTTCCCTCACCTTCACATGGTCCATCTTCGACTCTTCCCTTCCCTTCCTCGACTTCTCCGTCTCCATCTCTGGGGATAGGTTATTGACAAACATTCACTACAAGCCCACTGACTCCCACAGCTACCTGGACTACACTTCCTCCCACTCCGCCTCCTGTAAGGACTCTATTCCATTCCTGAAACGTTAACTCTGTTTCTCTCTCCACAGATGCTGCCTGACCTGCTGAGTATCTCCAGCATTTTCTGTTTTTATTTCAAAAAGTACTTTGTTGGCTGTAAAGCGCTTTGGGGTGTCCTGGGGTCGTGAAAGGCGCGAAGTTCTTTCTTTCTTCTTAATTTGTGTTGTTTTTTTGGGGTGGTGTTGGATTGCAGGAGCAATATCCCAGGATCGTGGGAAAACGCATTGCTCCTGCTTGGAATAGTGCCAATCTGATGTCCACCTGAACTGTTTTGGTTTAATGTCTCAGCTTGGGTTTTTTGTTTCCTGCAGTCTAGTGGAACATGATGTGGGACAAATAGCACAGAGTTGAAAGATTTGCATTTCCATAGCAACTTTCCTGACCTCAGGACGTCCCAAAGCGTTTCACAGCCAATGAAGCACTATTTGAAGTGTAGTCACTGCTGTAATGTAGGAAACGCGGCAGCCAATTCCAAAAAACTGCAATGTGATAATGAGCAGATAATCTGTTTTTAGTCATGTTGATTGAGGGATAAATATTGGCCAGGACACCGGGGATAACTCCCTGCACTTCTTCGAAATAGTGTCATTGGATTTTTTATGTCCACCTGAGAGGGCGGACAGAGCCTTGGTTTAACAGCTCATTCAAAAGACGGCACCTCCAACAATGCAGCGCTCCCTCAGTACTGCCACTCTGACAGTGCAGCACTCCCTCAGTACTGACCCTCTGACAGTGCAGTGCTCCCTCAGTACTGACCCTCTGACAGTGCGGCGCTCCCTTAGTACTGCCCCTCTGACAGTGCGGTGCTCCCTTAGTACTGCCCTTCCTGTTGAGTCTGTGGTTTCAATTGCAGTTATACTGAATAACAGGACACAGACTACAGAAGTAAGTAAACAGGTCTTTAGTGATTGAGGGTCAGGGCTGAACTGGGATACACTTTGCTCCGCAGGGTTTATATACCGGTGTGGTCACCACCGGTACTACAATGTACAGGAGCCATCAAAAAGTAGTCCATCACCTTAAGGTATCCTCTTAAGGTGGTACAGGTTACATACACTACAATTCCTCCCCTTTTAGCTTAACAGTGTACACCCCAAATTAAACATTACATGGATAACATATATACAATTTACACACAAAACTGTTCAAAGATTTCAGTCTCTGAGGAGGCCTCCTGATCCGGGCCGGATAACGCCTTTCAGGGGTCTCTGGTTCTTGTTGCTGGGGTGACTCATCCACTTGATCTCCTATGGATTGAACATCATCAGGTACGTTCGAGTCTGAGGTAGATGCTACAGGCTCAATAAGTTCTTCAACTGGTGTCTCTGCCGTAGACATGGGGTCGACCCTTGTTCTCGATTCCACAAGTTGGTCAGCATGACGTCGTATTACGTTCTCTCCAACGTCTATCGTGTACATCAAGGGTCCTTGTTGGGCACGAATTGTTCCAGGTTGCCATTTATCATCCCTATAGTCCCTGGCCAACACTGGTTGTCCTATTTCGAAACTACGAGTGGCCTTGTTATTTATATGCTGGAATTGCTTGTTTTCGACTTCCCTTCGCACATTGGGTTTTAACAAATCCAACCGGGACCGCAACCTTCTGTTATAGAACATTATTTGATTTGTCACTGCATGCGTGGCGTTTCGATACACCATCAGGAAATTGTCCACCTTGTGTTGTAGTGGAATATGGTCTTCACTCATGGCCTTTATCGCCTTTTTGAACGTTTGTACAAATCTCTCGGCCAACCCATTTGTAGCCGGATGATATGGGGCAGATGTATAGTGTTTCACCCCATTCTTTTTCATGAATTTCTGGAATTCTTCTGACACGAACTGTGGTCCGTTGTCTGAACATATTTGTTCCGGCAACCCATTCCTTGCAAATATGGTTCTTAGAACTGCGATCGTCTTCTCAGAGGTAGTGGTCGACATCTTAATCACTTCTGGCCATTTAGAATGTGCGTCTACTGCTATCAAAAACATGGAATCCATGAATGGACCTGCAAAATCGATATGCACACGTTGCCATGGGACTGAAGGCCATTCCCATGGATGCAGCGGTGCAATTGGAGGTGCGTTTTGAACTTTTTGGCACCCTGAGCAGCTTTTAGTCAGATCCTCTATTTGTTTGTCGATACCTGGCCACCACACATAAGCCCTAGCAAGGCTTTTCATCTTGACTCCCCCCAGATGACCTTCGTGCAATTCTTTCAGAACTCTCTCTCTTAATTTCGGAAGAATAATCACCCTTGTTCCATACATCAATGTTCCTTGACATACGGACAGCTGTTCTCGTCTGGCTGAGAATGCTGGTAACAGTGGTTCGCCATGTGCTGGCCATCCCTTCACTGTCAAGTCGTAGACCCGAGACAGTGTCGGGTCATTTCGGGTCTCTCTCTCAATACCCGCATTGGTGACTGGTAAGCATTCGATGATGGTCGAGTGAAATATCTCGACAGGGTCAACTGCCGATGCCTCTTCCGCTGTAGGTAGTGGCAGGCGCGACAGCCCATTAGCATTACCATGTTGCTTTGTACCTTTGAATTCAATATCATATTGATGTGCCCCTAGGAAAAGGGACCATCTCTGAAGCCTCTGTGCTGTCATTACCGGAACACCCTTCTTAGGGTTGAAAATGGAAAGCAACGGCTGGTGATCTGTCAGCAGCGTAAACTTTTGGCCTTGCAGGTAATGGTTAAATTTCTTAACTCCCCACACGAGGCTGAGAGCCTCCCTATCTATCTGAGCATAGTTGCGCTCAGCGGAGGTCAATGATCTGGATGCGAAAGCGACTGGCCTTTCCGAGCCATCTGGAAACTTATGTGAGAGCACTGCCCCGATACCATATGGAGAAGCATCACAAGCTAAGCGAATAGGCAGCGTTGGGTTAAAGTGAGCCAACACTTCCTTAGAGGTGATCAGTGCCTTGCTCTTTTGAAAAGCCCGCTTACAATCATCGCTCCACTTCCATGGTATTCCCATTTGCAAAAGAGTGTTTAGCGGGTGTAACACCGTGGATAAATTTGGAAGAAACTTGTGGTAATAGTTAACCAACCCGAGGAACGACCTCAACTGGGATACATTTTCCGGTGCAGGAGCTTTTACAATAGCTTCGATCTTGTCAGGTGACTTATGGAGCCCCTCCCGGTCAATGACGTGGCCGCAGTACGAGATTCGCTTTTGAAAGAACTCGCATTTCTGGCGATTAACTCTGAGCCCATATTCTTTCAATCTGATGAGCACCTGCTCCAAATTCGCGAGGTGATCCTTATCGTTATCTCCTGTAATCAGGATGTCATCCAGGTAGCATTGTGTGCCTGGAATTCCCTGCAATACCTGCTCCATGGCCCTTTGCCAAATCGCTGGAGCCGATGCCGCTCCAAAAACCAGTCTATTATACCAATATAAGTCCTTATGCGTGTTGATCGTGAGATACTGACGTGACGCTTCATCAACTTCCATCTGTAGGTACGCCTGCGCCAGGTCTATCTTAGTGAAGTGTTTCCCGCCAGACAGCGAAGCGAAGATATCTTCAATCCGCGGAAGCGGATATTGCACCGTGTGAAGAACCGGATTAACAGTGATCTTGAAATCGCCACAGATGCGAACCTTCCCAGGTTCCCCCGGCTTGTTGCTCAACGAACGCTTCATGACAGGAACAATGGGTGTAGCCCATTCGCTCCAGTCCACCTTGGACAGTACCCCTGAACGTTCTAGCCCTTCCAGCTCTGCTTCCACAGCAGGTCGTATCGCATAAGGCACCGGTCTGGCTTTGAAAAATTTTGGGTTTGCATGTTCTTCAACCTTGATGGTTGCCGTAATTCCTTTCAGTGTTCCAAGTCCCTGTTGGAACACCTCCTTAGCATCGTCTAAGATTTTGGACAGTCGTTTAGGTTTGATGTCGTCCTCCTTACAGGCATCTACAGTCAGTGCTTGTATGGAATGCCAGTCCACATTTATTCTCCGGATCCATTCCCGTCCCAGTAGTGGCGGACCTCCATCAGGTAACACATACAAGTCCATTTTCTGACTTTCTTTACCATTGTAGACCACGTTTACTTTTATCTTTCCTTTGGGGTATACTATTTGCCCCGTGTATGTTTTCAATACAATCTCCGTATCCCTCAGGGGAATGTGCGAGAATAACCTTTTGTAATCATGCTTATTCATGACCGTTAATGCTGACCCAGTGTCCAATTCCATCTTCACTTGGACTCCTGCAATCCAAAACATGACCCAGATAGTTTGGTGGTCTGCTGTGTTACCCACATTATGTATTTTCAGACAACCCAGTTGCTTACTGCTGGAGTCTGAATCCGTCTTCTGTTCATCCGAACTGTTCTCTGTCATCTTGTGTACTTTTTTGTACTTCTCCTGTGGTGACTTCTTGCTGCTGGTCTTCTTTCCGGACCGGCATACCCTCGCTATGTGATCAAGTTTGCCACATTGCCTGCATTCTTTATCTTTGAACCAGCACTGGTTCTGGTCATGCGTTGTCCTTCCACAACGATAGCACTTTACTGTGCCCAATGCCATTTCATTGGTGCTGAATTCCAATGGCCTTTGCTGTATCTCTGCAGCGCCCCGTGCTGCTGCCTCGTGGGATGCTGCAATGCTGAAAGCTTTGTCCAGCGTAAGGTCTTTTTCCTCTAGCAGTCGCTTCTGGGTTCCTTCCCCGAGGAGCCCACACACAAACTTATCTCTCAGTGCGTCTGCTAGTCCTGTTCCGAACTGGCAGTACTTTGATAACTTGCGCAGTTCTGTTAGGAATTCAGCGTTGCTTTCTGCTTTCAGTTGAATTCTTTTGTAGAATTTAAATCGTTGCGCTATCAGCAGCAGCGTGGGGTTTAAATGCTCCTGCAGGATAGTAACAATATCCGTGAAACTCTTTCCTACCGGTTTGTCTGGTGTTACAAGGTTCCTTAATAACCCGTACGTCTTCGCACCCATTGAGTTTAATAGGGTTAGTGCTTTCTTATCATCCGGTACCTCATTCGTTGTACAGTAAACTTCGATGCGTTCCACATAAGTGGCCCAATCCTCCACATCGTTATCAAAAGCAGTGATGTTACCCGTTTTTGGCATCCTTGCTGAGTTTCTCCTTCCCCTTTGGATATTATTATTATTATTTTTTTTCCCAAGATGGCGGCTTTTCCCGCGCTTGGCGGCTTTTCCCGCGCTTGTCTTCTTCCCCCGCCGACTCAAAGTGGCGATTTCCACGCTGTTGCCGTCCACGCCTCCCCGCGGTCCTTTATTTTCCCCTGCGTTGCTGCTCTTGTTCCCCCGCCGCTCCCGCGGTCCTTGTGGCCATAAACGCTTTTCTGGCTGCTGCGCGTCTCTGCCTGATTGCAGTCCGGCCCCTGACACCGGCTGCAGTCGTGTTCTCCGCCCTTTTCGTCGTTTTCCCTCCCCTTCTCCCACTGACAACTCGGCCGACTTCCCCCCCATGCCGCTCGATCGGGCTTACCCGCTGCTGTCGTAGAAGGGATGCTCACTGATGCTTGACTTCGTCGTCAGCAAACCAACCCGGGTTTCCGATGGCCTCCCGTGTGATGCAGGATGTTGAGGGCGGATGCCCTTTTTCGACGCCTGTTTCTGAGGACGAAGCTTCCTTTGATGCAAAACTGCCGCAATGTAAGATCAGACTCGTCGCCACTGTTGAGTCTGTGGTTTCAATTGCAGTTATACTGAATAACAGGACACAGACTACAGAAGTAAGTAAACAGGTCTTTAGTGATTGATGGTCAGGGCTGAACTGGGATACACTTTGCTCCGCAGGGTTTATATACCGGTGTGGTCACCACCGGTACTACAATGTACAGGAGCCATCAAAAAGTAGTCCATCACCTTAAGGTATCCTCTTGAGGTGGTAAAGGTTACATACACTACACTTCCGACAGTGCAGCGCTCCCTCAGTACTTCCCAGTCTGACAGTGCAGCGCTCCCTTAGTACTGCCCCTCCGACAGTGCGGCGCTCCCTTAATACTGCCCCTCTGACAGTGCGGCGCTCCCTTAGTACTGCCCCTCCGACAGTGCAGCGCTCCCTCAGTACTTCCCAGTCTGCCAGTGTGGCGCTCCCTTAGTACTGCCCCTCCGACAGTGCAGCGCTCCCTCAGTACTGCCCCTCCGACAGTGCGGCGCTCCCTCAGTACCGCCCCTCCGACAGTGTGGCACTCCCTCAGTACTGCGCCTCTGACAGTGTGGCGCTCCCTCAGTACTGACCCTCCGACAGTGCGGCGCTCCCTCAGTCCTGCCCCTCCGACAGTGCGGCGCTCCCTCAGTCCTGCCCCTCCGACAGTGCGGCGCTCCCTCAGTACTGACCCACCGACAGTGCGGCGCTCCCTTAGTACTGCCCCTCCGACAGTGCGGCGCTCCCTCAGTACTGCCCCTCCGACAGTGCGGCACTCCCTCAGTACTGCCCCTCCGACAGTGCGGCGCTCCCTCAGTACTGCCCCTCCGACAGTGCGGCGCTCCCTCAGTACTGCCCCTCCGACAGTGCAGCGCTCCCTCAGTACTGCCCCTCCGACAGTGCGGCGCTCCCTCAGTACTGACCCTCCGACAGTGCAGCGCTCCCTCAGTACTGCCCCTCCGACAGTCCGGCACTCCCTCAGTACTGCTCCTCCGACAATGTGGCGCTCCCAAGCAGAGAGTCATGGTTGATGGGTGTTTTTGTGACTGGAAGGCTGTTTCCAGTGGGGTTCTGCAGGGCTCAGTACTAGGTCCCTTGCTTTTTGTGATATATATCAACGATCTTGACTTGAATATAGGGGGTATGATTAAGAAGTTTTCAGATGATACTAAAATCGGCTGTGTGGTTGATGCTGAAGAAGGAAGCTGTAGACTGCAGGAAGATATCAATAAATTGGTCAGGTGGGCAGAACAGTGGCAAATGGAATTCAATCCGGAGAAGTGTGAGGTAATGCATTTGGGGAGGGCTAACAAGGAAAGGGAATACACATTAAATGGTAGGAGATTGAGTAGTGTAGAGGAACAAAGGGACCTTGGAGTGCATGTCCACAGATCCCTGAAGGTAGCAGGCCAGGTAGATAAGGTGGTTAAGAAGGCATACGGAATGTTTGCCTTTATTAGCCGTGGCATAGAATACGAGAGCAGGGAGGTTATGCTTCAGCTGTATAAAACACTAGGTTAGGCCTCAGCTAGAGTACTGCGTGCAGTTCTGGTCTCCACATTACAGGAAAGATGTGATTGCACTAGAGAGGGTACAGAGGAGATTAACAAGGATGTTGCTGGGAGTAGAGAATCTTAGCTATGAGGGAAGACTGGATAGGCTGGGTCTGTTTTCCTTGGAACAGAGGAGGCTGAGGGGAGACCTTATTGAGGTGTATAAAATTATGAGGGGCATAGATAAAGTGGATAGAAAGGACCTATTTCCCTTAGCAGAGGGGTCAAAAACCAGGGGGCACAGATTTAAAGTAATTGGTGGAAGGTTTAGAGGGGATTTGAGGGGAAATTCCTTCACCCAGAGGGTTGTGGGGGTCTGGAACTCACTGCCTGAAAGGGTGGTAGAGGCAGGAACCCTAATTACACTTAAAAAGTACTTGGATGTGCACTTGGGATGCTGTAACCTGCAGGGCTACGGACCAAGAGCTGGGAAGGGGGATTAGGCTGGAGAGCTCTTTGTTGGCCGGTGCGGACACGATGGGCCGAATGGCCTCCTTCCGTGCGGTAACTTTCAGTGATTCTATGATTCTATGATTCAAAGAGCCGGCACAGGCACAATGGGCTGAAGGACCTCCTGTGCTGTAAGATTCTGCGATTCTAACCGTCCACCTCCCTAGTTTCCATTGACTGGCTAGGGTTAAAATCAACCCCACTCGGCCCAGAAGGACATGGCTGTGAAAATCAATTGAGGTATTTAAATGGGAGACAGTTACTTGGGGAGTGAGGGTGTGAAGGGATGCGGAGAGTGGGCAGGGAGTTGGGAGTAAAGAACAAAGGACCAGGAGGAGGCCAGTCAGCTCCTCGAACCTGTTCCGCCATTCAATTAGATCATGGCTGATCTGTATCCTAACTCCACCTACCTGCTTAGATTACGTAACCCCTAATACCCTTACCTAACAAAAATCTATCAATCTCAGGCATAAAATTTTCGATTGAGATTTAAATGAGATAGAGAGGTCGTGGTAAACAAAATGGCGGAGCGGGCTGGATGGATGGGCCGAATGGCTGACTCCTGTCCCTATGTTCCTACATTCACCATTTTGTAAATGGGAAGTTGTGAGTGACACGCTGACCAAAATATTTTGCCCTCAGTCACAAGCACATACTGTAGTATTTCTCCAACATCACCATTTATTATGTGCAGGCAGTTATAGAACCATAGAATGATGCAGCACAGAAGGAGGCCATTTGGCCCATCGTGCCTGTGCCAGCTCTTTGAAAGAGCTCTCTGATTAGTCCCACTCCCCCCTCACTCTTTCCCCCATAGCCCTGCACATTTCTCCTTTACAAGTATTTATCTAATTCACTTTTGAAAGTTACTATTGAATCTGCATCCACCGCCCTTTCGGGCAGCGCATTCCAGATCACAACAACTCGCTGCGTAAAAAAACTTATCATCTCACAGTGAAAAATATTCAATCCCTGTACAAAAAAAAAACTTTCAAAAAACAGAAGATAAACCAAAGATGAAATGCTTCCAGAGAATTCACGCGTACGGAAACTCAGCAACGGCGCGATGGTAAAATCAGCCTCGTTCTTTACTCACGTGGAATTTTGTTGAGCTCATTCATAAACTTTTCCTTCACCTTAGAAAACCCGTCTTCCTTTCCTCCTCCCGGGCTGGCTGCTGCCTCTGTGGCATTTCCTGTCGGGGCCGGGGAGGCGAGGGTGACCGGTGGCGCTGCCAGCGCTTCGTGGCGACCTTCGGTCAGCTTCATCTCGAGCCAGGGCCTGGGCCTGGGCCGGGCAAGACTCTGGCGGAGAAGAGAGGAAAAAAAAAATTACGATGTTGTGAGAGCTGAAGAGCTCGGGCGGGAGCAGGCCATGCCAGAGGTTTGCATCACGCATCTCGCACTCCGAACTGGTTTTTTTCTGTTGCTTGGCTGAGTAAATAATGCATCACTGACATGTTAATTTATGTTGCTTCATATAATATTGATAATCCAATATAATGGCGACTACATCAACCCAGCAAGTTCAAACGTTTCACTAGCACATTGTCTTGTCTCCAGAAGAGAGACCTGTCCTTCACTGTCAACCTGAACCCCTCGGATTTCTGATCATTCTTGTCACTATAAATCATTACCGTATGATAACAACAACAACAACTTGCATTTATCTAGCGCCTTTAACTCCCCAAAGCCTTTCCACCATCTACAAGGCACAAGTCAGGAGTGTGATGGAATACTCTCCACTTGCCTGGATGAGTGCAGCTCCAACAACACTCAAGAAGCTCGACACCATCCAGAACAAAGCAGCCCACTTGATCGGCACCCCATCCACCACCTTAAACATTCACTCCCTCCACCGCCGGCGCATCATGGCTGCAGTGTGTACCATCTACAAGATACACTGCAGCAACTCGCCAAGGCTTCTTCGACAGCACCTCCCAAACCCGCGACCTCTTCCACCTAGAAGGACATGGGCAGCAGGCGCATGGGAACACCACCACCTCCAAGTTCCCCTCCAAGTCACACACCATCCTGGCTTAGAAGTATATCGCCGATCCTTCATCGTCGCTGGGTCAAAATCCTGGAACTCCCTCCCTAACAGCACTGTGGGAGCACCTTCACCACACGGACTGCAGCGGTTCAAGAAGGCGGCTCACCACCACCTTCTCAAGGGGCAACTAGGGATGGGCAATAAATGCTGGGCCTTGCCAGCGATGCCCACATCCCAGGAACGAATAAAAAAAAAGTCCCAAGGTGCTTCACAGGAACGTTATCAAACAAAATTTGACACTGAGCCACATAAGGAGATATTAGGACAGGTGACGAAAAGCTTGGTCTTCAAGGCGGAGAGAGAGGTGGAGAGGTTTAGGGAGGGAATTCCAGACCTTAGGGCCCAGGCAGCTGAAGGCACGGCCACCAATGGTGGAGCAATAAGAATTGGGGATGCGCAAGAGGCCAGAATTGGAGGAGCGCAGAGATCTTGGAGGGCCGCGGGGGGTGGGTGGGGGGGGGGAGGGGGCTGGTGGTGCTGGAGGAAGTTATAGAGAGAGAATATAAGAAATACGAGCAGGAGTCGGCCATTCGGCCCCTCGAGCCTGCTCAGACATTTAATAAGATCATGGCTGATCTTTGACCTTAACTCCACTTTCCCGCCCGATCCCCATATCCCTTGATTCCTCATGGGTCAAAAAATCTATCAATCTCAACCTTGAATATACTCAACGACTGAGCCTCCACAGCCCTTTGGGGCAGAAAATTCATAAGATTCACAGCCCTCTGAGTGAAGAAATTCCTCCTCATCTCAGTCTTAAATGGCTGACCCCTTATCCTGAGACTGTGACCCCTAGTTCTAGACTCTCCAGCCAGGGGGGAATCAACCTCTCAGCATCTACCCCGTCAACCTCAAAGAATTTTATACGTTTCAATGAGATCACCTCTCATTCTTCTAAACTCCAGAGAGTATAGGACCATTCCACTCAATCTCTTTTCCCAGGACAACCCTCTCATCCCAGAAATTAACCCAGTGAACCTTCGTTGCACCGCCTCTAAGGCAAGTATATCCTTCCTTAGGTAAGGAGAGTAAAACTACACAGTACTCCAGGTGTGGCCTCACCAAGGCCCTGTACAATTGCAGCAAGGCTTCTTTACTCGTATACTCCAACCCCCCTTGCAATAAAGGTTAACGTACCATTTGCCTTCCTAGACAGAAGTGGATCACAGTGACTCCCCCAGGAGCTCAGTGCATTACATTCTCCTTATTTTTATATTGATTCTCGAAGATGTGGACCTCGCTGGCAAGGCCTGCATTTATTGCTCATTCCCTAGTTGCCGTCAATAGCAGTTTGGTCTGGAGTCACAAATAGGCCCAGACCGGGTAAGGACGGCAGGTTTCCTTCCCCTAAAGGACATCAGTGAATCAGTTGGGTTTTTACGACAATCCGACAGCTTCGCGGTCACTTTTACTGGCACCAGCTTTTTATTTCCAGACTTTTAAAACTGAATTCAAATTCTTGAACTGCCGTGGTGGGATTTGAACTCGCGGGCCTCGATTTTGTCAATGGGGAGCTTTTGGAGGCGGGACTCCCACTTTTTGGGTTGTAGTCCCGCCTCCATCGACTTGTGGCCAACCCACGCTATTTTCCCTTGATTGTCCTTGTTAAGCCCGCCCAGCGGGCTCAGCAGGCCAATTAAGGGACACCTGGTTACTGGTGATGTCAGCGATTGACATTTCATCTGTCAAGAGCTTTTGACAGATGAAAAATCAGCGTTTGACAGCTCTGTGAAGTTGTCAAACACTGACAATCTGTCTTCTAACTTGAGTCCTTCTACTCAGACTCAGTTAGAGATCTCTCCAGACCAGAAAGCAGAGGCTGCAGCTTTTGACAGTTCAGCGGCCATTCTGCTTTCTGTGCTGGTGAGCTGAGGGACCCCCGAGAACTGAAGGGAGGAAGCCTGCAGGAGAAAGTAAAGGTAAGTAAAACTTAATAAAACACTTTACACTTACCTCACACACTTACCTTTGCACACATGCACCCATCACTCACCTACACAATGGACATCTCGACCCCTCCAACCCCTGCAGACCGACGGTCCGCCTCGCTAACTTGGCGTGGTTCGGAGCCGTTGGGAAGCCCACACTTCAGGGCTAAAAATAGGGATTAGGCAAAAAAACTGCCTGTTAACTACCTGTTATCAGGCAGTTAATTGGCACTAATCCCCTTCCCGCCTCGGGGAGGCGGCTCCCAGCAAAGGGTTGGATACCCGCCCCCTGGGACATTGGCACAGAGGCGGGTTGGGGGCGGGATGGGTTCCTGCCCCCCGATTCTGCAACTTTCCCACCACTCCCGCCTCCAAACCCGTCTCCTCGGGGCTTGGAAAATCGAGCCCGCGGTCTCTGGATTGCTGGTCCAGGCCTCTGGATTGAGTCAAGTACTGTAACTTAGCTCTTTTTTTTTTCAATAGCATTTATTTTTTTCCACTTTTTCTGTAGCTTTTCATTTGATTCCTAAACACTTTTGCCCTCTCCGCGTTACTTGGGATTGACTTATGGTGGAATTAAGGTGTCTTGAGTTGAATTCAACCAGCCCCACTCCACAAGGATAGAGGTCCATTAGCTAATCAGATTTCAGCCTTCAGAGAAGTGCAATTGAATTCGTGCCTTGATGCAAATGCAATTGAACTCCTCTTTGGCTCCTACTTTTTTGCAATAATCTAATTGCTGGGTATGAGTGGCTCAACATGCTTTTGCTTCAAAATGCTGTCACCTCATGTCCTGTACTCTAGGCCAAATTCTCAGTTGTCCACACCCACAACAGCTACAACAACAACAACTTGTATTTGTGTGGTGCCTTTAATGTAGTAAAACGTCCCGAGGCGCTTCACGATAGCGATTATCAAAACAAAATTTGACACCGAGCCACATAAGGAAATATTAGGGCAGGTGACCAAAAGCTTGGTCAAAGAGGTAGGTGTTAAGGAGCGACTTAAAGGAGGACAGAGAGAGGCGGAGAGGTTTAGGGAGGGAATTCCAGAGCTTAGGGCCCAGGCAGCTGAAGGCACGGCCGCCAATGGTGGGTTGTAATAAATCGGGGATGCTCAAGAGGCCAGAATTGGAGGAGCGCAGAGATCTCAGGGGGTTTGTGGGGCTGGAGGAGGTTAGAGATAGGGAGGAGCGAGGCCATGGAGGGATTTGGAAACAAGGATGGGAATTTTAAAATCGAGGCGTTGCTTTACCGGGAACCAATGTAAGTCAGTGAGCACAGGAAGTTCCTGATCTTAACTAATATAGGTGTCTGGGACCTCACACCTTAAAGGGGCGTTAGCCCCTCTCCTTATGCAGGTAAGAGGCCTAACGCTGGTTTCAGACCCTCTTCCCGACTGGGCTGGCTGCCTTCAGGAAAAACAGGTCTACTTGCGGCCTAACTGGCGATCCTTAAAGGGACAGTGCGGCCCATCACCAAAATGGTAAGTTTTGTAAAAGGTACTTGTTGTATGAACGCATTAAAGCATAGAATCAGGCAGACAGGCTTATAACTGTGATCTTTACTTTATTGGTAAAATGGCTGACTGCAGCTTTCCCGGGTAATTCCCATAATGCAATGCACATTACATTACCGTATTGACTGGTGTCAAACTCGCAATCAATACATGACATCCCCCTTTTCCTTGGAAACAAACTTGCAGTTTACAAACAGTTGCTTACAATAACACTGCATAACTTATTTGGTTTATAAACTTTTTACAAACTTGTATCTTACCACACAACTAAATAATTCCCAGGTTTAAACATTTAACATCACCCATGCAGTTCTCGCACAGTTTACGTTGTGACATAATCAGACAGTCTTTGGGGTTTTCTTTTAACCCTTTGAGGTCTGGCTGTATTGGGTATGTCTGACATGTTGGTGTCAGTGGGTATTGCCTGTGTCACAGTGGTATGTGTGTCAGGGTCTACTATACTGTCCTCAGTCCCTTGTGTTTCCTCCTGCTCATGGAGTGTCTCCTTTGGTCCATTGGTTCTGTATTTCTTCACAAACGTAGTGTTTCTCGAGTAGCGTGCTCCTTCTGGAGATTCTACTACTACTTGACTCCCTGTTTTACTCAAAACTTTGTGTGGTGTGGCATTAAAAGGAGTGGTGAACTTGTCCACTTTGTCCTGCCGTACCAGCACCGTGTCGCCAACTTCCACCTCTGAGTATTGTGTTCTCCGCTGTTCATCTGCGTACAGTTTGGACTTGCCTTTTTGTTCTGCGTCCCGGTCACGTACTTCCATGTCTGCGCGTGACTCTGTGATGTCTGGCAGCTTTCCTCTCATTTTCCGTTTAAAGAGCAGCTCTGCCGGGCTCTTTCCTGTCGTGGCATGGTCAATGCTCCTGTACACAGTCACATATTTTCTAAGTTCACGTTTCCAATCTAGTCCTTCTGACTGAGCAATTCTGATTCTCTTCATCAGCGATGCATTCTGGCGCTCGACTTCTCCGTTAGCCTGAGCCCATTTTGCTGTCGTTTTCAGGTGTTTGATCCCGTTGTTTTCACAGTATTCTTTGAATAATTCAGATCTGAATTGGGGACCATTATCAGATTTGCAGGTGATTGGCAAACCATGACGGCTGAAGATTGACTCTAAACTATCAATAACCTTCTCTGTTGTTGTGGAGGTCATGATGTCGTATTTATAGTAGCGACTATAATAATCAACTACCACAAGAATGGAGTGGTTGGATGGCAAGGGTCCCAGTAAGTCAATAGCTACATCCTGCCAGGGGCCCTCCGGTAATGGTGTTGATCTCAACGGTTCAGGTGGGTTGGGTCTGGCTACTATCTGACAGCCGTGGCATGCTTTACAGTGTTTTTCAGCTGCCTTGTCCATGCCAGGCCACCAAACCTTGGTTCTGAGATGTTGCTTTGTTCCAACTATTCCCAAGTGTCCTTCATGTGCTAACACCAGGGCTCGTGCGTGTAACATTGTGGGTAGCACGATGCGTGTTCCCCGAAGAACTAGGTACCCCACTACGCACAGCTCGTTTGCAATTGCTGCATAAGCTTTACAGTTCTCAAAATGTCCATTTGTGCTTGCCTTCCGTACCTCAATCAGCTCTGGGTCGGTAGCAGAGGCTTCCTCCACCTCTCTAGTAGTGAGTGCTTTTGGTGTCGCACTCACAGCTACAAATCTCACATATTCATCTGAGCCATGAGAATGTCTCTCCTGTTTTGCTGTCTCCCCCAGCAATCGTGACAGTGGGTCTGCAATGTTTTGCTTGCCTGGAATGTGTATTACCTTAAAACCGTACGGCTGTAATCTAAGTACCCATCTCTCTATACGGGCACAGGGTTTAGAGTGTGGGCCGTATATCACTTGTAATGGCTTATGGTCAGTTACCAAGTTAAATTTTCGGCCATACACATATGGATGCAGCCTCTCACAAGCCCATACAAGAGCTAAGGCCTCTCTCTCTGTTTGAGAGTATTTCCTCTCACAGTCTGTTAAACTACGACTTACATAGCATATTGGCACCTCTTGTCCCTGTTGGTCCTGAACTAGTACTGCGCCTAAACCTACAGGACTGGCATCTGCTATCACCTTGGTTGGTGCGTCCTTATCAAAATATGCTAAAGTGCCGGCTCTGGCCAACTCTTCCTTGAGTGCACTGAATGACTGTCTCTGTTGTGATCCAAATTTAAATGGTGTGTCTTTTCTCGTCAGGCTTCACAGTGGCTCTGTTAGTGTTGCAAACTGTGGGATGAATCTGCTACTGTACCCAACGAGTCCCAAGAAACTCCTCACCTCTGTAGCATTCTCTGGTTCCCGAGCTTCTGCCACCGCTCGCACTCTCTCTGCTGTTGGTCCAATGTCCTTTTCAGACAACAGGATTCCCATGAAAATCAATCGGTCCATGTTGAATTGGCACTTCTCTGAGTTTACTGTCAGTCCACTTTCCATTAGTCTGGTCATGACAGCGTGCAGGCGTCTGTCGTACGTTTCCTGGTCGTGTGCATGTACAATAATGTCGTCTGAGATGTTTTCAACACCCTCTATTCCAGCTAAGGCATTAGCTATCTCGTGCTGATATTGCTCACTAGCTGAAGATACACCGAATATCAGCCTCTTGTATCTGTATACTCCGTTATGTACTGCGAACGTTGTGATTTCTCGTGACTCAGGGGTCAGTTCTAGCTGGTGATAACCCCGTTTCAGGTCTAGCTTACTAAACACCGTCGAGCCGTTCATACCTTAGAGTATCTCATCAACGGTGGGGATTGGATATCGTTCCCTCACTATTGCCTGGTTTGCTCGTCTCATGTCTAGGCATAACTTTACATCCTTATCCGCTTTTGGCACAATAACCACAGGATTTATCCATGGGGTGGGACCAGTTACAGGTTCGATAATGTCCATGTCCCTCAATTGTTTTATTTTGGCCTCTACTGCCCCCCTTAAGTTGAATGGTATACACCTGAGTGGCTGGGCCACAGGCTTCACTTGTGGGTCGATATACAAACTGATCTGTTTTGTGTTCAGCCTTCCTACTCCCTGGAACACCTTTGGATACCGCTGTTCTAGTAGCTGTCTTACATCTACCACAGCTGAGACATCTGCGCCTATTTTTAAAACTCCCAGTTTCATGGCTGTCTCCCTTCCTAGCAACGGCTCTCCATGGCCTTTAACCACAATGAACTCCACCTGCTCAGTTCTCTTACCTACTGTAATCCCACATGTGAATATACCTTTAACTGACAGCCGTCGGCTAGAAGCATAAGAGAATAACTTTCTCTCTGTCTTAGGGACATGTGACTGACATGCAATGTGTTCTGACTTTAATCCTTCCCATGTATTCTCATCTATCACATTATTAGTTGCACCCGAATCAATTAACATTCTCAGGTTTACTCCCCCCACACAAAAGGTAAGTCTCTCTGTCACGTTATTTCCAGTAACAGCAAATGCACAGTTATTTTGTTCCTCTACATTGTTCACACTGTGTTTCTTTGTACCCTTTGTGCGGCATACTTTGGAGAAATGATCCTTTCCCTTGCACTTATGACACGTTTGTCCACATGCTGGACATTTCGGATCTCTGCCCATGTGGTCCGTGTGTCCACATCTGTAACATTTCCTTTCGTTCCTATCGCCATTTCCCTTTGGTTTCCCTGTTGAGCTTTTCACATAATACCCTATTTTCTGTGTAACATGACGAACAGTATCTGTCTCCGCCTTCTCTGTACATGACATGGCTGACATCTGCTCCTCGATGTTTTCACATTGTAAGGCCAATTGTAACGTGTGGGCGAGCGTTAGACTATGCCCTTCCTCTAGCAATTTCCTCCGCACATAGGCTGACGTGCACCTACTCAGGATAGCGTCTCTTATTTGATTATCCACATCCTCCCCAAAAGCACAGTCTTTAGCAGCCTGCCGCAAGCGAGTAGCAAATTGTTGCACAGTCTCACCTGCCTTCTGGGACAACTTATAAAAAGTCTGTCTAGCAAATGCTGCGTTGACCTGGGGCATGAAGTAGTGATTCAAAGCACTAACTGCCACCGTATAGTCTGCTGGCTCTCCTGTGTCCGGTAGAGTCGAAAAGATATCCTGGACATCTGGTCCTGCTAGGTGTAGAAGTAGAGCTCTTCTCCTCTGCTTCATGGCAGCTGTAGAAGTACTGTCGATAATGAGTCCTTTGCCGTCGGCATAAAGCTCAAAAGACGTTAACCACCTCGTTCATCTTGGACCCAACGTGGCTGGCTCGGCGATACATGCAAAATTTTGAATGCCGGTCTTCTCCATCCTAGCTAACTAAAACTTGGGCAACTACCCATTTAAAATGATTCCGTTCATTATCCTCGTCGCCAATGTTGTATGAACGCATTAAAGCATAGAATCAGGCAGACAGGCTTCTAACTGTGATCTTTACTTTATTTGTAAAATGGCTGACTGCAGCTTTCCCGGGTAATTCCCATAATGCAATGCACATTACATTACCGTATTAACTGGTGTTAAACTCGCACATTACACTACCGTATTGACTGGTGTCAAACTCGCAATCAATACACGACAGTACTTAACTGAACGTGGAGCCGGGAGGCAGGAGTGCCCCTCTCCTCTCCACTGCAGTGTCGAAGATTGTTGCCAACACTTGATTGCCCCTCACTCCCGATCTCCCCCCACTCCTGATCGGACCCCACCTCTGATCTACTACCGATCGCACCGCACTTCCGATCACCCCCAATTCCCGATCCCCCTCCACCCCCAATCCACTCCCATCGCCCCCTCCCTTCCTACTCTTTCTTTCTTTCTTCCTTTCTATCTATCTTTTCAGTATATAATATTACTGAGTGTATTACAGATGGAGCCTGCGAAAGGCCCTTTCAGTTTCTCTAACAATGGCATTCTAAAGCACCGACGATTATTTCCTGATCATTTAAGAGGATGGATAGTTTCACCTTCCTTCTTTTAACTGTCTGTCCGTAAAACACATCTGGTTGTCTTTGAATCCATCTCAGGGACTGTTATCTCAGGTTTGAAAGGGACAGATGAAATCACAATGATGGAACACGCAATTTCCATGAAAGGGACACTTGAACAAGTTATTACTAAGTGCTAAAATATTAAAAAGAGCTTGATTAGTTTCAAGTGCTGTTAGATGGAAAAAATAAGGTGGAATTTCAAAGGTTTCCCTGCACAGTTTGTCTGTTCCATTAGTCAGGAGATTGGAGACCACATCAAATTAAATAATATACTGAACATGTCTCCAATCAGTGTCGACAGGAGGACAGCTTGAATGTATCCTGAAATATCTAATCATTTGTTCTGTCTCTCAATCTGACAAATCACTAAACAAAGTTACATAGGATGTAACTGGTAAAATAGATAAGGGAGAACCAGTGGATGTGGTGTATTTGGACTTTCAGAAGGCTTTTGATAAGGTCCCGCATAAGAGATTAGCGTGTAAAGTTAAGGCACATGGGATTGGGGGCAAGGTACTGACTTGGATAGAGAACTGGTTGGCAGACAGAAAGCAAAGAGTTGGAATAAACGGGTCTTTTTCCGAGTGGCAGGCAGTGACTAGTGGGGTACCGCAGGGATCGGTCCTAGGACCCCAGCTATTCACAATATATATTAATGATCTAGAAGAGGGAACTAGATGTAATATCTCCAAGTTTGCAGACGACACAAAGCTGGGTGGGCGTGTGTGCTGTGAGGAGGATGCCGAGAAACTCCAGGATGATTTGGACAGGTTGGGTGATTGGGCAGAAGCATGGCAGATGCAATATAACGTGGATAAATGCGAGGTTATCCACTTTGGTGTCAAAAACAGGAAGGCAGATTATTATCTGAATGGCAATAGATTGGGAGAAGGGGAAGTGCAACGAGACCTGGGTGTCCTTGTGCACCAGTCGCCGAAGGTAAGCATGCAGGTGCAGCAGGCGGTTAAGAAGGCAAATGGTATGTTGGCCTTTGTAGCAAGAGGGTTCGAGTACAGGTCTTGCTGCAGTTGTACAGGGCCTTGGTGTGACCACACCTTGAGTATTGTGTGCAGTTTTGTTTGCCTTATCTGAGGAAGGATGTTCTTGCCATGGAGGGAGTGCAGTGAAGATTCACCAGGCTGATACCTGGGATGGCAGGAATGATGTATGAGGAGAGATTGGGTCGATTGGGCTTATACTCGCTGGAGTTTAGAAGAATGATAGGGGATCTCATTGAAACTTATAAAATTCTAACAGGGCTAGACAGACTAGATGCAGGAAGGATGTTCCCAATGGTCGGGGAGTCCAGAACCAGGGGTCACAGTCTAAGGATAAGGGGTAAGCCATTTAGGACAGAGATGAGGAGGAATTTCTTCACCCAGAGAGTGGTGAACCTGTGGAATTCTCTACCACTGAAGGCAGTGGAGGCCAATTCATTAAATATATTCAAGAAGGAGTTGGATATATTTCTTAAGGCTAAAGGGATCAAGGGATATGGGGAGAAAGCAGGGACAGGGTACTGAATTTGAATGATCAGCCATGATCGCATTGAATGGCGTAGCAGGCTCGAGGGGCCGAATGGCCTACTCCTGCTCCTATCTTCTATGTATCTATGTATCATAGAATGCGCAGCACAGAAACAGGCCATTCGGCCCAACTGGTCTATGCTGGTGTTTATGCTCCACACGAGCCTCCTCCCACCCCTCTTCATCCCACTCTATCAGCATATCTTTCTATTCCTTTCTCCCTCATGTGCTTATCTAGCTTCCCCTTAAATGCATCTACACTATTCGCCTCAACCACTCCCTGTGGCAGCGAGTTCCACATTCTCACCACTCTCTGGGTAAAGAAGTTTCTCCTGAATTCCCTATTGGATTTATTAGTGACTATCTTATATTTATGGCCCTAAGTTCTGGTCTTCCCACAAGTGGAAACGCCTTCTCTACGTCTACCCTATCAAACCCTTTCACAATCTTGAAGACCTCTATCAGGTCACCCCGCAGTCTTCGCTTTTCTAGGGAAAATAGCCCCAGCCTGTTCAATCTTTCCTGATAGGTACAACCTCCCAGTTCTGGTATCATTCTAGTAAATCTTTTCTGCACTTTTTCCAGTGCCTCTATGTCCTTTTTTATAATATGGAGACCGGAACTGTGCACAGTTCTCCAAGTGTGTTCTACCCAAGGTTGCAGAAACAGACTGACACCCGAAGACAGATTCAGCCACTCATCACAGGATGTGCATTTATTATTTGTTTCTCTATCATCGCTAGTTGGTCCCGAGAAGGTGGTGGTGAGCCTCATCCTTGAACCGCTGCAGTCCGTGTGGTGATGGTGATCTCGCGATGGTGTTAGGTGGGGACTTTGTAAGGTAAGTGTGTAAAATGAAAAAAAAAGGGAATACTTACAATCCAAAATAAAAATTGGAAATGCATTGCAATTTAATGAACTGCCCATCTTGAGATTTTCTGGTTTTATTGGCCCAGAAATTCGGGTCGGGGGCTTCCCGCGGGTGTAAGCCCCCGACCTGCACTTACCTTGCGCGCCGGCAGTTGAGCTGTAGGGCCCCGTGGAATTCCTCTCCGGGGCCTGGCCCAGCTGCCGGTGCGCTGTGCTTGCGTGTCCCAAGGGCATAGTTAGTGCGATGCATCCCCTGGGATCACGTGAGCCATGGGCAGCCAATCGGAGGAGGGAAAAGCCCATTCATAAGATTGACAGGAAGACCTGTCAAAACTTACGAATACTACGGCCCCAAAATAGCAGTAAGCCTTCAAATCATTTTCTTTTTAAATCACAGTTTTTAAATAAACTATAATTACATTAAATAACTATTTTAAACAGTAATTTAAATTTTTGAAAAACATAATTTTATATTCTAACGGGGCTAAAAATAAACTTACCTTGCTTTAAAGTATTAAAAAATAATAAACCTGTGGAAAAAGTGTTTTAATTTTAATTAATTGACCACTTACCTTGTAAAAAGCAGGCCTTACGCCTGCTTTTTACATTTCTAAATGCTGCAGGCTTACGATCCCGGGAAAACCTGCAAAAAAAAACTAAGTTCAAAGCGCACGCGCAACCTCTCCTGCGCGCGCGTTCAACCTCTGAACCTCTTCGTTCAGAGGATCGGAAGTGCCGGTTTCCTGCGCATGCGCAGTGCATGCAGAAAACCGGCACTTCCATTCGGCCTATGGGTGAGTACCCCGTGCGTACTTAGCCGTGGAGAGCCGAATTTCTGGGCCAATGTGAGCAACAACAACAACAACAACTTGCATTTATATAGCGCCTCCAACATAGTAAAACGTCTCATGGCGCTTCACAGGAGAGTTATCAGACAAAAATTTGACACCGAGCTACATAAGGAGATATTAGGATAGGAGGTCAGTCAAAGAAGTAGGTTTTAAGGAGCATCTTAAAGGAGGAGAGAGAGGTAGTGAGGCGGAGAGGTTTAGGGAAATATAGAAGATAGGAGCAAGAGTAGGCCATTCGGCCCCTTGAGCCTGCTCCACCATTCAATGCGATCATGGCTGATCATCCAAATTCAGTACCCTGTCCCTGCCTTCTCCCCATACCCCTTGATCCCTTTAGCCTTAAGAAATATATCCAACTCCTTCTTGAATATATTTAATGAATTGGCCTCTAATGCCTTCTGTGGTAGAGAATTCCACAGGTTCACCACTCACTGGGTGAAGAAATTCCTCCTCATTTCTGTCCAAAATGGCTTACCCCTTATCCTTAGACTGTGACCTCTGGTTCTGGACTCCCCGACCATCGGGAACATCCTTCCTACATCTAGTCTGACTAGTCCTGTTAGAATTTTATAAGTTTCAATGAGATCCCCTCTCATTCTTCTAAACTCCAGCGAGTACAAGCCCAATCGACCCAATCTCTCCTCATACTTCATTCCTGCCATCCCAGGTATCAGCCTGGTGAATCTTCGCTGAACTCCTTCCATGTCAAGAACATCCTTCCTCAGATAAGGCGACCAAAACTGCACACAATACTCAAGATGTGGTCTCACCAAGGCCCTGTATAACTGCAGAAAGACATCCTTGTTCCTGTACTCAAACCCTTTCACTACGAAGGCCAACATGACATTTGCCTTCTTAACCGCCTGCTGCACCTGCATGCTTACCTTCAGCGACTGGTGCACAAGGACACCCAGGTCTCGTTGCACTTCCCCTTCTCCCAATCTATTGCCATTCAGATAATAATCTGCCTTCCTGTTTTTGCCACCAAAGTGGATAACCTCGCATTTATCCACGTTATATTGCATCTGCCATGCTTTTGCCCAATCACCCAACCTGTCCAAATCATCCTGGAGTTTCTCGGCATCCTCCTCACAGCACACACGCCCACCCAGCTTTGTGTCATCTGCGAATTTGGAGATATTACATCTAGTTCCCTTGTTTAGATCATTAATATATATTGTGAATAGCTGGGGTCCAAGGACCAATCCCTGTGGTACCCCACTAGTCACTGCCTGCCACTCGGAAAAAGACCCGTTTATTCCAACTCTTTGCTTTCTGTCTGCCAACCAGCTCTCTATCCAAATCAATACCTTGCCCCCAATCCCATGTGTCTTAACTTTACACACTAATCTCTTATGCGGGACCTTATCCAAAGCCTTCTGAAAGTCCAAATACACATCCACTGGTTCTCCCTTATCTATTTTACCAGTTACATCCTCAAAAAATTCCAGTAGATTAGTTAAGCACGATTTACCTTTTGTAAATCCATGTTGACTTTGTCCGATCCTGTCACTGTTTTCCAAGTGCTCTGCTATTACATCTTTTATAATGGACTCTAGCATTTTCCCACTACCGATGTCAGGCTTACCGGTCTGTAATTCCCTGTTTTCTCTCTACCACCTTTTTTGAATAGTGGGGTAACATTAGCTATCATTCAATCCATGGGTACTGTTCCAGATTCCATCGACTGCTGGAAGATGATCAGCAAAGCATCAACTATTTCTAGCGCCACTTCCTTAAGTACCCTAGGATGTAGATTATCAGGCCCTGGGGATTTATCGGCCTTCAATCCCATCAATTCCCCTAACACCATTTCCCTACAAATACTGATTTCTTTCAGTTCCTCCCTTTCATCAGACCCTATGTTCCCTGACATCTCTGGGAGGTTATTTGTGTCCTCCTTTGTGAAGGCAGAACCAAAATATGTATTTCATTGGTCTGCCATTTCTTTGTTCCCCATTATAAATTCCCCTGATTCTTGACTTCACCAATCTTTTTCTCTTCACATATCTATAAAAGCTTTTACAGTCAGTTTTTATGTTCCCTGCAAGCTTACTCTCATATTCTATTTTCCAGAGCTCAGGGCCCCGGCAGCTGAAGACACGGCCGCCAATGGTGGGGCGAAGGATGTGGGGGATTGGCAAGAGGCCAGAATTGGAGAAGTGCAGAATTTGCGGAGGGTTGTAGGCAATGTTCCCCTTAAGTGCAGCCGCGCAACGCTCTGCAGCTCCCGCGCAGCCGGCTTTTAAATAGGAAAAATTGCGCCTGCGTGGTATATTGAATGGGCCGCACAGCCCCTTAAAGGGGCAGCGCACCCAAAAAAAATTAAAGGGATCCCTGGTTGTAGGGCTGGAGGAGGTTACAGACACGGGGGGGATTTGAACGCAAGGATGAGAAAAATTTCAGTTTCAATTTGGCCAAAGCTAAACTCTTTATGGAGAGGTTTGAAAGTCTCCTCTCTCTGGTTGGCCGGACTTGCTTGAATCAAGGAAAAGAAGGTGGAAAGGAGGTAAAGCTCGTCAACAACAACTTTCATTGCATAGCGCCTTTAACATAGTAAAGGAAGAATGAACTCCGAGCTCCTGAGATAACCTGCTGAAAGTTTGGTGGGAATAGTAAGCATTAAGAAGGCTTGTAAAGGGAGAGAGAAGTAGAGAGATAGCGACGTTTGGGCAAGGAGTTCCAGAGCGTGTGAGCGAGCTGGCTGATACCAATGATGGGGCAAAGAGAGGGCGAACACCCAGATACCCCGAGTTGGAAGACGGACGGGTGTGCGAGGAGAAGTAAGGCTGCCGGAGGTTGCAGGTGTAGGAACATGAGGCGGCCATTCAGCCCCTGTAGCCTGCTCCGCCATTAAATCAGATCGTTAGATCTGTACCTCAATTCCATTTAGCCGCCTTTGCTCCGTATCCCTCGATACCCTTAACTGACAAAATTCTACCCGCCTCGGTCTTGAAAGCTCCAATTGACCCCCTGCATCCACAGCCTTTTGTGGGGAAGATAATTCCACATTTCCACTACCCTTTCCATGAAAAAGTGCTTCCTGATTCCCCTCCTAAATGGTCTAACTTTAATTTTAAGATTATGTCCTCTCGTTCCTCATTCCCTTATCAGGTAAGGTGGGATGAAGTCACAGAGGGATTTTGGGATAGGGCAAGGGTTTTAAACTCAATGGGGGAAAAATTCAGTTGCTTTGCGCCCCCCGTTAGCACCCTAAGAGGGCACTAACGGGGCACAAAGCAACTAGCGCCCAGGTGCGACGCTGCCCACGCCTCCCACGAAATTCAGTGGCGGCGGTAACCGGTAGCGCCCCACGGCGCTGCGCCACCTGTGATGACTTCATCGCCGTGCACAGCACCCTGCTCGCGCCCCGGCCGCGATCTTCGGGAGCGCACCCTGACTTACCGCCGGACGCTATGTCCGACAGGGTCGGGGGGCCTACCTGCAGCTGGGGAAGGCACTATTTAAAGGCGAGATGCAGGGTGGCCATTTTTGTTGCTGGCTGACTGCCAGCAGCTGTCTTCGCTCCTGTCCCTGGCCTCCTGATTCGACCCCCCACGGAGTGCCAGCTGCGCTGCAAGAGCCCGGCACTTCTTTTGCCGGCACTCCTGATCCCCGGGGCCCCAATTGGGCCCCGGGTCACGTTGTGCAAGGCCCTTCCCCTTTAAGAAGGGGAGGAAGGCCTGCAATACCGCGATATTCCCCCGCAGCACCTCAAGAGGGTCGTGGGGTGCTTCCAGTAGCGCCCCGCTTCCTTCTTGGGGCGCTACCACACAATTTCCATTGCGGGGCCGCTACTCAATTTTTAGTCCAATGATTTGGGGGACAAGGAGCCACTGTAGGTCAGCAAGAATAATGGGTGAGCTGGACTTACAGTAGAAACTGCTCTCAACTATTGAATGAAGGGGATAACCAGTTCCTATTTCAAAACCATAGGGCTGGATTTTACCAACCTCGGCGGGTCCGTGGCGGGCGATGTCGCTGGCGCGTCCCGACCCCGCTGCCGGCTCCAGCCCGCTGTCCAAAATGGCTTTCCCCTGATTGGGCTTGTTAAGCCCCGCCCAGCCCATTTGCCGGCCAATTGAAGGAAGCGGGTCTGATAGAAACATAGAAGATCGGAGCAGTAGGCCATTCGGCCCCTCGAGCCTGCTCCGCCATTCAATGAGATCATGGCTGATCATCCAAATTCAGTACCCTGTCCCTGCCTTCTCCCCATATCCCTTGATCCCTTTAGCCTTAAGAAATATATTGAACTCCTTCCTGAATATATTTAATGAATTGGCCTCAACTGCCTTCAGTGGTAGAGAATTCCACAGGTTCACCACTCTCTGGGTGAAGAAATTCCTCCTCATCTCAGTCCTAAATGGCTTACCCCTTATCCTTAGACTGTGACCGCTGGTTCTCTCATTTGATGTCATTTGATGACGCGTCATCGGCCGGATTCCTTAAAGGGACCGTGCGCAAATTGATTTTGACAGTTGTGCTGTCAGTGTTCTACAGCATTGAGGTGCTGCAAACACTGACAATCACTGCACAGAGGTGCAGGGCTGCACCCAGGCTCTCCCATGACTCCCTCCATGTGCTTATGATCATACTAGGAATTATTATTTGAGAAATTACATTATACTGATTGTAACAGATATATTGGCAACACCTTTTAATATAAATGTAAACATCCATCTTTAATATCGTAAAAGTCATGCAAATAGTACACACTTCCTGTAAGTGCACACTTACTTCCTGCATTACTTTCTCCATCACCCTTCGTTGATGCAACAAGTATTGCTCCAATGCTGTATCATCTTTTGGATGAAATATTAATAATTTTATAAACACATGAATAGTAAAAGGGTAGTCAAAGGAAGGATGGGGCCAAACAGGAGATCTTCTTGTGGAAGCAGGGGGCATGGCTGTGGTACTAAATGAGTACTTTGCATCTGTCTGCATTAGGGAAGAGGATGCTGCCAATGTAGCAGTAAAGGAGGAGGCAGCAGCGATATCGGATAGGATAAAAATATATAAAGAGGAGATAATTAAAAGGTTGGCATACCTCAAAGTAGAAAAGTCACCCGGTCTGGGTGGGATGCATCCAGAAGGGTCGGTAACCGAGGTTTAAGGTGATTGGCAAAAGAACCAGAGGTGACATGAGGAAACATTTGTTTACGCAGCGAGTTGTTGCGATCTGGAACGCGCTGCCTGAAAGGGCGGTGGGAGCAGTAACTTTCAAAAGGGAATTGGATAAATACTTAAAGGGAAAAATTTTACAGGGCTATGGGGAAAGAGCAGGGGGTAGTGGGACTAATTGGAGAGCTCTTTCAAAGAGCCGGCACAGGCACGATGGGCCGAATGGCCTCCTTCTGTGCTGTATCATTCTATGATTCGATGAAACCAAGGCCCCGTCTACTCTCTCAGGTGGACGTAAAAGATCCCGCGGCATTATTTCGAAGAAGAGCAGGGGGCGTTCTCCCCGGTGTCCTGGCCATTATTTATCCCTCAACTAACATCACTAATACAGATTATCTGGTCATAGGAACTTAAGAACATAAGAAATAGGAGCAGGAGTTGGCCATTTGCCTCTTGAGCCTGCTCCACCATTCAATAAGATCATAGAAACATAGAAACATAGAAACTAGGAGCAGGAGTAGGCCATTCGGCCCTTCGAGCCTGCTCCACCATTCAACGAGATCATGGCTGATCATCCAAACCCTAGCACCCGGCCCCTACACCGACAGCCATCCCACCCAAGCCCTATCCCCGTAACCCCACATATTTAATCCCCCCTAACACTAAGGGCCAATTTTTTTTATCATGGCCAATCAACCTAACCCGCACATCATGGCTGATCTTCTACCTCATCTCCACTTTCCTGCACTATCTCCATATCCCTTGATTCCCTTAATATTCAAAAATCTATCGATCTCTGTCTTGAATATACTCAATGACTGAGCCTCCACAGCCCTCTGGGGTAGAGAATTCCAAAGATTCACCACCCTCTGAGTGAAGAAATTTCTTCTCATCTCAGTCCTAAATGGCCGATCCTTTATTCTGAGACTGTGACCCCTGGTTCTAGACTCCCCAGCCAGGGGAAACATCCTCCCTGCATCTACCCTGTCAATCCCTGTAAGAATTTTGTATGTTTCAATGAGATCACCTCTCATTCTTCTAAACTCTAGAGAATATAGGCCTAGTCTACTCAATCTCTCCTCATAGGACAATCCCCCCATCCCAGGAACCAGTCTGGTGAACCTTCGTTGCACTCCCTCTATGGCAAGTATATCCTTCCTTAGGTAAGGAGACCAAAGCTGTACACAATACTCCAGGTGTGGTCTCACCAGGGCCCTATATAATTGCAATAAGACGTCTTTACTCTTACACTCAAATCCTCTTGTAATAAAGGCCAACATTTCATTTACTTTCCTAATTGCTTGCTGTACCTGCGTGTTAACTTTCAGTGATTCGTGTACAAGGACACCCAGGTGTATCTGAACACCAACATTTCCCAATCTCTCACCATTTAAAAAATACTCTGATTTTATATTTTTCCTACCAAGGTGGATAACTTCACATTTCTCCACATTATATTCCATTTGCCATGTTCTTGCCCACTCGCTTATCTTGTCTATATCCCTTTGCAGCCTCCTTGCATCCTCCTCACAACTTATATTCCCACCTAGCTTTGTATCATCAGCAAGCTTGGATATATTACATTTGGTCCCCTCATCCAAATCATTGATATAGATTGTGAATAGCTGAGGCCCAAGCACTGATCCTTGCGGGACCCCACTAGTTACAGCCTGCCAACCCGAAAATGACCCGTTTATTTCTACTCTCCGTTTTCTGTCTATTAACCAATCCTCAATAAACATAAAATAAATATAAAATGATACAGCTCAGAATGAGGCCATTCGGCCCATCGTGCCTGTGCCGGCTCTTTGAAAGAGCTCTCCAATCAGTCTCACTCCCCCCTGCACTTTCCCCATAGCCCTGTAATCTTTCCCCTCCAAGTATTCATCCAACTCCCTCCCGAAAGTCACTGTCAAATCTGCTTTCAGGCAGCGCATTCCAGATCATCACAATTCGCTGTGTGAATAAATGTTCATCTCCCCCTCTGGTTCTTTTGCCAATCACCTTAAATCTGTGTCCTCTGGTTACCGACCCTCCTGCCACTGGAAACAGTTTCTCCTTATTTACTCTGTCAAAACCCCTCATGATTTTGAACACCTCCACCAAATTTCCTCTTAAACTTCTCTGCTCTAAGGAGGACAATCCCAGCTTCTCCATGCTAGTATATTACCCCCAATCCCATGAGCCCTAATTTTGTTTAATAACATTGCTGTTTGTGGGAGCATGCTGTGCGCAAATTGGCTGCCGCATTTCCTACGTTAAAGCAGTGACTACATTTCAAAAAGTGCTTCATTGACTATAAAGCGTGTTGGGACGTCCTGAGGTCGTGAAAGGTGCTATATAAATGCAAGTCTTTCTTTCTTTCTAAAACAACATATCCTCTCACTTACAATGAGCGCAGCCATGGGAGAGCTTCTAGTATCAAAAAATATCCATGGCCACAGATAAATCACCCGTACTGGATGAGATCCCATTTGAAGGTCACAACCGAATAATTGCTCTGACATTTAAGTGCAGCTTTTCAAAAAATGCACCTCTTCTCAAAATTCATAGGAGAGAACGAAAGCTAAAATCAGCCGAGCCGAATCACAAACAAAGGATGACGGTCTTCTTCCTAACTTTTATCACTGGGTCTTTCAGGCAGAAAATTATCACTTCAGATCATGTCCTCAGCAGATTCGCCAGGCTGGCTGGACAACTAAACAGTCATTAGTAGCTCCAATGGACCATAAAATACCCAGATACAGTTCCCGAATATCCCCTGCTAGCACCAGCTGAACTATTAGCGGGGCCGTCGAGTTCTTTCAGGTGTGTAATCAGCCAACAGGGAAACAGAAAAGGCTTCTTTTTCAGTGAGAAACAAATCCTGGAGGTTGCCTGATATCCATAGACCTTGAATTGTCCAGGACTTGGGAACTACTTGCTACAGTTACATGAAGCTCTGGTCAGAACCAATCTGGAGTGACTGCGTTCAGCTCCGGGCACCACACCTCAAGAAGAACACCCCTTCCAGGTGAAACAGCGATTTACTTGTACTTCTTGCAATCTAGTATACTGTATTCGCTGCTCACGATGCGGTCTCCTCTACATTGGGGAGACCAAAAGCAGATTGGGTGACCGCTTTGCGGAACACCTCCGTTCAGTCCGTAAGGGTGACCCCGAGCTTCCGGTCGCCTGTCATTTCAATTCACCGCCCCATTCCCACTCGGACCTCACCGTCCTTGGCCTATTGCAGTGTTCCACGGAAGCTCACCGTAAACTCGAGGAACAGCACCTCATCTTCCGATTAGGCACTTTACAGCCTTCCGGACTCAATATCGAGTTCAACAATTTCAGATCATAACCTCGGCCCCTATTACATTTTTACTTATATTTTTTATCCACACCTTTGTTTTGGTTTCCCTGCGCCCCCACCTTTCCTTTTTTTTCCCCTCTCCCACATGGCAGCTGTCTCCCATTCTGCCAGCGCATTTCACACCTAATCTAGAGCCGTCTTTTGTCTCCACTAGTCCTATCACCATCTCGTCTCATTTTGAATACCTCTTAATGTCTCTTCACTTCTGTTCTCTCCCAGCCTGGCCTCTTAATCTATTTCATTCCCTGTGCTTCTTTAGTCTTGAGAAAGGGTTTTGACCCGAAACGTTGACTCTAATTTCTCTCCACGGATGTTGCCTGGCCTGCTGAGTTTTTCCAGCATTTTCTGTTGTTATTTCGGATTTCCAGCATCTGCAGTATTTTGCTATCGTACTCAGGAAGGATATATTGGCCTTGGAGGGAGTGTAGTGCAGATTCACCAGAATTATTACAGGGATAAAAGGGTTCAATTATAAGGACAGGTTGTGCCGACTAGGCTTGAATTCCCTGAGTATAGAAGATTAAAGGGTGATCAGATTGAGGTTTTTACAATGATTAAAGGATTCGATAGGGTGGAGAGAGAGAAACTGTTTCCTCTGGTGGGGGGAGTCCAGAACAAGAGAGCATAACCTTAAAATTAGAGCCAGGCCGTTCAGGGGTGATGTCAGGAAGCACTTCCTCACACAAAGGGTAGCGGAAATCTGGAACTCTCTCCCCCAAAATAGCTGTCGAGGCTGGAGGCTCAATTGCAAATGTCAACACTGAGCTTGACAGATTTTTGTTGGGTAAGGATATGAAGGGATATGGAACCAAGGCAAGTTAAATGGAGTTAAGATACAGATCAGCCATAATCTAATTGAATGGCGGAACAAGCTCGAGGGGCTGAATGGGCACCCCCTGTTCCTATGTGTGATGATAGTGCGGGCGCCATCTTTCTCTGGTAATGGAAGCTTTTCAAAGACATTTCAGAGACTTTCTAAACTATTCTGTTGACCCCCCAGGGGATTTACTAATATCATCGGAAAGGTCTGAAAACTTATGATAATCCACATAGCATCCATATATAGGCTCTATCCCAGCAGATACTGGTTAGACAGGCTCTATCCCAGCAGGTACTGGTTAGTCAGGCTCTATCCCAGCAGGTACTAGTTAGTCATGCTTATCACAGCAGGTACTGGTTAGTCATGCTCTATCCCAGCAGGTACTGGTTAGTCAGGCTCTATCCCAGCAGGTACTGGTTAGACATGCTCTATCCCAGCAGGTACTGGTTAGTCAGGCTCTATACCAGCAGGTACTGGCTAGTCATGCTCTATCCCAGCAGGTACTGGTTAGTCAGGCTCTATACCAGCAGGTACTGGTTAGTCAGGCTCTATACCAGCAGATACTGGTTTGTCATCCTCTATCCCAGCAGGTACTGGTTAGTCAGGCTCTATCCCATCAGGTACTGGTTAGTCAGGCTCTATCCCAGCAAGTATTGGTTAGTCAGGCTCTATCCCAGCAGGTACTGGTTAGTCAGGCTCTATCCCAGCAGGTATTGGTTAGTCAGGCTCTATACCAGCAGGTACTGGTTACTCATGCTCTATCCCAGCAGGTACTGCTTATACATGCTCTATCCCTGCAGGTACTGGTTAGTCAGGCTCTATTTCAGCAGGTACTGGTTAGTCAGGCTCTATCCCAGCAGGTACTGGTTAGTCATACTCTATCCCAGCAGGCACTGGTTAGTCAGGCTCTATGCCAGCAGGTACTGGTTAGTCATGCTCTATCCCAGCAGATACTGGTTAGTCAGGCTCTATCCCAGCAGGTACTGGTTAGTCAGGCTCTATCCCAGCAGGTATTGGTTAGTCAGGCTCTATACCAGCAGGTACTGGTTACTCATGCTCTATCCCAGCAGGTACTGCTTATACATGCTCTATCCCTGCAGGTACTGGTTAGTCAGGCTCTATTTCAGCAGGTACTGGTTAGTCAGGCTCTATCCCAGCAGGTACTGGTTAGTCATACTCTATCCCAGCAGGTACTGGTTAGACATGCTCTATCCCTGCAGGTACTGGTTAGACATGCACCATCCCAGCAGGCACTGGTTAGTCAGGCTCTATGCCAGCAGGTACTGGTTAGTCATGCTCTATCCCAGCAGATACTGGTTAGTCAGGCTCTATCCCAGCAGGTACTGGTTAGTCATACTCTATCCCAGCAGGTATTGGTTAGTCATACTCTATCCCAGCAGGTACTGGTTAGACATGGTCTATCCCTGCAGGTACTGGTTAATCATGCTCTATCCCAGCAGGTACTGGTTAGTCATGCTCTATCCCAGCAGGTACTGGTTAGTCAGGCTCTATACCAGCAGGTACTGGTTAGTCAGGCTCTATCCCATCAGGTACTGGTTAGTCAGGCTCTATCCCAGCAGATACTGGTTTGTCATCCTCTATCCCAGCAGGTACTGGTTAGTCAGGCTCTATCCCATCAGGTACTGGTTAGTCAGGCTCTATCCCAGCAAGTATTGGTTAGTCAGGCTCTATCCCAGCAGGTACTGGTTAGTCAGGCTCTATCCCAGCAGGTATTGGTTAGTCAGGCTCTATACCAGCAGGTACTGGTTACTCATGCTCTATCCCAGCAGGTACTGCTTATACATGCTCTATCCCTGCAGGTACTGGTTAGTCAGGCTCTATTTCAGCAGGTACTGGTTAGTCAGGCTCTATCCCAGCAGGTACTGGTTAGTCATACTCTATCCCAGCAGGCACTGGTTAGTCAGGCTCTATGCCAGCAGGTACTGGTTAGTCATGCTCTATCCCAGCAGGTACTGGTTAGTCAGGCTCTATCCCAGCAGGTACTGGTTAGTCAGGCTCTATCCCAGCAGGTATTGGTTAGTCAGGCTCTATACCAGCAGGTACTGGTTACTCATGCTCTATCCCAGCAGGTACTGCTTATACATGCTCTATCCCTGCAGGTACTGGTTAGTCAGGCTCTATTTCAGCAGGTACTGGTTAGTCAGGCTCTATCCCAGCAGGTACTGGTTAGTCATACTCTATCCCAGCAGGTACTGGTTAGACATGCTCTATCCCTGCAGGTACTGGTTAGACATGCACCATCCCAGCAGGCACTGGTTAGTCAGGCTCTATGCCAGCAGGTACTGGTTAGTCATGCTCTATCCCAGCAGATACTGGTTAGTCAGGCTCTATCCCAGCAGGTACTGGTTAGTCATACTCTATCCCAGCAGGTATTGGTTAGTCATACTCTATCCCAGCAGGTACTGGTTAGACATGGTCTATCCCTGCAGGTACTGGTTAATCATGCTCTATCCCAGCAGGTACTGGTTAGTCAGGCTCTATCCCAGCAGGTACTGGTTAGTCATGCTCTATCCCAGCAGGTACTGGTTAGTCATGCTCTATCCCTGCAGGTACTGGTTAGTCAGGCTCTATCCCAGCAGGTACTGGTTAGTCAGGCTCTATCCCAGCAGGTACTGGTTAGTCATGCTCTATCCCAGCAGGTACTGGGTATTCAGGCTCTATCCCAGCAGGTACTGCTTAGTAAGGCTCTATTCCAGCAGGTACTGTTTAGTCATGCTCTATCCTAGCAGGTACTGGTTAGTCATGCTCTATCCCAGCATGTACTGGTTAGTCAGGCTCTATCCCAGCAGGTACTGGTTAGTCAGGCTCTATTCCAGCAGGTACTGATTAGTCATGCTCTATCCTAGCAGGTACTGGTTAGGCATGCTCTATCCCAGCATGTACTGGTTAGTCAGGCTCTATCCCAGCAGGTACTGGTTAGGCATGCTCTATCCCAGCATGTACTGGTTAGTCAGGCTCTATCCCAGCATGTACTGGTTAGTCAGGCTCTATCCCAGCAGGTACTGGTTAGTCAGGCTCTATTCCAGCAGGTACTGGTTAGTCATGCTCTATCCTAGCAGGTACTGGTTAGTCATGCTCTATCCCAGCATGTACTGGTTATTCAGGCTCTATCCCAGCAGGTACTGGACAGCGCTCAACCCAACCCGCACGGGTCACGGACACTGCGACCACCTGCTCCACAAGTGGAAGATGAGGAGACGACCCGAAGTGCGACTGTGGCCGTGAGTCCCAGATCGTGGAATACATCACATCAACCCGCCCACTGAGATCTGTGGCGGGAGGCGCCTCATTTCTCCACTCGGCATCTCAGAAGACCGTCGAATGGATGGCCAAACTAGACATCCCATTGTAAGCTTTTCCCGTCACACGAGATGGCAGTACGGCTGCGAGTCATCATTTCATCAAGTAATCTCCTTTTGTTCTCATGAACTAACCTGTATTCCCATTAAATGTATATTGGACCAGGGACATGGTGCAATAAGCAGCTCCCTTTCTGGGTTTAATCTGACTTCTGTGCCATTTGAAAATCAACAGAACTCAATCACAAAAAAATCTGTGATAGAAAACCCAATTTTGGAAAATGCAAAGGGAATTCAGCCTCAAAGCTCAATGCCAAATTGTGAAAAATTAGGAGAAACACAACACAAAATGGAGAAGGTTGATATTCTTGTATTCTTTCTGCTTCTACCCAGCCATTTAGAATACCCAGCAATATGGCAAAATGCCAACAGCAATCTTAATCAGTGAAATAGAAAGTATAACACAACCAAACCTGCAAAACCTTGGTTGGGAAAAATCAAAATCCGTTGTAAGAAAGAATGAAGAAGAAAGACTTGCATTTCTATAGCGCCTTTCACGACCTCAGGACGTCCCAAAGCGCTTTACAGCCAATGAAGTACTTTTAAGGTGTAGTCACTGTTGTAATGTAGAAGACGCGGCAACCAATTTGCGCACAGCAAGCTCCCACAAACAGCAATGTGAAAAATGACCAGACCCTCTTCTTTAGTGATGTTGATTGAGGGATAAATATTGGCCAGGACACCGGGGATAACTCCCCTGCTCCTCTTCGAAATAGTGCCTGGGGATCCTTTACGCCCACCTGAGAGGGCAGGTGGGGACTCGGTTTAACGTCTCATCTGAAAGACGGCACCTCCGACAGGGTCGATAATCAGGGGACACAGATTTAAGGTGATTGGCAAAAGAACCAGAGGTGACATGAGGAAACATTTTTTTACACAGCGAGTTGTTGTGATCTGGAATGCGCTGCCTGAAAGCAGATTCAATGGTAACTTTCAAAAGAGAATTGGATAAATACTTGAGGGGAAAACATTTACAGGGCTATGGGGAAAGGGAAGGGGAGTAGGACTAATGGGATAGTTGTACCAAAGAGCCAGTACATGCACAATGGGCCAAATGGCCTCCTTCTGAGTTGTATCACTCTCTGATTCTAGTGCAGCACTACCTTGGTGTTGCCACTGGGAGTGTCAGCCTAGATTTTGTGCTCAAGTTTCTGGAGTGGGACTTGAACCTGCAACACTTCTTGATTTGGAGGTGAGAGTGCTGCTGACTGAGCCACGGCTGATTCACTAAGTTACAGGAGTGTCTCTGCTCGGGGCTTTATCTGGGATATTACTCACGTTGGAAAGGACCTGGAGTTCCATAGATGTCAAAGAGTCTGCCAGGACTGAAATCATTTTTCAATTTAGTATTTAGCTTCAGGGGAAATGCTGCCCTTACATTAGCTAGTCAAATGAATATATTCATTTAAATGTACGAGTATACCTTGTAAACCTGGGAGACTGGTTTACAACATATAAGGAACACTCAGAATCGAAATGTGTCAGCCGTGGCTCAGTAGGCAGCACTCTTGCCTCTGAGTCAGGGAAGTTATGGGTTCAAGTCCCACTCCAGAGACTTGAGCACAAACATCTAGGCTGACATGCGCAGTGCAGTGCTGAGGGAGGGCTGCACTGTCGGAGGTGCTGTCTTACAGGTGAACGTAAAAGATCCCACAGGCCACTCTTTGAAAAACAGCAGCGGAGTTCTCCACCGTTAATCTTTCAACCAACATCACTATTAAAACAAAACAGATTATCTGGTCATTATCACATTGCTGTTTGTGGGAGCTTGCTGTGTGCAGATTGGCTGCTGCGTTTCCTACATTACAACAGTGACGACACTTCAAAAAGTACTTCATTGGCTGTACAAGCACTTTGGGACGTCCTGAGGTGGTGAAAAGTGCTATTTAAATGCAAATCTTTCTTTCAAGTGTTTCTGAGTTCATGGCCAAACGTGTGAGTGTCCAACTTGTCTGTGCCCTAGACTCTAGATGAGATAATCACCTGTCACTGTATCCCCACTCTTACTCTGTCTGCTCTTTCACAAGCACTCAGAGTCCCTACAGCATGTTTGGCTCGGCACTAGATTCATGGGTCTAATGCACTTTTGACAAGTTGCTCATTAGAACCAAAACTGAGATGAGGAGAAACTTCTTCACTCAGAGGGTAGTAAATCTATGGAATTTGCTACCTCAGAGAGCTGTGGAAGCTGCGACATTAAATAAATTTAAAACGGAGATAGATAGTTTCCTAGCTGATAAGGGAATTAGGGGTTACGGGGAGCGGGCAGGGAAGTGGAGGTCAGTCTAGGTTCGGATCAGCCATGATCCTATTGAATGGCGGAGCAGGCCCGAGGGGCCGTATGGCCTTCTCCTGCTCCTACTTCTTATGTTATGTAACCCAGGTTTATCTCCTAGCAGAGCCGCACTCACACTCTTCCAGTTTATCACAATGGCCTGTTGCTGGTAGAAACTACCGCAAGGTTAAGCCATGCACAATTTCAACATGCTGAGACTAGCTGCGATATAATTAAAGTGGATATAAATAAATATTGTACTTGGGAGCACGCAACGAAAAGAAAATCTTAGGGGTCAGTCGTAGGGTGAAAAAGCGTAAAAGCCGAGAAGCAATTTCCCAGCCTCCGTTTACAAGGTGCAGCGAGTTTTCCAGGCAACGGGAGGGCTGCCTGATAAGGACCTGCATTCAGCACCTCGCACTGAACCAGGAACTTTAATTCCCATTGAAATAAAGGCAACGCCTTCAAAGAACTACAAGCCTGCGGCTAGAAATTGGTTCTATCTAGTTCGCGGGCGCATGAACAGTGGGACGCAGATAGCGGGCGCCCCGAAACCGGGCAAACAACGTGCCAGCCTGGAATTGGGCCTTGGGTAGGTGGGTGGGTGTTTGGGTGAGTAGGTGAGTGGGTGGTTAGGTGGGTGAGTAGGTGTTTGGGTGGTTGGGTGAGTGGGTGGTTGGGTGGGTAGCTTTCTTCAACAGCACCTTTCAAACCCGTGACCTCTGCCCCCTAGAAGAACAAGGGCTGCAGGTGGATGGGAACACCACCACCTCCAAGTTCCCCTCCAAGTCACACACCATCCTGACCTGGAAATATATCGGCCGTTCCTTCATCCTCACTGGGTCAAAATTGGGGAACTCCCTCCCTAACAGCGCTGTGGGAGCACCTTCACCACACGGACTGCAGTGGTTCAAGAAGGCGGCTCACCACCACCTTCTCAGGGGCAACTAGGGATGGGCAATAAATGCTGGGCCTTGCCAGCGACGGCCACATCTCATGAATGAATTTAAAAAAGGTAAGTGGGTGGTTGGGTAGATGGGTGGGAAGGTTTTTTTTAACTACATTGCAGACTTTATGACCACCAATTTTTGCAACCTCTTTACTTCACAATAAAAACCTAGAATGAAACGGGCTTTATTTTGATTGCTCATGACACGTTACCAAACGCTGCCTCCGGCAGCTTAAAGCCTTTCGACAAACCTCATTCTTTTGTTGTAAAATTCGGTGCCATTTATAAATACCATAGGTCGGGGGGGGGAGGATCAAAATGTAGTAAGAGTTTAGAATTAATGCCAAGAACATGCATGGAAACTAATGTGGGCCCAGGGCAACACAACTAAATGAAAGCACACAGTACTGTGCGCACTATACCAGATTATCTGGTCATTATCACATTGCTGTTTGTGGGAGCTTGCTGTGCGCAAATTGGCTGCCGCGTTTCCTACATTACAACAGTGACTACACTTCAAAAAGTTACTTCATTGGCTTTAAAGCGCTTTGGGACATCCTGAGGTTGTGAAAGGCGCGATAGAAATGCAAGTCCTTCCATTTCAATTCTGTTCTATAGGCAGTAAGGAGGCCTTATTCAGGATGGTACCCAAAAGTGATTCCACTCTTCCTTTTGATTGCTGCGACAATTTTTAGGCTGTGTGAAGGCAATTATGGTAATTTTTATACTAACATCACCTGATACCCAATGCCAATGAAGCCCCTTCAGAAAGTGTGCTGGTAAAGGCAAGTGGCTCCGACAAGCGCTAATGGACAGACATCAGGGACAGTCGTTAGTTCAAAGTTCTTGATCTAGCTACAGTGTGGACCAAGTCAGAAGCTTTCAGATGGGTTGCTATTGCGCTCCACAGCTGATGCAGATCGGAAAGATACGTACAATTGAGTTTGAAGTGGGTCTCAGGGTTAACCTTATCTATTCCATTTGATGTCTCTATAGCTCCACAAAGCACCAGCTCATTCACGTCCTTTCAAAGCTAAAAGGTCCAAATGCTTCTGTCCATTCCTCATAACTCGAACCTCTGAATCCAGGGATCAACGGAGGAGGTTTGCCAGGATGATGCCAGGGATGAAAGATTGGAGAAGCTGGGATTGTTCTCCTTAGAGCTGAGAAGGTTAAGGGGGAACCTAATAGAGGTGTTCAAAATTATGCGGGGTTTCGATAGAGCAAGTAGGGTGAAACTGTTTCCTCTGGCAAGTGAGTCAGTAACCAGAGGTCATAGATTTAAAATAATTGGCAAAAGAACTAGAGGCAAAATTAGGAGAAATTTTTTCACATGGAGGGTTGTTAAGATCTGGAACGTACTGTCTGAAAGGGCGGTGGAAGCAGATTCCATAGCAAATTTCAAAAGGCAATTGGACAAGAGAAATCATTTTCAGGGCTATTTGGGAAAAAGCTAGGGTGTGGGACTTGTTGGATCCGTGGTTCAGTGGATATGCTATTATTAAATAATTACACGGATGCTGTACATTAACAAATAACAGGTCTTTACTGGAGGAGGGTAGTCTCTAGACTGGGGGTACAGAGGCATGCGCAAAGCTTATATACCGGTGTGGTCACTGCCGGTACTACAGTATACAGGAGCTGTAAAAGTAGTTCTGACTTAAAGGCACATACCCTACAATTCCTCCCCTTTTAGATTAGTAATACCCCTAATATTCAAATAACAATTAACGTTTCAACATGTACATTAAACAACAAAAGTCCATTTATAGATTCAATCTTTGGGGCGGCTTCCTGACCCTTTCGGGATAGCGCCTTTCCAGAGGTTCTTGTTCTTGGTGCAGAGGCGATTCTGACCCCCTTTCATCGGGTAGTTCATCGGGTTCCACTGCTACTGGGTCTGAAGTAGATGCTACCGGTATGTTGGGTTCATCCCCAGGTACTCGAGACATGGGGTTGACGCGTTCCTGTGACGCTAAGATCTGATCGACGTGGCGTCTCACAATGTTCTCCCCAACATCCACTGTGTACATTAATGGCCCTTGCCTTGTACATATCGTCCCGGGTTGCCACTTCTCTGTTCTATAGTCACGGGCCAAGACTGGTTGCCCTACATTGAAGCTCCTTGTCGGCTTCTCATTGATGTGCTGGAATTGTTTGTCCTCAACATTTCTTCGCACATTTGGTCTGAGCAAGTCCAGACGAGATCTCAACCTTCGGTTAAAGAACATCATGGCCGGGGTCTGGTTGGTAACTGCATGTGTCGCGTTTCGGTAGGCTAATAAGAAATTGTCCATCTTATGCTGTAGTGGAATTTCATCGTTGCACATGGCCTTTATCTCCTTCTTAAAGGTTTGTACGAACTTCTCAGCCAATCCATTTGTGGCTGGATGATACGGGGCGGATGTGTAATGCCTTACCCCATTCCTTTTCATGAATTTTTGGAACTCGTCGGACACAAACTGTGGTCCATTATCAGAGCAAATCTGCTCTGGCAAACCGTTTCTGGCAAATATGGTCCGTAGGACTGCAATCGTTTTCTCTGTAGTGGTTGAAGACATTTTTATCACCTCAAGCCACTTTGAATGAGCATCCACTGCTATTAAGAACATTGGCCTAGAAATTCATTTTGGGGCGCCCAGCTCGCCTGGGCGCCGGAATTACCGCTGCGCGCGGATCCACTTGCGCAAGCGGGATATTCAGTGTCAGCGCACCAAGTGGAAGGCGGCCGCTAAACAGGGGTTTCGGCGCCCCGCTTGGGCGCTGAAACTGATTATCGGCGCGCTAGTGGCCGCAGTGCCACCCGCAGCGGAGCGGCAGGCTGCGGTACTGCAGGCCTTCCTCCCTCTCTTAAGGGGGAGGTGCCTGCAGCAGCCGGAGCCCCGATCGCGAGTGCCGGCAAAAGAGCCCGGCAGAACGGAGAAGTGCCGGGCTCCCGGAAACCAGCCAGCAATGCCACGGGGGGGGGGGGGGCGGTGGAGGAGGCCGGGGAAGGAGGTGCGGGCAGGCGGCCGCCGAAAAAGCGGCCGGCCACACTTCCACTTTAATTACCGCCACTACCGCCACAGGTAGGCCCTGTGTACCGGTCGCTGTTTGCGGCCGGCGCTGAAGAGGCGGGTGCGACTTAATATGGCATTCTTTGCGGAAACGGGGCGCTGCGCACACCGATGACGTCATCGGTGGCGGCGCAGCGCTACAGCCTAACGCCGCCATTAGCGCACTGCTGAATTTCGCCTGAAGTTTGCAGACTGGCGCAAAAGCCCTCTTTGGGCGCAAACTGGTGGCGCAGGCCACTGAATTTCTAGGCCATTGAGTCCATGAATGGACCAGCGAAATCAATATGCACCCGTTGCCATGGAGAGGAGGGCCACTCCCATGGGTGTAGAGGGGCATGTGGTGGTGCATTTTGGACCTTCTGGCATCCTAAGCAGCTCTTAGTTAGGTCTTCGATTTGTTGATCGATTCCCGGCCACCACACATAAGCCCTAGCAAGGCTTTTCATTTTCACTCCCCCCAGATGACCTTCATGTAGCTCATTTAGCACTCTCTCCCTTAACTTGGGTGGAATCAACACTCTGGATCCACACATCACTGTCCCCTTGCATACTGACAGCTGTTCTCTTCTGGATGAGAATGCTGGCAACAGTGAGTCGCCATGTGTTGGCCATCCCCTCACCGTCAATTCATATACCCGTGACAGCGTCGGATCATTGCGGGTCTCCTTCTCTATATCCGCGTTTGTTACTGGCAATCGTTCAATTATTGACGAATAAAATATCTCGATAGGGTCCACTGCTGGTGCTTCCTCCACAGTTGGCAGTGGCAGGCGCGATAGCCCATCAGCGTTCCCATGCTGTTTCGTGCCTTTATATTCTATTTCATATTGATTCGCCCCTAGAAACAGGGACCATCTTTGTAACCGCTGTGCAGTCATCACTGGAACGCCCTTCTTAGGATTAAAAATGGAAACAAGTGGTTGGTGGTCAGTCAGCAAGGTGAACTTCTGCCCATGCAGATAGTGGTTGAATTTTTTTACTCCCCATACTAGGCTGAGGGCCTCCCTGTCAATCTGGGCGTAGTTGCGCTCGGCTGAGGTTAGTGACCGAGACGCAAAGGCTACTGGCCTCTCCAACCCGTCTGGGAATTTGTGCGACAGCACCGCTCCAATACCATAGGGTGATGCATCACATGCCAAACGAATTGGTAGTGCTGGGTTGAAATGGGCCAACACCTCTTTTGATGTGATCAATTCTTTACACTTCTGGAAAGCTCGTCTACGTTCGTCATCCCACTTCCATGGTACCCCTGTTTGCAGTAGGGTGTTCAGCGGGTGTAATACTGTAGACAAATTTGGTAAGAACTTGTGGTAGTAGTTTACCAGCCCGAGGAACGACCTCAGTTGTGACACATTTTCCGGTGCTGGAGCCTTGACTACTGCCTCAATCTTGTCAGGGGACTTATGTAACCCCTCTTCATCGATGACGTGGCCACAATACGAGATCTGTTTCTGGAAAAACTCGCACTTGTGGTGATTAGCTCGTAGCCCATACTCCTTTAATCTGGTGAGCACCTTCTCCAGGTTGGTGAGGTGATCACCGTCATTTTTGCCCGTGACCAAGATGTCGTCCAAATAACACTGGGTCCCTGGAATCCCTTGCAGGACCTGATCCATCGCCCTTTGCCAGATAGCCGGAGCCGAGGCTACTCCAAACACCAGCCGGTTGTATTGATAGAGACCTTTATGAGTGTTGATCGTAAGGTAATCTTTCGAAGCTTCTTCTACCTCCATTTGCAAGTACGCCTGGGCTAGATCAATTTTGGTGAAGCGTTTACCTCCAGATAGCGAGGCGAAAATATCCTCAATTCGTGGAAGCGGATATTGCACCGTGTGAAGGACTGGGTTCACTGTCACCTTGTAGCCCACACACAAACTTGTCCCTTAACGTGTCTGCTAGTCCCGCTCCAAACTGGCAGTGTTTCGATAACTTGCGCAGTTCCGTTAGGTACTCAGCATTGCTTTCGTCTTTGTGTTGGTTCCTTTTATGGAACTTAAATCGTTCTGCTATCAGCAGCGGTGTGGGGTTTAAGTGGTCCTGTAGGATTTCTACTATGCTTTCAAAATTCTTGTTTACCGGCTTCTCTGGGGTTATTAGATTTCACAGTAACCCATAAGCTTTTGCACCCATGGAATTTAACAAAACCAGTGCTTTATTAGCATCTGGCACTTCATTCGCCCTGCAGTACACCTCAATACGTTCCACATATGTCGCCCAATCTTCGACTTCATTGTCGAACGTAGAGATACTGCCACTCTTCGGCATCCTTGGGTGTGCGTTAACTATCACAAATGGCGCCTCCCGCGCTTCCCTTTCTTCTCCGCTGGCACGAAATGGCGTCTCCCGCGCTTTCCTTCCTTCCCGCGCTCGCCGTTCTTCGCCGCTGCGGCTTCTAAAAATGGTGCTTCCCGTGCTCTTCCTTCTTCTCCGCGGCTCAATGGCATCTCCCGCACTCTCCCTTCTTCTCCGCGGCTCAATGGCGCCTCCCGCGCTCTTCCTTCTTTTCCGCGGCTCAATGGCGTCTCCCCTTTCTTCGTCCCGCGGACCCTGTTCAGCCCGTGAGCACTGGCTGTGCTCTGCGCGTTCCTCTTTTTATATTTTTCGATGCCGCTCAGTCTAGAACCCGGCTGTTTCTTACCCTCTCTCTCTCCGGTTTGTTTTATTTTTCTCGACGCCACTCGGTGTTCAACCCCCGGCTGCGCCCTGCGCTCTTCACCCTCTGTCTTACCCCGTCAACGCTGCTTGGCTTTCTCTCCGCCGTCGGTCGGCTCCAGCCGCCACTGCTCGGGAAGGGTCTGCGCTGGACCTGTCGTCGGTCTCTTACTGCTCATTGTGGCTGGGGAACCAAGCCCGGCTCTCCACAGCCTCCCCTGCGAAGTTGGATCTCTGCCTGACTGCTGGGCGGTTGCTCGTGGTCGACGCCCGTGTTCCTGGCCTCGACTATTTTTTTTTTATTATGTTGCAGGTAGATTTGAATCGACACTCGTCGCCACTGTTGGATCCGTGGTTCAGTGGATATGCTATTATTAAATAATCACACGGATGCTGTACATTAACAAATAACAGGTCTTTACTGGAGGAGGGTAGTCTCTAGACTGGGGGTACAGAGGCATACGCACAGCTTATATACCGGTGTGGTCACTGCCGGTACTACGGTATACAGGAGCTGTAAAAGTAGTTCTGACTTAAAGGCAGATACACTACAGTACTAAATTAGACAGTACTTTCAAAGAGCCAGCACAGGCGTGATGGGCTGAATGGCCTCCTTCTGTGCTGTAAGATTCTCTGATTCAAACCTTGTGGCCCCTCACTGCACAGCTTCCAATAGCTTAGCTGTTTCTCTTGTGCCTCAGTGACCAGAGCCAAAACAAAAGGCCTTGCTTTTATATAACGCCTTTCACAACCTCAGGATGTCCCAAAACGCATTTTTTAAAATTTGTTTATGGGATGTGGGCATCGCTGCAAGGCCAGCATTTATTGCCCATCCCTAGTTGCCCCTGAGAAGGTGGTGGTGAGCCGCCTTCTTGAACCGTTACAGTCCATGTGGTGAAGGTGCTCCCACAGTGCTGTTAGGGAGGGAGTTCCAGGATTTTGACCCAGCGACGATGAAGGATGGTGTGTGACTTGGAGGGGAACTTGGAGGTGATGGTGTTCCTGCTCCTGCTGCCCTTGTCCTTCTAGGTGGAAGAGGTCGTGGGTTTGGGAGGTGCTGCCGAAGAAGCCTTGGCGAGTTGCTGCAGTCCATCTTGTAGATGGTGCACACTGCAGCCACGGTACGCTGGTGGTGAAGGGAGTGAATGTTTAAGGTGGTGGATGGGGTGCCAATCAAGCGGGCTGCTTTGTCCTGGATGGTGTTGAGCTTCTTGAGTGTTGTTGGAGCTGCACTCATCCAGGCAAGTGGAGAGTATTCCATCACACTCCTGACTTGTGCCTTGTAGATGGTGGAAAGGCTTTGGGGAGTCAGGAGGTGAGACACTCGTCGCAGAATACCCAGCCTCTGACCTGCTCTTGTAGCCACAGTATTTATGTCGCTGGTCCAGTTAAGTTTCTGGTCAATGGTGACCCCCCAGGATGTTGATGGTGGGGGATTCAGCGATGGTAATGCTGTTGAATATCAAGGGGCGGTGGTTTACAGCCAATGAAGTGTTTTTGAAGTGTAGTCACTGTTGTAAGGTAGGAAACGTGACAGCCTAATCTGTGCACAGCAAGCTCCCACAAACAGCATTGTGATAATGACCAGATAATCTGCTTTAATGATGTTGGTTGAGGGATAAATATTGGCCCCAGGACACCAGGGAGAACTCATTTGCTCTTCTTCGAAATACTCCACATGAGAGAGCGGACGGGGCAGGCTTTAACGTCTAGGATTTCCTAAGCCAGTGCCTCCTGGTCCTGACCCTGGCAGCTGAGAGAGGTGAGGTCTACCAACCTCCAGCAGGCACGTCGTGGGCCCCACCGATATCCAGATTTAAAATTCCTGGATGAGCTCCCTTGCTCGGGGTCAATCGGAGCTGTGCCAGGGTTAAGCGGGAGGGTTCCGGGCAACCCGCACCCCCCCACCTCCCCAATAAGTGGGCATATGCATGAGTTTCTGTGCTCACAGGGCAGGCAAGATGTGTCTTAAGTGGCACGTGCGTCTGCTTGCCCCGTGCAAATGAGGTGCCCCCCCCCACTGACCCCGCCAACTCCAGCAGGGGCCCAGTGTTTTTCGAGCCCACCTCCAGGCACAATCCCTGTGAATTCCGGGGCCTTCTAACGGAAAGAGCTGCGTGCAGACGTAAGATTTATAATAGGTTACAGATACAGGTTACAGGAATACAGTTGCGTGGATAGACTGGAGAAGACTTGGAGCAGAGAAGGCTAAGAGGAGATTTGATAGAGGTGTTCAAAATCATGAAGGGTTTAGACAGAGTAAATAAAGAGAAACTGTTTCCAATGGCTGAAGGGTCGATAACCAGAGGGCACAATTCTGACAAAAGGTCATCGACCTGAAACGTTAACTCTGTTTCTCTCTTCACAGATGCTGCCTGACCTGCTGAGTATCTCCAGCATTTTCTGTTTTTATTACAGATTTAAGGTGATTGGCAAAAGAACCAGAGGCGACGTGAGGAAAAACTTTTTTTACGCAGCGAGTATCTGCAGCATCACTACGCTCATCATGCAGCATCAACTCCGATGGATTGGACATGTCATTCGCATGTCAGACTCACGTCTCCCAAAACAGGTTCTGTACTCCCAGTTGAAGGAAGGGCAGAGGTCTCCTGGTGGTCAAAAGAAGCGTTACAAAGATAACATCAAAGTAATCCTTAAAAAGTTCCATATCGATATTAATAACTGGGAGGAAATTGCACTGGACAGAGACAATTGGAGAAAATGCATCCACAACGGTGCTGCACTACATGAAAAGAATCTCCAGCGTGCCGCTGGGGATAAACGCCAGCACCGTAAGGAGAGACAACAACTTAAGAAGACCCATACTCCAGTCACTACCAATAGTCTTACATGCCCACACTGTAGCAGAGTCTGTGGATCTTGGATTGGCCTCCACAGCCACCTGAAGACCCACAAGTAGATGACTGATGAAGGACATACCATACTCGAATTCGAGTGGTCGCCGACGACGACGACGGTGAGGATTTGGAATGCACTGCCTGATAGGGTGGTGGAAACAGAGTCAATAGCAGCCTTCAAAAAGGGAATTGGATAAATACTTGAAGGAGAAAAAAATTGCAGGGATATGGGGAAAGAGCGGGGGAGTGGGACTGACTGGATTGTTCTTCGCAAGAGCCGGCGCAGACTCGATGGGCCGAATGGCCTCCTTCTGTGCTGTGCTATTCTATGATAGGCCTTATGATTTTGTGATTTGGAATTACAAAGTTTACCACTTAGCATTCTAAAAGCAATAAATCCTTTCCGCAGACTTGCTGCCATCTCCAATTTCCGTCACGCTCATCTACTCCCACCTACTCGTGGAGGGCTGATTGGCTGAGGTTGTCAGCCTTCTGGTGGCAGATCCCCGCAGACACTGTCACAACGCTTTCACGAAGAATGCAAAAAATATATTACACTTGCTATAATTTATATTGTTAGCAGCTAGCTCGTGCCCCCAAGTCTCAAATGCATTTGATTGTTGCTGCGACACCAAATTCAATTGGATAACAAATGAATCAAGGCGTAAGAAGAGTGAAGTGATTCACCTTTAAGCAGATTATGGATTCACAATCACACGAATCAGATTACATTAAAAATTCCTACTTGGATGCAAAAGACATTTCAGGCAATGAACTCACTGCAAATATCACTAAAAACCTCAAGGCAGTAATTGCCGATTTTTGAAAGAAAGAGAAGACTGACATTTCTATCGCGCATTTCACGACCTCAGGACGTCCCAAAGTGCTTTACAGCCAATGAAATACTTTTTGAAGTGTAGTCACTGTAGTAATGTAGGAAACGCGGCAGCCAATTTGCGCACAGCAAGGTCCCACAAACAGCAATGGGATTATATCTAGATAATCTGTTTCAGTGATGTTCATTGAGGGATAAATATTGGCCAGGACACCGAGGAGAACTCCCCCTGCTCTTCTTCGAAATAGAGGTGTGAGATCTTTTACGTCCGCCTGAGAGAGTAGGCGGGGCCTCGGTTTAACGTCTCATCTGAAAGTCGGTACTTCCAACAGTGCAGCACTCCCTCAGCGCTGCCCTGGATGTGTCAGCCTGGATTTTTGTGCTCAAGTCTCTGGAGTGGGACATAGAAACATAGAAACATAGAAGATAGGAGCAGGAGTAGGCCATTCGGCCCCTCGAGCCTGCTCCGCCATTTAATGAGATCATGGCTGATCATCCAAATTCAGTACCCTGTCCCTGCCTTCTCCCCATATCCCTTGATCCCTTTAACCTTAAGAAATATATCCAACTCCTTCTTGAATATATTTAATGTATTGGCCTCAATTGCTTTCTGTGGTAGAGAATTCCACATGTTCACCACTCTCTGGGTGAAGAAATTCCTCCTCATCTCAGTCCTAAATGGCTTACCCCTTATCCTTAGACTGTGACCCCTGGTTCTGGACTCCCCCGCCATCGGAAACATCCTTCCTGCATCTAGTCTGTCCAGTCCTGTTAGAATTTTATAAGTTTCAATGAGATCCCCTCTCATTCTTCTAAACTCCAGCGAATATAAGCCCAATCGACCCAATCTCTCCTCATACGTCATTCCTGCCATCCCAGGTATCAGTCTGGTGAATCTTCGCTGCACTCCCTCCATGGCAAGAACATCCTTCCTCAGATAAGGTGATCAAAACTGCACACAATACTCAAGGTGTGGTCTCACCAAGGCCCTGTACAACTGCAGCAAGACATCCTTGTTCCTGTACTCGAAGCCTCTCGCTACGAAGGCCAACATACCATTTGCTTTCTTAACCGACTGCTGCGCCTGCATGCTTACTTTCAGCGACTGGTGCACAAGGACACCCAGGTCTCATTGCACTTCCCCTTCTCCCAATCTATTGCCATTCAGATAATAATCTGCCTTCCTGTTTTTGACACCAAAGTGGATAACCTCGCATTTATTCACATTATACTGCATCTGCCCAATCACCCAACCTGTCCAAATCATACTGGAGTTTCTCGACATCCTCCTCACAGCACACACGCCCACCCAGCTTTGTGTCGTCTGCAAACTTGGAGATATTAATGGCCCAGAAATTCGGGTCTCCACAGGTGAGTACGCACGGGGCACTCACCCGTAAGCCCAATGGAAGTGCCGGTTTCCTGCATGCACTGCGCATGCGCGGGAAACTGGCACTTCCGTTCCCCTGAAAGCAGGGGTTCAGAGGTCGAATGCGTGCGCGGGAGAGGCTATGCGTGCGCATTGAACTTCGTTTTTTTTTGCTGGTTTTCCCGGGAGGGTAAGTCTGCAGAAGTTACACATTTAAAAAGCAGGTGTAAGGCCTGCTTTTTACAAGGTAAGTGGTGAACTGATTAAAATTAAAACATTTTTTCCACAGGTTTATTATTTTTAAATACTTTAAAGAAAGGTAAGTTTATTTTTAGCCCCGTTAGAAAATAAAATTATTTTTTTCAAAAATTTAAATTATTGTTTAAAATAGTTATTTCATGTAATTTATAGTTTATTTAAAAAATGTGATTAAAAAAAAATGTATTTGAAGATTTAGTGATATTTTGGGGTCCGTAGTATTTCTAAGTTTTGACAGCACTTCCTGTCAAACTTATGAATGGAGCATTCCCTGCTCCGATTGGCTCCCCATGGCCCACGTGATCCCAGGGGACGCATCGAACTAACTGCGCCCCTGGGATACGCAAGCACTGTGTGCCGGCAGTTGGAGCAGGCCCAGGATCGGAATCCCACGGGGGCCCACAGCTCAACGGCCGGCACGCAAGGTAAGTGCAGGTCGGGGGCTTGCACCCGCGGGAAGCCCTCGACCCGAATTTCTGGGCCATTACATCTAGTTCCCTCATCTAGATCATTAATATATATTGTGAATAGCTGGGGTCCTAGCACCGATCCCTGCGGTACCCCACTAGTCACTGCCTGCCACTCGGAAAAAGATCAGTTTATTCCAACTCTTTGCTTCCTGTCTGCCAACCAGTTCTCTATCCAAGTCAGTACCTTGTCCCCAATCCCATGTGCTTTAACTTTACATGCTAATCTCTTATGCGGGACCTTATCGAAAGCCTTCTGAAAGTCCAAATACACCACATCCACTGGTTCTCCCTTATCTATTCTACCAGTTACATCCTCAAAAAATTCCAGTAGATTAGTCAAGCACGATTTACCTTTTGTAAATCCATGTTGACTTTGTCCGATCCTGTCACTGTTTTCCAAGTGCTCTGCTATTACATCTTTTATGATGGACTCTAGCATTTTCCCCACTACTGATGTCAGGCTTACTGGTCTATAATTCCCCGTTTTTTCTCTACCACCTTTTTTGAATAGTGGGTTTACATTAGCTACCCTCCAATCCATGGGGACTGTTCCAGAGTCTATAGAATTTTGGAAGATGACCAGCAATGCATCTACTATTTCTAAGGCCACTTCCTTAAGTACCCTAGGATGTAGATTATCAGGCCCTGGGGATTTATCGGCCTTCAATCCCGTCAATTTCCCTAACACCATTTCCCTACAAATACTGATTTCTTTCAGTTCCTCCCTCTCATTAGACCCTATGTTCCCCGACATCTCTGGGAGTTTATTTGTGTCCTCCTTTGTGAAGACAGAAGCAAAGTATGTATTTAATTGGTCTGCCATGTCTTTGTTCCCCATTATAAATTTGAACCCGCAACCTCCTGACTCCGAGGTGGGGGCGCCGCCCGCCGAGCCACAGCTGAGTTGGCTCAGCAGTGGACACGACTTTGTTGTTCATCGTGGTTTGGCAGCTGAAACATGTTTCTTAATTAGAACAAGTAAACTATGGAAACACCAGCTACATCTGGTGCCCCTTCCTAGAGGTTCATTCAACACAAAAGCCATCTCCCAAACCCAGGAGGAGATCGTGGGCCAATGAAGGAGCTGACGTAAGCCAACAATATTGACCGCCCCAACCCAAGGAAGTGCCTCAGCTCGAACGAACAAGGCCACTAGTCACAATGCCGGTAGCATCCCCTCCCTCAATGGGGCTTAAAGGACAAAGACCACACAAACCACTTCAACTCTTGATTTATGCATTGCTCCCAATGTATGCACCACTGTACCAGTGAACTGAGGGGACCAAAGTAGTCTTCTGCAAGTACTGAGGGAGTGCAGCACTGTCGGAGGTGCCACCTTTCGGATGAGACCTTAAACCGAGGCCCCACCTGTCCTCCCAGGTGGACGTAAAAGATCCCATTGAACTATTTGAAGAGCAGGGGAGTTCTCCCTGGAGTCCTGGCCAATACTTATCCCTCAACCAACATCACTAAAACAGATTATCTGGTCATTTATCACGTTGCTGTTTGTGGGAGTTTTCTGTGCGCAAATTGGCTGCCGCATTTCCTACATTACAACAGTGACTAGACTTCAAAAAGTACCTCATTGGCTGTAAAGCACTTTGGGACATCGTGAGGCACTACAGAAATGCAAGTTGTTCCTTTCTTATTATGCACAAGATAGTGATACCCGCCCTGCTGTATGCCTCAGAGACATGGACCATGTACAGCAGGCACCTCAAAGCACTGGAGAGGTACCACCAATGCTGCCTCTGCAAGATCCTGCAAATCCATTGGCAGGATAGGCGCACCAACGTCAGTGTTCTTGCTCAGGCCAACATCGAAGCTTTGACCACGCTCGATCAGCTCCGATGGGCGGGTCACATTGTCCGCATGCCCGATACGAGACTCCCAAAACAAGCGCTCTACTCGGAGCTCCGGCACGGCAAGAGAGCCCCAGGTGGGCAGAGGAAATGCTTCAAGGACACCCTCAAAGCCTCCTTGAAAAAGTGCAACATCCCCACTGACACCTGGGAATCCCTGGCCCAAGACCACACAAAGTGGAGGAGAAGCATCCGGGAAGCCGCCGAACACCTCGAGTCTCTTCGCCGGGAGCAAGCGGAAGCCAAGCGCAAACAGCGGAAGGAGCGCACGTCAACCCAAGCACCCCACCCAGCCATCCCTTCAACCACCGTCTGCCCCACCTGTGACAGAGACTGTCGGTCCCGCATTGGACTCATCAGTCACCTGCGAACTCATTTTTAATGTGGAAGCAAGTCATCCTCGGTTCCGAGGGACTGCTTAAGAAGAAGGAAGAAGATGCACAAGATACATAAAATGCTACAATATCTTAAAATAGTTAGTACTTAGGATTTAAAACTGCTTTTTATTAGTTGTGCTTTTCTGGTCTAAACTTGGAACTTGGAAAAAAAAGACTATACTTAAGTCTTCAGACCTTGGTGAGACCACACCTTGAGTATTGTGTGCAGTTTTGGTCACCTTATCTGAGGAAGGATGTTCTTGCCATGGAGGGAGTGCAGCGAAGATTCACCAGACTGATACCTGGAATGGCAGGAATGACGTATGAGGAGAGATTGGGTCGATAAGGCTTATATTCACTGGAGTTTAGAAGAATGAGAGGGGATCTCATTGAAACATAAAATTCTAACAGGACTAGACAGACTAGATGCAGGAAGGATGTTCCCGATGGCAGGGGAGTCCAGAACCAGGGGTCACAGTCTAAGGATAAGGGGTAAGCCATTTAGGACAGAAATGAGGAGGAATTTCTTCACCCAGAGAGTGGTGAACCTGTGGAATTCTCTACCACAGAAGGCAATTGAGGCCAATTCATTAAATATATTCAAGAAGGAGTTAGATATATTTCTTAAGGCTAAAGGGATCAAGGGGTATGGGGAGAAGGCAGGGGCAGGGTACTGAGTTTGGATGATCAGCCATGATCTCATTAAATGGCGGAACAAGCTTGAGGGGCCGAATGGCCTACTCCAGCTCCTATCTTCTATGTTTCTATGTTTCTAAGATGAAGCTGGGTTTAACAGTATTGGCTGTCATCTGGTCAAACTCCTGAGTCGCTTTGTAGCTAGAGATTTACTCTCTGGAATAACTCAGCGCAGTTCTTATCAGCTCTCTGCAGCCTTGATTTAAATATACTTTTTGCTAAATCCTGACTACCATAAAGTAACCTTGCTTTCATTTGCAAATCTTACGGTCTCTCAGTTTCTCGGGGCAGATTTATAAAAGGAAATTAGTTTAAGTGACGGTTACAAGTTATTTGACATCGCTCCATTGTTTTCGGTTGTGGAAATCTCGCATGAACCTTTACTCATTTTGTGCGGGACGAGAATGAGGCCCAGTTTTAGCTGGAAGAATCAGGCATCTGGTATTTCATAGAAACATAGAAACTGTTACTTGGTTTAGAATCAAATGGTAAATTCCCCAGCTATGAAATTGACTAAATGAAAAGGCAGGAAATGATCCATTTGCTAAAATCAATCAGCACAGAATTAGTTCTGATACCCAGGGATTTGAAAGCGACATCACAATGGACAACTTAGAAAGGAAAATGTAGAAAAATGATGATTCTGAGAAAAGGCATTAGCGATTTGAGAACACTGCGCATCATAGCCAGTAAAGCAAGCTGCATTCTACTATTTATCGCATTAGTGCAGAAGGTGGAAGATTTCTTCTAACAGATTGTGGGCTGGTCGTGTTTCTCAAAATACAAAAGGCATCTTCTATTATTTTAAATCTGAGATCGATAGAATTTTGCTAGCCAAGTGTATAAAAGGATATGGAGTCAAGGCAGGTGGATGGGGTTAAGATACAGATCAACCATGATCTCATTGGCTGGATATTGGCTGAATGGTGAAACAGACTCAAGGAGCCGAATAGTCTATGATGTAAGAAAACTACGAGGCACTTGGTCTGAGTATTAAACAAAGCTTTAATCAACTGTTTTTCAACATGGAGATCTAGTTGCGTCCTTCACTAGTTCCTGTTAAAGAATGTCCTGAGCAAGCTGGGCCCATGCCCGAGTATTTATACTCTCCCTGGACAGCGCCACCCGCAGGCCGCCCAGTATTATTACATAAGTCTTTCCACATGAATGGCAAGATTCATGTCAGTCTACTCCTGTTCCTCTCAGGTGGATGTAAAAGATCCCACGGCACTATTTCTAAGAAGAGCAGGGGGAGTTTCTCCCCGCTGTCCTGGGGCCATCAATCAACATCACTAAAACAGATTATCTGGCCATTATCACATTGCTGTTTTACAACAGTGACTACACTTCAAAAAAATTACTTCATTGGCTGTAAAGCACTTTGGGACGCCCGGAGGTCGTGAAAGGCGCTATAGAAATGCAAGTTCTTACTTTCTATACTGTAGCTATGTTGTTATGTCTGTTGTAAATACGGCTATGCTAATTCCCTATATGCAACACAGCTCCTCGCACACACCAGATGTACAGTCGTGTTGCTTTTTACAAGCCGAGGCGGAACACACAGCTTGATCGACATTCTGATTGGATTAAAAAAAAGAATTGCATCAAAGCAGCACGGTGGCATAGTGGTTAGCACTGTGGCCTCACAGCGCCAGGGACCCGGGTTCGAATCCGGCCTCGGGCGACTGTCTGTGTGGAGTTTGCACATTCTCCCCGTGTTTGCGTGGGTTTCCTCCGGGTGCTCCGGTTTCCTCCCACAGTCCAAAGATGTGCGGGTTAGGTTGATTGGCTATGATAAATTGACCCTTAGTGTTAGGGGGATTAAATACGTGGGGTTACGGGGATAGGGTGGGATATGTGTTGGTGTAGGGGTTACGGGGATCGGGTGGGATATGCGTTGGTGCAGGCTCGATGGGCCGAAATGGCCTCTATCTGTACTGTGTGATTTCTGTGAAAGCTCCAAAGCTGCCACGAGGATAGCAGAAAACTAGAGCTCATTTGCATGAGTAGATTTTGACATACTTGGTTGCCGCTTGCCAGACCCATCAGGTCCTCAGGAACGTGAGCGGGATGTTCAGTGCAGGAAGATCACTGCAGCAGCCGGACAGGCTCAACTGTAGCTTAGTTCAATGGAAAAAGAAAGAAAGAAAGACTTGCATTTATATAGCACCTTTCACGACCACCGGACGTCCCAAACCGCTTTACAGCCAATGAAGTACTTTTTGAAGTGTAGTCACTGTTGCAATGTTCGAAAGGCGGCAGCCAATTCGTGCACAGCAAGCTCCCACAAACAGCAATGTGATAATGACCAGATAGTCTGTTTCAGTGATGTTGATTGAGGGATAAATATTGGCCCCAGGACACCGGGGAGAACTCCACACTCTTCTTCGAAATAGCGCCGTGGGATCCTTTCCGTCCACCTGAGAGAGCAGACGGGGCCTTGGGTTAACGTCGCATCTGAAAGACGGCACCTCCGACAGTGCAGCACTTCCTCAGTACTGTCCTGGAGTGTCAGCCTGGCTTATGTGCTGAAGTCTCTGGAGTGGGACTTGAACCCACAACCTTCTGACTCAGAGGTGAAGCTTTGCAATGTTGCCATCCTTTGTCTGGCTTCATATCTTTACTGTGACTGCTGGAAAGTGAGAGGAACTGTATAGGTTTGCAGCTCACTATCAAAGCCTGATTCAGTTGCACTAATATTGACGAACACATATATTTATTAAATCGCACAGCACAGAAGGAGGCCATTCGGCCCATCGTGCCTGTGTCGGCCCTTTGAAAGAACAATCCAATTAGTCGCGCACCCCGCCCCCCTACCCGCACTGCCCGCTCTGTACCCATAGCCAACAATAACAACAACTTGCATTTATATAGCGCCTTTAACGTAGTAAAACGTCCCAAGGCGCTTCACATAAGAACATAAGAAGTAGGAGCAGGAGAAGGCCATACGGCTCCTCGGGCCTGCTCCGCCATTCAATAGGATCATGGCTGATCCGAATCTAGACTCACATCCACTTCCCTGCCCTCTCCCCGTAACCCCTAATTCCCTTATCTGCTAGGAAACTGTCTATCTCCATTTTAAATTTATTTAATGTTGCAGCTTCCACAGCTCTCTGAGGTAGCAAATTCCATAGATTTACTACCCTCTGAGTGAAGAAGTTTCTCCTCATCTCAGTTTTGAAAGGGCAGCCCCTTATTCTAAGATTATGCCCCCTAGTTCTAGTCTCACCCATCAGTGGAAACATCCTCACCGCATCCACCCGATCAAGCCCCCTCACAATCTTATATGTTTCGATAAGATCGCCTCTCATTCTTCTGAACTCCAATGAGTAGAGTCCCAACCTACTCAGCCTTTCCTCATACGTCAACCCCCTCATCTCCGGAATCAACCGAGTGAACCTTCTCTGAACCGCCTCGAGAGCAAGTATATCTTTTCTTAAATATGGAAACCAAAACTGTACGCAGTATTCCAGGTGTGGCCTCACCAATACAGGAGCGATTATCAAACACAATTTGACACCGAGCCACATAAGGAGATATTAGGACAGCTGGCCAAAAGCTTGGCCGAAGAGGTAGGTTTTAAGGAGCCTATTACAGGAGGAGAGAGAGGTAGCGAGGCGGAGAGGTTTAGGGAGGGAATTCCAGAGCTTTGGGCCCAGGCAGCTGAAGGCGCGGCCGCCAATGGTGGAGCGATTAAAATCGGGGGATGCGCAAGAGGCCAGAATTGGAGCAGAGCAGAGGTCTCGGAGGGTGGTAGGGCTGGAGGAGGTTACAGAGATAGGGAGGGATTTGGGAACAAGGATGAGAATTTTTAAATCGAGGCTCCTGCAAATCTTTTCTTTTGTGATATTTGAAGACTGATTTTGGAATTGTTCCATCATTAAGCGAAGAGATGATTTAGGCATCCTATTCTGAAGTAATGCAGGAATGAGTTAAGTAGGAGTTAAAGGTGATGCATTTTCATCTCATGATTGTTCTGGCATCTGTCACGACTGCGTTTCATTTCCAGAGCTTTTAACTTACATTCAGAGCTCCCGCGATATTCCTTCAGAACAATACAATCGCTTTATGTTACAACTCATGACAAAGGCTTGACATAAAAAATGATTGTTCACTAGCATTTACCCATGAAATTTCAATAATGTCCAAAGAGATTTCTTACTGTTTTCAGATTCGCTGGAATGTTTTTTTTCCCGAAAATACAAAAGGCATTTACACTCAGCCAAATTCTGTGTTGTGCGCATAAAAATCAATTTATATTCACGGACTTGAGTTCAGTGAAGCCAAGGTTCTTAATAAAATCTGTGTGTGACAAAGTACCACGGATATTAAGTCTGAAGAAATGTAATAAGACGAGGCTGCCTCGGAAACACTAACCAATACTTGTGAATACAAAACAACGTGATTGAACTGTTTCTCGGTGATGATGTGTTGTGAAAGCCAATTACTTTTACCCGAAGCTTCTTAATGTAAGGAGACAGGAAAAATGTTACTGAGTTGAATAAGTTAATTTGGATAACAAGCCCCGATTGCCCAGGAATTTTTTTGGGGGGAAATAGCCATGTCACACGAGCACTGGTTATCTGGTCATTAAGAACATAAGATGTAGGAGCAGGAGTCGGCCATTCGGCCCCTCAAGCCTGCTCCGCCATTCAATAAGATCATGGTTGATCTTTGACCTCAACTCCACCTTCCCTCCCGATCTCCATATCCCTGGATTCCCCTAGAGTTCAAACATCTATCAATCTCAGCCTTGAATATATTCAACGATTCAGCATCCACAGCCCTCCAAAGATTCACCACCCTCTGAGTGAAGAAATTCCTCCTCATCTCAGTCTTAAGTGGCCGACCCCTTATCCTGTGACTGTGACCCCTGGTTCTAGACACTCCAGCCAGGGGAAACAACCTCTCAGCATCTACCCTGTCAATCCCCTTCAGAATCCTGTATGTTTCAATGAGATCACCTCTCATTCTTCTAAACTCCAGAGAGTATAGGCCCAACCTACGCAAACTCTCCGCATAGGACAACCCTCTCATCCCAGGAATCAATCATTATCACATTGCTGTTTGTGGGAGCTTGCTGTGTGCAAATTGGCTGCTGCATTTCCTACATTACAACAGCAACTACACCTCAAAAAGTACTTCATTGGCTGTCAATCACTTTGAGACGTCTGGTAGTCGTGAAAGGCGCTGTAGAAATGCAAGTCTACTTTTCTTTCTTGATCAGCTCTCATTCTTTGTGGCAGGAAATCTAGCGTGCACACAGAACCTTGACATCCCTTCATTTGAATTATTAATGGTTGCGTTGTTATGCATAGACTTCTTTCAGTACCGTATATCAAAAGCCAGTAGCCGACAGCCGCAGAAGTGCTTTTAGACGAGTTGCAATTCTTGCTCATAAAGCGTGGTTCAGATGGAAGAATGTGGCCGTCAGTATCACTGCTGGCTATTTCCGCACAGTCAGATCCCTCTCTGTGTTGTCAGAACAACTCTGCCTTACCGCCTTGGTTTTCATGTTTAGTAGGTATCAAACACTATGCTCTCCATTTCCTCTCCTGCTAACACTAAGTAGACCTGCAGCTTTCAATATACATGTTCCCTTTTATTTCCTGAAACTTACTCCAAATATTACAGGCCGATTGGGCACCAGGGAGGAAAAATTCAGTTGTTTGCACCTCCCATTAGCGCCTTAAGAGGGCGCTAATGGGGCGCAAAGCAACTAGCACCCGGGCGCGGCGATGTTTGGTCCGCTCACGAAATTAACCAGACATTTTGCGGCGGCGCTAAACACTGCCGCCACGATCTCCTGCACCGGCAGATCGTGATGTCAGTCGAGTGTGCAAAGCCCCGGTAGCGCCCCGGACCGGATATTGAGTAGCGCCCCCTGCCTTACCGGCTGCCGCTAGCAACGACAGGTTGAGGGGAGCGTTTTGCAGTCGGGAAGGGACTGGGGGAGCGCTATTTAAAGGTGACCGCTTCTTGCCTTTTTTTGTTGGTGACATTTTTGCACCACGCATTATGAGAGAGAGCGAGAGACTTCTGGAGAGATTCAACGCTGTGTGAAGGAGTTTTGGGTACTGAGCAGCACTTTGCAGGTTTATTTTGATTTGCCCTTCCTTGCTTCGCCAGCGCTCTGAGGTAGCGCCTCGCTCCTCGGCCTTTGCGCCTTAAGACAGGTGTGAAGCGCCTGATTTAGCGCTCCAATCACCTCCAGGGGTGATAAAAGCCAAGTTTGCCGTCGGAGGCGATAATTAGCACTAGGCGCTAAACTTGGCGCACGGCCGATATTGGCGCCCCAATTGGGGCGATACCGAATTTTTCCCCCAAAGAATTTTCACTGTGATTCGAGCCGGTTCTAATGGTTACTCCGCAATGCATTTATACATTTGATACGCCGCTTCCCTCTGCTATCACTTTCTCTACCTCGTTAAGGCACAGGAAACAGTAGAGTTGTGTAGAAAGAACTATTGTTCCACATCGAACCGATTTGTAGTCTGGCACACTACAACTATCGAATAAGGAGAATGTTTCACTATGCTAGAGGGTGCTTGTTATAGTATGAAAGCATTTAATTGGCTGTGAAGTGCTTTGGCACAGCCTGAGGACAGGAAAGCCAGCACTAATCCTTGGCTCAGTGGGGCAGCACACTTGCGTCTGAGTCAGAAGGTCGTAGATTCAAGCCCCCTCCATGAAACTTGAGCACAGAATCCCAGCTGACACCCCCCAGTGCAGCACTGAGGGAGTGCCGCACTGTCGGAGGGGCAGTACTGAGGGAGCGCTGCACTATCGAAGGGGCAGTACTGAGGGAGCGCTGCACTGTCAGAGGGGCAGTACTGAGGGAGCGCTGCACTGTCGAATGGCCAGTACTGAGGGAGCGCCGCACTGTCGGTGCATCAGTATTGAGGGAGCACCGCACTGTCGGAGGGGCAGTACTGAGGGAGTGCTGCACTGTCGGAGGGGCAGTACTGAGGGAGCGCTGCACTGTCGGAGGGGCAGTACTGAGGGCGCGCTGCACTGTTGGAGGGGCAGTGCTGAGGGAGCGCCGCACTGTCGGAGGGGCAGTACTGAGGGAGCGCCACACTGTCAGAGGGGCAGTACTGAGGGAACGCTGCACTGTCGGAGGGGCAGTACTGAGAGAGTGCTGCACTGTCGAATGGGCAGTACTGAGGGAGCGTTGCACTGCCGGAGGGGCAGTATTGAGGGAGCGCTGCGCTGTCGGAGGGGCAGTACTGAGGGAGCGCCGCACTGTCAGAGGGTCAGTCCTGAGGGAGCGCTGCGCTGTTGGATGGTCAGTTCTGAGGGAGCGCTGCACTGTCGGAGCATCACTACTGAGGGAGCGTTGCACTGTCGGTGGGGCAGTACTGAGGGAGCGTTGCACTGTCGGAGGGGCAGTACTGAGGGAGTGCTGCACTGTCGGAGGGGCAGTACTGAGGGAGCGCCGCACTGTTGGAGGGTCAGCACTGAGGGCGCGCCGCATTGTCGGAGGGTCAGTACTGAGGGAACATTGTACTGTCGGAGGGGCAGTACTGAGGGAATGTTGCACTGTTGGAGGGGCAGTATTGAGGCAGCGCTGCACTTTCGGAGGGGCAGTACTGAGGGAGTGCTGCACTGTCAGAGGCGCAGTACTGAGGGTGCGTATTACACTGCTGGAGGGGTAGTACTGAGGGAGCGCCGCACTGTCGGAGGGGCAGTACTGAGGGAGCGCCGCACTGTCGGAGGGGCAGTATTGAGCGATCGCCACACTGTCGGAGGGGCAGTACTGAGGGAGCGTTGCACTGTCGAAGGGGCAGTATTGAGGGAACGCTGCACTGTCGGAGGGGCAGTACTGAGTGAGCGCCGCACTGTCGGAAGGGCGGTACTGAGGGAGCGTTGCACTGTCGGAGGGGCGGTACTGAGGGAGCGCCGCACTTTTGGAGGGTCAGTACTGAGGGAACGCCGCACTGTCGGAGGGTCAGTACTGAGGTAGTGCTGCACTGTTGGAGGGTCAGTACTGAGGGAGTGCCGCAGTGTCGGAGGGGCAGTATTGAGGGAGCGCCGCACTGTCGGAGAGTCAGTACTGAGGGAGCGCCGCACTGTCGGAGGGGCAGTACTGAGGGCGCGCCGCACTGTCGGAGGGGCAGTACTGAGGGAGCGCTGCACTGTCGGAGGGGCAGTACTGAGGGAGCACCGCACTTTCGGAGGGGCAGTCCTGAGGGGGCGCCACCCTGGCAGAGGGGCAGCACTGAGGGAGCGCCGCACTGTAGGAGTGTCATTACTGACGGAGCACAGCATTGTCGGAGGGGCAGTACTGAGGGCGTGCCGCACTGTCGGAGGGGCAGTACTGAGGGCGCGCCGCACTGTCGGAGGGGCAGTACTGAGGGAGCGCTGCACTGTCGGAGGGGCAGTACTGAGGGAGCACCGCACTTTCGGAGGGGCAGTCCTGAGGGGGCGCCACCCTGGCAGAGGGGCAGCACTGAGGGAGCGCCGCACTGTAGGAGTGTCATTACTGACGGAGCACAGCATTGTCGGAGGGGCAGTACTGAGGGCGTGCCGCACTGTCGGAGTGTTAGTACTGAGGGTGCATCGAGCTGTTGGAGGGGCTGTGCTGAGGGAGCGCTGCACTGTCAGAGGGGCAGTACTGAGGGAACGGCGCACTGTCGGAGGGGCAGTGCTGAGGAAGCGCCGCTCTGTCGGAGGGGTAGTACTGAGGGAGCAGCGCACTGTCAAGAGGCAGTACTGAGGGAGTGCTGCACTGTTGGAGGGGCAGTACTGAGGGAGCGCTGCACTGTCGGAGGGGCAGTATTGAGGGAGCGCCACACTGTCGGAGGGGCAGTACTGAGGGAACATTGTACTGTCGGAGGGGCAGTACTGAGGGAATGTTGCACTGTTGGAGGGGCAGTATTGAGGCAGCGCTGCACTTTCGGAGGGGCAGTACTGAGGGAGTGCTGCACTGTCAGAGGCGCAGTACTGAGGGTGCATATTACACTGCTGGAGGGGTAGTACTGAGGGAGTGCCGCACTGTCGGAGGGGCAGTACTGAGGGAGCGCCGCACTGTCGGAGGGGCAGTATTGAGCGATCGCCACACTGTCGGAGGGGCAGTACTGAGGGAGCGTTGCACTGTCGAAGGGGCAGTATTGAGGGAACGCTGCACTGTCGGAGGGGCAGTACTGAGTGAGCGCCGCACTGTTGGCAGGGCGGTACTGAGGGAGCATTGCACTGTCGGAGGGGCGGTACTGAGGGAGCGCCGCACTTTTGGAGGGTCAGTACTGAGGGAACGCCGCACTGTCGGAGGGTCAGTACTGAGGTAGTGCTGCACTGTTGGAGGGTCAGTACTAAGGGAGTGCCGCAGTGTCGGAGAGTCAGTACTGAGGGAGCGCTACACTGTCGGAGGGGCAGCACTGAGTGAGTGCTGCACTGTCGGAGGGGCAGTACTGAGGGAGCGCTGCACTGTCGGAGGGGTAGTACTGAGGGAGCGCCGCAATGTCGGAGGGGCAGTACTGAGGGAGCGCCGCACTGTCGGAGGGGCAGTACTGAGGGAGCGCCGCACTGTCGGAGGGACAGTACTGTGGGAGCGTTGCACTATCGAAGGGGCAGTACTGATGGTGCGCTGCACTGTCAGAGGGGCAGTACTGCGGGAGCGCCGCACTGTCGGAGGGGCAGTACTGAGGGAGCGCTGCACTGTCGGAGGGGCAGTACTGAGGGAGTGCTGCACTGTCGGAGGGGCAGTACTGAGGGAATGCTGCACTGTCGGAGGGGCAGTACTGAGGGAGCGCTGCACTGTCGGAGGCGCAGTACTGAGGGAGTGCTGCACTGTCGGAGGGGCAGTACTGAGGGAGCGCCGCACTGTCGGAGGGGCAGTACTGAGGGCACGCCGCACGGGCAGTACTGAGGGAGCGCTGCACTGTCGGAGGGGCAGTACTGAGGGAGCACCGCACTTTCGGAGGGGCAGTCCTGAGGGGGCGCCACCCTGGCAGAGGGGCAGCACTGAGGGAGCGCCGCACTGTAGGAGTGTCATTACTGACGGAGCACGGCATTGTCGGAGGTGCAGTACTGAGGGCGTGCCGCACTGTCGGAGTGTTAGTACTGAGGGTGCATCGAGCTGTTGGTGGGTCAGTACTGAGGGAGAGCCGCACTGTCGGAGCATCAGTACTGAGGGATCACCGCACTGTCGGAGGGGCAGTACTAAGGGAGCGCCGCACTGTCGGTGGGTTAGTACTGAGGGAGCGCCGCACTGTCGGAGGGGCAGGACTGAGGGAGCACCGCACTGTCGGAGTGTCAATACTGAGGGAGCACCGCACTGTCGGAGGGGCAGTACTGAGGGAACGCCGCACTGTCGGAGGGGCAGTACTGAGGGAGCGGCGCACTGTTGGAGGGTCAGTACTGAGGGAGCGCCGCAGTGTTGGAGCATCAGTACGGAGGAAGCTTTGCACTGTCGGAGGGGCAGTATTGAGGGAGCGCTGCACTGTCGGAGTGGCAGTACTGAGAGAGTGCTGCACTGTCGGAGGCGCAGTACAGAGAGTGCATTGCACTGTCGGAGGGGCAGTACTGAGGGAGCATTGCACTGTCGGAGAGGCAGTATTGAGGGAGTGCTGCACTGTCGGAGGGGCAGTACTGAGTGAGCGCTGCACTGTCGGAGGGGCGGTACTGAGGGAGCACCGCACTTTCGGAGGGGCAGTCCTGAGGGGGCGCCACCCTGGCAGAGGGGCAGCACTGAGGGAGCGCCGCACTGTAGGAGTGTCATTACTGACGGAGCACAGCATTGTCGGAGGGGCAGTACTGAGGGCGTGCCGCACTGTTGGAGTGTTAGTACTGAGGGTGCATCGAGCTGTTGGAGGGGCTGTGCTGAGGGAGCGCTGCACTGTCAGAGGGGCAGTACTGAGGGAACGGCGCACTGTCGGAGGGGCAGTGCTGAGGAAGCGCCGCTCTGTCGGAGGGGTAGTACTGAGGGAGCAGCGCACTGTCAAGAGGCAGTACTGAGGGAGTGCTGCACTGTCGGAGACGCAGTACTGAGGGAGCGCCGCACTGTTGGAGGGGCAGTACTGAGGGAGCGCTGCACTGTCGGAGGGGCAGTATTGAGTGAGCGCCACACTGTCGGAGGGGCAGTACTGAGGGAACATTGTACTGTCGGAGGGGCAGTACTGAGGGAATGTTGCACTGTTGGAGGGGCAGTATTGAGGCAGCGCTGCACTTTCGGAGGGGCAGTACTGAGGGAGTGCTGCACTGTCAGAGGCGCAGTACTGAGGGTGCATATTACACTGCTGGAGGGGTAGTACTGAGGGAGCGCCGCACTGTCGGAGGGGCAGTACTGAGGGAGCGCCGCACTGTCGGAGGGGCAGTATTGAGCGATCGCCACACTGTCGGAGGGGCAGTACTGAGGGAGCGTTGCACTGTCGAAGGGGCAGTATTGAGGGAACGCTGCACTGTCGGAGGGGCAGTACTGAGTGAGCGCCGCACTGTTGGCAGGGCGGTACTGAGGGAGCGTTGCACTGTCGGAGGGGCGGTACTGAGGGAGCGCCGCACTTTTGGAGGGTCAGTACTGAGGGAACGCCGCACTGTCGGAGGGTCAGTACTGAGGTAGTGCTGCACTGTTGGAGGGTCAGTACTAAGGGAGTGCCGCAGTGTCGGAGCATCAGTACTGAGGGAGCACCGCACTGTCGGAGGGGCAGTATTGAGGGAGCGCCGCACTGTCGGAGGGGCAGTACTGAGGGAGCGCTACACTGTCGGAGGGGCAGCACTGAGTGAGTGCTGCACTGTCGGAGGGGCAGTACTGAGGGAGCGCTGCACTGTCGGAGGGGTAGTACTGAGGGAGCGCCGCAATGTCGGAGGGGCAGTACTGAGGGAGCGCCGCACTGTCGGAGGGGCAGTACTGAGGGAGCGCCGCACTGTCGGAGGGACAGTACTGTGGGAGCGTTGCACTATCGAAGGGGCAGTACTGATGGTGCGCTGCACTGTCAGAGGGGCAGTACTGCGGGAGCGCCGCACTGTCGGAGGGGCAGTACTGAGGGAGCGCTGCACTGTCGGAGGGGCAGTACTGAGGGAGTGCTGCACTGTCGGAGGGGCAGTACTGAGGGAATGCTGCACTGTCGGAGGGGCAGTACTGAGGGAGCGCTGCACTGTCGGAGGCGCAGTACTGAGGGAGTGCTGCACTGTCGGAGGGGCAGTACTGAGGGAGCGCCGCACTGTCGGAGGGCAGTACTGAGGGCGCGCCGCACTGTCGGAGGGGCAGTACTGAGGGAGCGCTGCACTGTCGGAGGGGCAGTACTGAGGGAGCACCGCACTTTCGGAGGGGCAGTCCTGAGGGGGCGCCACCCTGGCAGAGGGGCAGCACTGAGGGAGCGCCGCACTGTAGGAGTGTCATTACTGACGGAGCACGGCATTGTCGGAGGTGCAGTACTGAGGGCGTGCCGCACTGTCGGAGTGTTAGTACTGAGGGTGCATCGAGCTGTTGGTGGGTCAGTACTGAGGGAGAGCCGCACTGTCGGAGCATCAGTACTGAGGGAGCACCGCACTGTCGGAGGGGCAGTACTAAGGGAGCGCCGCACTGTCGGTGGGTTAGTACTGAGGGAGCGCCGCACTGTCGGAGGGGCAGGACTGAGGGAGCACTGCACTGTCGGAGTGTCAATACTGAGGGAGCACCGCACTGTCGGAGGGGCAGTACTGAGGGAGCGCCGCACTGTCGGAGGGGCAGTACTGAGGGAGCGGCGCACTGTTGGAGGGTCAGTACTGAGGGAGCGCCGCAGTGTTGGAGCATCAGTACGGAGGAAGCTTTGCACTGTCGGAGGGGCAGTATTGAGGGAGCGCTGCACTGTCGGAGTGGCAGTACTGAGAGAGTGCTGCACTGTCGGAGGCGCAGTACAGAGAGTGCATTGCACTGTCGGAGGGGCAGTACTGAGGGAGCATTGCACTGTCGGAGAGGCAGTATTGAGGGAGTGCTGCACTGTCAGAGGGGCAGTACTGAGTGAGCGCCGCACTGTCGGAGGGGCGGTACTGAGGGAGCACCGCACTTTCGGAGGGGCAGTCCTGAGGGGGCGCCACCCTGGCAGAGGGGCAGCACTGAGGGAGCGCCGCACTGTAGGAGTGTCATTACTGACGGAGCACAGCATTGTCGGAGGGGCAGTACTGAGGGCGTGCCGCACTGTCGGAGTGTTAGTACTGAGGGTGCATCGAGCTGTTGGAGGGGCTGTGCTGAGGGAGCGCTGCACTGTCAGAGGGGCAGTACTGAGGGAACGGCGCACTGTCGGAGGGGCAGTGCTGAGGAAGCGCCGCTCTGTCGGAGGGGTAGTACTGAGGGAGCAGCGCACTGTCAAGAGGCAGTACTGAGGGAGTGCTGCACTGTCGGAGACGCAGTACTGAGGGAGCGCCGCACTGTTGGAGGGGCAGTACTGAGGGAGCGCTGCACTGTCGGAGGGGCAGTATTGAGGGAGCGCCACACTGTCGGAGGGGCAGTACTGAGGGAACATTGTACTGTCGGAGGGGCAGTACTGAGGGAATGTTGCACTGTTGGAGGGGCAGTATTGAGGCAGCGCTGCACTTTCGGAGGGGCAGTACTGAGGGAGTGCTGCACTGTCAGAGGCGCAGTACTGAGGGTGCATATTACACTGCTGGAGGGGTAGTACTGAGGGAGCGCCGCACTGTCGGAGGGGCAGTACTGAGGGAGCGCCGCACTGTCGGAGGGGCAGTATTGAGCGATCGCCACACTGTCGGAGGGGCAGTACTGAGGGAGCGTTGCACTGTCGAAGGGGCAGTATTGAGGGAACGCTGCACTGTCGGAGGGGCAGTACTGAGTGAGCGCCGCACTGTTGGCAGGGCGGTACTGAGGGAGCGTTGCACTGTCGGAGGGGCGGTACTGAGGGAGCGCCGCACTTTTGGAGGGTCAGTACTGAGGGAACGCCGCACTGTCGGAGGGTCAGTACTGAGGTAGTGCTGCACTGTTGGAGGGTCAGTACTAAGGGAGTGCCGCAGTGTCGGAGGGGCAGTACTGAGGGAGCGCTGCACTGTCGGAGGGGTAGTACTGAGGGAGCGCCGCAATGTCGGAGGGACAGTACTGTGGGAGCGTTGCACTATCGAAGGGGCAGTACTGATGGTGCGCTGCACTGTCAGAGGGGCAGTACTGCGGGAGCGCCGCACTGTCGGAGGGGCAGTACTGAGGGAGCGCTGCACTGTCGGAGGGGCAGTACTGAGGGAGTGCTGCACTGTCGGAGGGGCAGTACTGAGGGAATGCTGCACTGTCGGAGGGGCAGTACTGAGGGAGCGCTGCACTGTCGGAGGCGCAGTACTGAGGGAGTGCTGCACTGTCGGAGGGGCAGTACTGAGGGAGCGCCGCACTGTCGGAGGGGCAGTACTGAGGGCACGCCGCACTGTCGGAGGGGCAGTACTGAGGGAGCGCTGCACTGTCGGAGGGGCAGTACTGAGGGAGCACCGCACTTTCGGAGGGGCAGTCCTGAGGGGGCGCCACCCTGGCAGAGGGGCAGCACTGAGGGAGCGCCGCACTGTAGGAGTGTCATTACTGACGGAGCACGGCATTGTCGGAGGTGCAGTACTGAGGGCGTGCCGCACTGTCGGAGTGTTAGTACTGAGGGTGCATCGAGCTGTTGGTGGGTCAGTACTGAGGGAGAGCCGCACTGTCGGAGCATCAGTACTGAGGGAGCACCGCACTGTCGGAGGGGCAGTACTAAGGGAGCGCCGCACTGTCGGTGGGTTAGTACTGAGGGAGCGCCGCACTGTCGGAGGGGCAGGACTGAGGGAGCACCGCACTGTCGGAGTGTCAATACTGAGGGAGCACCGCACTGTCGGAGGGGCAGTACTGAGGGAACGCCGCACTGTCGGAGGGGCAGTACTGAGGGAGCGGCGCACTGTTGGAGGGTCAGTACTGAGGGAGCGCCGCAGTGTTGGAGCATCAGTACGGAGGAAGCTTTGCACTGTCGGAGGGGCAGTATTGAGGGAGCGCTGCACTGTCGGAGTGGCAGTACTGAGAGAGTGCTGCACTGTCGGAGGCGCAGTACAGAGAGTGCATTGCACTGTCGGAGGGGCAGTACTGAGGGAGCATTGCACTGTCGGAGAGGCAGTATTGAGGGAGTGCTGCACTGTCGGAGGGGCAGTACTGAGTGAGCGCTGCACTGTCGGAGGGGCGGTACTGAGGGAGCACCGCACTTTCGGAGGGGCAGTCCTGAGGGGGCGCCACCCTGGCAGAGGGGCAGCACTGAGGGAGCGCCGCACTGTAGGAGTGTCATTACTGACGGAGCACAGCATTGTCGGAGGGGCAGTACTGAGGGCGTGCCGCACTGTTGGAGTGTTAGTACTGAGGGTGCATCGAGCTGTTGGAGGGGCTGTGCTGAGGGAGCGCTGCACTGTCAGAGGGGCAGTACTGAGGGAACGGCGCACTGTCGGAGGGGCAGTGCTGAGGAAGCGCCGCTCTGTCGGAGGGGTAGTACTGAGGGAGCAGCGCACTGTCAAGAGGCAGTACTGAGGGAGTGCTGCACTGTCGGAGACGCAGTACTGAGGGAGCGCCGCACTGTTGGAGGGGCAGTACTGAGGGAGCGCTGCACTGTCGGAGGGGCAGTATTGAGTGAGCGCCACACTGTCGGAGGGGCAGTACTGAGGGAACATTGTACTGTCGGAGGGGCAGTACTGAGGGAATGTTGCACTGTTGGAGGGGCAGTATTGAGGCAGCGCTGCACTTTCGGAGGGGCAGTACTGAGGGAGTGCTGCACTGTCAGAGGCGCAGTACTGAGGGTGCATATTACACTGCTGGAGGGGTAGTACTGAGGGAGCGCCGCACTGTCGGAGGGGCAGTACTGAGGGAGCGCCGCACTGTCGGAGGGGCAGTATTGAGCGATCGCCACACTGTCGGAGGGGCAGTACTGAGGGAGCGTTGCACTGTCGAAGGGGCAGTATTGAGGGAACGCTGCACTGTCGGAGGGGCAGTACTGAGTGAGCGCCGCACTGTTGGCAGGGCGGTACTGAGGGAGCGTTGCACTGTCGGAGGGGCGGTACTGAGGGAGCGCCGCACTTTTGGAGGGTCAGTACTGAGGGAACGCCGCACTGTCGGAGGGTCAGTACTGAGGTAGTGCTGCACTGTTGGAGGGTCAGTACTAAGGGAGTGCCGCAGTGTCGGAGCATCAGTACTGAGGGAGCACCGCACTGTCGGAGGGGCAGTATTGAGGGAGCGCCGCACTGTCGGAGGGGCAGTACTGAGGGAGCGCTACACTGTCGGAGGGGCAGCACTGAGTGAGTGCTGCACTGTCGGAGGGGCAGTACTGAGGGAGCGCTGCACTGTCGGAGGGGTAGTACTGAGGGAGCGCCGCAATGTCGGAGGGGCAGTACTGAGGGAGCGCCGCACTGTCGGAGGGGCAGTACTGAGGGAGCGCCGCACTGTCGGAGGGACAGTACTGTGGGAGCGTTGCACTATCGAAGGGGCAGTACTGATGGTGCGCTGCACTGTCAGAGGGGCAGTACTGCGGGAGCGCCGCACTGTCGGAGGGGCAGTACTGAGGGAGCGCTGCACTGTCGGAGGGGCAGTACTGAGGGAGTGCTGCACTGTCGGAGGGGCAGTACTGAGGGAATGCTGCACTGTCGGAGGGGCAGTACTGAGGGAGCGCTGCACTGTCGGAGGCGCAGTACTGAGGGAGTGCTGCACTGTCGGAGGGGCAGTACTGAGGGAGCGCCGCACTGTCGGAGGGCAGTACTGAGGGCGCGCCGCACTGTCGGAGGGGCAGTACTGAGGGAGCGCTGCACTGTCGGAGGGGCAGTACTGAGGGAGCACCGCACTTTCGGAGGGGCAGTCCTGAGGGGGCGCCACCCTGGCAGAGGGGCAGCACTGAGGGAGCGCCGCACTGTAGGAGTGTCATTACTGACGGAGCACGGCATTGTCGGAGGTGCAGTACTGAGGGCGTGCCGCACTGTCGGAGTGTTAGTACTGAGGGTGCATCGAGCTGTTGGTGGGTCAGTACTGAGGGAGAGCCGCACTGTCGGAGCATCAGTACTGAGGGAGCACCGCACTGTCGGAGGGGCAGTACTAAGGGAGCGCCGCACTGTCGGTGGGTTAGTACTGAGGGAGCGCCGCACTGTCGGAGGGGCAGGACTGAGGGAGCACTGCACTGTCGGAGTGTCAATACTGAGGGAGCACCGCACTGTCGGAGGGGCAGTACTGAGGGAGCGCCGCACTGTCGGAGGGGCAGTACTGAGGGAGCGGCGCACTGTTGGAGGGTCAGTACTGAGGGAGCGCCGCAGTGTTGGAGCATCAGTACGGAGGAAGCTTTGCACTGTCGGAGGGGCAGTATTGAGGGAGCGCTGCACTGTCGGAGTGGCAGTACTGAGAGAGTGCTGCACTGTCGGAGGCGCAGTACAGAGAGTGCATTGCACTGTCGGAGGGGCAGTACTGAGGGAGCATTGCACTGTCGGAGAGGCAGTATTGAGGGAGTGCTGCACTGTCAGAGGGGCAGTACTGAGTGAGCGCCGCACTGTCGGAGGGGCGGTACTGAGGGAGCACCGCACTTTCGGAGGGGCAGTCCTGAGGGGGCGCCACCCTGGCAGAGGGGCAGCACTGAGGGAGCGCCGCACTGTAGGAGTGTCATTACTGACGGAGCACAGCATTGTCGGAGGGGCAGTACTGAGGGCGTGCCGCACTGTCGGAGTGTTAGTACTGAGGGTGCATCGAGCTGTTGGAGGGGCTGTGCTGAGGGAGCGCTGCACTGTCAGAGGGGCAGTACTGAGGGAACGGCGCACTGTCGGAGGGGCAGTGCTGAGGAAGCGCCGCTCTGTCGGAGGGGTAGTACTGAGGGAGCAGCGCACTGTCAAGAGGCAGTACTGAGGGAGTGCTGCACTGTCGGAGACGCAGTACTGAGGGAGCGCCGCACTGTTGGAGGGGCAGTACTGAGGGAGCGCTGCACTGTCGGAGGGGCAGTATTGAGGGAGCGCCACACTGTCGGAGGGGCAGTACTGAGGGAACATTGTACTGTCGGAGGGGCAGTACTGAGGGAATGTTGCACTGTTGGAGGGGCAGTATTGAGGCAGCGCTGCACTTTCGGAGGGGCAGTACTGAGGGAGTGCTGCACTGTCAGAGGCGCAGTACTGAGGGTGCATATTACACTGCTGGAGGGGTAGTACTGAGGGAGCGCCGCACTGTCGGAGGGGCAGTACTGAGGGAGCGCCGCACTGTCGGAGGGGCAGTATTGAGCGATCGCCACACTGTCGGAGGGGCAGTACTGAGGGAGCGTTGCACTGTCGAAGGGGCAGTATTGAGGGAACGCTGCACTGTCGGAGGGGCAGTACTGAGTGAGCGCCGCACTGTTGGCAGGGCGGTACTGAGGGAGCGTTGCACTGTCGGAGGGGCGGTACTGAGGGAGCGCCGCACTTTTGGAGGGTCAGTACTGAGGGAACGCCGCACTGTCGGAGGGTCAGTACTGAGGTAGTGCTGCACTGTTGGAGGGTCAGTACTAAGGGAGTGCCGCAGTGTCGGAGGGGCAGTACTGAGGGAGCGCTGCACTGTCGGAGGGGTAGTACTGAGGGAGCGCCGCAATGTCGGAGGGACAGTACTGTGGGAGCGTTGCACTATCGAAGGGGCAGTACTGATGGTGCGCTGCACTGTCAGAGGGGCAGTACTGCGGGAGCGCCGCACTGTCGGAGGGGCAGTACTGAGGGAGCGCTGCACTGTCGGAGGGGCAGTACTGAGGGAGTGCTGCACTGTCGGAGGGGCAGTACTGAGGGAATGCTGCACTGTCGGAGGGGCAGTACTGAGGGAGCGCTGCACTGTCGGAGGCGCAGTACTGAGGGAGTGCTGCACTGTCGGAGGGGCAGTACTGAGGGAGCGCCGCACTGTCGGAGGGGCAGTACTGAGGGCACGCCGCACTGTCGGAGGGGCAGTACTGAGGGAGCGCTGCACTGTCGGAGGGGCAGTACTGAGGGAGCACCGCACTTTCGGAGGGGCAGTCCTGAGGGGGCGCCACCCTGGCAGAGGGGCAGCACTGAGGGAGCGCCGCACTGTAGGAGTGTCATTACTGACGGAGCACGGCATTGTCGGAGGTGCAGTACTGAGGGCGTGCCGCACTGTCGGAGTGTTAGTACTGAGGGTGCATCGAGCTGTTGGTGGGTCAGTACTGAGGGAGAGCCGCACTGTCGGAGCATCAGTACTGAGGGAGCACCGCACTGTCGGAGGGGCAGTACTAAGGGAGCGCCGCACTGTCGGTGGGTTAGTACTGAGGGAGCGCCGCACTGTCGGAGGGGCAGGACTGAGGGAGCACCGCACTGTCGGAGTGTCAATACTGAGGGAGCACCGCACTGTCGGAGGGGCAGTACTGAGGGAGCGCCGCACTGTCGGAGGGGCAGTACTGAGGGAGCGGCGCACTGTTGGAGGGTCAGTACTGAGGGAGCGCCGCAGTGTTGGAGCATCAGTACGGAGGAAGCTTTGCACTGTCGGAGGGGCAGTATTGAGGGAGCGCTGCACTGTCGGAGTGGCAGTACTGAGAGAGTGCTGCACTGTCGGAGGCGCAGTACAGAGAGTGCATTGCACTGTCAGAGGGGCAGTACTGAGGGAGCATTGCACTGTCGGAGAGGCAGTATTGAGGGAGTGCTGCACTGTCGGAGGGGCAGTACTGAGTGAGCGCCGCACTGTCGGAGGGGCGGTACTGAGGGAGCGCCGCACTGTCGGCGGGGCGGTACTGAAGGAGCACCGCACTGTCGGAGGGTCAGTACTGAGGGAGCGTTGCACTGTCGGAGGGGCGGTACTGAGGGAGCGCCGCACTTTTGGAGGGTCAGTACTGAGGGAACGCCGCACTGTCGGAGGGTCAGTACTGAGGTAGTGCTGCACTGTTGGAGGGTCAGTACTGAGGGAGTGCTGCAGTGTCGGAGCATCAGTACTGAGGGAGCACCGCACTGTCGGAGGGGCAGTATTGAGGGAGCGCCGCAATGTCGGAGAGTCAGTACTGAGGGAGCGCCGCACTGTCGGAGGGGCAGTACTGAGGGAGCACCGCACTTTCGGAGGGGCAGTCCTGAGGGGGCGCCACCCCGGCGGAGGGGCAGCACTGAGGGAGCGCCGCACTGTAGGAGTGTCATTACTGACGGAGCACGGCATTGTCGGAGGGGCAGTACTGAGGGCGTGCCGCACTGTCGGAGTGTTAGTACTGAGGGTGCATCGAGCTGTTGGAGGGGCTGTGCTGAGGGAGCGCTGCACTGTCAGAGGGGCAGGACTGAGGGAACGGCGCACTGTCGGAGGGGCAGTGCTGAGGAAGCGCCGCTCTGTCGGAGGGGTAGTACTGAGGGAGCAGCGCACTGTCAAGAGGCAGTACTGAGGGAGTGCTGCACTGTCGGAGACGCAGTACTGAGGGAGCGCCGCACTGTTGGAGGGGCAGTACTGAGGGAGCGCCGCACTGTCGGAGGGGCAGTACTGAGGGAGCGCCACACTGTCGGAGGGGCAGTACTGAGGGAACATTGTACTGTCGGAGCGGCAGTACTGAGGGAATGTTGCACTGTTGGAGGGGCAGTATTGAGGCAGCGCTGCACTTTCGGAGGGGCAGTACTGAGGGAGTGCTGCACTGTCAGAGGCGCAGTACTGAGGGTGCGTATTACACTGCTGGAGGGGTAGTACTGAGGGAGCGCCGCACTGTCGGAGGGGCAGTACTGAGGGAGCGCCGCACTGTCGGAGGGGCAGTATTGAGCGATCGCCACACTGTCGGAGGGGCAGTACTGAGGGAGCGTTGCACTGTCGAAGGGGCAGTATTGAGGGAACGCTGCACTGTCGGAGGGGCAGTACTGAGGGAGTGCTGCACTGTCGGCGCGGCAGTACTGAGGGAGCGCTGCACTGTCGGAGGGGCAGTACTGAGGGAGCGCTGCACTGTTGGCGGGGCAGTACTGAGGGAGCGTCGCACTGTCGGCGGGGCAGTACTGAGGGAGCGCTGCACTTTCAGAGGGGCAGTACTGAGGGAGCGTTGCACTGTCGGAGGCGCAGTACTGAGGGAGTGCTGCACTGTCGGAGGGGCAGTACTGAGGGAATGCTGCACTGTTGGAGGGGCAGTACTGAGGGAGCGCTGCACTGTCGGCGGGGCAGTACTGAGGGAGCGCTGCACTGTCGGAGGGGCAGTACTGAGGGAGCGCTGCACTGTCGGCGGGGCAGTACTGAGGGAGCGCTGCACTGTCGGAGGGGCAGTACTGCGGGAGCGCTGCACTGTCGGAGGGGCAGTACTGAGGGAGCGTCGCACTGTCAGCGGGGCAGTAATGAGGGAGCGCTGCACTGTCAGAGGGGCAGTACTGAGGGAGCGCCGCACTGTCAGATGAGTCATTAATTCGAAGTTCCGCCTGCACTCTCAAATGGATGTAAACAATCCTGTGGTGGTTCCCTCCACTGTTCTGTGCAATATTTATCCCTCAACCAGTATCACTAAAAAACAGATTATATGGGAACTGTCGCATTGCTGTTTGTGGGCTCATGCTGTGTGCAGATTTGTCTGCTGTGTTTCCCTACATTACAACAGTGACTACACTTCATAAATTGTCTTTGGGATGTTATGAGGTCGTGAAAGGTGCTATATAAATGCAAGTTCTTTCTTTCCTGCTTTGAATGCAGATGGACTTCATTGTCAGGTTAATGCCTGAGATATATTACCCAAGGAATTGGAATGAGCCAGCAGCAGAAATAATTCACGGCGCCCATGACCTACCCAGGGGAGTACCGCAATTCATCTGTTTCTAGCTGGCACACTCCAGCGACTGTGCCTTGGAAAGCCAGAATCCCTTTCGACACAGTACCTTTCATTACAGGACTAATTATAGCTTTCTGTCCCTGTAGCCCATCGCCCCTCGGAAATAATCTTCTCTCGGCTGTCCTTTGCCTCTCTGGCCAAAAATGTCCCGCCATTCAGGAGAAACTTCTTTACCCAGAGAGTGGTGAGAATGTGGAACTCGCGACCACAGGGAGTGGTTGAGGCGAATAGCAGAGATACATTTAAGGGGAAGCTGGATAAACACATGAGGGAGAAAGGAATAGAAGGATCTGTTGATGGGGTGAGATGAAGAAGGGGTTCATCCCCTGCTCTTTCCCCATAGCCCTGCAAATTTTCTTCCACTTCAAGTATTTATCCAATTCCCTTTTGAAAGTTACTATTGAATCTGCTTCCACCGCCCTTTCAGGCAGCGCATTCCAGATCACAACAACTCGCTGCATGAAAAAAAAGTTTCCCCTTCCCCCCCCTCACCCCCTTTTTCATGCCAATTATCTTAATTCTGTGTCTTCTGGTTACCGACCCTCCTGCCATTGGAAACAGTTTCTCCCTATCTACCAAAACCCTCATGATTTTGAACACCTCTATTACATTTCTCCATAACCTTTCTCTGCTCGAAGGAAAACAATCCCAGCTTCTCCAGTCTCTCCACGTAACTGAAGTCCCTCATCCCCTGGAACCATTCTAGTAAATCTCCTCTGCACCCTCTCCAAGGCCTTGACATCCTTTCTACTTTCACTCGCTGGAGTTTAGAAGAATGAGAGGGGATCTCACTGAAACTTATAAAATTCTGACAGGACTGGACAGACTAGATGCAGGAAGGATGTTCCCGATGGTCGGGGAGTCCAGAACCAGGGGTCACAGTCTAAGGATAAGGGGTAAGCCATTTAGGACAGAGATGAGGAGGAATTTCTTCACCCAGAGAGTGGTGAACCTGTGGAATTCTCTACCACACAAGGCAGTAGAGGCCAATTCATTAAATATATTCAAGAAGGAGTTAGATATATTTCTTAAGGCTAAAGGGATCAAGGGATATGGGGAGAAGGCAGGGACAGGGTACTGAATTTGGATAATCAGCCATGATCTCATTGAATGGCAGAGCAGGCTCGAGGGGCCGAATGGCCGACTCCTGCTCCTATCTTCTTCTATGTAAAGTGTGGTGCCCAGAATTAGACACAATACTCCAGCTGAGGCCTAACCAGTGTTTTATAAATGGTTTAGCAGAACTTCCTTGCTTTTGGTCGCTAATATTAAACCCAAGGATCCCATAAGAACATAAGGCGTAGGAGCAGGAGTCGGCCATTTGGCCCCTCGAGCCTGCTCCGCCATTCAATAAGATCATGGCTGATCTGATCTTGGCCTCAACTCCACTTCCCTGCCCGCTCCCCATAACCCTCGACTCCTTTATCGTTCAAAAATCTGTCTATCTCCACCTTAAATATATTCAATGACCCAGCCTCCACAGCTCTCTGGGGAAGAGAATTCCACAGATCTACGGCCCTCTGAGAAGAAATTCTTCCTGATTTCCGATTTAAAAGGGTGCCCCCTTATTCTGAAATGATGCCACCTAGTTCTAGATTCCCCCACGAGGGGAAACATCCTCCCTGCATCTACCCTGTCGAGCCCCTTCAGAATCTTATATGTTTCAATAAGATCACCTCACATTCTTCTAAACTCCAATCCCATGTGCTTTTTTAACAGCCTTATCGACTTGTTCTGCCATCGTCATAGCTTTGTGTACATGAACCCCCGGGTCTCTCTGTCCCTGCGTCTCCTTTAAAACGTCACAATTTAGTTTAGACTGCCTCTCTTCATTTTTCCTTCCACAATGCATAATTCGGAATGGAGCACATTTGGTTGATATTCTGTTTCTATTTTCTTCCATTTGGAATAAAACGCGTGTGACTATAAAAAGCACGTTCTCTTATGCTTTCCTCATAGACCCCCTTGAATGTCACAGCACGTAACTCAAATGGTTGCACTTCGCTCCCAGCACTGTGGAGCCAAGCTGAAGTCAATTTGAAAGCACTAATAAATATTTAAATGTTATTCAGAAACACTACCCATGATTTTATAACTGTTACCGCGGATGATTGAGTTTATGCAAATGTTATGGAGAGAACAATAAATATACCCAAATACAGGTAAGACATTCTGAATATGATTTGGCGCTTTATAGACACTATACATGAACCACTGTGGATGCAAAGTATGCACAGGAAAATATGTTTTAAATATTCACAGTTTATTTGCGTAGGGACACTGCAATGACTGAATAAGGAAATCAAAATCAACTGAAGGGCAAAAAAAATATTTCATAAGGTGCAAGGAAACTGAGAGCAGTGAGGTCTATGAGTCACACAGAAGTGAGCCATTAAAGTAAGGTATGGGAACAAAAGAATATCGGGCTGTAGGTAGCAGATGCAGGTTGTCAAGAATAGTTAAATACATAGTGGTTGGAGGAGACAATGGATGTCCTTTAAAGCCTGAATGAGGTAGTAATATTGTATAGGAACTGTAAAATGTCAAGAGGTATGAAAATAATTCTCTACAGCAGAAGACGATCAATGGATTAATTTGAACACAGTCTTAAGCTCCGTCAACGCCTCGATTTTAAAATTCTCATCCTTGCTTTCACGTCCCTCCATGGCCTTGCCCCTCCCTATCTCTGCAACCACCTCCAGCTCTACAGCACTTCGAGATCTCTGCGTTCCTCCAATTCTGGCCTCTTGCGTATCCCCAATTTCCATCGCTCCACCATTGGCGGCCGTGCCTTCAGCTGCCTGGGCCCTAAGCTCTGGAATTCCCTCCCTAAACCTCTCCGCCTCTCTACCCTCCTTTAAGATGCTTCCTAAAACCTGCCTCTTTGACCAAGCTTTTGGTCACCTGCCTTAATGTCTCCTTCTATGGCTCGGTATCAAATGTTGTTTGGTAACACTCCTGTGAAGCGCCTTGGGACGTTTTATTACTTCAAAGGAGCAATATAAATGCGAGTTGTTATTATGCAGACACACGAGAGCTAATTTTGCGAAATCATGCCCCCAGCACTGACCCTCACTGCAAATTGTGGGGAGTCTGTGACCCCAAATTCCTGCTACGCCCCCAGAATCAGAGCAGGCGAGGGTTTGTGATTTCGTAAAGTTACTCCTGTAACACGGAGAGACAGAGTGGGAACTGAGCGAAAGGCCAGAATTGCACCGGGATCCTAAATAAGTCATGTCCCCGATTTAAGCATTTTAATGAGGCTCCCCACCTGTTTTGGGCGGGATTGCTGGTCGCCTACATCAAGACCCGGGTGGAACCTGGGTATGAATCATAGAATAATACAGCACAGAGGAAGGCCATTCGGCCCATCGAGTCTGCGCCGGCTCTTTCGAAGAGTAATCCAGTCAGTCCCACTCCCCCGCTCTTTCCCCATACCCCTGCAATTTTTTCTCCTTCAAGTATTTATCCAATTCCCTTTTGAAGGCTACTATTGAATCTGTATCCACCGCCCTATCAGGCAGCGCATTCCAAATCCTAACCACTCGTTGCGTAAAAAGGTTTTTCCTCATGTCGTCTCTGGTTCTTTTGCCAATCAACTTAAATCTGTGCCCTCTGGTTATTAACCCTTCAGCCATTGGAAACAGTTTCTCTTTATTTACTCTATCAAAACCCTTCATGATTTTGAACACCTCTATCAAATCTCCTCTTAGCCTTCTCTGCTCCAAGGAGAACAACCCCAGCTTCTCCAGTCTATCCAGGTAACTGTAATCCCTCATCCCTGGAACCATTCTAGTAAATCTCTTCAGTACCACTTCAAAACCTTCACGCCCTTCCTAAAGTGTGGTGCCCAGAAATTAGCGCAATGTTTTGTTCATGGGGAGGGGTTAGGTAGATGAAAATCGCCTCCGTTATCTTTAAATATGGACTGAATGCTGAAGTGTGAAATATAAGGCTTACTCAACCGATAAAACTAACCTAATAATTACAAGCGGCAATGTTCTGAATAAATTATACTGGTCCAAATCACTTGAGGAATAAAATTTGTATCAGATGCTATAATATTCTGTTAGTAATTTTTTTTGTGGTCAGTTTTTGTGGTCAGCAACCAGGAATGATGAATTGGACGTTCTGCTCATTAGGCTCATTCCCTGCACAGGCCAAATACAATTTAGTCTGCCTTGGATCCCAGCTCACTCAAACTCCTTGGGAGATGATCAACTGCAGATCAAGCCTCCAAGATATACAAAGCCCTGTGAAATGTCTCCTCATCCCTAAAACGTAACCATGCCAACCTGCTCCTTGTTGGAGCGAGCATTACCAGCAAGTGCTCTCTGGTTAGATTGAAGCTCCTTCCACATGGGCCCAACAAGCACTAGGGCTGGATTTTGTCAATGGGAAGCTGTTGGAGGCGGGGCTGCTGCTTGCCGGCTTTCAGTCCCACCTCCATCAGCTTCTGGCCAACCAGCGTGATTTTCCCCTGATTGACCTTGTTAAGCCCGTCCGGTGGGCTCAGCAGGCCAATTAGAGGGAAGTCACTGACAGAGCACGTCAACGTATGACGTGCCATCTGTCAAGATTTTTTGAAAGAAGAAATGTCAGCATTTGACAGCTCTGTGAAGCTGTCAAACACTGACATTCTGTGTAGTTTGATGAGTCCTTGTGTTCAGGACTCACCAAACCTTTCAACTTTGCAGAAATCAACTGGCTGTTGGGTCGGAGGATCCAACAGCCAGTCTGTGAAATCTACAATGAAGATATCGGGACTCCGGCTCCACAGCGGCTGAAGGCAGAAACAAAGGTAAGTGAACATTTTCTAACAATTTACACTCACCTTGCATACTTACCACTCCACACTTGCACCCATCACTCACCTCTACATTGCTCTTTCAGACTCCTCCGACCCCCGCAGACCTCCTTCTCGTCTCCTACACCCTGTCAGGGTTCCCCGAGATCAGGAAGCCTGCCCTTTGGAGCTAAAAATGGGGATAATCCTATTTTCTGCCTGTTAACTACCTGTTAACAGGCAGTTAATAGGAATTAATCCCTTTCCCGCCTCGAGGAGATGGGACCTGGGGCCGGACGGCTTCCCGCCTCCTGGCAAGAGGGCATGGAGGCGGGTTGGGGGTGGGCTTGCCACCCGCCCCCACATTCTGCAACTTTACCGGCAGTGCCGCCTCCATATCCGCCTCCTCGGTGCTGACAAAATCCAGCCCATCAGTCCAAACAGGGTACGTATCTTGCTGTGGTTACACCCTAATGTGCCAGCGTTATGAACCTTGCTAGAGCAATGCAAATAGGTGGTAGTGTAGTGGTTAAATTACTGGACTAGAAGTCCAGTAAACCTAGACTGATAATCCAGGGATTGTGAACTCAAATCCCAACTTGTGGGATTTTGAGTTTGAGGAAAAAAAAGCAGGTACCAGTAAAAGTGACCAAGAAACTGTCGGAGTGTTGGAAAAACCCAACTGGTTCACTAATGTCCTTTAGGGAAGGAAACCTGCCGTCCTTATCCGGTCTGGGTTTCTATATGTGATTCCAGTCCCACACCAATTTGCTTGACCCTTAACGGCCCTCTGAAGCAACTCAATGTATCAAACCGCTACCAGTGAGCTGTTAAAACATAGAAACATGGAAGATAGGAGCAGGAGTAGGCCATTCGGCCCCTCGAGCCTGCTCCGCCATTCAATGAGATCATGGCTGATCATCCAAATTCAGTACCCTGTCCCTGCCTTCTCCCCATACCCCTTGATCCCCTTAGCCTTAAGAAATATATCCAACTCCTTCTTGAATATATTTAATGAACTGGCCTCCACCGCCCCCTGTGGCAGAGAATTCCACAGGTTCACCACTCTCTGGGTGAAGAAATTCCTCCTCATCTCGGTCCTAAATGGCTTACCCCTTATCCTTAGACTGTGACCCCTGGTTCTGGACTCCCCGACCATCGGGAACATCCTTCCTGCATCTAGTCTGTCTAGTCCTGTTAGAATTTTATAAGTTTCAAAGCCCCGTCTGCTCTCTCAGGTGGATGTAAAAGATCCCATGGCCACTATTTTGAGGAAGCGCAGGGGGAGTTCTCCCCGGTGCCCTGGGGCCAATATTTATCCCTCAAGCAACATCACTAAAAACAGATGATCTGACCATTATCACATTGCTGTTTGTGGGATCTTGCTGTGCGCAAATTGGCTGCTGCGTTTCCCTGCATTGCAACAGTGGCCACACTTCAAAAAGTACTTCATTGGCTGTAACGCGCTTTGGGTCGTCTCGAGGCTGTGAAAGGCGCTAGAGAAGTGCAAGTTCTTTCTTTCAAGAAGGCGGCCCACCACCACCTTCTCAGGGGCAACGAGGGATGGGCAATAATCTCCGGCATTGCCAGCGACGCCCACATCCCGAGAATGAACAAAGGAAAACAAAATGCTATGACTTCCCTGTAGCACACGCTGTGCACTGTCTTGCATGCCTGGAGCCTATGAGGAGAGAATGAGTAGATTGGGCCTATACTCTCTGGAGTTGAGGTGATCTCATTGAAACATATAAGATTCTGAGAGGGTTTGACAGGGTAGATGCTGAGAGGTTGTTTCCCCTGGCTGGAGAGTCTAGATCTAGAGACATAGGGCTGGAAATTCAGGAATGAGTGGTATCTTTAGGGAAGTTTGCGAATTAGCGCCAGGCACTAATACTTTAGACTGCACGCAAAATTCGTGCTCACTGTTCAAAGAAATGATTGGAGCGCTAAAGCAAGCGTTAAAGCCCAAGCTCATTGGCGTTACACTCAAAGTATGGACCAATATCACGTGCAGTGAATCACGAGTCAGCACTGCCACAGGCTATTTCCAGTTCTTAAAGGTAAGGTTCACTGATGCTGCAGAACCTCATTCTCAGCATTGCTGGCTGTGCAGCTGTCTCAGCAAGCAGCAGCAGGTCAAGGAGAAGGAGCCGGACGAGGGTAGGGCCTCCTGTCGAGAGCCCTGATGGTCCTCCTCCTCCCTCTGGCCACATGTTCCAGTCTTTCTCGCTGGCCTTCGCTCCCTCTGCCATAGCTCCTGGAGGACAAAGTCGACTGCCAGTACAACCCTCATTAATGCAGCACTTTGATATGTTGTAAGAATAAATGTTACTACTTCTAAGTCACCACAACACTCCTGATTCAAAGGAACCTTTGAATGACTGAATTAAACTGTTTCACAATGTCAAACTGACAAGAAAGCAATGAAACAGCACTAACCTGACAGCTGCGACTCATTACTCATGATCCCGTTAAATAAAGTCGCTGGAGCTGGCTTCCGCCTGCTTGACGCCTCCGCTCCCTGTCACTGTCGGGGCGAGGCGCTACGATAGGTGGCCAAAATCAATTTGGCAGATCGGGCATCCAGTGAGCGTCGCACGCTCACTGATGTCACGATTTGTTTGGCGCTGAAGTCCCCGGCGGTAACTCATACCGGCGGCGTAACAAGGGGGCCGAATTTGCCGTGCGTCACTGGACTCGCCTCGCCTCGGCGCTACTGCATCAGCGCGCCCCGTTAACTGCACTCTGCAGGTCCTAATGGGAGGCACCAACCAAACAAATTTTCCCCCCATATGCTCAGGATAAGGGGTAGGCCATTTAAGACCGAGATGAGGAGGAATTTCTTCACTCAGAGGGTGGTGAATCTTTGGAATTCTCTACCCCAGGGGGCTGTGGAGGCTCAGTCGTTGAGTATAGTCAAGACTGAGATCGATAGATTTTTGGACTCTAGGGGAATCGAGGGATATGGAGATCAGGCAGGAAAGAGGAGTTGAGGTCAATGATCAGCCATGATCTCATTGAATGGCGGAGCAGGCTCAAGGGGCCGTGTGGCCGACTCCTGCTCCTAATTCTGATGATCATATAATCGGGAATTCCGGCAGTGCCCAAATTCCCGATTCCAGCTCCTGCCGTGAGGCGTCCTTTGCTGAGGGCTGCTCGAGAGGAAAGATTTTGTTGCATTTCAACTTTGGAGTACGTTGGGTCGAGATGATCAACTGCGTCAAACCTGAGGGGGAATAAAGAACATGATTTCTTCTGAAAGCAGCGTGGGCAAGATCACAACAGTTTTGCAAATGAGCGTTTGCGTGAGAAGGAAATTCAAGCAGACAGTTCCATTTGGAAAAAAAGACAGCTCCACCCGAAGTTTTCTTGAGACAAAAAGAATCGTCTCAATTTTCTTCTTCGTACTCACACAATACCATGAAAGACATCTGAGAAAATTAATGGCATGATCCTTTTATGATCTTACTCATTACATATTTTTGAAATAATGACCCTATTTTTCACAAATTTGATTCTCAAAGGTCGCAGAAGGCGGAGTCTCTGGGCTAGAAATTCGACAGAACCGTGCCCGTCTTGACCGGCGCAAAGCCGGCGCCGAAGCCTCCAATATGGCGGACAGGGCGAGCGCGCTTTACACGCCGGACGTCTGCCGCCCGCCATCTTGGTCAAGGCGGAAAATGAGGCGTTCAGGCTCCGCGCCTGAAACGGGTGTTAGGCCCTTTAACATATGCAAATAAGCGGCTTTAAATGGCCCGCGGGAGGTCGCCAAAAAAGGTACGTTTTAAAAAAAATACTTAGCTGAATGTGGAGCTGGGAGGTGCATTCCTGCTCCTCCCTGCTGCACTGCAGTGCTGAAGATCATTGCTGGACCCCATTTGCCCCTCTCCCTCCCTCCATCCCTCCCCATCGCCCCCTCCCTCCCGAACACTTCCCCCCCTTCTCCCAGTCGCTTCCAGCCTCCTGATCACATCTGCCCTTCACCCGATCTTTCTTTTCCTCCAAGAAGAAGGCCCACCACCCGCCTTCTCAGGGGCAACTAGGGATGGGCAATAAATTCCGGTCTTGCCAGCGATGCTCACACCCCGAGAAAGAACTCCCGATCGCCCACCTCATCCCGATCGCTTTCCCCCCCTCCCGATCGCCCACCTCATCCCGATCGCTTTCCCCCCTCTCCCGATCGCCCACCTCATCCTGATCGCTTTCCCCCCCTCTCCCGATCGCCCACCTCATCCCGATCGCTTTCCCCCCCTCCCAATCGCCCACCTCATCCCGAACCCTTCCCCCCCCCAATCGCCCACCTCATCCCGATCGCTTTCCCCCCCTCTCCCGATCGCCCACCTCATCCCGATCGCTTTCCCCCCCTCCCGATCGCCCACCTCATCCCGATCGCTTTCCCCCCTCTCCCGATTGCCCACCTCATCCCGATCGCTTTCCCCCCTCTCCCGATCGCCCACCTCATCCCAATCGCTTCCCCCCCCTCCCGATCGCCCACCTCATCCCGATCGCTTTCCCCCCTCTCCCGATCGCCCACCTCATCCCGATCGCTTTCCCCCCCACTCCCGATTGCCCACCTCATCCCGATCGCCCACCTCATCCCGATCGCCCACCTCATCCCGATCGCTTTCCCCCCTCTCCCGATCGCCCACCTCATCCCGATCGCTTCCCCCCCCACTCCCGATTGCCCACTCTCTCCCGATTGCCCACCTCATCCCGATCGCTTTCCCCTCCTCTCCCGATCGCCCACCTCATCCTGATCGCTTTCCCCCCTCTCCCGATCGCCCACCTCATCCCGATCGCTTCCCCCCCCACTCCCGATTGCCCACCTCATCCCGATCGCCCACCTCATCCCGATCGCCCACCTCATCCCGATCGCTTTCCCCCCTCTCCCGATCGCCCACCTCATCCCGATCGCTTCCCCCCCCACTCCCGATTGCCCACTCTCTCCCGATCGCCCACCTCATCCCGATCGCTTCCCCCTTCTCCCGATCACCCTCTTTCCAGCCTTGTAAATTCTCCCTGCCAAATTAAAGGCGTGGCTATTGTACATTCCACTTCTTACAAAAGGAAATGTTCTCATGAACAGGCTGATGTTGTGACTAAAGTTCATTTAATAATGTTAGTTAACCTGCATCTTGATCGGCAGTGACATCTGGACAAGATGCCCTCGAGCATTTCCTGCCCTATATACAAGACTCGCGCGCTCTTTATTTTTCATTATTCAGAGGTAAAAGGACAGTTTTGCTGAATGGTAAGTAATCATTGGAGGGCAGATTTACCAATCCCGTGCAGCCTGCTTCAGGGAGTGGGGAGGGGTGGGGGGGGTGGGATTGGGAGGGGAGGGATAGGGAGGGAAGATTGTGGGGGAGGATCGGGGGTGGATCGGGGTGGGGGGGATCGGGGTGGGGGGGAGGGATTGGGAGGGGAGGGATTGGGAGGGAGGATTGGGGGGGAGGATTGGGGGAGGATCAGGGGGAGGATCGGGGTGGGGGGAGGATCGGGGTGGGGGAGGATCGGGGTGGGGGGGAGGGATTGGGAGGGAGGATTGGGGGGAGGATTGGGGGAGGATCAGGGGGAGGATCGGGGTGGGGGGAGGATCGGGGTGGGGGGGAGGATCGGCGGGGGAGGGATCGGGTGGGAGGATCGGGGGGAGGGATCGGGGTGGGGGGGATCGGGGTGGGGGGAGGATCGGGGTGGGGGGAGGATCGGGCTGGGGGGAGGATCAGGGTGGGGGGGAGGATCGGGGGTGAGGGATCGGGGGGGGAGGATTGGGGGGAGGAGGATCGGGGGGGAGGATCGGGGTGGGGGGAGGATTGGGGGGAGGAGGATCGGGGTCGGGGGAGGATCGGGGTGGGGGGAGGATTGGGGGGAGGAGGATCGGGGTGGGGGGGAGGATTGGGGGGAGGAGGATCGGGGTGGGGGGAGGATTGGGGGGAGGAGGATCGGGGTGGGGGGAGGATTGGGGGGAGGAGGATCGGGGTCGGGGGAGGATCGGGGTGGGGGGAGGATTGGGGGGAGGAGGATCGGGGGGGAGGATCGGGGTGGGGGGAGGATTGGGGGGAGGAGGATCGGGGTCGGGGGAGGATCGGGGTGGGGGGAGGATTGGGGGGAGGAGGATCGGGTGGGAGGATCGGTGGGAGGGATCGGGGTGGGGGGAGGATCGGGGTGGGGGGAGGATCGGGGTGGGGGGGAGGATCAGGGTGGGGGAATCGGGGGGGCGGGATCGGGGGGGAGGATCGGGGGGAGGAGGATCGGGGTCGGGCGAGGATCGGGGTGGGGGGGAGGATTGGGGGGAGGAGGATCGGGGTGGGGGGAGGATGGGGGGAGGAGGATCGGGGTGGGGGGAGGATCGGGGGGGCGGGATCGGGGGGGTGGATCGGGGTGGGGGGGGATTGGGGGAGGAGGGATTGGGAGGGAGGATTGGGGGGAGGATTGGGGGAGGATCAGGGGGAGGATCGGGGTGGGGGGAGGATCGGCGGAGGAGGGATCGGGTGGGAGGATCGGGGTGGGGGGAGGATCGGGGTGGGGGGAGGATCGTGGTGGGGGGGAGGATCGGCGGAGGAGGGATCGGGTGGGAGGATCGGGGGGAGGGATCGGGGTGGGGGGGATCGGGGTGGGGGGAGGATCGGGGTGGGGGGAGGATCAGGGTGGGTAGAGGATCGGGGTGAGGGATCGGGGGGGCGGGATCGGGGGGTGGATCGGGGTGGGGGGGATTGGGGGGAGGAGGATTGGGTTGGGGGGGAGGATTGGGGGGAGGAGGATCGGGGTGGGGGGAGGATTGGGGGGAGGAGGATCGGGGTGGGGGGGAGGATTGGGGGGAGGAGGATCGGGGTGGGGGGGAGGATTGGGGGGAGGAGGATCGGGGTGGGGGGGAGGATTGGGGGGAGGAGGATCGGGGTGGGGGGGAGGATTGGGGGGAGGAGGATCGGGGTGGGGGGAGGATTGGGGGGAGGAGGATCGGGGTGGGGGGGAGGATTGGGGGGAGGAGGATCGGGGTGGGGGGGATTGGGGGGAGGAGGATCGGGGTGGGGGGGAGGATTGGGGGGAGGGGGATCGGGGGTGAGGGATCGGGGGGGCGGGATCGGGGGGGAGGATCGGGGTGGGGAGGGGGATCGGGGTGGGGGGGAGGATCAGGGGGAGGGGAGGATCGGGGTGGGGAGGGGGATCGGGGTGGGGGATCGGGGGGGAGGAGGATCGGGGTGGGGGGGGATTGGGGGGAGGAGGATCGGGGTGGGGGGGAGGATTGGGGGGAGGGGGATCGGGGGTGAGGGATCGGGGGGGCGGGATCGGGGGGGAGGATCGGGGTGGGGAGGGGGATCGGGGTGGGGGGGAGGATCAGGGGGAGGGGAGGATCGGGGTGGGGAGGGGGATCGGGGTGGGGGATCGGGGGGGAGGAGGATCGGGGTGGGGAGGGGGATCGGGGTGGGGAGGGGGATCGGGGTGGGGGATCGGGGGGGAGGATCGGGGTGGGGAGGGGGATCGGGGTGGGGAGGGGGATCGGGGTGGGGGGGAGGATTGGGGGGAGGGGGATCGGGGTGGGGGATCGGGGGGGAGGATTGGGGGGAGGGGGATCGGGGTGGGGGATCGGGGGGGAGGGGGATCGGGGTGGGGGGGAGGATTGGGGGGAGGGGGATCGGGGTGGGGGATCGGGGGGGAGGGGGATCGGGGTGGGGGGAGGATCGTGGTGGGGGGGGAGGATCGGCGGGGGAGGGATCGGGTGGGAGGATCGGGGTGGGGGATCGGGGTGGGGGGGGATTGGGGGGAGGATTGGGGGGAGGGGGATCGGGGTGGGGGGGGCTGTGTTCAAATGGAGCACTACAGAGTTACAAGTCTTATTTCCAATCGATACTTCCTCAGTGCGATTCCCCAAACCAGTCAACTTACCCTCACAGATCGTGTGGTTTACATTCGAGCTCTTGCACAGTATTTACAGCACAGACACAGGCCATTCAGCCCAACCGGTCCGTGCCGGTGTTTATGCTCCACACCAACCTCCTCCCGCCCCTCTTCATCTCACCCCATCAGCAATTCCTTCTATTCCTTTCTCCCTCATGTGTTTATTTAGCTTCCCCTTAAATGCATCTGTGCTACTCACCTCCACCAGTCCCTGTGGTAGCGAATTCCACATTCTCACTAATCTCTGGATAATTAATTTTAAATCTGATATTGCTAGATTTCTGTTAACCGAATGTATTAAGGGATATGGGGCAAAGGTGGGTATTTGGAGTTAGGTCACAGATCAGCTGTGATCTCACTGAATGGCGGAACAGGTTTGAGGGGCTGAATGGCCTCCTCCTGTTCCTACGTTCTTAAAGAAGTTTCTCCTGAATGACTTATTGGAGTTATTAGTGGCCCCATAGTATTCAGACTGGCCGATGGATGCCAAAGCATAGTTTAAGGATAAGCCGTTGCTTGATTCCACTTCACACTTCTCACACCGAGTCTATCTGGGTACAGTCCACTCTGACAGATTCACCGTGAACATCTCCACTAGCTTATCCAGGAAAATCCAATCAAACTATTTCCCAAGAGTGTTCATTGGTCAGTTGTCCTGTACAAAACACATAATGTATGTGCATCACACTTGGGATGTCAGCCGTGGCTCAGTGGGCAGCACTCTTGCCTCTGAGCCAGAAGGTCAATAGGGTTCAAGACCCACTCTAGAGACTTGAGCACATAATCCAGTGCTGTACTGAGGGAGCGCCGCACTGTCGGAGGGGCAGTACTGAGGGAGCGCCGCACTGTCGGAGGGGCAGTACTGAGGGAGCGCTGCACTGTCGGAGGGGCAGTACTGAGGGAGCGCCGCACTGTCGGAGGGGCAGTACTGAGGGAGTGCTGCACTGTCGGAGGGTCAGTACTGAGGGAGCGCTGCACCGTCGGAGGGGCAGTACTGAGGGAGCGCTGCACCGTCGGAGGGGCAGTACTGAGGGAGCGCTGCACCGTCGGAGGGTCAGTACTGAGGGAGCGCTGCACCGTCGGAGGGGCAGTACTGAGGGAGCGCTGCACTGTCGGAGGGGCAGTACTGAGGGAGCGCTGCACCGTCGGAGGGGCAGTACTGAGGGAGCGCTGCACTGTCGGAGGGTCAGTACTGAGGGAGCACCGCACTGTCGGAGGGGCAGTACTGAGGGAGTGCTGCACCATCGGAGGGGCAGTACTGATGGAGCGCTGCACTGTCGGAGGGGCAGTACTGAGGGAGTGCTGCACTGTCGGAGGGTCAGTAATGAGGGATCGCCGCACTGTCGGAGGGGCAGTACTGAGGGAGTGCTGCACCATCGGAGGGGCAGTACTGAGGGAGCGCTGCACTGTCGGAGGGGCAGTGCTGAGGGAGTGCTGCACTGTCGGAGGGTCAGTAATGAGGGATCACCGCACTGTCGGAGGGGCAGTACTGAGGGAGTGCTGCGCTGTCGGAGGGTCAGTACTGAGGGAGTGCCGCACTGTCGGAGGGGCAGTACTGAGGGAGTGCTGCGCTGTCGGAGGGTCAGTACTGAGGGATCGCCGCATTGTCAGAGGGGCAGTACTGAGGGAGCGCCACACTGTCGGAGGGGCGGTACTGAGGGAGCGCCACACTGTCGGAGGGGCTGTACTGAGGGAGCGCCGCACTGTCGGAGGGTCAGTGCTGAGGGATCGCCGCACTGTCGGAGGGTCAGTGCTGAGGGATCGCCGCACTGTCGGAGGGGCAGTACTGAGGGAGCGCCACACTGTCGGAGGGGCAGTACTGAGGGAGCGCTGCACTGTCGGAGGGGCAGTACTGAGGGAGCGCTGCACTGTCGGAGGGGCAGTACTGAGGGAGCGCTGCACTGTCAGAGGGGCAGTACTGAGGGAGCGCTGCACTGTCGGAGGGGCAGTACTGAGGGAGCGCTGCACTGTCAGAGGGGCAGTACTGAGGGAGCGCCACACTGTCGGAGGGGCGGTACTGAGGGAGCGCTGCACTGTCAGAGGGGCAGTACTGAGGGAGCGCTGCACTGTCGGAGGGGCAGTACTGAGGGAGCGCTGCACTGTCAGAGGGGCAGTACTGAGGGAGCGCTGCACTGTCGGAGGGGCGGTACTGAGGGAGCGCTGCACTGTCGGAGGGGCAGTACTGAGGGAGCACTGCACTGTTGGAGGTGCCGTCTTTTGGATGAGACATTAAACTGAGGCCCTGTCTGCCCTTTCAGGTGGATGTAAAAGATCCCATGCCTCTATTTCGAAGAAGAGCAGGGGAGTTCTCCCCGGAGTCCTGGGCCAATATTTATCCCTCAATCAACATCACAAAAACTATTATCTCGTCATTATCACATTGCTGTTTGTGGGAGCTTGCTGTGCGCAAATTGGCTGCTGTGTTTGCGACATTACAACAGTGACTACACTTCAATAAGTACTTCATTGGCTGTAAAACGCTTTGTGACGTCCTGAGGTAGTGAAAGGCGCTACAGAAATGCACGTTCTTTCTTTGATCCTTTTACATGCAGGGACCAAGGATACGGAGACTGGAACTTCATCACAATCCTTTTCCTCAGAGTTGTGACGTGGACCAGCCTCCCAAGGCACTGGGAGGTAAGTGCTTATTGGACAGACAAGACTTATGAAATATTGAGCCGAGTGTGGGTTTGTATTCCTCGGTTCCTTGAGGAGACGTGCGCACAGAACTGTAGGATTGGAACCTCAGCTCCTGGTTCATGAATACTTAAACCCTGTGCTCTCTCAAGCAGAAGGCAGTATTGAAAGCCCAGCCAAAAACTCTCATCCCTGTCAAGTTCATCCAGCGTCTTTGTCAGGTTCAATTCAACGACAAAATTGTATTTATTCCATGGGCTTCAACTTTGCTGGCGAGCCTACTATGTGGCACTTTGTCGAACACCTTTTGGAAATCCATGTACAACCGCATTGCCCTCATCAACCCTCTCTGTTACCTCATCAAAAAACTCGATCAAATTAATTAAACACGATTTGCCTTTAACAAATCTGCGCTGGCTTTCCTTAATTAATCCACACTTGTCCAAGTGACTGTTAATTTTGTCCCTGATTATTGTTTCTAAAAGCTTCCCCACTATCGAGGTCAAACTGACTGGCCTGTAGTTGCTGGGTTTATCTTTACATCCTTTCTTGAACAAGGGTGTAACATTTGCAATCCTCCAGTCCTCTGGCACCACCCCCATATCTAAGGAGGATTGGAATATTATGGCCAGTACCTCCGCGATTTCCGCCCTCAATTCCCTCAGCGTCCTAGGACGCAACCCATCCGCTCCTAGTGATTTATCTACTTTAAATACAGCCAGCCTTTCTAATACCTCCTTCTTTTTAATCAATTTTTATCCTATCAAGTATCTCCACTACCTCCTCCTTCACTATGTCTATGGCAGCATCCTCTTCCTTGGCAAAGACAGATGGAATGTACTCGTTTAGTACCTCAGCCATACCCTCTGCCTCCACGCACGGTCTCCTTTTCGGTCCCTAATCGGCCCCACCCCTCCTCTTACTACCCTTTGACTATTTATATGCCTATTGGAGATGTTGGATTACCTTTTATGTTGGCTGCCATTCTATTCTCATACCCTCTCTTTGCCCCTCTTATTTTCTTTTTCGCTTCTCCTCTGACCTTTCTATATTTAGCCTGATTCTCAGATATATTTGAAACCTGACATCTGTCATACACGCTCTTTTTCTGCTTCATCACATTCTCTATCTCTTTTGTCATCCAGGGAGCCCTGACTTTAGTTGCACTGCCTTTCCCCCTTGTGGGAATCTACCTGAACTGTACCTGAACTATTTCCTCTTTAAAGGCAGCCCATTGTTCCATTACAGTTTTACCTGCCAATCTTTAATTCCAGTTTACCCGGGCCAGATCTGTTCTCATCCCACTGAAATTGGCCTTCCCCCAGTTAAACATTCTTACTCTAGATTGCTCCCTGTCCTTTTCAATAGCTAATCTAAACCTTATGATACTATGATCACTGTTCCCTAAATGTTCACCTACTGACACTTGCTCCACTTGACCCACCTCATTCCCCAGAACCAGATCCAGCAATGCCTCCTCCCTCGTCAGGCCGGAAACACACTGATCAAGAAAGTTCTCCTGAATACACTTCAGAAATTCTTCCCCTTCTCTGCCCTTAACACTATTTCGATCCCAGTCTATATTATAACAGTTGAAGTCCCCCATTATCACTCCTCTATAGTTCTTGCACCTCTCTGTAATTTCTCTGCAAAGTTGCTCCTCCGTATCTTTCCCACTATTTGGTGGTCTATAGAATACACCGAGTAATATATTGGCATCTCTATTATTTCTTAACTCTAACCAAATAGATTCTGTCCTTGACCCCTCCAGGACATCCTCTCCCTCTCCAGCACTGTAACATTCTCCTTAACCAGTACTGCCACATCACCTCCTATCTTCCCTTCCCTATCTTTCCTGAACACTTTATAACCAGGAATATTTAATATCCAATCCTGCTCGTTTCTGAGCCAGGTCTCAGTTATTGCCACAACATCATATTCCCATGTGGCTATTTGTGCCTGCAGTTCACTTACCTTGTTTACGACACTTCGTGCGTTCACACACTTACACTGTAAACCCATCTTAGACCATCCTGTACTGTCTCTTAGTTTGACCCTACCTAATACTTTACCATTTCTTACTTCAGTGCTCTCTGCCTCTCCCAATCCTTTGAGCACTTTATTTCCCCTTTCTAATGTTACATCCTGGTGCCCATCCCCCTGCCAAATTAGTTTAAACCCTCCCCAACAGCACTAGCAAACCTCCCCGCGAGGATTGGTTCCGGCCCTGTTGAGGTGCATCCTGTCCGGCCTGTACAGGTCCCACCTCCCCCAGAACTGGTCCCAATGCCCCAGGAATCTAAAACCCTCCCTCCTGCACCATACCTCCAGCCACGCATTCATCTGTTCTATCCTCCTATTTCTATACTCATTAGCGCGTGGCACCGGGAGTAATCCGGAGATGACTACCTTTGAGGTCCTGCTTTTTAATCTCTTTCCTAGCTCCCTGATATCTGCCTGCAGGGTCTCATCCCTCTTTCTGCCTATGTCGTTGGTACCAATATGGACAACGACCTCTGGCTGTTCACCCTCGCCCCTCAGAATATTCTGCAGTCGCTCAGTGACATCCTTAACCCTGGCACCAGGGAGGCAACATACCATCCTGGAGTCATGTCTGCAGCTGCAGAAACACCTGTCTGTTCCCCATGCTATTGAATCCCCTATCACTATTGCTTTCCCACTCTTCTTCCTCCCCCATCTGTGCAGCTGAGCCACCCGTGGTGCCGTGGACTTGGCTCTGGCTGCATTCCCTAGAGGAACCATAGCCCCCACCAGTACTCAGAATACTGGTTGGAGAGCGAGATGTACTCAGGGGACTCCTGCACTACCTGCCTGGTCCTCCTCTTCTGTCTGGTGGTCACCCATTCCCTCTCTGCCTGCACACACTTTATCTGCGGGGTGACCACCTCCTGAAACGTGCTATCCACGAAGCTCTCAGCCTCGCGGATGCGCCGCAGTGACACCAGCTGCTGCTGAAGCTCCGAAACCCGGAGCTCGAGCTCCTCCAGCTGACGGCATCTACACACGTGGTTGTCCAGGACATGGGAAGCATCCTGGAGTCCCCACATGGCACGGGAGGTGCATTCCGCAGGACTGAGCTGCCCTGCCATGCCTTTACTTAATAGACTATTAACTAGAAACACTTACCAGCTACTCACCAATCAGCTCCTTCCCTGGGTGTGACATCACTTTAGCTGTTATGCAGTTGTTGCTTTTGTGGTTGTTGTTTTCGCTGGAGGTCCTCCGCCTCCTCACTGCTGCCGCTGCTCCAGTCTGCGCTCTCGCTGGGCCTCCTGCTCGATTTATACTCTGCCTCCTCGCTGCCGCTGCTGCTCCCATCTGCTCTCTCTCTGGGCCTCCCGCTCAATTTATACTCCGCCTCCTGTTGTCCTGTGACATTTTTTTTTTTTAATAAGTCTCTGCCTCCGCTGCCGCTCAGGTCTGCGCTGTGTCCTGGGCGGAGGTGGTGCCAGAGGACTGGAGAATTGCAAATGTTACACCATTGTTCAAAAAAGGGTGTAAAGATAAGTACTTTTTGAAGTGTAGTCACTGTTGTAATGTAGGAAACGCGACAGCCAATTTGTGCCCAGCAAGCTCGTACAGACATACCAGTGGGAAGAAGTGAGATGTGTCCCCACTGTAAAGTCTGTGAGTTGTTTAGTTAATTAATACACAGACTACCAGAGTAACTTAAAACAGGACTTTACTATTCGAAGGTCAGGGCGAATCTGCCCAATAAATCCTGACACAGCACTTATATACCGGTGTGGTCACCGTCGGTATTACAGTATACAGAAGCCAACAAAGTAGTGCAACACCTAAAGTAGTTCTCTTAAAGGTGGACGGTTACATACAATAGTTCTCTTAAAGGTAGACGGGTACATACACTACACCCACCATCACTGATTTTTTATTTATTGTTTCTCGGGATGTGGGTGTCGCTGGCAAGGCCGTCATTTATTGCCCATCCCCTCGTTACCCTGATACAAATGAGTGGTTTGCTCGGCCACTTGAACAGCAACCGCCAATGCTTCCTCTAAGTTGCGCGGCTGCGCAGCAATGGGAAATGTCCCGCACAGGCCGCTCACCGGCTTCTCCACTGTAAACACCGCGCATGCGCGGAAGGGACCACGCGCTAAAAGAAACAGGCCGCGCAGAACAAAGCGCAGCTCACAGGGAACACTGACAACAACTTGTGTCTTTAACGTGGTAAAATGTCCCTCACCTAATCCTAACTCGCACCAAGTCTTGTTCACCCATCACCCCCTGTGCTCACTGACCTACATTGGCTACTGGTCTGGCAACGCCTCGATTTCAAAATTCTCATCCTTGTTTTCAAATCCCTGCATGGACTCGCCCCCTCCCTATCTCTGTAATCTCCTACAACCCTTTGAGATCTCTGCGCTCCTCCAATTCTGGCCTCTTGCACTGCCCTGATTTTAATCGCTCCACCATTGGTGGCCGTGCCTTCAGCTGCCTGGGCCCTAAGCTCTGGAATTCCCTCCCTAAACCTCTCCGCCTCTCTACCTCTCTCTCCGCCTTTAAGACGCTCCTTGAACCCTACCTCCACCTATCTTAATAGCTCCTTACTGTCACTGACCACATCTCCCCTGGAGATCTTCCCACCTCTCACAGACCTTCCCTTTTGTTCTTTATCCCCTCCCCCATTTCCCAGCCCCTAAATTAAATTTGCTTTTTCATCCGTTTCATTTCCTGCTTTTTTCTCAGTTCTGACGAAGGGCCATCGACCTGAGACGTTGACTCTCTTTCTCTCTCCATGGATGTTGCCTGGCCTGCTGAGTTTTTCCAGCGTTTTCTTTTGTTATTTCGGATTTCCAGCATCCGCAGTATTTTGCTATCGTATTAATATCTCCTTATGTGGCTCGCATATCACATTTTGCTCGATAACGCTCCTGTCCAGCGCCTTGGGCTGTTTTACTATGTTAAAGGCGCTATATAAATACAAGTTGTTGTTGCTGTTGCATCTCCATGCGCTGGGTGATGAAGAGGGGGCCGTTTGCCTTCCTGACTGGGGCAGGCAGGGTAGAGGAAACGCAAGGTTATGGCGGGGATGTGGCATTAGGTCTCGTTGTCTGATTTCCCCAAATCTCCCCCCCCTCCACCCCTCCCCTCTGCCACTGTGCTCGATTTGGGGTGGGATAGCAGAGGGAAAATCCAGGCCCACACCCATGGAGTCACGCGTAGAAGTGGATCCCTGAACATCAACTGATATCCTCCCTGTTGAGCCAGAATAATCCAAATATCCCCGAGCTCAGTGACTGATTCCCTGGAAGTAAAATATTGTGATTTCCACAATTTTGTAAAAAAATATTCTGCCTGTATGCTTGAGGTGGCAAGTAATAATCAGCAAATGCAGAAGTTTTGCAGCTTGATAGTCTGCACAGTCGATTGGATCCAAACCTAAAAATGGAATAAGTGTTTTACTGATAGCAACAGCATTTCTGCTCAAACTCATTCCTCCCACTTTCTGGTGGCTGGTTAACAATTTCAAAAGTCTTCACCAATTCAGCTACAGAAGATTAAGGAGTGATCTAATCAAAGTGTTTAAGATGATTAAAGGAGTTGATAGGGTAGATAGAGTGAAACTATTTTCTCTGGGGAGGGCGGGGGAGTCCGGAACAAGGGGGCAGAACCTTAAAATTAGAGCCAGGCTGTTCAGGGGTGATGTCAGGAAGCACTTCTTCACACAAAGGGGAGTGGAAATCTGGAACTCTCTCCCCCAAAAAGCTGTTGAGGCTGGGGGTCAATTAAAAATTTTAAGACTGAGATTGATAGTTTTTTGTTAGGTAAGGGTATCAAGGGATATGGAACCAAGGCGGGTAGATGGAGTTAAGATACAGATTTCTTTGACAGCACCTCCCAAACCCGCGACCTCTTCCCCCTAGAAGGACAAGGGCAGCAGCCGCATGGGAACACCACCACCTCCAAGTTCCCCTCCAAGTCACACACCATCCTGACTTGGAAATATATCGGCCGTTCCTTCATCGTCGCTGGGTCAAAATCCTGGAACTCCCTCCCTAACAGCACTGTGGGAGCACCTTCACCACACGGACTGCAGCGATTCAAGAAGGAGGCTCACCACCACCTTCTCGAGGGCAACTAGGGATGGGCAATAAATGCCGGGCTTGCCAGCGACACCCACATCTCGTGAACAAATTTTAAAAAAGCCGTGCTCTTGTTGAATGCCGGAACAGGCCCGAGGGGCTGAATGGCCTCCTCCTGTTCCTGTGGTAAGAGGCCCGAGGGGTTGAATGGCCTCCTCCTGTTCCTGTGGTAACAGGCCCGAGGGGCTGAATGGCCTCCTCCTGTTCCTGTGGTTACAGGCCCGAGGGGTTGAATGGCCTCTGTGATGAAATATTCCATTCATCACTCATCAGTATTTCTCTGCCTGTGACTGTGGTTGGTTTCAGTTTCATTTCCATTGTATTGTACTGTGTGTAGGGCTCCGCCCACACCTGGCTCCTATGTAAGCTGGCCCAGCCTGCAGCACATCCAGTACGGCAGACCTCTGGATGGAAGACACATTCTCCTCTGTGTGTTACCTTCTAAGTCAATAAAAGCCTTGTTTTGTTTCGCTAACATCGAGTCTCGGATTTATTGAGGCACATCAGCCTCCTCCTGTTCCTGTGGTAACAGGCCCGTGGGGCTGAATGGCCTCCTCCTGTTCCTGTGGTAACAGGCCCGAGGGGTTGAATGGCCTCCTCCTGTTCCTGTGGTAACAGGCCCGAGGGGTTGAATGGCCTCCTCCTGTTCCTGTGGTAACAGGCCCAAGGGGCTGAATGGCCTCCTCCTGTTCCTGTGTTCCTACTTCCTTCCGTTTCTTGAAAACGCTGGTGCGAGTCCAGGTTTGAGGGCCAATTGCAGCGTGTGCCAAGTGAGCAGATGTACAATTGGCATGGACTAAGGGCTAAATTAGGAGATCAAGCCTTGTACCAATTTCTTTCTGGCAATTTAGTGCTCTTCTATTTTTAGCGAGTTGAAGTGTTTGTGCTCATTTTATGTGCAAGTCTCACTAAAGCCCCGGGACTGGCAGTATTTTGTTGGCAGTATTCCTGCTCATTTTTTCCCCACCGTGCACCAATTGGACTGGGAATGGGAGAAGCCCCGTTGATGCAGGAGATCTTACAATAAAGCCTTTGCATATATTTATTTAATATTTACAATCCTCTTTTGGTGCAGTTTTTTTTATTAAGACATTTTTCCACATTTCCCAAAGCTTTATTAAAGATATTAATTGTTCCTCCCAAAAAAGTGAGGCAAGTAACATAGGCGCAGGCGCGGGACATTCAGCCCCTCGAGTCTGTTCCGCCATTCAATGAGATCATGGCCTCATTTAGATTCAAGGGTCAGGGACTGATGATGCCATTCAGACCCCCGACCACATTTTAACCTTTAGAGGCGAGGTCATGACCCGGCCGAGGACCAATGTGACCACTGCCATTTGCATGTGGCGGGTGAGGAAGGAGGTCCCAGTAAGGCTGGGTGATGGGGAAATTGAGGTTGGGTTGATTCCGGGCAGGATTGTGAAGAAAATTCAGGCGCACACATGAAGAATGGCATCTTTTGGGACAGTATTAGAAAGGTGAGATTGCCCATCCATTGGGGTGGATCACAACTCAACTCTCACACAGCTGATTCTGGCCACCACACTTTAGGAAGGATGTCACTGCCTTAGAGAGGGGGCAGAAGAGATTTACTGGAACATAGAAGATAGGAGCAGGAGTAGGCCATTCGGCCCCTCGAGCCTGCTCCGCCATTCAATGCGATCATGGCTGATCATTCAAATTCAGTACCCTGTCCCTGCCTTCTCCCCATATCCCTTGATCGCTTTAGCCTTAAGAAATATATCCAACTCCTTCTTGAATATATTTAATGAATTGGCCTCTACTGTCTTCTGTGGTAGAGAATTCCACAGGTTCACCACTCTCTGGGTGAAGAAATTCCTCCTCATCTCAGTCCTAAATGGCTTACCCCTTATCCTTAGACTGTGACCCCTAGTTCTGGACTCCCCCGCCATCAGGAACAGCTTTCCTGCATCTAGTCTGTCTAGTCCTGTTAGAATTTTATGAGTTTCAATGAGATCCCCTCTCATTCTTCTAAACTCTAGCGAATATAAACGAATCGACCCAATCTCTCTTCATACGTCATTCCTGCCATCCCAGGTATCAGTCTGGTGAATCTTCGCTGCACTCCCTCCATGGCAAGAACATCCTTCCTCAGATAAGGCGACCAAAACTGCACACAATACTCAAGGTGTGGTCTCACCAAGGCCCTGTACAACTGCAGCAAGACATCCTTGCTCCTGTACTCGAATCCTCTCGCTATGAAGGCCAACATACCATTTGCCTTCTTAACCGCCTGCTGCAGCTGCATGCTTACCTTCAGCGACTGGTGCATAAGGACACCCAGGTCTCGTTGCACTTCCCCTTTTCCCAATCTATTGCCGTTCAGATAATAATCTGCCTTCCTGTTTTTGCCACCAAAGTGGATAACCTCACATTTATCCACATTATAGTGCATTTGCCATGCATCTGCCCAATCGCCCAACCTGTCCAAATCGTACTGGAGTTTCTCTGCATCCTCCTCACAGCACACAAGCCCACCCAGCTTTGTGTCATCTGCAAACTTGGAGATATTACATCTAGTTCCCTCGTCTAGATCATCATTAATATATATTGTGAATAACTGGGGTCCTAGCACCGATCCCTGCAGTACCCCACTAATCACTTCCTTCCACTCGGAAAAAGACCCGTTTATTCAGTTCCAGGGATGAGGGACTTCAGTTATGTGGAGAAAATGAAGAAAGTGGGGTTGTTCTCCTTAGAGCAGAGAAGGCTAAGAGGAGAAAAAAGAAAAGAAAGACTTGTATTTATACAACACCTTTCACAACCTCACGATGGCCCGAAGCACTTCACAGCCAAGGAAGTACTTTTGTAATGTAGGAAACGCGGCAGCCAGCTTGCCCACGGGAAGCTCCCACACACAGCAATGTGATAATGACCAGATAATCTGTGTGATGTTGGTTGAGGGTTCAATATTGGCAAGGACACTTGATAGAGGTGTTCAAAATATTGAAGCATTTTGATGGAGTAAATAAGGAGAAACTGTTTCCAGTGGCAAAAGGGTCAGTAACCAGAGGACACAGATTGATGGTAATTGGCAAAAGAACCAGAGGCGAGATGAGGACTTTTTTTTTTACACAGCGAGTTGTTATGATCTGGAATTCACTGCTTGATAGGCTGGTGGAAGCAGATTCAATAGTAACTTTCAAAAGGGAATTGGATAAATACTAGAAAAGGAAAAATTTGCAGGGCTCTGGGGAAAGAGCAGGGGGGAGTGGGACTAATTGGAGAGCTCTTTCAAAGAGCCGGCACAGGTACGATGGGCTGAATGGCCTCCTTCTGTGCTGTATGATTTTACGATTCTACATGAGTTTCTTGAGCCTCTCACCAGGGATGAGTAGCTGAGGTGGTTTCCTGTTGCCTTTCTCGCGGTTTTTATCTTCGAATTACCTTCTCCTACCAAGGCTAACAAGCCCCCCACCCACCTACCGTTTACAAAGAGGGAGGGGGGCCACCCACACCCATCAGACACATGCACCACCCCCCCAACTCACCTCCCCACTGCCGTCAAGTACCCCAGCATAAATCAGGACTAACCTCAGGACAGGGAGGAAGAATAGGGGAGAAAATTGGGAGGGAAAATGAGAGAAAATTCTCCTCGTCATCTTTTAGGAGTGTGACATCTTTAAAAGTCACAGATTGGCAAGGCTCAGCATATGATACAGAGGCAAAAAAGGACTCTCGGAATAATTTTTTAAAAAATGTATTCATTCACGGGATGTGGGCGTCGCTGGCAAAGCCGACATTTATTGCCCATCCCTAGTTGCCCTTGACAAGGTGGCGGTGAGCCGCCTTCTTGAACCGTTGCCATCCTTGAAGGACAACTGAGTGACTTGCTGGGCCATTTCAGAGGGCAGTTAAGAGTCAACCACATTGCTGTGGGTCTGGAGTCACATATAGGCCAGACCGGGTAAGGACAGCAGATTTCTTAAAGAACATTAGTGACCCAGATGGTGTTTTTTTACAACAATCCATGGTCAGACCCATTACTGATACTAGCTTTTGAATTCCAGATTTTTTAAATTAACTAAATTGAAATTCTAGCTGCCGGGGTGGGATTATGAACTTATTTTGCTAGATTTTCAGTCCAGGCCTCTGGATTACAAGACCAGTAAAGTAACCACTACGCTACTATAGCCATACAGCACAGGAGCATGCCATTCAGCCCAGTGTGCCTGTAATGGCTCTCTGAAAGAGCTCGCCAATTAGTCCCACTCCCCTACTGTTCGTGTAGCTGTTAAAATTTCCTTGCTGCAATCACTGTGTTGACGTGGTCTGATGTTCTGTACTAACGGCAGGTTTAACCTCCGCCCCCCACCACCCCCCCAACCAGCTCCTGTCCCCTCCCGTCCAAACACTTTGCAATATTTTGGTCTCAAATTTCAGATATGTGGTAACAAAGACTTCAGTGTATGAGGATCATTCCACTTTTGCTGCAGCCAACCAAATCAGCGATGGCTTCTATGCCAACTAAATCCAATATAAAAGTGTCTGATGAAGCCGAGAGATTACAGCCCGCCAAAGCCTCTAGTCTGACAACCTCCGTTCTTCAGGTTGTCTATTTTAATGGAGGTGCCTTTATCACTTTTTGAGTACGTAATGCACTCACTACAGACTGCCATTTTACTCATCACCTTCACATAATCCATCTGTTACCACTTCATATTTTACTTAACCTTTGAAGTAGATTGTTGCATCAAACCATTGTCATTGTTCCCCCAGCAATAAAGATCTTTGATTTATACCTATTTATGTAAGGGTTAGTCTCTTAGGGCAGGGCGATTATTCCATATAATTACATAGACTTTACAGCACAGAAACAAGCCGTCCTGCCCAACTGGTTTATGCTGGCATTAATGCTCCACACAAGCCTCCTCATCTCACCCTTTCAGCATATTCCTTTCTCCCTCATGTGTTTCTCCAGCTTCCCCTTAAATGCATCTATACTATTTGCCTCAACCACTCCCTGTGGTAGTGAGTTCCACATTCTCGCCACTCCCTGGGTAAAGAAGTTTCTCTTGAATTCCCCATTAGATTTATTAGTGACTATCTTATATATTATGCCCTCTAGCTTTGGACTCCCCCCATAAGTGGAAACATCTTGTACATTGTTAAGTGGAATTGACAGCACAGAAAGAGGCCATTCGGCTTAACTGGTCTTTGCCGACATTTAGGCTCCACACAATTCCCTTCCTCCTTCCTTCATCCCACCAATGGCAGCCCATCCTCTGGATTTCCCTCCGCCTGTCTACTTCGCCCTCCTCCTCCTCCGTTGAGGCCCTCACCCCACTCTGCCATCTTGAATTCCCTGTGGGATTTATTAGTGACTGTCTTATATTTATGGCCCTGAATTTTGGACTCCCCTACATCTTCTCTACGTCTACCCTATCGAACCCCTTCATCATTTTAAAGACCCCTCAGCCTTCTCTTTTCTAGAGGAAAGAGCCTCAGAACAGGGTAATCACTGGAGTCATATTTACAAAGGAAGCTTATATTGTCTTTTAAAATAATTTAAATCTGGAGACTGTTATTAGAGAGTGAGTAACATCCCTTTTTCGTTATTGTCCTTTGATCAACATATTGATTGTAACTAGGCTCGAGATTTTCTCCATGTTCCTTGAAGTCAGAATGTACAATATTTGTTACCATTGCTACTTTGTGAGAATTTCAAAATTCTACTTAAATCATTGTTCAAATTAAACAAGGTAACTGGAGATGGAATCTTGAACTATGTGCTCAGAATGAAATGAGATTGAAGAGATAAACAGCATCTCTAAACAGTCGGAGCCAAGATGTCTCAAACTCAAAGACATCATTTGCCAAGAAGGAATTTTAATCATAATCTTTCTGTAGACGTGTGTCAGCCGTGGCTCAGTGGGTAGCACTGTCATGCCTCTGAGTCAAGAAGGGTGCGAGTTCAAGCCCTATTCTGCAGACTGGGGGAGTGCTGCACTGTCGGAGGTGCAGCACGGTGGCATAGTGGTTAGCACTGTTACCTCACAGCGCCAGGGACCCGGGTTCAAATCCAACCTCGGGTGACTGTCTGTGTGGAGTTTGCACATTCTCCCCATGTTTGCGTGGGTTTCCTCCGGGTGCTCTGGTTTCCTCCCACAGTCCAAAGATGTGCGGGTTAGGTTGATTGGCCATGATAAAAAATTGGCCCTTAGTGTTAGGGGGGGAATAAATACGTGGGGTTACGGGGAGAGGGCTTGGGTGGGAGGGATGGCTGTCAGTGTAGGGACCGGGTGCTAGGGTTTGGATGATCAGCCATGATCTCGTTGAATGGCGGAGCAGGCTCGACGGGCCAAATGGCCTACTCCTGCTTCTATGTTTCTATGTCTTTCAGCAGAAATGTTAAACTGAGACCTAGGGGGAAAAATTCAGTTGTTTGCGCCTCCCGTTAGCGCCTTAAGAGGGTGCTAATGGGGCGCAAAGCAACTAGCGCCCAGGTGCGGCGATGTTTGCGCTGCTCGTGAAGTTAACTAGACATTTTGCGGCAGCACTAAACACTACCGCCACAATCTCCTGCGCCGGCAGATTGTGACGTCAGTCGAGTGCGCAACGCCCCGGTAGCGCCCCAGACCGGATGTTGAGTGGTGCCCCCTGCCTTACCGTCTGCCACTAGCAACGACAGGTTGAGGGGAGCGTTTTGCAGTCGGGAAGGGACTGGGGGAGCGCTATTTAATGGCGACCGCTTCCTGCCTTTTTTTGTTGGTGACAGTTTTGCACCACGCATTCTGAGAGAGAGAGAGAGACTTCTGGAGAGATTCAACGCTGTGTGAAGGAGTTTTGGGTACTGAGCAGCACTTTGCAGGTTCATTTTGATTTGCCCTTCCTTGTATCTATTTAGAAGAGACTGTGGGGGCTGCACTCTGAGCTCTTTCCCTGGGCCTCTCCATTGTCCTTTCCAACAGATTTGATGTACAGGTCTCTCCAGGCCGAGATTCAAGGCTGCAATGAGCAGGATGTGGATGGAGAGCAAGATCGACCCTCCCCTTTAAGATAAAAACAAAAAAATGCTGGAGAAACTCAGCAGGTCAAGCAGCATCTGTGAAGAGAGAAACAGAACTCCCCTTTAAGAACTGGCCGGCGCCAGTGTGTCTGTGTTCCATTGCTGACTGACATCACATGAGCTTCGCCAGCACTCTGAGGTAGCGCCTCGCTCCTCGGCCTCTGCGCCTTAAGACAGGTGTGAAGCATCTGATTTAGCGCTCCAATCACCTCCAGGGGCGATAAAAGCCAAGTTTGCCGTCGGAGGCGATAATTAGCGCCAGGCACTAAACTTTGCGCATGGCTGCTAATGGCGCCCCAAACGGGGCGATACCGAATTTTTCCCCCCTAGCCGGCCCACTCAGGTGGACATAAAAGATCGCATGGCATTTTTCAAAAAAGAGCAGGGGCGTTCTCCCCGGTGTCCTGGCCAATATTTATCCCTCAACCAACATTGCTAAAGACAGATGATCCGGCCATTAACTCATTGCTGTTTGTAGGAGCTTGCTGAGAGCAAATTGGCTGCCACGTTTCCGACATTACAACAGTGACTACACTTCAAAAAAAATATTTAATTGGCTGTAAAGCGCTTTGGCAAGGGCAGGAGGCGCATGGGAACACCATCACTTCCAAGTTCCCCTCCATGTCACACACCATCCTGACTTGGACATATATCGGCCGAACCTTCATCGTCGCTGGGTCAAAATCCTGGAGCTCCCTCCTTCACAGCGCTGTGGGAGCACCTTCACCACACGGACTGCAGCGCTTCAAGAAGAAGGCAGCTCACCACCAGCTTCTCAAGGGGCTTCTAGGGATGGGCAGTAAATGCTGGCATTGCCAGTGACGCCCATGTCCCAAGGATGAATTAGAAAAGAAGCACCACAATTTTGCAAAATGAAGGCAGAGTGCAACACAAGCTATGTTGTAGTAATGAATCCCACTGTCCCACCCACACAGAAACTCAACTCTTCAGCCAATGGATCTCGCGCTGAATTGGTTCAATACTTGGGATGATGGGAGTGACAGCCCAACATCTAACTGGTACCAAGCTTTGTGCTTGGCTGAGAAAACATCAAAAGAGGACGCTGTCCTATTCAGCATTTGATATCACCTTGCTGACATTTGCAAGTGATACAAGTACACAGAGGCTAGCCTCTTAAGCAGTAGTTGCAAAGTATTACATAGTATTTACAGCACAGAAACAGGCCATTCGGCCCAACTGGTCCGTGCCGGTGTTAATGCTCCACACGAGCCTCCTCCCACCCCTCTTCATCTCACCCCATCAGCATATCCTTCTATTCCTTTCTCCCTCATGTGCTTATCTAGCTTTCCCTTCAATGTATCTACGCTGTTCGCATCAACCACTCCCTGTGGGAGCGAGTTCCACATTCTCACCACTCTCTGGGTAAAGAAGTTTCTCCTGAATTCCCTGTTGACTATCTTATATTTATAACCCCAAGTTCTGGTCTTGCTCGCAAGTGGAAATATCTTCTCTACGTCTAAGCTATCGAAACCCTTTCATAACCTTGAAGACATGTATCAGGTCACCCCTCAGTCTTCTCTTTTCTACAGAAAAGAGTCCCAGCCTGTTCAATCTTTCCTGATAGGTGTAACCAACGCCCCCGTAACCTGTGCTGCCTCCCCCACTGTGCGGCGCATTCAAATTTTTGCACATGCGTGGTATCGACAATATGGCATCCGGTGAGCGGCCTGCGCGGGAGCCTGCAGATGACTGGGAACGGGAACACTGGGTATAACCAATGTTCCCTCTAATTTTTATTTGGGTGCGCGGCAGCTTTAACAGGCTGTGCGGCCCATTCAAATGTTTGTGTTTTTTCCATTTAAAAGCTGGTGAGTGGCCTGCGCGGGACCTCCAGATTGCTGCGTGGCCGCGCGGCTCAACAGGAACATTGGGTGTAACTTTGTTTGATGGGTGATTTTAATTTTCCTGGCTTTCATTGGCACAATGGTTTACCTGCTGTTCAATTCAATTCAATTCAATTTTATTTGCCATATGTAACTAGTACAATGAAATGCTTACTCCCTGATCACTCCCACAATAAGCTGTGGGAGCTCACAGAGACACGTCGCTATTCTCCAGCGCCATGTTCAGAAAAAGTCAATTCAATGGCATCCAATGGCAGTGGGAACACGATATCCCTCAGCCGCTCCGTCACCGCGGCCTCCTCCTCACTGTTGCCGGCTCCACGATGTGGTGGCCTGCTTCTCCCGCTCACGGTCCGGCCTCTGGCCACCATGCCCGGCTCTCCCTCCTCCCAGTCGGACTGCGAGCTTCCCGCCAAGGAGCTGCCGGCCGACGTGCTGTAGCGGGTCGACGTAGCTGCTGCTGCTGCTTACTGCTGCTGCGCTGCCTCCGCCCGACTCGCCGAACACATTGTCGAGATGTATAAGCTCCGGTTGCCGCGGCCTCCTCCTCACTGTCGCCGGCTCCACGGTCCGACGGCCCGGGGCCTGCTTCTCCCGCTCACGGTCCGGCCTCTGGCCGCCATGCCCGGCTCTCCCTCCTCCCAGTCGGAATGCAAGCTTCCCGCCGAGGAGCTGCCGGCCGACGTGCTGTAGCGGGTTGTCGTGGCTGCTGCGCTGCCTCAGCCCGCTGCTGTGCTGGGAAGTGCAGCTGAAACATTTGTCGAAAATATACAAGACTGTTTCCTGACTTCATCATGTTAATGAAGTAACTAGGGATAATCAGTCATTGGATCTAGTGTTTAGTAGTGAGCCTGACCTCGTATCACGAGCATCTGGCCAACAGTGACCGCAACATTATACGGTTACTTCTCGCAATCTAGTATACTGTATTCACTGCTCACGATGCGGTCTCCTCTACATTGGGGAGACCAAAAGCAGATTGGGTGACCGCTTTGCGGAACACCTCCATTCAGTCCGTAAGGGTGACCCCGAGCTTCCGGTCGCCTGTCATTTTAATTCACCGCTCCATTCCCACTCGGACCTCACCGTCCTTGGCCTCTTGTATTGTTCCACGGAAGCTCAATGTAAACTCGAGGAACAGCACCTCATCTTCCGATCAGGCACTCTGCAGCCTTTCGGACTCAATATCGAGTTCAACAATTTCAGATCATAACCTCGGCCCCATTACACATTTTTTCTTGTAATTTTTCCACTCCTTTCCCCCCCCCCCCTTTCCTTTTGTTTCTCTCTCACACCTGGCAGCTATCTCTTGCCCTGCCAGTACACTTCACGCCCAATCTCAGCCTATTACCATCTCGTCTAGCTCTTTTGTTTCTTTCACTTCTTTTGTCTGATCGCAGCCCTGCCTTCGACCTATTTTCTTTTCTTTCCAGTTTTGAAGAAGGGTTCGACCCAAAACGTCAACTCAAATTTCTCTCCACGGATGTTGCCTGACCTGCTGAGTTTTTCCAGCATTTTCTGTTGTTATACGGTTCCAATTGGCTTGGAGAATTATAGAAAGACTTGGATTTATATAGCGCCACCGGATGTCTCAAAGCGCTTTACAGCCAATGAAGTACCTTTGGAAGTGTAGTCATTGTTGTAATGTGGGAAACGCAGCAACCAATCTGCGTACAGCAAGCTCCTACAAACAGCAATGTGGCAATGGCCAGATAAACTGTTTTGGTGATGTTGATTGAGGGATAAATATTGGCCAGGACACCGGGGAGAACTCCCCTTGCTCTTCTTCGAAATAGTGTCATGGGATCTTTTACGTCCACCTGAGAGGGCAGACGGGGCCTCGGTTTAACATCTCATCCAAATGACGGCACCTCCGACAGTGCAGCACTCCCTCAGCACTGCACTGGAGTGTCAGCATAGATTTTTGTGCTCAAGTCTCTGGAGTGGGACTTGAACCCACAACCGTCTGACTTGGAGGTGAGTGTGCTACCCACTGAGTCACAGCTGACACTGTGATACTACAACTCATACCAGATTTCAGAAGAGCAAACTTCACCAAGATGGCAGATGATTTGGAACGGGTAAATTGGCTAACCCTACTGGGTGGTGATGAGACGGGTGTAGAATACAAATGGAAAGTTTTTCAGAATAAGATAAAAAATGTGGAAAACAAATATGTACTCAAAGTCAAAAGGAAGTGTGATAAGAAAAAAACAAGGTGGCCGACTGGTTATGCACAAAGACAAATAAGATGTAAACAGAAATGTTTCTGCAAATTAAAGGCATTTAATACTCAACTAAACAGATTTGAGTACAAGGAACAACTAAAGAAAATGAAGGTTTCTATTAGATCAGTAAAAAGGCTCATGAAAAAAGGATCATAGACATTTGTGGAAGTAATGGGAAAAGCTTTTTCAGTTATGTGAAGAGTCAGAGAACTGTCAAAGTATTGGGCCATTGAAGGGTGTTCAAGGACAAGTTACAAAGGACTCACTGGGTATGGCGGAAATATTAATTGAGTACTTCACTCCTGAAGATGATGCTCAACTATTAGAATTTAACAATGTTACTAATAAAACTAGTATTAACATAGACAAACAGATTGTTTTAGAAAGAATTAAGAACTTGAAAGTAGATGGAGCAGCTGGGCCGGATGATAGCCACCCGAGGGTCCTCAGGGAGATGGGACATGTGCTGTGCCAGCCCCTAGCCTGTATTTTTAATAGCTCACTGCACTCTGGAATGGTTCCTGTAGACTGGAAGGAGGCTATTGTAGTCCCCATCTTTAAAAAAGGTGACAAGACAGGCCTGGGTAACTATCGGCCCATTAGTTTAACATCAGTAATAGGCAAGATGCTTGAGGGAATCATTAGGGATACAATATATGAATTCTTGGATAGAGAGGGACATATTAGGGACACCCAACATGGCTTCATAAAAAGGAGGTCATGTCATAGAGTCATACAGCACAGAAAGAGGCCCTGCAGCCCATCGTGTCCGCGCCGGCCATCAAGCCCTGTCTATTCTAATCCCATTTTCCAGCACTTGGTCCGTAGCCTTGTATGCTATGGCGTTTCAAGTGCTCATCTAAATGCTTCTTGAATGTCTTACAAATCTAATTGTATTTTTTGAAGAAGTTACAAAGTTGGTGGATGAGGGAAGCCCAGTTGACATTATCTACTTAGACTTCTAAAAAGTTTTTGATAAGGTACTGCCCAAGAGGCTTCTGTATAAGATTGAAATCTCTGGTATTAGTGGAAATATATTGAGCTGGATTGAGAACTGGCTGGCAGGACGTAGGCAAAAAGTAGTTCTAGATGGATTTGGATCTGTTTGGGGACCGGTCACCAGTACTGTCCCGCAGGGATCGGTGTTGGGACTGTTGCACTTTACTATTTTTATTAATGATCTGGATGTAGGTGTTGAGGGCATGATCTGCAATTTGCAGATGATACCAAGATCTGTGCGAATGTCAGGACTGTAGACAATGCTCGACGGCTTCATGCGGATCTTAATGTGTTGGGAGATTGGGCTCATGGATGGAAAACCCTTCAGGGAAAAGCATTAAAGAAGGTGGAGATAGGAAGAGATCTGGGTGTTCTAGTGCATACATCTCTAAAGGCACATGAGCAATGCTGTGTAGCGATAGCGAGAGCAAATAGGGTGTTGGGGTGTATCCATAGGACAATTGAGTATAAGATGAGGCATAATATTTTGTCCTTGTACAAGACCTTAGTCAGGCCATACTTGGAATAGAGTGTCCAGTTTTGGTCTCCTCACATAGTGGGTCACATTGAGGCTTTGGAAAGGGTGCAGAGGAGGACCACTAGACTAATTCCCAGTCTAAAGCATCTCAGTTACCAAGATAGGCGAAAAGAGTTGGGACTTTACACTTTAGAGATGTGTAGACCTAGAGATGATCTGATTGAGGTTTATAAGATGATTAAGGGAATAGATTGTGTTCCAGCTGACAGGTTAGGAAGGGCCAGGGATCACAATTTTAAGTTACATAAGGCCAGATCTAGGTTAGATGTCAGGAGGTGGTTCTTTGCCCAGAGAATAGTGGACCTCTGGAACAGGCGGCCATCTCGTGCGGTGGATGCTGATTCGCTGAATTCCTTCAAGCAAGAGCTGGACCTGTTTCTGGCTGGGGCGGAGATCACCTCTTACAGAAGGTGGGCACTGCAGGGAATTCAGGGACTGAGTGATCTCCTGGACTAGTTTCGATCGCCTCGATTGGTCGGAGAGGAATTTCCCCCCCAAATTGGCCTGGTTTTGTAACCTGTTTTTTGCCTCTCCCAGGAGACCCCATGGTTTGGGGTGGGGTGGAGTGTATATATTGTGGTACATGAGGTATCGCAACTGTATGGGACAGGCTGGATGGACCAGAGGGTCTTTACCTGTCCGTCATTGTTCGTATGTTCATAACCTCTCAGTTCTGGTATCATCCTAGTAAATCTTTTTTGCAACTTCTCCAGGGTCTCTAAGTAGTTGCACACTTGAGTCCTAATGTAACTGGATGGTCTTCAGGCCTTATTACAAGTGTTTTGTAGTGCGAGCTGCAGTGAGGTCATTCCGAGCACTAATATAAATTGGATTTGAGGCACCAGCATTATGTTGTACACGCAGGATGATGTACAAAATAAGGCTTAATAGCAAGCTGGGAAGAATATTAACTCTAGGGACTCAATTCTAATGTGGGCTCAGCTGTTTTATGCATCTGTCTCATTCAGTTTGAGCTTCAGGCAGCTGAGCATTACCAAGAAACAGTTCCCAGGAAACCCCTCATGGACAACTTCTGTTGTACTGCCTTATCCAGTCTCTTAGCTAAAAGTATCTATGAATAGTCAACGCTATTTAACAAACGCAATAGTTCTATTGTATACAGGAAGACATTAATAAACTTGCAGAATGGGTGTGTCATTAGCAAAATTGCAATTCAACATAGATAAGTGTGAGGTGGTGCATTTTGGTAGGAAGAATAAGGAGGCCACATACTGCTTGGAAAATAAGGGCTGGATTTTGTGAATGGAGGCGTGCTGGAGGCGGGACTGCTGCTTGCCGGGTCTCAGTCCCGCCTCCACCATGTTCTGGCCGACCAGCGGGATTTTCCCCTGATTGACCTTGTTAAGCCCGCCCTGTGGGCTCAGCAGGCCAATTAGGGGGGAAGTCACTGACAGACGTCTGACGTGCCATCTGTCAAGACTTCTTGAAAGAAGAAATGTCAGTGTTTGGCAGTGAAACACTGACATTCTGTGTGGTTTGATGAGTCCTTGTGTTCAGGACTCATCAAACCTTTCTACTTTGCAGAAATCAGCTGGCTGTTGGTTCGGAGGATCCAACAGCCAGTCTGTGAAATCTACAATGAAGATGTCAGGACTCCGGATCCACCGCGGCTGAAGGCTGTAGGCAGAAACAAAGGTAAGTGAACATTTTCTACCATTTAACACTCACCTCACATACTTACCACTCCACACTTGCACCCATCACTCACCTCTACATCTCACTTTCAGGCCCCTCCGACCCCCGCAGACCCTCCTACTCGACTCCTCCAACCTGACGGGGTTCTCCGAGGTCGGGAAGCCTTCACATGAAAAGGTGAAATGGGACTAATCCTTTTTTCTGCCTCTTAACTACCTGTTAACAGGCAGTTAAAAGGATTTAATCCCGTTCCCGCCTTGAGGAGACGGGACCCGGGACAGGACGGCTTCCTGCCGCCTGGCAAAAGGGCACGGAGGCGGGATGGGGGCGGGTTTGCCATCCGCCCCCTACTTTCTGCAACTTTACCGGCAGTCCCGCCTCCGTGCCCGCCTCCTCGGGGCTGAGAAAATCCAGCCCTGTGAGTCTAAATGAAGTAGAGGAGCAAAGGGATCTGGCAGTACAGATACGCCAATCACTAAAAGTAGCGACACGGGTTAATAAGGCCATAAAATGGCAGACAAAGCAATAGGGTTCATTTCTAGAGGGATAGAATTGATAAGCAGAGAAGTTATGTTAAAATTCTTTACCCAGATAGTGGTTAGAATGTGGAACTCGCTGGCACAAGGAGTAGTTGAGGCAAATAGCATAGATACATTAGAAGCTAGATAAACACAGGAGGGAGAAAGGAATAGAAGGATTTGTTGATAGGGTGAGATGAAGAGGGGTGGGAGGAGGCTTCTGTGGAGCATAAACACCGGCACGGACCAGGTGGGCCGAATGGCCTGTTTCTGTGCTGAACATTCTATGCAATGGTATACTTCATAACAAGCAGCTGAAGTAATTTACTAAAATCATCAACTTCTCCATTGACTGTTTTTCAAATAATATAGGTTTTACATTTTATCTATATATATAAAAGAGTTTGTCTGTTTGTCTGTCTGTCTGTTTGTCTGTCTGTCTGTTTGTCTGTCTGTCCGGCTATACAATCAAAAGTTATAGGGTGTACCTACACATATGTTATATCAAAAGAAAGCTTATCATTAGGGGAGTCTAATAGGCGTATTTACTTTTTGGTCAGACAAAAATTGTTTGGACAGTATACAAAAAAGGTTCAAAAAACGACAAAATTCCGCTCATTAGCATTGAGTGACGTGATGGTTGGCCAATCGTACAGGGGATTAACCTGATGGTTGACCAATCGGTGCATCACGGGGGGCGTTTCATTGCGTGTGTGGGCGGGCCTAATCCTTCTGAGCTGAGGTGAGTGGCCGCCATCTTGATTCCTAACTATTGATTTATTTTTCCCACTTTCTGTGTGTTTATTTTGAAATATAGATTTCCAGCAAAAAAAAAGTTGGTTTTAAAAGAAAAAAAAACACTTTTGCAAAGGGGACTCGGGCTTTCCCCCCCGTCGGCGGCGGATGAGCTGCCTGCAGGCCTCAGGCCTCGAAGCCTCGGCCTCTCCTCGCCAGCCACGCCCGAGCTAGGCACTGCCCGTCCCGCTGGGCCCGATTCCAAACCAGCGGCCCGCGATCGCCGCCATCTTGGTAAAGGCTGGCGCGGCAGCACTGAGCCGAGCGTAGCCATCGCCGCCATCTTGGTAAAGGCTGGCAGGGCGGGAGACAGCGAGCGCGTGAACGTTGGCGGCGGCCCGGAGCGGGACCTGAGAGTTGGGCTGGGCCTCACGCGCTCGGCCGCGCACCGGCCGGCCCTGAGGCACTGATCCGCACACGGGGGCT